>NC_091471.1:256211829-256854329 GCF_036971445.1 Narcine bancroftii
CGAAAAATCTCAAATAGGCTCGTGAGGTATGACCTTCCCTTCACAAATCCATACTGACTATCCTTGAGTAAACTGCACTTATCCAAATGTTCATAGATCCTATCCTTAAGAATCTTCTCCATTAGTTTACACACCACTGACATTCTGTCTCATCTGCCCTCAGTAGCAAAGGCTGCTTTCATTTACTCTCTCCAAACCCATTGTACCGACATCCGTTCAAAATTTTAGCAACCAACATATTCATGCAGAGTCTCGTTCACAGATTGGAAGCCACCATGTAGCTGGTTTTGGGAGTGCAAGTTCTCCACTTAGTCATTCCCTTCCCTTACACTTCAAAACTGATTCCCCATTTCCCCCCCCCCCCCCAATTGCCATTACCCATTCATTCTCCCTCTTTATCCCCTTCTCCAACTGATCCCTGCACTGCAAGTCGCAGTAAATTGACTACTTCACCTCAAATAACTGCTTCCAAAGCCAGGCAAGCAATAAGGATGATGATGGTGAGGGGTTGGGGGGGTTTGGGGATTGGGGAATGACAAATGTGATTGTAGATGGTGAAGGAAAGCCATGTCCAAAGGTTGTCACTTGATACAAAGATAATTTTGTTTTCTCCTGCACGATGTTAATTGTGAATATTCATTATGTCTTGCTTTCTATCAATCTCTTTTTAATTTCATTTAATATTTCCTATTGTAGATTTTGATTATAAAGTTCCTAGCCTGCAGCAAGTAAAAATTCCGGGGCAAGGTGACAATGAACACATTATTTGTTATCAGATGGGTTTGAAATCTGATGTCATGTTGGGGGAATGTTCGCTGCAGCCTGTCTGGGCCTCAGCCAGGCGGCATGGTTGGCGTAGCTGTTTGTGCAACACTGTCGCAGCGCTGGCAGTCGGGACTGGGGTTGAAATCCGTCTCTGCCTGTAAGGAGTTTTACGTTCTCCCCGCATCTGTTTGTTTTCCTTCTGGATGCTTCAGATTCCTTGGACCCTCTATAAAACTTATGGTTTTTGTCAGTTAATTTGGGCTGCAGGGGCTTGTGGGTTGGAAGGGACTGTTATCTTAAAATATCTGCCTGTATCTCTTTTAAAAAATATCCTTGTTACCCGGATCAAAAATGGATGTCGGGGGTGGCATGGTTAGCGCAACAGTGCCAACGACCCGGGTTAGAATCTGCCACTGTCTGTGAGGAGTTTGTGCGCTCTCCCCATGACCTGTGGGCACTCTGGTTTCCTTCCACCCTCCAAAGACCGATGGGATTGGCAGACTAATTGGGCACGCGGGTGTCATGAGTCGGCTTGTGAGCCAGGAGGGCCTGTTGCGCTGCTGGAACTCGGAATGTGGAAGTTGGCAATGAGTTCATTGTAAGGCGTGTCCCTGCCGAGGTGATTGTTAAAAGCTGCCACTTGACTACACTGTGGAGGTGTACTCCTGAAATTAGCGCGTCCCCTGATGTTAGTGGGGAGCACAGATTGCAAACCAGCCAACATTATCTTTCCTGTGTTGGCTCCAGGTGGCAGAAGTCTGAGCTTTAATCTTGAAGGTAATTGGGATAATAGCCAGAGGCATGACGAGATTGTTGTTTTTTTAAAAACGCAGCACATTGTTAAGAACCAAAATCCCCCGCCTGAAGGACAGATTTAATAACTTTCAAAAGGGAATTGGATACTTCTGAGAAGGCAAAATTTTGCAATGCTTTGTTGAAAGGCAGTTACAAAGGATAGCTTTTCTAGAGCGTCAGCAGAGTGTGGATGGAGCAAGTGACCTCGTTCTGTGCTGCGTTTGCTAAAATCCTGCTATTCTGCCATTACCTGTCCTGGACCCTCATTTTCTTCCAAATTGTATCTAAAATAAAAACAAGACGCTGGAAAACCTTAGCGGGTCAAGCCGCGGGAAGATAAACGAAGTCAACATTTCAGGTCGAAGGCCCTTCGTCGGAGCTCCGTAAGTCTTGACCCTTCCTCATAGCCTCCTTTTCAGCAATTTTTAGAGTGAGCTTTTGGTGCAAACCTCCAGGTCTCCCTGAACATCGGGGCTGGGGAGCATTTGCCAAATCATTGCAATCTGGGCCTTGACTCGTACAGAGGGGGAGTAGCCAATGGGAGAATTTGGCGAGTCCCTCACCATGTCTGACGTGTTTAACATCTTGTTTGATAGCACAGTTCAGCTGATTGAGTGTCATCTAAAAATCAAAGAGGATAGAGTCAACCAGAGGTTAACAGCAAACCTCCCGACTGAAGATTTGATGTAGCGTTGAGTGTATTGTTTCATCTCGGACGCTGAGTCCTCATCTGACTCCGAGGATCAGTTTCATTTTACCATCTGTGGAGTTCAGATTGATTTAATTCCACTTAAAGCTTTTGAAACCCACTCACATCTGTTCCATTTGCCAGATACATATTTCTTTCTGTCAACAGTGAGCAGTGGCTACAACTAATTGTGATATGAATGGGGCGGCAGTCTTTAAATGGAAAACTTGGATACTTGTGTCGGAAGTGTGTTCAGCACAAAGCACATTATTCACAGCCATCCTTGACGATTCCATGCCATTGTGTCATCAGGGCCTGATAGCACAGAAGTGGACGGCAGCTCAACCTGCTTGTACCTTCCAAGCTGTATACCAAAGCTCGTCCCATTTGGCTCATACTTTTCCTATTCTTGCACCTGCCCGCGTTTCTTTGTTAAATTTAAATCTTTTTTTTTCCCTGCAGACCAGGCAGAATTTTAAATGTAAATGTGACACATAGTGGGAATAGGCCTTTCTGTCCCACGAGTCCATGCTCCCCAATTGACCTAGAACGCTGATATGTTTTTTTTGTGAAGGGTTGGAGGAAACTGAAGTCCCCGGGGGAAACGCACACAGACATGGGAAGAATGTACAAACTCCTGACAGATTCAAACACTGGTGCTATAATAGCAATAACGCCTACACCCAGTGTACATTGGATTGACCTTGCAAAAGGTGGTGAACGCAGCCCAGGGCATCACAGGCAAAACCCTCCTCAGCAATCATCAAGGATCCACACCACCCAGCACACGCTCTGTTCGTGCTTTTGCTATCTGGATATAGGTACAAGACTCGCACCACCAGGTTCAGGAACAGCTGCTACCCCTCCACCATCAGACTCCTCAACGACAAACTCATTTAAGGATTCTTACTTCTGCACTTCTTTGATAATTTTTCTCTCTGTATTGTACAGTCAGTTTGTTTACATGTCTTTATTTGTTTACAAGGGTACATATCTCCTTGAGGGCAGATTTATTTCTCACCACCAATAAGTGATAATTCTGCCTCAACCACAGGAAAGGAATCTTAGGGTTGAATGTGGTGTGAAATCAGAACTTCAAACTTTTTCATCTTGTGATGTCCCACATTAATAATTTTCCTGGGGTTTTCTGCTGAAAATATCCTAGGGGCTGGGGATAAAATGGAGGTTCCTGGTGAAGAGTAAACCACAACCAGTGAACTCCTGTTCCTGCATTCTGTATTAGCCAATCTCATCTGAGCACCAGATTGGAACCCCGATTGCTGCTGCTGTGACAGCGTAGCGTGAACCGCAGTGCAAACCGTGCCACCTGCAACCGATGTAAGAGTTCATTTAAATGCTCTTCAATTCTGGCAGGAACAGAAAAAATGAACAGAGCAAAATCAGATTAAGAAGAAGCTGAAAGGAAACAGAGAAAGGAAAAGACATCGGAGCAGAAATAGGCCATTCAGCCCATTGAGTCTGCCCTGCTATTTAATCATGGCCTGATCCATTTTCCCATGTAGCCCCACTGTCCAACCTTCTCCCCATATCCTTTGATGCCCTTGACTATAAACTGGCATGGCACAGCTGGTAGAAGCGCAGACCTCCAGCGACCCAAGTTCGATCCTGACGTTGGGCGCTGTGTGTCTGGCATTTGTACATTCTCCCTGTGGATCCCATATCCTGTGCATCAAGGTTGGTTAAATGGTGGCTGTTTATAACCCTTCATGGGCCTGTATGGTTGTAAAATAAAGCTGATGGGTTTGTCTTAGAGACAATAAGTACCAGGGCTACATGGGGATGGTACTGATCCAGTGGACTGAATGTCATCTTTAAAATTTTTTATTGTGATTTATTATTACGCATCACATATAACCCTGAGATTATTTTTCCTGTTGAATTACCACTTATTGGCAGTGCAAAAAAAATGACTGATGCTACGTACACATCTAAACAAATGTAAACAAGCTGACTGTGCAATACAGAAAAAAAAATCAATAAACTAAAAGTCCTTAAATGGGTCCCTGATTGAGTTTGTCATTGAGGAGTCTGATGGTGGTGGGGTAGCAGCTGTTCCTGAACCTGGTGGTGTGTGTCGTGTGGCACCGACACCTCTTTCCTGATGGCAGCAGCGAGAATAGTTGGCATAGCAGTTAGTGCAATGCCTTTACAGTGCAAACGATCAGGATCAGACCTGTATGTTCTCCCCATGTCTGAGTAGGTTTTCTCTGTGGGCTCTGGATTCCTCCCACCCTTCAAAAATGTACCGGGGGTGTAGGTTAATGGGGTGTAAATTGGGTTGTAGGGTTGAATTGGCCTGTTACTGAGTTGTATATCTAAATTTTTTTTAAATTAAAAACAGAGCGTGCTGGGTGGTGTGGATCCTTGATGATTGCTGCTGCTCTCCGACGGCAGCGTTCCCTGTAGATGTTCTTGATGGTAGGGAGGGTTTTAACCTTGATGTCTTGGGCTGTGTCCACAACCTTTTTCAAGGCTTTACACTCAAGGGTATTGGTGTTCTCATACCAGACCGTGATACAGCCAGTCAGCAGACTTTCCACCACACCTCTGTAGAAATTTGCCAGGGTTTCCGGTGTCACATCAAGCCTCCGCAAACTCCTGAGGAAGTAGAGGTGCATTCTTCATGAAGCTATTAGTGTATTGGGTCCAGGAAAGATCCATTCTGTGCTTTATTGGAGATTGGCGCTCTGCACAAAAGTTGAGCATGTAGATAGAACGCATAATTACAAAGGCAAACGGAATGATGACCTTTCTTGAAGGAAATATGGAGGTAGAGAGGGTTGGTAAATCCATACCTGGAGTGCAGTTTTCTTCTCTCTTTGTATAAGGAGGGAGAATTTTGGGTTGAGGGCAGTTTGGCAAAGGTTTATTAAGTTGATTTTATCAAAGGCCATTAAAGCATCAGCTCCCACCTCTGGTTCCACTGCTCCTTATCTGCTCCTGTACACCCCTGAACTTGTCCCTCTAGCTCTCCCTTCTTCATTTCCCCTGTTATCCTACTCTCTCAGCTCCTTACCACCCCCCTGCCCCTTTTATGCTTGATACTTCCCTGATCTTGCAAATCCCTCTCTCCATGAGTGAGGCCTGACCTCCCTAGTCCCTTTCCAGCTTCTCGTTGTCAGCTCAATTACATCAGGTTCCCCCCCACCCCCACCCCCGTAACTCGAATGGTTTTATCCCAAGAATGGATCTCACCAAGTTCCTGCTGTCTGGGATTGAAGCTTTAAAAAAAAACAATGCACAGACACTGAAATAGCTTGTAGTCTCAGTAATTATTGCTAGAACACGCATGGTTAATGCAGTAAATTATAAGAGAATTGTGCAAATACTGAATCGGCAAGGCAGCATGGAAAGAAAAACAGAGTTATTGTTTCAATCAATGACCATCCATCGATAATAATATTTATAACACTTGCCCACTAATGCTGAGGTCCTCTCATTTTTCCAATACACCCCTAAATATATATAAATAGATAGTATTCTAAAAACACAATCACACATTCATGAAAATGTTTAAATACCTGAATGGAATTTCAAGTAGCTAACAAATGATTTCCAATAAAACCTGCAAGCTGTGAGCGGTTTTGAAATCACCAGGTGCCACAGAGTTGGCCAAAATTGCTCTCTCTTACAACCAAGATTCACAAGGATGTCATCTAGATTGAGAGCTTGCCTAATGAGGATTGGTTGAGCAAACCTGGTCTTTTCTCCTTGGAGCCGACGGAAGATGAGAGATGGCCCGATGCAGGTGTACAAGATGATGAGAGACATTGATTGTGTGGATGGCCGGAGGCTTTTTCCCCAGGGCTAACATGAAGGGGCATAATTTTAAGGTGTTTGGGAGTAAGTACAGTGGGGATGTAAGAGGGAGGTTTCTCACTCAGAGAGAGGTGGGAGCATGGAAGGTGCTGTCAGAAACCGTGGTGGAGGCAGGGACAACAGGATCTTATATGGAACTGAGAGAAGCAGAGGGTTGTGCAGTCAGGGAATTCAAGCCAGGTATTTAGGTTGGCACAACACTTTGGGCTGAAGGGGCTGCAGAGTTCTGTGTTCTACTAAAATGCAGGGATCCACTTGATACGAGTGGTCAAGAAACTGATCACCATGTCCATGCAGTGATTGACTCATCAGTGAGTACGTGTCCAGAGCTATGTTTGTTAGAAAACTGAAATGAGTCTGAGGCGAACATCGAGAGTACATAGATCCAAGGGCAACAAATCAGTGGATGACTGATGAACACAAAAATATTAACTTCGAAGAGACGATAAATTTTAAAAAATAAGAAAGGAATGCAAAATGAAATAGGAATTGGCTGGTAAATAAATGACAAGGCCAGACAGAAGAGGGAAAAGATCAACAATCTGGAGGTAGAATCAGTCTGATTAAAGCTTTAAAAAAACAAAGCACAGAAATAGTTTTGTAGTCTTAGTAATCATTGCACTGGGTAGTACTCGTATGGTGTCTGAAATAAATTATAACAGAAAATTGAGGAAATACTGTATCGTCAGGGCAGCATCTATGGAGAGAGGGACCGAGATTTTTTTCAATTAATAATCATCAATAACAATAACACATCATCAAAATGGATGACCAGCAGATGTCTCATCAGCTGTTCTACTGAAGAGTGGATGGCGACCTCAAGGTTGTCCACCAAACCACTATAGAGTAAACCTTATGCTACTGCTACATCCAGCCAAGAGAACTAGAAGCTGCGGCTGCAGACAGATCCCATTGGCGAGCCCTGTGCGGTGAAGCCCACACCAGTTTTGAAGACAGGCGCTGCCAAAAACTGAGGGAAAACCGTGAACGGTGTCCCAGAGTAGCAGCCACGGTTATTACAACAATGGACTTCCAGTGCTCCCCATTGTGCTAGACTCTACGCTTCCAGACTGGGACTGCAAAGTCACCTTCATGTCCACAGATGAACTGCACAACCCAGTGTCTTCTTCGAACCGAAGGATGACCAATAAATTCTTCAATAATACCACTTATCTTTAAACTTTATATAGACTACCATATAAAACCAGTTTGCATGAGGGATTCAGGGAATGCACTCAAGAATAAACCAAGGAACTAGCTAGGGAACAGGCAATTTTAGATCTGACATCATGTAATGAGGCAGAGTTAATTAGCATTAAGGTGAAAACCCTCTGGGGAAGAGTGATCATAATATAATATAAATGAACTTTTAAGAGTGAATGGGTTAAAACAGATTTTCAGCTATTTAAATTTCAATCTTTCCGTCACAGATGTTTGAGCTATGATTTTCCTGAAATAGATTGGGAAATTACTTTAAAGATGGAACAACTATTAAGGTATGAAGCAATGGAAAATATTCAATCACACAACTAAGATTTCCCAACAAATATTCATTCATTTGAGGTATAAAACACTCCTGGAAAACTGATACATCTATTGTTTACCGGAGAAGTTCAAGAAGCATTTGATTAATCGAAGAGATTAGCATTGTTACTGGAAACTTTAAAGGTTGGCAGAGTGCTCACAATTGATGAGAATATGGTTCAGAAAGTACAGGGCAAATTAGCAAGAAATATGTAAATATATTGTAAGAGCATTTAATCCTATGTGCAAAAGCAAAAGTGCTTCATATAGAGGCAGAGACAGAAGAAATAATAATGAGGAATCAGGATACTGGGGAGGCACAGTTAGTGTAGAGATTCGCGACCCGGGTTCGAATCCTGCACAGTCTGGAAGTGGTTTGTATGTTCTCTCATGTCTGCGTAGGTTTCCTCCGGGTGCTCTGGTTTCCTCCCACCCTTACAAAGAAAGGATTTGCAGGTTAATTGGTCATGTGGGTGTATTTAGGATGGCGCGGGCTCCTGGTCTGGAAAGGCCTGTTACTGTGTTGTATCTCTAAATATAAAAATGTTTAAATTTTAAAAAAAACTAACAAATTAGATGGCTCAGATGTTCAATGTGTATCTTCCTCTCTCTCTCTCTGCAAAAAAGAACACACTGTATTTCAGAAATTGGGGGAATAGAATGAAGGTGAGAAACTTCAAGTGATTAAAGAAATAGACGTCCAATATAAAAACAGAAATTGCGGAGGGTCTTCCTACCATTTAAAAAAAACTGGGGGCTCTGCAGGGGCCTGCTGCTGGTGTGGACCTGGGAGAGGAGGCACTTTGCTCTTCCGCAGGGTCCTACCACCCAATTCGATGACCGATGGCTCTGTACACCTTTAAGAAGCCTGTTAAAGGAGCTGGGCCAAAAGTGGCAGTGCCTGTTTTCTATAGCAACCATGAGAAGTTGTCGACTCTGGGGAAGCAGGGCACCAGAAAAATGGGAGATCACCTCTGCCCCAGTTTGAGAAGGAGACTACGTAGACGGACCAGTGAGGGGCTCTGAGGCTGAAGAACACGAAGTGGCAGGCCGTTGCCAACTCAAGGGAGGACAACTGTGCAGGCCATGGGCTCCTGACGACCACAGACAAAGGACCTGCACCGGGCTATGGACTGCTGGAGACTGGCTCGAGACTGTCTGAAGAGGTACCAGCTGTCAGAACCAGGATGCAAGAGAGTGCCAAGGGCACTGATTGTGTCGGAGGTTTGGATCTGGAGCTCGGGTTGCCGATGGTTTGGAGTAGAGTCTATGCGTCCTCAGAGAAGCTACGGGAATGCTTGAGTCGAATCCATGGACTCTCAGTGACTCTGGGGGGGACTCCATTTTGCTTCTGTTTCTATAATTGTTCGAGGTGACGTGCAATTTCTGCTGATGGCATATCTGTCTGCCTTACGGGAGATAAAGCAAATTTCGTGTAATATTACGCCATTTACTTTATTACATGACAATAAAGGAATCTTGATTCTACCATTAAATGCCCTTCTGAATTCTACATCGAGACATTTACTCTGATCAACCATCATCGTCACCTCCTCACAAAACCATGTTGACGACTGATTAGGGACAATGCACGTAAATTCTATCCCAAAGAATCATCTCCAATTGCTACCCTGCGATTGAAGTGAGGTTTATCAGCCCATAATTTCCTGAGTTGCACCTATTTGCCTCTGTGATAGATTATGTTATATTTTATACTATGTATGGATATATTTTTGGAAGATAGATTGTGGGAGTAGTGTAGGTCACAAACAAACACAAGCACCTCAAAACAGATCTCATTTTAAAATACAAGAGTTATGCATATGGTGGTGCCTTCCGCCTGCAAAGACAATAGACTCCTGTGCTGGAGATTTTCACAACGAGGTGCAAATGGAAGGCCTCAACTCAGGAAACTGATAAGATCTCTCATGATTTGATTTTTGAGGCCAGCAAGCTGTTTTGGTAAAGTGCCCTGTTTTAGGAAGGCCATGTAGTTTTGCAAGCAGAGAGAGTCAAACAGGTTTTTCTCTAAGTGTGAAAGAGAGAGAGAGAGAGAGATTGCTAGTTTTCTGCAGAGACTTTTGGAAGCTTGTTTGAAACCCCATTTTGAAGCCAGTTGTGAGTTCTGAGTTCAGCCTGGTCAAAGTCCTTGTGGTCCATACAAGAGGAGATGCCTGGCTGTATAATGTTTTGCCTGAGATAATGGAAACCGAAAAGGAACTCTGTGGTGACCTGAAAGAAAGAGATTATCATCTGGAAAACCATGATGGGGCAAGTTTCTTCGGCAAGACACTGAAGTGACTGATTGGAAGGAATCAGTTTATGTCCAATGAGCAACAAATCTCTCTCTGAAAACCGAGAAGAACCTTCTTGAGCAGTAACCATTTACCTTTCAAGCCCCAAAGCCTGGTGAAGATTCATAAATGTTAAATTCTGTGTACAGTATAAAAATTTCCTGAGACCAGTGAACTTGGAGGAGTTAGAAGTGAGACTGGATTGTGAATCAAATAACTTTTCTGAACATACACATGTGCTTAGAATTAGAAGGGGTTAAATTATGCTAAGTTAATAGTAGTAATTAAAGTTTGATCCTGTTTTTATGTTTAAAGATAATTAAAAGCAACTTTTGTTTAAGTAACCATTTGTCTTGGTGAATTCCTATTGCTGCTGGGTTTTGGGGTCCTCTGGACCCATCATACATCCCATTCAGATTCTGGAGATTTTTTGGTTAATAAATATATAAATTCCAAATGCAATTATTTTTTCTCTGTGGTAAACTAGGCAATTTGTGAGGGGGCGGGGGTAGAATTAACTATCATTCATTGCTTCTGGAGTATTCAGAGATTGATATTTAATACATCTGCCCCTTTCCTTTATCTTATCAACTGAAGCAGATTTAATTTTGGAGCCACAACAAAATAAGAGATTTTTTTTAAATTAAAAAAAGTTTTGATGGAACCAGTTTTAATTTAATTAATTTTTAAAATTTTAATTCCAGATATTCAGGTGCTTCCACTCCATGAGCCTGCGCCACCCAAATACGGCCATGAACCTGCAAACCCCGTGTGTGTTTGGAGGGTGGGAGATAGTTCTTGCGTCTGAAAGAGAACGAGTCTGATGAAGCAAGGTTACAGATATAGGGCTTTTCTCTTGGGAGCAACAAAGGATGAGAGGTGACTTAATAGAGGTGTTTCAGGTTATGAGGGACTTAGATGGGGTGGACAGCCAGTACCATTTTGGTGGGGCAACAATAGCAAATACCAAAGGATGTCTGTTTTTAGTGTGACGGAGTATATAGATATGTTTTTGGGAGATGTCTTGGGAAAGGTTTGTTAGAGTAGGTCACATAAAAACACTGGAAATACTGGAGCTCTGCTATTGCTAGACATAGTGGCTTCTTTCAGCTTTTGCAAGAGCCTTGAGGAGTACTCAAGAGACTTCACTAATGGATTGTTGCTGTTTACCAAAGAGCATGTTGGAGCTGCTGCTGTCTGGAAGAGAGCTTACTGTTGCAAGAGAGCCAAACAGGTTTTCTCTCAGAGAGAGAGACAGACAGAGATCTCTTGACAGTGTTACAGCCAGCAGAATTAGCTGGGACTGGAACAGGACAAGCTGGCAGGCCTGAATGTAAGACAGCCTGGTTAAAGCCTTTGTGGGTTGTGCAAGAGGAGAGAACTGGCTGTCTAATGTTTCTCTTGGAATAAGTGAAACAAAAAGTAACTCGGTGGACCTGAAAGAAAGAGATTATCATCTGGCGAACCTTGACAGGGCAAGTTTTGTCAGCATGACACTGGAGTGGCTGATGGAAGTACATCATTTGTGGATGCCCTGGAACAACAAATCTCTCCCTGAAAACCTACAATAACCTTCCTGAGTGGTAACCATTTCCCTTTCGACCACCAAAGCCTGGTGAACTTCATACATGTTAAATTCTGAGCACAGTATAAGAATTGCTTGCAACCAGTGAACTTGGAGGAATGAGGTGAGATTGGACTGTGAACCAAAGAAGTTTTCTAAACTTACACACACGTGGGTTTAGAATTAGAAGGGGGTTAAGTTAGGTTAAGTAAGTCAATAGAGTTAAGTTAAAGTGTGATTCTATTTTCATTTTTAAAGATAATTCAAAGCAACTTTTGTTTAAGTAACTATTTGTCATGGTGAATATCTATTGCTGCTGGGCTTTTGGGTCCTCTGGGCTCGTAACAATAGTGAGTGGAGGAAAATTCAGGGGAGGCATCCGAGGCAAGATTTTTACGCAGAGAGCAGTGGGTGCCTGGAATGCATTGCTGGGGCTGCTGGTGGAGGCTGGGGATGTTCAAAAGACTCTTAAATAGTCTCATTGATGTAAGAAAAATAGAGGCTATCGGTGCGAGGTCAGGAATAATTAGATTGTTGTGGAGTAAGTTGGCATAGGACGGCACAACATTGTAGGCTGAAGGGCCTGAACTGTGCTGTAATGTTCCACGTTCTCGGACTTTTGAGCAATGTATTGGCAGATAAGGAAACATTAGAATTGGCAAAATGTGCCAAAACAAAGAGATATTAGCAATAAATATTAAAATAGATTTGCAAATATTTAAGTTTACATCATGTAAAAAAGAGAAAAATTAGCTGAAGTGAATGTGGGTTTCAAAGAGGCAAATTCAACATCTTGTCAAGTCAAGTTTATTGTTGACTTCTCCGGCTTCCATTAAAGATCCCTCCCCTGCCTTCTTCTCCCCCCAGACCCCTTGCCCTCAGCTTTATCTGTCTCTCTTTTTTCCCTTTTTCTGTCACCTTTCACAAAGCCAAGATCAATTCTCACCTCTTCTCTTACCATATCCAATTTTTTGTTGGCCTGGACTCCTCCCTACGCAATGTTGTCTTTATTCTGACACCTTCCAGCTCTTTGCATATTCCTTGAAGAAGGGTTCAGGCCTGAAACTTTGGTATTATATCTTTACCTCCTATGGATGCTGCGAGACCTGCTGAGTTCCTCCAGGATTTCTGTGTGTTTTTACCTCAATCATAATGACTGCAGACTTTAATGTTTCACTCATCTTTATTGTCATCTGATTGTACAAGTACAACTCAATGAAACAGTGTTCTCTGGTCCTCAGTGCAAATCACAGTCAGACATAACACACATACAGGCAACAATACATATGCTTGACAAATATTGTAAATATGAGTCTCAGATGGTTAGTGCGAGCAGTTCCTTTGGTCGTTCAGCGTTCTCATTGCCTGTGGGAAGAAGCTGTTCCTCAGCCTGGTGGTGCTGGCTTTGATACCCTTGTATCTTCCCAATAGGACCAGCGGAAAGATGCTGTGTCTGGGGTGGCAGAGGTCTCAATTATTTTGTGCACCTTCTTCAGACGATGAACCTGGTAGATCATCTTGTTAGGGATGGGGGAGTGCAGTCGCTGTTGTGCCTTCCTGACAAGTGAGGAGATGTTAGGTATCCATGATGGGTCACTTGTTAAGTGAACCCCAAGGAAATTGGTGCTCGCCACTATTTTGCTGGATGGGGGCGGGGGCAGGTCATTCTTGGTCTTCCTGAAATCCACGATCATTTCCTTTGTCCACGGTGAGACTCAAGTTGTTATTCTCATTTAACGAGATTCTCCACCTCTTCTCAGTAGAGCGACTCGTCGTTGTTGCTGATGAGGACAACGATTGTCGTGACATCTGCAAACTTGATGACACTGTTGGAGCTGGATCTGACGATGCAGTCGTTGGTCACTAGTGTGAACAGGAGCGGGCTGAGCACACAGCCCTGAGCTTGCGCTTAACAAAGTAAAACATCCTATTGCTCTTTGTGTGGAAATGTCACAAAATAAAGACAAGGAATTGTTGAAGGAAGTCAGCAGGTTAGACAGTACCCATACCCAATGTTTCTGATCTGGATCCTTTATGCAGTTTTCTAAATGCAGTTTTCTTTATGCATGTGTTTCTCTGTCTTAGAATAAAATTTGATTACAAGCCACACAAGGAAATTTTAGGGTTAATCACTCAACTCATTGCCAAAGTACTAGCTCCTTATGGGAGGAGAGATAAAGTAAAGGGCAGAGAAAGGAACTTGTTCTGTAAAGCTGAAGGTTGATAGTGGGGCAAAGAAGGTCAGGAATCACGCTGAGCTGGGAATTTTCAGGTGGACCCTGTAGAACTGGCTGAAAAGCAGAGATACATACCAATGGCGAACCCATGGTTTAATATAAAAGTTTAAGGTATTATCAGACTTCAAGAGAAAGCATTTTTTTTTGCACAAAGGCAAATGGTAGATCAGAAGATTGTACAGATTGCATAAAGAAGCAGCAAAGGTTGGTGAAAATATTAATAAGGAAGGATAAAAGAGATTATGCGATGAAGTTGGTAAGAAATACACGGACAGATAGTAAGGTACTTAAAAAGAAAAGTTAATAAAGTGAACACTGGTTATTTCAAAAGTGAGTCTGGGGAATTAATGATAGAAAACGGACTAGCTGAATTATAATGGTATTTTCCATCAGGTGTTACTGCAGATTATCACAGAAATAGCTGGAAACCAGGCATCAGAGGTGCATCCAAGTTGAGAGAAGCAGAAATCCAGTTGCTGAATATCTCAAATCTGCTCCACTCAATACTGGGATGGGGGCATGGTTAGCGTAGACATTAGCACAATCTTGCACCTGTCTGTCAGGAGTTTGCACGCTCTCCCCATGACCTACATTGGTTTCCTCTGGGTGCTCCAGTTTCCTCCCATCCTCCAAGAATGTATGGGATTTGTTAGTTTAATTGGTGTACCTGGGATAGCAGGGCATTGTAGGCTGGAAGGGTCTGTGACTGTGCTTGGTGTTAAATATGAAAAAAAAAACATTAATTCTGATCACAGCTGATCTACACAGGCCTGAACTCCTCTTCTTTCATCTTACAAATATTTATGTGTCTCCGCCTTAGCTTATCCAGCAATCTGGTTTCCACCACTGCAGGGAGCAGAGAATTCCAGAGGTTCACCACTCTAAGCGCACCAGTTTTAAATAACCAGCCATTTTTGTATCTCTGTCCCCTTGTTCATGACTCATGGAAACATCCCCCCCCCCCCTCACAACTTCTCTCCCCATTTAGGTAAATGACCCAACTCTTGATTCCTCTTTCCGAAGTGTGTGACCTCACATGCCCCATAGACTTCCACCCAATCAGGGTTCTGCCACAGAATCGCAATGTCTCCATCGCAATGTGCACTCTGACTGTAATACACCATGGAAACCTTTCATCCCATTCCCTCCTGCAGGTCATCCTGTAAAGAATAAGGAGCTAAGAATTCCAGGGTAATCCACCAGGTACATCGCTGAAAATGTGAATGAATATAACTTTATCGTCATACAATGGACAAGTCCACCAAAAGTCTTACTTGCCACAGCAGAACGGGTACTTGTCAGCAGGCACATCATAATAGTTAATTAAATTAAAAGAGACATTGAAGAAAAAGATAGAATGAAAAACTTGGTGGGTGCTTTCCAAGCTTTACTCAGCCTAATCGAACAGTTATAACTAGAATTTAAAGGGAAGGTGCGTTCTAAATGCTGAATTCTGAGAGACGAGTGGAGAAGAACAATTACAAATAACTTTGTAATATTACATTCTTCCCTCCTTAAATGAAACACCAGCAGTATCAGGCAACACTTTACAGGACAACTCCTACCCCTATCAATCAGGAGGTTTTGGGACACGATCGGATCTCCTTAGTTCTTGGAGCTACTGTCTCTTCATCCTTGACCCTATGGCCTGTCACAGCTGCCTCCTCCAGTACTGGTAACACCAGATTTCTTTTATCTTGTTCCACAATAGGAGATGTGGGGATTTCCTGGGCTTCTGCACAAGGTGCCAAGTCACGGGCAGACACAGTAGACTCCAGTTCATCTGGGTACCTGATGTTTGCATATGTTGGATTAATGTCAAGGAGTTCAACTTGATCCTCACAAACCTTCTTAGTAGTAAGGGTCCGGGGGTTATTAGCCAGGAGGGCAGTGAATTTCCTTGGGATGAGCGGTGTTGAAATGCAAAAAAAAAACGTTCATGGGGTGTAGTATTTGTGGCTGTACACAACAGTGATCTTTGGGAGTGCAGTACCTCAGGAAGCACCAGTTCCCAATGCTTCTCCATCTGGTTACGTGATCTAAGGCCCATATGATGCTGTTGAACTCCTCTACCTCTTGGGTGGCATGGGGTAGTATGACTTGTGGCAACCCCCTTCTGGGAGAGATAGTCTTTCAGATGCTTAGATACGAAGGTGGTACCTCGCTCAGAGTGTATGCAATTGGGCATTCCGCAAAGGATAACTGGCAGATCCAGGCACCTGATCACTGCTTTAGTTTGCATATTGGGACATCGAAAGGCAAAGGGGAAACGCAAGTATTCATCACCTACAGTAGAAGATATGGGTCACACAAAGCTGCAGGCAAAGGGCCCTTAAAATCAATACTAAACCATTCCATGGGTTATGTTGCTTTGATAAGAGTCCCTGCTGGTGGATGGTAGAACTGAGGCGTTAGTTCAGTGCAGACCCTGCATGAAGCATAAGTCTTCTTGACATCTTCAGTAGAAAAGGGGAGGTTCTTTGCTCCAAAAAAATGCAGCAGCCAAGTTATTCCTGGATGACAAAGTCCATTGTGAATGTTAGCGAATGTAGAGGTAGTAAAGGCTGAACAAGTATATGCCCAACTAAATGTATCAGGGACCATATTCTCTTTCCCAGGACAGTACTTTATTGTGTAACTAAATGCTCCAGCCTCCATTCGAATCTTTGCATTCTTTATCTTTGTGCACCTTTTACTGTCAAACATAAAGGCCACTGACCTCTGATCAGTTACAAAGCGAAAGTGGCGCCGTGCCAGCTAGTGTTTCAGTTTGCGCAGTCTCAATGATGGCAGTCGATCTTTCTCTACAACACGATCGTGCAATTCACTTCCTTGTAGTATCTTTGACATGAATGCAACAGGCCGACTTCCATGGATAAGGACAGCAGAAACAGCCACATCAGATGCGTCACACTCTACCTCAAAGGGTACGTTTTCATTCACTGAGTGCAGGGTGGCTTCCTCCAGCTCTCTCTTCAGTAAAATAAAGGCGTTCAGGGCCTTTTCCTCAATTGGAAACTTCTCTGTATTTATCATCAGTTGAATCTTGTTAGAAAACCCATGAATCCATTTGGCATAATAAGCAAAAATCCCAAGTGCCTTTTTTAAGGATCATAAATTTTCTAGGGGAGGAAGCTCTTGCAGTGGGCGAAGTCTCTCTGGATCTGGCTTTAATGAAACCATTCCCCACACAGATTCCAAGGACATTAATGGAATTCACAGACTCCACAATCTTTGAATCATTAGGTGTTCGGTGCCTCTGACCGATGGTCTTTAGGAATTTCTTTCCATTTTGGTCATGGCCCTCTTGTGTATATCCAGCAATAGTGATGTTATCAAGATAAGGGAAGGCACCTTGCAGTTTTTTTTCACTAACTAACACCCATAACTTGCTGGAAGGCGGCTACTGCATTTGTGACTCCAAATGGAATCCAACAAAATTGGTATAAATGTCCATTGGCTTCAAAATCCATATTATTCTTATCTGACTCCTTCAGACACTTGGTGGGAGGCCCTTTTCAGGTCAAAGGTAGAGAGCACATTATATTTTGCAAGTGGGTTCACCATTTCATCAATTATTGGCAAGGGGGTAAGCATCTAATTCCTTGTATTGATTGATTGTCTGTGAATAATCCACACACATTTGCTTCTTGTGTCAGTGGGTAGAATCCTTCACCACTACCACTGGGTTCACCATGGTGATATCCCTTTATGCCTTCTGAAAGTAATTGGCGAATTTCCTCTGCAATGAAGCCCTGATCATCTTTGCTACACTGTCTTGATTTGGGTTGCAGCTTGGTGACAAGTTTGGAGAAAGGGATGGCTCTTCTATTTTTGCTGCTGTCAGCACACAGTAATGATCAGCACCATTCATAGTTAGCTCAGTCAAAGGTCCTCCGTCTTCAAATTTCACACTCAGATGGTCAGAATTAAGTCAGAACATAGGTCCTTCAATACACCAAGTCGTGTGACAGCATATGACTGGCTATTAAGAGGTCAAAAGCAACATATCCTTGGGAACTCGTGTTTAAAGTCTGCTGAGCCATAGTAATGTCTTTACTGGATGGGTGAATCTTTAGTTTTAGTTCCTACCCGACTTTCTCGCTAATGTAACTATCGGTGCTACATGATTCCAACAGAGCACTTAACCTTTTACCAGTCACAGTCACAAAGGTTACGGCTTGAGCGAGTCCTTGTGGCATATTAGTAAGTGTAGCCAGTACCTGAGAATTGTCCACTGTTGCTACTGAGCTTGGTGAGGCCACAGATTTGCACACCCAGGCATAATGTCCCTTCTTGGCATATTTAGAACAAGTCACCTCGCGTTCTAGACAGTTATCCCGTAAATAGTAAGAGAAACCATGGAATAAACGTTTCTGTTTTGTACTATAAGTGGGGGCAGCAGCTGGTTTCTCAAGAGCATGGGAAAGCTGCTAAAGAATCCTTCTCA
Source organism: Narcine bancroftii (assembly GCF_036971445.1). Lineage (NCBI taxonomy): Eukaryota > Metazoa > Chordata > Chondrichthyes > Torpediniformes > Narcinidae > Narcine > Narcine bancroftii. The sequence goes on from NC_091471.1 coordinate 256,229,987, forward strand.
CGTACCTGCGGTACCTATGATGGTTCCGGGTTCACTACTTCAGCTGGATAGGCCAGGGTGGAGTATGCATCATTACTGTGTTGAGCTACATCTAACGCAGTAGCTTGGTTATAAGCAGCCTGTAAGTCCAGTGATTTGTTTTCTTAGAGACGCTGGCGTATTGCAGGTGAGGCAACGCCAGCGACGAATGCGTCACACACGGCCTTGTTTCCACTCTGCTTCGCACCATGATCTCGAAGCTTCTCTTTAAATTGCAACTCCCTGAAGAAATCATCTCATGATTCTCCTGCCTGGTAGCCAGTAAATGTCTGACAAAAATACCACACTGGGAGTCTTCACATATCTTTTCTTTGGCTTGGCTTCGCGGGCGAAGATTTATGGAGGGGGTAAAAAGTCCACGTCAGCTGCAGGCTCGTTTGTGGCTGACCAGTCCGATGCGGGACAGGCAGACACGATTGCAGCGGTTGCAAGGGAAAATTGGTTGGTTGGGGTTGGGTGTTGGGTTTTTCCTCCTTTGCCTTTTGTCAGTGAGGTGGGCTCTGCGGTCTTCTTCAAAGGAGGCTGCTGCCCGCCAAACTGTGAGGCGCCAAGATGCACGGTTTGAGGCGTTATCAGCCCACTGGCGGTGGTCAATGTGGCAGGCACCAAGAGATTTCTTTAGGCAGTCCTTGTACCTTTTCTTTGGTGCACCTCTGTCACGGTGGCCAGTGGAGAGCTCGCCATATAATACGATCTTGGGAAGGCGATGGTCCTCCATTCTGGAGACGTGACCCATCCAGCGCAGCTGGATCTTCAGCAGCGTGGACTCGATGCTGTCGACCTCTGCCATCTCGAGTACCTCGACGTTAGGGGTGTGAGCGCTCCAATGGATGTTGAGGATGGAGCGGAGACAACGCTGGTGGAAGCGTTCTAGGAGCCGTAGGTGGTGCCGGTAGAGGACCTAGCTGAGTCAAAATTTTCACGTCCTTCTATGTATTCAAAAATGTTGCAACTCACTCAGCCTAATGTTCCGTACTTGTTCAATACCTTGACCCCATCGCCGTAGTTCGTGAAAATCGTATCCACTCCTTGGCGACTGTCAGTGAGCTGGGGTCGATGTCTAAGTACTTGGGCCACCACCCCATCTCCACGCATGTCAACTAAGTTGAGTAAATTATTATAAGAATGAAACACTTGGTAGCTGCTTTCCAAGCTTTACTTAATTTACAGTTAGAATTCTAAAGAAAGGCACGTTCTAAATTCCTAAAGGGGAGTGGAGAAGAACAATTAATAATAACTTTGTGATATGACACAGATATAAATATTCACAGTGATCCGCGTGCAAAAAAAAAGGCACAATAGTGCGGACAGGTCTTTTGCAGTGTCAGTGTTGTCTCTGATTAGTATCTCAAGAACAGATTCAAGAGCCTATTAGCTGTCAGAAAGAAACTGCTTTTGAACCTAGAGGGGCCAGACTTCAGACTTTTGGTACCTTCTGCCTGAAGATAGCAGTGAGGAGAGGTTCTGACCAGAAGGATGGATCCTTTGTAATGTTTTTTGAGGCAGCGCCACCATTGATTTCTGCAGTGCATGGAAGGTCAGACGTCAGAGCTAGATGGATCTGGCTAGATTTGCAATCTTCTGAGTTCCTGGGTGCTTGAATTGCCAAAGCAGGCTGTGATGCAACCAGTCAGTATACTATCCATAGTGCCCCTATAGAAGTTTGATGGAGTATTCGGTGATGTGCCAAAGTAAGGGCTTTCTGAGATATAGATCCCCAGGAATTTAAGTTTATGACACTCTGCACCTCTTTCCCATCAATGTGGACAGGTGTGCAATCCCTCAGTCTCCCCTTCCCGAAATCAACAATGAGCTCTTTGGTCTTGGTGATGTTGAGAGAGATATTGTTTTTCTGGCCCCACCCAACCAGGTTCTCTATTTCCATCCTGTATTCTGATTCATAATTTCCAATGCAGGAGGTACTCGGCTGGTCAAACAGTGTATCCAAGCTGCAATCCTACTCAGCCAAGGCCCCTCAACTCTTCCTCCACTATGTTGATGACTGCATCATCAACGTCTTTCACTTCGCTGCCAACTTCCACCCCAATCTCAAACTTACCTGGTCTATCTCTGGCATCACACCCTCCTTTTTTTGATCTCTCTGACTCCATCTCAGACACAACCTTTCCAAATATATTTTACTCCCACAACTACCTCAACTACACTTCTTCACACACAATCCCTACAAGGATTCTATTCCCTTTCCGCAATTTCTTCATCTCAAGATGAGGTGTTCCAAGCCAGATCATCTGAAATGTCTGCCTTCAAACTCCAAAAGCATGGCTTCCCCTCCACCACCATCAGCTCAGCCCTTTCCTGCATCTCCTCCATCTCCCGCTCATCTGCCCTGGCTCCATCTGCCCCCAGATGCAACAAACACAGGACTCCTCTCATCCTCCACTACTACGCCACCAGACTCTGCATTCAACATAATTTCTGGCAGCTGCAACATGATCCCACCACGAGGCACATCTTTCCCTTTCCTTCCCTCTCCGCCTTCTGTTGGGGCTGTTCCCTCCGTGACTCCTTCGTCCACATCCCTCCCCACCATTGCTCCCCCCCACCCTGGCACCCTCCCCGTGGCTGTGAGAGGTGCCTCACTTGCACCCACACTTCCTCATCACCACCATTCGGGGCCCTAACCAGTCCTTCCAAGTGAAGCAACGCTTCACCTGTGTATCTGTGGGAGTCATCTACTACATCCAGTACTCCCTTTGTGGTCTTTTCTATATTGGAATGGCTGGGAGGTCACTTCACACTGTCCACGTCAGTGACAGGGATCTCCCAATGGCCCACCACTTCAATTCTCTGCCCCACTCCCATGCTCACATCTGTCCATGTACTATCCCACCAAGACCACCCATAAATTGGAGGAACAACACTTGAGTTTCTATCTGGGTATTCTCTAACCAAATGGCATTGACATCGACCTCTGGTTTCTGCTCAACTTCTCTCCATTCTCCCTCTGTTTCCTTTCCTCTAGCTCTCCACCCCCTTCCCTCTCCATTCACAGTGCCATCCTCCCTCCCCCCCCCCCCCATTTGCTGCTGTGCCCTCCCTCCCTTATCCACCTATTACCTCCTGCCTGTGGGACTGTGCTTCTCCCCTTGTCCCAATCTCCCACCATTTTTTTTCTGGCACCTGCCTACATCCTGTTCAGACCTTGCTGGAGGCTCAAGCCCAAAACATTGGTTATTGTATCTTTGCTACATAAAGGATGTTGTTTGACCTGCCGACTTTCTCCACCATTGTGCTTTTACTTCAACCACGGTGTCTGCAGACTTTATTGTTTTACTTCCACATTTTCCAGTTACTTAGTCAACATTGGTGGTGTAGATTAATTTGGAGCTGAACTTAGCTACGCAGTCCTGAATGTACAAGAAAACTCAACCCTGGGCTGTCCCTGTGTTGAAGGCCAGCGAGGTTATGGCCAACTGGGTTCTGCCAATAAGAAAGTCAAGGGATGCACTTGCACAGGAACATTCAGGTGCAGGTCCAAGAGCTGGGGTGAGTTTTGCAAGGATGATGGTGTTGAATGCTAAGCCAAAAAATAAAAGACCTATTTATGGCCAGTCGTCTCCTGCTAACATCCAATCTATTATCCTGCTCCTGTGACATCCTGACGAAGGTGTACCTATGGTGTAGGTGGTCGAGATGGTGTTTGCCTGCTGTAACGATAGGCAAACTGATGTGGTTGATTCATTCCATAACCAATCTTTCCAAGCATTTCACCACAGTAGCCATCAGTTCCATTGGCCAAATGTCATTGAGGAAGGACACCTTGGGCATGATGAATGCCCTTTTGAGGACTCATTTATTCCAACTGTTAGTTTTCTATGTTGAAAACTGCTTTGTCTAACATTATTTACCTCTCATAAATCTATGTTGACTAGATATGATTACATTTTTTTCTCATAAATTAATTTCCTCTTTGATTATTGACTGCAGTCCTCTGCCCGTCTGCTTCTTTTTGAACAAGAGAGTCCCTAGTTTTGCAATCTTCTGGTAACTGCCTGGTATTTAGTGAGTTTTGACAAAGTTCCAACCAATGGGTCCATTACCTCTGGAGCCACTTCCTTCAGGCAGCAGGCCATTGCATCTCACCCTGTGCATTGTCTGCCTTTAACCCTGTGAGTTTCAGGAAGGAAGGAATGATCACTGGGGTAATGCAATGGAGCAAACCGTTGGAATGAAGAACATCATACTTAGGACCTTATCAGAAAGGGATTGTGAGGCAGATGATGCATTTGTTTTAATTCTCTCAAACTCCCTGGGTTTCCTACTGGGTTGGGAAACAGCAAATGTGACTTCCTTTATTCAACAAAAAAGGGAGGGAGTTAGGAAACTATAGGCTAGTTAGCTTTATCTTCATCACATAGAAGATGTTAGAGCAAGGATGCTTCAGGCAAAGACTGGGGCAAGGTTAAGGTCGAGGCAACCCATCCCACTATCTCCAAGTCGAAGAGTTACCCACATGGGCCCCAGCTACACCTGCCTTTGGCTATGTGGAGTGGTCTATGCTACAAGCCTACACAGGCAAGGCTCCTCAATTCCTACTTTGCCACATTGGTGCTGCCTCGTGCACCCAAGATGAGCTCGTCTGCTTTATCCACTCCTCTCCTTGATCCTCTTTGCCCCACCTTTTTTATGCAGGAGCCCAGCTGCTTTCTGTCCGCACCTTGATGAAGGAAGGGCTGAGGCCTGAGGCTGAAAAGTCTATTTTCCTCCTGTGGATGCTGCAGGCTTCTCCAGCCCTTTGGTGTGTTAGCAAGGTCAAGGTAGTTTGGTGGAAAGGGAGATCATGTTTGATCAACTTATTGGTGTTCTTTGAAAAAGTAATATATGCAGTGGATACTTAAATTTCAAGAAAGTACTGAATCAAATGTTATTATGGAAAAAATAATAGCTCATGGTGTAGGATGTAACAGGAGATGGATAAAAAAAAAACATTGGATGCTAACAGGAAACAGTATCCATAAATAGGCCTTTTCTTTGGATGGTAAGGTGTAACTCTTGACGTGCTACAGTGATTACTGCGAGGGCTACAATTGTTTGCAATTTACAAATGCAGGTGCTCCCCCACTTACGATAGTCCGTCGTAAAGATTTTCCAAAGTTACGATGGTTCAGATCTGTACCTTCACTTTTGAATGCTGATCTGCTCCCGCGCTTATGATATGCGGTACACTAGTCTCTCGCGATGCTGGGCAATGGTGAGAGTATTGTATAGCGTTCACTCTCACGATGCATAGGTCAACCACGCTCGCAGACTCAATGCTTCAAACATCCTTCATGCCCAGTGTGCTTTCAGCTGTGTCGGTTAATGTTTATTTTTCCAGAAATAAAAGTATTCGAAATTTAATTATAAAAAATGGTAGGTGTTGTATTCTTGTTCAACTTACGATGGGTTTTCTGGAACACATATCCAGCACTTGTGGAATCCATTCAGTAAAAAATTTTCTTGGGTCTGCTCCCTCCATACCTTCCGGCAAACCAATAATCTTTATATTGTTCCGTCTGGATTGGTTTTCCAAATAATCAATCTTTTTCACCAAATTTTTATTTTAAGTTTGTAAGTCTTCGACCATTTTGGTCACATCAAAAACTTGATCCCGTATTTCGGCTATATCTTCTTCACACGAATTAAATTTATCTCTCACTTCAAGCTTAAAAGCTCCAAACTCAGCCATCTGTTGAGAATGTATTTTCACCAAAATATTAAACCTAGTACCAAGTTCAGTCATAATCTTGGATAATCCCTGCATTGTATAAGATAATTTAAATTCAAGATTCACAAAAATCTTTTCAATTGGAAGAGATTTTGGCTCAACAGATTCCTGCTTCTTCTCCAAAGGATCTTCTATTCCTTCCTTCATTCTGGTTGCCTTCCTTGTAGTATGACTGCGTGTAGAAATCCCAGCCACAGCCTCTCCAGCAATGACTGGAGGACGCTGGCCGGGGTTTTTCCCAGTCCATAATGTATTAAATTCTCCCAGTACATCAAGTTGTATAGGTTCTTGTATCTCAAGAGATGCAGTTTGCAGCGCCACCTCTACAGTTGACAAATGCCTTTGAGTAACTCTTTGTTTTAAAGGCTGTTTGGCGCCCTCTTTAGGGGGCTCTACCGATGTAACATAGAGCTCTACATCCGAACACTGTACCTCTCTCCTGGGATCCATTTCACGCTGAGTCCCAGTGTCTTTCCTGTAGGTAGGCTCCAAAACTTGAACTTTTGGAAAATGTAGTTTTTTGATGATCTGTTGTCGTTTTTTTTTGCTCTTTTCCACCAATTGTACCATCATAAGTTAAATTAACAGCACTGAAATTATCTAAACTTTTAAAGAATTTTAACGGGCATTTCTAGACAAAACAATAAGATAGAGTCAGGAGAGGACTGGAAGGCACGTCTGATCCTTACGCCATCCTTGCCACATCCCCCTGGAACGCATATCCATTGTAGGTTAAGGAGCACCTGTATAAAGGATAAATGATTCAGAGGTATTGCTATAAACTTTAATCTGAACACAAATACGGGTTTACAACTCCTGGATCTCAAGAAATGACAAGTAGGAATGTACAAAGGAGATAGAGGAAGATAGAGGTGTCAAGACAACCTCTCAATGTCAGCACAACTGGAAAAGGCTTCCAGAAGAGGGATGGAGAGAGTAGAGAGCACCAGGTTCCTTAGAGTCCACTTAACTCATAACATATTGTGGATGCTCGACATCTCCTCACTTGCCAGGAAGACTCAACTGGACTGCACTTCTTGAGAAGACTAAATTTGGCAAGGTTACCAGCCACTATTATAGTAACCTTTTACAGGGGCTTTCTCCAGAGCATCCTGGCCGACTGCGTGACATTGTGGTATGGTTGGTGTAGAGAATTGGATCAGAGGTCAATCCACAGGACCATAAGAGGGGCAGAGAGGATCACTGGAGTCTCCCTCCACTCCATCGACGTGATCTACCGGGATCACAACCTGACGAGGGCGTGCAAAATCATTGAGGTCCCTCTCCACCCTGCACGTGGGATCTTTCAGCTGCTCCCATTGGGGGAGAGATGCAGGAGGATCAGAGCCAACACCGCCAAGCGGAGGAACAACTTCTTCCCACGGGGGAGTGAGAACGCTGAACGACCAAAGGAACCACTCAGACTCACCATCCAAGACTCTCACATTTATGAAACAATTTTTATTTATCTATTTGGCATATGAATACTTGTCCTGTATATGTATTGTTTGTATGTGTGTTTTGTCTGGTTCTATGTCTGCGTGTTTTGCACTGAGGACTGGAGAACACTATTTCATCAGGTTGTACTTGAGAATAAACTTGACTTGATTCCTGATCTGCATCAATGGCACTGATGTAGAGACGATAAATAGCTTTAAGTTCTGAGAGAGGGAGGTGCGAGTAAACATCTCCAATGACCTGTTCTGGTACAACCATATCGTCATGATGGCCAACAAAGTGTATCAGCACTTCCACTTTTTCAGTAATCTGAGGAAATTTGGATAACCTTCAATAATCTTCTCAGATGCACATCAAAAGTACCTTGTAGGGTGTAGTCCTGCATGGTGTGGGATCTGCACTGGCCAAGACCACAGGAAATTGTAGGACCAAGATCACAGCTCAAACTCTTAGGGGTGTGTTGTGTTGAAGGACCCTTACAGGTCAGACATCGAGTTCTTCGGTCTGACCTGGGTTCATGACAAGATGCAGGGAGTTGCAGCAGAGGCCAAAGGTTTCAAGGGTCTCACCAGTGCCAGTGATGACCAACCCCTTGAGTTGGGACCATTACACCCCCACCACCATCAACTCTATCTACACTTCTTACTGGCTCAGAGAAGCAGCCACAGGTTAAAAGACCCACTCAAGCCATGTTCTCAGCATGAGGTGTGAGAGCAGGTTCAAGAGCAATTTCTTTCCTGCAGTTATCGCAGCCCTGAATGAATCTTGCACTAACAAAATTATGTTGTGTTTGCTCTATGCCAGCTGATCCCTTTCTCTAACTCAGCCCTCCAAACAGTGTTGTTAATCATTGCACCCTTCATTGATAGGTTGATGAGCCGGGCTCCCCACAAGGAAAAACTTTCTCACTGTTCCCCCATATGTATGACACAAAAAAAATTAATCTAAAGGAAGAGAGAGACAGATTAAATGAACGTGGAAAGATCGGGCAAATGCGGAAAAGCTCCAAGGAATCTGCCTGTCCTGATGCATAATGTGAGAATTGCTGCCATGTTGAGAGATAGGTTTGGCAAACAGGACACAGCCTGGTTCTGCTTTCGTCACACAGAGTAAACACTGGAGGAACTCAGCCAGTCTCGCAGCATCAGGGGTAAAGATATATTGCCGACTTTTCAGGCCTGAGCCCTACTTCAAGATACGAGTGAAGAAAAACAGTGTCTTAATCAAAGTCTGTGTAAAGAAAGGGGGCAGAATGGGAGATTTCTGTTAATCACCCCCCCCCCACAATTTCTTGCCCCCCTCTCTCTCTCTCTCCCCTATTCCCTCTGTCTCCTTTCACAGAGGCAAAAATAATTCTCACCTTTCCTCAGACCCAATTAGCACCTTTTGTTCATCTGGACCTCACCACCCCCCACCCCCGCCCCCCCCACCCACACCCCTGCCACTCCTCAGTCTTAATTCTGACAGCTTCCTGCTTTTTTACTGATACCTGGAGGGAGGGCTCTGGCCGGAAACATTGGTGATATATCTTTACCTCCTATGGATGCTGTGATTCCAGCTGAGATCCTCCATCTCGGCACCCGCAGACTTCCATCTCTCCCTGTTTTAGCTGCTTGCCAATGTCTTCTACGTTTACTCAGACTGGTGTTTTATGAGCTCAGAAAATGGAATTACTTTTTATAACCATTTGAAGTGGATTTAAAATTTACAAGAGCTGGGTTTACCACAAAGCACACAAAAGTATTAAAATTCACTGTGTGTGATTTGAAAAAAAAGTTAAATACACATGGTCAGAAAAGAATATAGTTCCTCTGAGGTACCCATAAATATTCCTCAATATTAGGTAGATGTATAAATAAATTTTCAGCTTTGTACTAGAATAACCATCACGCTCATTTGATTGAGATTCACGTGTGGGGTTTTCGGCAGGAAGGGGAGGAGATGTCAGCCATTGGCAAACTCTGTCCTATCGCCATTTCCATATAGTCTCAACCTTCTCCCGCATCGCCACTTTATCCCACCACATTCTGACCATCCCCCACCACATTCCGACCATCCCCTACCACATCCAGACCACCCCCACCACATCCCGACCACTGACCACCACATACCGACCATCTCCCACCACATCCAGACCACCTCCAACCACATCCGGACCATCCCCCAACACAACCCGACCATCCCCCACCACATCCGGACCATCCCCCACCACATCGCGGCCACCTCCCACCACATCCAGACCACCTCCAACCACATCCGGACCATCCTCCAACACAACCCAACCATCCCCTACCACATCCGGAACACCCCCACCACATACAGACCACCCCCCACCACATACAGACCACTCTCACCACATCTGGACCATCCCCCACAACTTCCCAACCATCCCCCACCACATCCGGACCATTCCCCACCACATCCGGACCAACCCACATGACATCGGTACCATCCTCCACCACATCTGGACCAACCCCCATGACATCTGGACCATCCACCACTACATCTGGACCACCCCCACCACATCTGGACCATCCCCACCACATCCCGACCACGCCCCACCACATCCCGACCATCCCCCACCACATCTGGACCATCCCCACCACATCCCGACCACCCCCCAACACATCCCGACCATTCCCCACCACATCTGGACCACCCCCACCACACCCAGACGATCCCCTACCACATCTGGACCACCCCCATCCATATCCTGACCATCTCCCAACACATCCGGGGCACCCCCCCAACACATTCGGGACACCCCCCCAACACATCTGGGGCACCCCCCCACCACATCCTAACCATCCCCCACCACATTCCGACCATCGACTACCACATCCCGACCATCTTCCACCACATCCAGACCACCACCCATCACATCCAGACCACCTCCCACCAAATCCCGACCACACCCGACCACATTCCGACCACCTCCCACCACATCCTGACCACCTCACACCACACCCAGACCATCCCCCACCACATCTGGACCACCCCCAACCATATCCTGACTACCCCCCACCACATCCCAACCACCTCCCACCACATACAGACCACCTCCCACCTCATCCCGTCCACCTCCCACCACATCCAGACAACCTCCCAACACATCCAGACCTCCTCCCCCACATAACGACCACCTCCCACCACATCCCGACCTCCTCCCACCACATAACGACCGCCTCCCACCACATCCCGATCACCTCCCACCACATCCAGACCACCTCCCACCTCATCCTTACCACCTCCCACCACATCCCGACCACCTCCCACCACATCCTGACCACCTCCCATCACATCTTGAACATCTCTCTCCTCATCCCTCCCTCCCTTCTCATTCTGACCCTCTCTCCTCATTCTGACCGTCACTGTGTAATGCACAGTCACAGGGAGTTACTCACTCGATGGGTAATCCCCTGTCAAAGTGAGTTACATACTCACTAGGTAATCCACACTCATAGTGGTTTACACACTCATTTGGAAATCCACACTCACAGTGGTTTACACACTCACTGGGTAATCCACAGTCACAATGCTTTACACACTCATTGGGTCTCAGAGTGTTACACACTAACTGGGTAATCCACACTCAGAGTGAGTTACACACCCATTGTAAACCACCCTCAGTGCTAACTGTGTGTGTCATCAATGAAATAAAGGGCTCTGGTGTTCATTTCCCGTCCGATCCTACCATCTGCCCCGACAGTCAGCAACATTTCAGAAAGCTCCTTTCTGAAGCGGGCACTGTTAGTCAGGTCGGAGCAGGCAGAAGGATCATTCCGTTTCTCAGCCTCATAATCGCGTCTGTGGTTTTGCAATCCAGGGAGCTCTTGGCTGGAACCTAGCCGCTGTTTATTACCTGCCGCTAAGCCCAGAACTGCTCCTCCGTCAGTTTAAAATGCATAATACGCTGTCTGTGGGCCTGAGCCGTCATATGAAAGTGGTCGATACAAATCTGCATCAGCTTGCTTTTGTGTGAGTTTTATGTCTGGGTTAACAGTGTCCGACCGTCATGCTTAAGGAGACCTCTGGGCAACATTTTCAAATTCATCCATTTTACTTTTATTTTAACCCCAAAAGTAAATGAAATGCAATTGAGGCACACAATACACTGCAGCAGTCCCGAGAGGCTGCATGCATAGAACAATGGTTCTCCACCTTTAGGTGCACCTTTAGTGCATAGGCGCACTGTGGTTAGTAAGGGATTACTTAAGGTGATAGGTGAGTGGAATAAAAAGGTTGAGAATCACTGGCATTGAACCATAGAACACGATAGCACAGAAGCAGTCCCTTTGGCCCATCTAGCTCTACTGTACTATTTCTATGCCTCATCCATTCTGCTAGGCAGAATTAAACAGCAACGCCTGCAGGTGCTATCATTGCAGTGCAATGGGCAAAAATGGTGGAGAAACTCAGCAGGTCACACAGTGTCGGCAGGACGGAATGGGCAGCCAGTGTTTCGGGACCGATTCCTTCGTCGAGATATGAGTGGGCAGGTGGCAGATTAAAACAGTGGGCGGAGTGCAGGCCAGGAGGTAAGAGGAGGATGTGGGTGGGAGGTTGCTTCCCTGGCAGAGGAGTGAAGAAGCGGGGTCAGTCTGAGAAGAAAGGGTCTGAAGCAGGACTAGAAGAAAGCTCACTCAGAGGGACGTGAGTGGTGGCCTCTTCTCCTGAGGGTTGCAAGGGCTCTGACACTTTGGAAAGCCGACAGATTTCTCTACACCCTGCATGCCTGCAGATCTGTTAACAATATTCACCCTCGTTGCCAAAAGCTCTGAAGTGTGCAATAAAAATTTGCTCTCATGCATTTTATATGAGAAAAGTTAATAAATGCAAAATGTGTTTTTTATTTCCACAAGTTTTTCGAGACGTCCACAGTTATAGAGTCATACAGAATGCAAGTAGGCCTTTCAGCCCATAAGATAAAGGAGCAGAAATAGGCTATTCAGCCCATCGAGGTTGTCCTGTCATTTAATCATGAGCTGATCCATTTTCCCACAGCCCCAGTGCCCGGCCTTCTCCCCAAAACCTTTGATGCCCTGGCTAATCAAGAACCTGTCAATCTCTGCTATAAATGCACCCAATGACCTAGCCTCCACAACCATCTGTGGCAACAAATTTGGCAGATTTACCACCCTCAGGCTGAAGAAATTCCTCCCCATTTCTGTTCTCCGTGGACTCTCCCACCATGGGAAACAATCTTTGTCCATGTTTTCAATATTTAAAATGCTTCAATGAGATTCTCCCCCATTCTCTTAATTTCCAATGAATGCAGGCCAAGAGATGTTAAATGCTCCTTGTATGATAACCCTTTCATTCCCAGAATCCTCCTTGTGAATCTCCCCTGAACCGTCTCCAACTTCAGCACATCGTTTCTTAAACGAGGAGCCCAAAACTGCTCACAATCCTCCATGTGAGGCCTCCCCAAGGCCTTATAGAACCTCAACATCACATCCCTGCTCTTATATTCTATTCCTCTTGAAATGAAGGCCAGCAGAGCATATACTTCATGCATTTGTCTTCTTCGCCACCCACTTGCCCATGCTGACTAAAATTTCCCACCACCACAAGCCCCACCTGGCTGTGTTGGCCCATATCCCGCTAATCCAGTGGTTCTCAACTTTTATCATTCCACTCACATACCACTTAAAGTAATCCCTTACTAACAACAGAGCACCTGTAACATGCTATGCCAGAGGTTAGTAACCGATTACTTCAGGTGGCATGTGACTGGAAAAAAAGAGATTAAGAACCACTACTTTGAACCCATCCTATCCAAGTATCCATCCAATTTGTCCTGAATATTGCAATAGAATCTATCTCAACTCCCAACTCTTACGTCTTCTTCCATACTCCCACAGCCCTCTATGTAAAAAGTCACCCCTCAAAAGGTCAATCTCTCTATCCTCATCTAAAACCCATGTCCTTTGGTGACCAATTCCCTGCCTCTTGGCAAACAACTCCCTGCCTTCACCTTATGATTTTGTACACCTCTCTGAGATTCCCCCCTCATCCTGTTGGTTAATTAACATACGAAGCAGTGTTTGAGGAAGAATTGTATAAGATGCTTATTGACGAATGAAAGAGCTCTCAGCTCGATCAAAGAGATCTTGGTCTTGGTTTTCCTAGAGCGAAGGAAGCTCAGGAGGGACCTGGTCAAGTATCATCAGATTGTGAGAGGCAGACAAAGGGTTGATCGTCAAAATCTTTCCCCTATGGTAGTGGTATCAAAAACAGGGGGCATAGGTTTAAGGCAAGAGGAAAGAGATTTCAATGGAAATTGATGGGGGACATATTTTGCACTGCTTGCAATCTGGTAAAATCACAAAACTAGGGCTCTTGACCAAGCAATGCAGGCAAATAAGATTGATGATTGGGGAGTAAGGTTGGAGTGGGTGTAGTACTCAGTGACCTGCCTGCCATGAAGATGGCAAGTTCCAGTTTTTTGGCCATTCCTGCACAGAAATGTCTGACTTCGGCATCAACCACAGTGAGACCAAACCTGAACTTCAGGAGCAATGTATTCTATTTTGACTGGGTCGGCTAAAACCCGATGGCGTAAGTGGTGTATTTTCCAGTTTCAGGTTATTCCCACCTCGATTCGATTACTTGCTCAATCTTTCCCTCACTCAGTTTTGTACTGGGCTTTCATCTCGAACTTCCACACCACTCAACCCTCAGTGGTTGCCTGACCCTGCTGACCAGCTTCTTGTTGCTTGCTAAAGATTTCTGCATCTGCACTCCTTGAGTATTCCAGCCGTGTTGTTGACACGAGGGAAAACAATGCCAATTGATGGGAGATGTGAATTTATTTACCTTTTTAAAATTTAGACATGGAGCACAGTAACAGTACATTCAGGCCCATGAGCCCATGCTTCCCCATTATCTCAATCAACCCCCATATATTTTGAAGGCTGGGACGTAATAGAGAAAATGTATAAACTCCTTGGTAAATCTCTTCTGTTCCATTTACATCCTTCTGTAATGGGATGACCAGAATCGCCCAGAGTATTCCAAGTGTAAAGTGACCAAGGTTTTATATAGCAGCTACATGACTTCCTTCCCTTTATGCTTAGTACCACATGTCTCTTCTTTACAACCTTATATGTGGCCACTTTCAATGACTCCAAGATCCCTCTGTACATTGAATACTAGGATGGCAATAAGTTTACCTTCAGGAGAATAAGGAACGACCAGCTCTACTACACATCAACATCTCTGTCGTTGAGAGAGTGGAGAGCACCAAGTTCCAAAGAGTTAGGTTAACTACTGACCTATCGTGGACATGCAACATCTCCTCACTTGTCAGGAAGGCGCAGCAGCAACTGCACTTTTTGAGTAGACTGAAGTGGGCGAGGCTACCAGCCACCATCATGTCAACCTTTTACAGGAGCTCTATCAAGAGCCTCCTGCCTCTCATCTACAGAAATAGATTGGAGGTCAATTCTCAGAACCATAAGGGTGGCAGAGAGGATCTCTGGAGTCTCCCTCCCCGCCAATGACGTGATCTACCGAGATCTTTATCTGAGGTGGGTGCGAAAAATGATTGAGGGGCCCCTTCCACCCCGCACACAGCATCTTTCAGCTGCTCCCATCAGGAAAGCGATACAGGAGGATCAGAGTCAGGCTGAGAAACAGCTTCTTCCCACAGGCAGTGAGAACACCGAAGGAACTGCTCATACTCACTATCCCAGACCCTCTCAGATTTACGAAACAATATTTACGGTATTTATTTATTTGTATATATAAATCATAGTCCACATTATGTATTGTCTGTCTGCATGTGTGTTTTGTCTGGCTGTGTGTCTGCATGTTTTGCACAGAGGACCAGGTTGTACTTGTGGAATCAGGCAACAATAAATCCGAACTTGATGTAAATAAACTGAAGAACTATATTCAATTCCTCTGCTGGATGAATCATTCTGAGCTTAGTTTATTATCACATGAAAAGCTTCGGCATTGCCTGTTTTTCAGGCATCATAAACATCAACGTCGTTTTGGATTTAAAAATCATGGAGAACTTGGTAATCCAAGGTGAGAAGCTGAATCAATGCAGTGGTCAAACTGGGTTTCTAACACTTCATAGAAAAGACAATCAGATTCATTTCCAGCAGTGTCCTGTCATTCCAGGAGTATTCAGATCAGATCAGATAATTTTTATCGTCATGTAATGAAAAAGAAATGTCGTATTAGACAAAATTGTCTTTAGTCTGTCAGAAGGCAAGACAACCATAGTTTTTTAGACTGCAGGCATGTAACAACACAATTGAGGAATTTTCCTGCTACACAGGCCATCTAAAAAGGAACGTGCAGGAATTTTGAGTCCATTCCTGCCCCGTGATTTATCTTGCAGGAGCCCTACAATGTTTTGGAAGAAGCCTGCAGTGTAAATCATACCAGAAAAATCTGTTGTCAGTCATCTACTCTAATGCACATCCAACCATCAGGACTGTTACATACAGGTGCTTCCGGTCTAAAAAGGCACCCAGTGTGAATGACCACATGGGCAATAATTAACATTTTCCCGACATTACAAAACATCAAAGGTTCACCATGAGCATTGCTCAGCACCCCTTACGGTCAGGGGAAGAGAAGCAGAAGAGAGTCCCCTCAGAGTTGCTGAGTGTCTGTGGATTCGCCTCCTGCGCTCCTGCAGTCTCTGCAGCCGCTCAGACTTCCGTTCAATTCAAACCATCGGTGACCCAAGCTCCAGATCCGACCTTTTACTCTGCATTGTCACTGAGAGAATCCCCTGTGCTCCATGTTGTAAGGAACATCAGGATTGAGTTGCTGGGAATGAAGAAAATGCATGGAATTGCAGGAGAATGGGTCTGTGAGCCAGCAAAGGCTCAATGGGCGGAATGGCCTTTTAGTCATAAGAAAAGGGTGGCATGGTTAGTGCAGCAGTTAGCGCAACATTGGTACAGTGCCAGGGACCGGGATTCAAATCCAGCACTGTCTGTAAGGAGTTTGTACGTTCTCCCCTGTCCATGTGGGTTTCCTCCGGGAGCCCCAGTTTCCTCCCACCCTTCAAAATGTACAGGATTTATAGGTTAATTAGGTGTAATTGGGCAGCATGGGCTCATGGGACAAAAGGGCACATTACCATGCTGTATGTCTAAATATAAAAATTTAAATTAAAAAAAGTATGTGCTAGTTTAGCCAGTACGGCTGAATCTTTGTCTTTGGCAGTGCCTTTAGAATTGAGGATGTTCCTCTCCAGTTCTGTGAGTTCAGAGGTGAATTATGGGCCATAGACAGGCCGAGAAGTGGACAGGTCTGAGGGATGGTACATTCCTTCCCCCACTTGTGCAGAGCTCTTGACGCACAAACTCAAGGTTAAAACAGAACATAGAACAATATAGCGCAGTACAGGCCCTTTGGCCCTCGATGTTGTGCTGACCATATATTCCTTTTTAAAAAAATAAATATTAAACCCTCCCCACCCCATAACCCTCTATTTTTCTTTCATCCATGTGTCTGTCTAAGAAACTCTTAAATGCCCCCAATGTTTCAACTTTCACCACCAACCCTGGCAAGGCATTCCAGGCACCCATAACTCTCTGTATAAAAAAAATTCACCCCTGATGTCTCCCCTAAACTTCCCTCCCTTCACTTTGTACAGACCTCCTCTGGTGTTTGCTGATCCTGCCCTGGGAAATAGGCACTGGCTGTCCACCCTATCTATGCTTCTCATAATCTTGTAGACCTCTAACAATTCTCCTCTCATCCTTTTACGCTTCAAAGTGAAAAGTCCCACTTCTGCTAACCTTATCTCATAAGATTTCCCAATCCAGGTAACATCCTGGTAAATCTCCTCTGCACCCTCTCCAGAGCTTCCACGTCCTTCCTATAACCAGAACTGAACACAATACTCTGAATATGGTCTCTCCAAAGATTTGTAGAGTTACAACATGACCTCTTTATTCCTCAATCCAATCCCCCTATTAACAAATCCCAGTGTCCCATAGGCCTTCATAATTATCAACCAGTGCGGTGACCCTGAGAGATGTATAGATTTCCACCCCAAGGTCCCTCTGTTTATCCACACACTTAAGTAACCGACCATTAACCCTTTAAGGTTCTCAGTATCGTCCTGGTGGCTCCTTCCCCCATTCTGAGCTGCAATAGGAAGGGAACTACAAGAGTAGGTGGGGACAATTTGAGCACTCCCTTATTCCTTTTCTTCTGTTTTCCTCGCCTGATGACAAGATGAGTGAGAATTTTTTTCATTTCCGTGCAGTACATTTCTGTACTGAGGCAGATCAAGGTCTGTTTTATTCCGAGGAGTCAGAATGGAGATGGAGAGGTGGATGAAGCCTCTCAAACCAAGCCAAGTTCCGGGTCAGAGGAACATTAGAATGTGGCTGTGGGCTCAGAGGGTGGACGAGAAATTGTGCGTGGTAATCGAGTGGTCGTGCGCCTATTACAGTTTTATTCATACCTGCTGCATCTCACCCAGATGTCACCCGGAAGTCTCCCTCTCCCCCAGACGTCTCCCCTGGATGACCCTGGTCATCTTCCCCTAGACGTCTACCAGATAATCTGTACCCTGAACATCTCCAGCTCCCCCTGACTTCTCCCTCTCACTTGCATGTCTCCCCGTGCAATCACTCCCCCCCGACATTCTCTCTCTCTCTCTCTCTCACTCTCTCTCTCTCTTTCTTTCTCTCTCTCTCTCTCTCTCTCTCTCTCTCTCTCTCTCTCTCTCTCTCTCTCTCTCTCTCTCTCTCTCTCTCTCTCTCTCTCTCTCTCTCCTGGGAAGTTTCCGTCTCCCCTGGACTTCTCCCTCTCACCCGGATGATCTCTCCTCTAGTTCAGCCAGGCTGATCTGCAGGTGAGTCTGGCCCACGGCAGATGTAGACCTTGAATGTGCTCTGAAATACTCTCGCTAGTCATTCAGTTGATTCAAATTTTGCTACATTTAAATAAATCTCTAAATTCGGACCATCAATTGGCAGTACCCCTGACACCAGCCTCAAATCGTGCCCTTGCTGTCAGTACACTTGACCTTGTGAAAGTTTTCCATGAACATCTGGATGCTGTCTATTTGGCGAACCATCCCGCAGTCTGTCAGACCTGAAGCCTCATAGAAGCCACATAACTATGGAACGCTACAGCACAGAAACAGGCCATGCGGCCCTTCTAGTTTGTGTTGTACTATTATTCTGCCTCGTCGCATTGACCTGCACCCAGTCCATAGCCCTCCGTGCACCTCCCATCCACATACCCGTCCAAACTTTTGTTTAATGTTAAAATTGAGCCTACATTCACCATTTCAGCTGGCAGCTCATTCCACACTCCCACCACTCTCATTGTGAAGAAGTTCTCCCTAATCTTCACCCTAAATCTTTTCCCTTTCACCTTTACCCTTTGAAACCCCACACCGTCACATCTTTTTCCCCATCTCCCCTCATTCTTCTACACTCCAGAGTATTTTAAAAAAATTTTTAGATATACAGCACAATAACAGGTCCTTCCAGCCCATGACCCCGTCCCACTCAATTGCACATAATTGATCTACAGTCCCAGTATGTTTTGAACGCTGGGTGAAAATCAGCACGCTCGGAGGAAATCCACGTAGGGAGAACATACAAACTCCTTACAGACGGTGCCGGATTCAAACCGTGGTCGCTGGTGCTGTAACAGCGCTGCACTAACCGTGCCCTCCCTTCTCACATGTTTCAGCCCCCAGTCAATGTGCCAGCTTCTCCCATCACAGCCCCAGGATAGCGTAATATATCATACCCTGGACCTTGGAGACGATTAGAATGTGGCAGATTCTACTGCCAACCATCACAAGGAAACAGTCTCACACACTCCCCTGCTCCCCCTCCACCCACCTTGAAGAAGACCGTTGACTGGCTCCTTCAGTCAATTTGATTCCACAGCAGTGCTTACCATTCACTTGGGTCACTACTCTTCCACACGTCCCACTGATTTTGCAATGAAAGACGAATGTCTACAGATGCCGTAATTGTAGTAAAAACACTACAGAGTTGCTGGAGGAACTCAGCCGGTCTCACAGCCTCCAGAGGAGGTAAAGATATTCCTGACATTTCAGGCCTGAATCTGTTGTATAAACAAAAAGCAGGCAAGCACCTGAATTAAAGACTAGAGAGAGAAAGGGGAAGAAGAGACCAAGAGACAAAGGGTGTTATTTGGATATGATGTGGCAAGGTAAGATTTTGGCTCTGTGAAAGGAGACAGAGGGAAAAGAGAAGGGGGAGGGTAGAAAATGTGTGGGTGTGGAGCTTTAATGGAAACCAGAGGAGTTGATGCCATCTGGTTGGAAGGTGAAGATGAAGTGTTGTTCTTCCAATTTCCAGTGGCTTCAGTGTGGCAGGTGTATGAGACCACAGACAGACACGTCTGCAAGGGAATGGGACGGGGAATTGAGGTGGGTGATTTTCACCACAGTTAGCGCCACGCTTTTACAGCTCCAGCGATCGGGGTTTGAATCCCGTGCTGTAAGGAGTTTGTACGTTTTCCCCGTGTCTGCGTGGGTTTTCTCCCGGGAGCTCAGGTTTCCTCCCACCCTTCAAAACATACCAGGGGGTGTCAGTTAATTGGGTGTGATTGGACGGCACGGGCTCATGGGCTGAAAGAGCCTGTTACTGGGCTATACGTCTAAATATCAAATTTAAATTGACTTCTTACTTCAGTGCCTTGTGGAATAACTTGCTGATCATTTGATCAGCATGGACATATCTGACCCGATTTCCAATGTGAACTAAATACCTTTTTATATAAAAATGGATTTGAATTACTTCATGTTGCTGAGTCTTGTACTTTCTCAATGGTCTGATGACTCCAACTGTCTCACTGAATAAAAATTGCTTATCTGTTCCTTGAAACATTCAATTGCTTCCTCTCTCTGTCTCCCCTTTAAATAAGATCAACCCCATGATAGGGTTGTAAAGCATGAATGGCATCTGCCAGGGTATAGTCAAGAGCAGAGCGGTAAGTCCGCTCAGGATTGGAAGAAGTTACAGAAGGAGGTGAGTGCAGTTCAGATCATCATCAAGGCAAGTTTACTGTCATTTGATTGCACAGGTACAACCTGATGAAACAGTTCTCTGGTCCTCGATTCAAGACACGCAGACTCACAACCAGCTGTAACGCACATACAGACAAGCGATACACATGCAGGACGAGTATTCACCTGTACAAATAAGTAAATAAACGTGGTTTCGTGAATACGAGAGTCTCGGAGGGTGAGTGTGAGCAGTTCCTTTGGTTGTTCAGCGTTCTCACTGCCCTTGGGAAGAAGCTGTTCCTCAGCCAGGTGGTGCTGGCTCTGATCTTCCTGTATCTCTTCTCCAACAAGAGCGGCTGAAAGATGTAGGGTCTTTTGCGCACCCTTTTCAGTCAGCGATCCAGGTAGGTGGGGGAATGGGGGGAGGGAGACTCCAGAGATCCTCTCTTGCCTTTTTTATGGTCTTATGGATTGTCCTCCGATTCATTTCTCTGAAACAACCGTACTGCACTGTGATGCAGCCGGCCAGGACACTCTTGATAGAGCTCCTGTAGAAGGTTGGCATGATGGTGGTCAATTACCTTGCCCACTTCAATCTACTCAAGAAGTGTAGTCACTGAGGTGCCTTCCTGACAAGCGAGGAGATGTGTGTCCGCAGCAGGTCACTGGTTAAGTGAACTCCAAGGTGTTCTCCATTCTTTCCCCTACAAAGTTATGGATGCGTGGTGGAGGGGGGTCATTCCTGGTCCTGCAGTCCACAATCATCTCCTTTGTCTTGTCCATGTTAAGACTCAGATTGTTCCTCTCGTACCATATCACGAGATTTTCCACCTCTTTTCAGTAGTCTATCTCATCGATGTTGCTGATAAGGCCAAATTCAATCCCCTTCCACGTCTCTATGTTCTCTGGTCACGTGACTTTCCTGCATAATTGTGTGAGAGTGGGCATTGCAGCTGGTATCCCACTGAAATAAATTAATAAAGGAATGTTCCTGTGAGACAACAATAACTCCAGAGCACATGAAAAAAGACTCAGGATTAAGGCCACCTTCAGGAGATGATCACCTTCAGCTGAGGAACCATTTCTCTTCCATGTTTAGTCACCCTTGAATAGTCACCCTTGGATGGAGCACAGAGTGTATTCTGGATGGCCTAGTTCAACGTCCATTGCTGGTAAACTGGCCAAGTCCTGAAAATCATTCCATCAGTAATGGGCCAGTGACAGGGGAGGAGTGAATCAGCCCTCTGGCAACACATCCATTCAGGATGATCCGATGAATGGTATAGTGGATACAGCAATGCTGTTCCAGCGCCAGCAATCAGGACCAGTGTTTGAATCCCGTGCTGTCTGTAAGGAGTTGGTGCGTTCTCCCCATGTCTGGATGGGTTTGCTCTCACCCTTCAAAATGTACTGGGGTGTTGTATAATTGGGTGGCACGGACACGTGGACTGAAGTACCCTGTTACTGTGCTGTACATCTTAATATTTTTAAAAATGAAAATGTGACCTCTGCACACTCCTCGAAGGGACAGGGTCATGTTTTCACACTGCCTGGTGTGCATTCCCCTTGCCTTAAGTGGGATAGACACAGAACGGACACATTTGCCTTTGATTGGGTAACCACGTGGAACACCGCAGCCGGACCACTGAATCGCAGTCTTGCTCAACAAGTTATAGCCTCATGGCTTTACGTACCCTCACCTGCCCTGTTGTGGTCAAACCAGAGCATCAGTCCAGGTTCCACGGGGAGCCTATAAAATATCTCCTCTCTGCATTAAATGCCCATATTCTGCAGTGGAATTCAAACTTCCCTCAACTGTACTTGGATCCCATTCTTGTTAAAAAAAATCTCTGCTCTGTAGAAGCTGCCAAAATACTGCAACTAACTGCTGTATTGCACAGTAGAGTGTGAAAAAGTGGCCGTCAGCAATCTGCATTGGGTGCCTCTAATCTCCATTAAGTGGCTACAATCTACCCTGTTACAACATATTGGCTACTGGGTTCATTGCAGAGTGGGTGACAATGCAGTCGCCTTTGTAATCTGCAGCAAGCTTCTGTATTCACAGTGGAGAATGTATTTGGGAGTAATTATATTATTTTCCAGTTGTTGGCTATGTTTGCAAAGATGCCTGTAACCCCAGACGCTCTCCTATATTCTACCCTTCTTTCTGCAGTCACATCTCTGTGGAGGAAAGGATGTTTCTATTCATTCTCAGTGTCAACAAGCTATGTGCTTGCTTCTCTACACAAGGTATTTGTCTTTATTTTGCAGTTTTTCTTTTATTTCTTGCATGTTATTCAGCTTCAGATGCCGATATTCTGCAGCAGTTTCCTGTGCATATAATCTCTCTCAGCACTGCAGTAGATTTTGGTATTGTGCAGGCAATCCCTCAATACTGCAACAGCCATCTACATTGTGCATCACACGCCTGCAAGTGTTAGTGCTGTGCGTTTAGACCACGCCTTTTGCAGCAGTCTACTGCGCGCTGTAGCAGTCCAGCCCCGCAGTGGAATGTTGCAGCATCCACCTTGTGGTTCCTGGCATCTGCATCCTCGTTCAGTGGCAGACACACTTCAGGAACTTCCTGAATCCTGCAACGAGTTACTGTGGTCCATGGGTTCCAGATGTCGGCACTTGGCAACTTGAAGCAATTATCTGCATTCACCAGAGCATGTCTGTATACTGAATGAGGTTCTAAAACTTGGCAGTATCTGCTTGTATTCTACCAGCGGGGTCTTCTTCTGTAAATATTGGCATTCTGTAATATATGTATTTCATTGTAATTTTATTTCCTGGGTGTGAAATGCATTGGTTTTATGTGGTAAATCAATGCCTCAAGGAAGCATGCTTACCCCCATTACTCTGTTCATTCTGTTCATGCATCCATGACTGTGTGACCAGAAGCAATTCAAATGCTATCTGCAAATTTCCCGAAGACACCACAGTCGTCAGCAGAATCAGGAGGAGGTGTACAGGAGTGAGATAGATCAGCTCGTTGAGTGGTGTCACAGCAACAACCTTGCATTCAATGTTAGCAAAAACAAAGAGATGATTGTGGACTTCAGGAAGGGGTGGGGGGGAAATCAGGAGAATACCAACATCGAGGGGTCGATGGCAAAAAAAGGGTTAAGAACTCCCAAATATCTGGGTGCCAGTATCCCTGAAGGTCTGTCCAGGGGCCTCCATGTTGATGCAATCACAAAGAAGAATCAGCAGCGGCTATACTTCGTGAGGAGATTCAGTATGTTACCAAACATTCTCGAAAACTTCTACAGGTGTACGATGGAGGGAATTCTGACTGTCTGGAACGGATGTACCAATCCACAACACAGGCAAAAGGTCACAGAGAGTTGCAAACTCAGCCAGCTCCATCACAGGCATCAGTCTTCACTCCATCGTGGACGCCTACAAGAGGAGGTGTCTTAAGAAAGTAGCCTTTATCCTCATGGACCCCCCTCCACTCTGCTACCACCTGGAAGGAGGTACAGGAGCCTGAAGACAAGCACCCAACCCTGCCATCAGGTTTCTGAATGCACGATGAACTGGAGGCATTAACTTCCTTTCTCCTATGTTCCCTGCACCAATTTATTTATTTTTGAAATGAGATTTATAAAAATACTTGCACCGCAAAACAACAAATTTCATGACATGTTCACAGCAATAAATTTTTTGTTGAATATTTATTTATTCAACATATATAAGACCAAATAATTGACAATAATATACCAAAATAATATAATAGAATGTTAACAAATATATGTTGAAACTGTATATAGGAAAAAACTAAATAAATTCTGAATCTGATTCTGAAATAACCCATCTGACAGTAGATGACCACAGGGGGTGACCACGTCCCATAGTGGGTGACCATGTCCCTTAGTGGGTGACCATGTCCACAGGGGTGACCACATCCCACAGTGGGTAACCAAGTCCCTCAGTGGATGACCATATCCATCAGTGGGTGGCTATATCACATGGAAGGTGGACATATCCCACAATGGGTGACAATATCACTAGAGTGGGTGATCATATCTTACATAGGATGGCCATTTATCATCATATTTTATTAGGTGTTTTTGCACTGGGTGGCCACAAATCTCTCAAGACCTGCTTACTTCCTCTGGCCGATACTCTGTCTATATCTAATAGAACTTAACTACACATATCCAATAATATTTGGCGACTTCCGACAGTTATAGTATTCATTCTGCCATTATTCTGTCTAAGGTTTTGTTGTTCTATTTCATTACAGATCCCTGTCGAATAAATTTACTATTCATATTTTACGATTAGTCTCTTTGCTTTCAAGTTAGTGTATGTATTCTCTTGCAGGCGTTTTCCACTTCACTGGGAAGTAATTTGGTGGTTGTCAATTTATTGCTGTAAAGCTCATTATTCTGTCGTGAGCCCCACTGTTCCGAACTGAGGTGGCCTGTGGGTGCCTGCAATGGTTCTCAATCTTTTTCTTTCCACTCACATACCACTTTAAGTATTCCCTACGCCATTGGTGGCCTGTGATTAGTAAGGGATTGCTTAAGGTGGTATGTGGGTGGAAAGGAAAAAGTTTGAAAATCACTGTTTTAATTGTACCTCATTGACTTGTTATGTGTATGGTTTCATAACTCCAAAGGAAATGGGCCAATGACAATTTTTTTTCACTATTTCAGTAACAAGTGGGTTCTCAACCTTCCCTTCCAACTTACATACCACCTTAAGCAATCCCTCACTAACCAGAGAGCACCAATGGCATAGGAATTACTTAAAGTGGTATGTGAGTGGAAGAAAAAGGTTGAGGACCACTGCTGCACAGCATAATGAGTGGTCTGAATCCTGCATGCATCATCTGCTTTCTGCTGACACTGGATTCTGCGGTATTGCCTGCGGAATGGATGCCAGTATAAAGCAAGCGTTCCTATATTCAGCAACAACTTGGAGTCTGCCTTCCGAACTTGCACTGTGTTGGGCTTGCCTGCACTTTGCACCCATTCTCCATTAATTCTCCCGCCTATTTGCCCCATGCCATTTGAGAGCCTGTATCTTGCCGCACACATCTGAATTCTGCTGCGGATGTTCACAGTAGGTGGTCAGTACCTTCAGAGGTCAAAACCCCCATTCGCAAGCCAGCTCCAATCAATGCCATTTACACTGCAGGAGTAATGCATTGCAGTACATTCCCTTTGCGGGTCACTTCATTCTGCCTGTGCTCTGCATTTTGAATTGGGTCTTATTCTGCAGCAGTTATCTGCAATGTGCAGCAGTATATTCTGCAGCATGCATCAGCCTTCAGTTTACCTCCAAGACCTGCCTGCGTTGTGCATCCATGTGTGCTGAGCCTGTTTCTGTAGAGGTTTCCTTCCCGTTTTGTCCCATAGGCTCCGACTATCTGAAGTCGAATCATGTATGCGGAGGGTGAGACTCTCGTCAGCACTGGCCGTCTGTGTTTTGCACGAGGTGCCTAACTTGCACTGCCTGCTGCATTCCACAGTAAACATCCATATTCATAGCAGAGGCAGAGCAGCTGATGTTGATGTCTGCAGTGAGTACGTGTTGCTGAATGCAGCATCTCTTTACCCTGCGAAGGTCCGCACACCCTGCAGTATTGCTTCCACTGCAGTATTCAGTCTGCAGGTGATTCCTTTAAATGCAGATTGACCCTGATCCCCGTGCAGGGATCGGATTCTTACTTTGAAGGTTTACATTGTGCAACACTTCCCTGCCATTGCAATTGCTCTACGTACTCTGTCACAAGCATTCAACCCTGACCCCAGGGTTGTGGAATTTGCATGCTCTCCCTGTGATTTTTTTAATTTAGAGACTCAGCGTGGCCACAGGCTATTTTAGCCCATGACCCCGAGTCACCCAATTAACCTACAACCCCCATACGTTTTTTGAAGAGTGGGAGGAAACTGGAGGACCCGAAGGAAACCCACACAGTTGCGGGGAGAGTGTGCCAACTCCTCCCAAACGGTGCTGGATTTGAACCCTGGTCGCTGGCGCTGTGATAGTGCTGCGCTAACTGCACCCCTGGTGAGCGTTTCCCTTCAGGGGCTCCAGTTTCCTCCCAGAGGGTCGGCGGGTTTGTGGGCCTGTCAATTGTGCCTCGAGTGGAGGGCAACGGTAGAGTTTGGGGGAGTTACGGAGTTGTGCAACACAGAAACAGGCCCGTTGGACCAACCTACTTATTCTGAATAAGTTCCCCATCTGAGCTTGTCCAATTTGCCTGTGTTAGTTCCATGTTCCTCTTAGCCAAGGGTCTCCAAAGTGGTCGATATCAACCCCTGGGGGGGTCAATGGGACTATCCAGGGGGTCAAAAGAGTGTCAAAAAATTCCAGGGGGTCAAAAGGGGGTCAATAAATGCCAGGGGGTCGATCGAAATGTTAGGGTTGAAAGAATAGTAGAGCCAGATGTCCCCGCTCCTGCCGGGAACCCGATATCCCCACTCTTGCCAGGAGCCCCACATCCCCGCTCCGGCTGGGAGCCCAAGGTGACTTCTTCAATCTGGACAGCACCACTCCCGATGTTGAGAATGGAGTCACCGATGCTGAAGACTTGGACCCAGCTCTGTTTGCCAAAGCCAAGGTTTTTTTAAAAATGTTATTGTAATCATCTACTTGGTTAATTTACAGATTTGTTTCTTGGTGTCGTAGCAAAGTTTGGGTTGTTGCTGGGAGGCCTGGACATCATGCGTATGGTATGCAGTTTCCCTCACTAACGCATATGGAAACTGCATGTCCACTTCATTATTTGTACATGCCTGGGGGTCTACGAGGGATCAAGGATTCCATGAAGGAATCGATGGTCTAAAAGGTTTGGGGACCCCTGCTCTCACCCTTTCTTATCCATGTACCTGAGATGATGGGGATCTGGGGAGAATGTGATTCAGCTGACAACACCAAAAGGCCTGTTTCTCTGCGATATGGCCGTGTTAAATCCACACTAATCCCCTCCGCCATCAGATTTCTGAATGAACAATGCGCTACCTCATATTCTCTTGCATTATTTATTTATTTTGAAATGTAATTTATAGCAATATTTGCACTGTGAAAATAGTGAATTTCACATCAGGTTCACGACAATAAATTCTGATTCAGTGTTTATAGTTTGTGGTTCATAACTACGTTGTGCCGGGAATTCGAATTTAATTGTAGGTGTGAATACCCTGTGATATGTGCATTCTAATATAAAGGTCAACTCTCTGCTGTGGATAAAAGTGACCTTCACTTCTTTAGGACGTTTCTACATTATATTTGGGTAGAGCATTGGGCATAGAGATTACTA
The DNA here is from genome assembly GCF_036971445.1 of Narcine bancroftii. Taxonomy (NCBI): domain Eukaryota; kingdom Metazoa; phylum Chordata; class Chondrichthyes; order Torpediniformes; family Narcinidae; genus Narcine; species Narcine bancroftii. Next base: position 256,257,473 of record NC_091471.1, read on the forward strand.
GTGTAAAAGGGCCATGAGTGAAAGGTCAGTGAGAGGTGAGGCTGGAGAAGGGCCTGGCAGATGGAGTTCAGCAATGGAGAATGCAGTAGATCAATAGAGCGGGTTAAAATCCCGCGCTGTCTGCAAGGAGTATGTACGTCCTGCGTGAGTTTCCTTCAAGTGCTCCGGTTTCCTCCCACCCTTTAAAAAACGCATGGGGATCTTAAGTTGGTTGGGTATTTGGGTGGCACGGGCTCATAGGTCGGGAAGGCCAGTTACTGTGCTGTCAATCTAAATTGAATTTTAAAAATATGTAAACAGGGGAGAGATCGGAGCATGCTGTGATGGACATGCTTGTGGAATGGATCTCAGGCTTGTGTAGCTCTGCGGGCTGTGGAAGTGCTGGGAGTGAATCTACAGACACTCGATAACTCTGGGGAGGGGGGAATCCCTCTTTTGCTTCTCTCTCTGACTGTAAGTCTGACTGTAAGAGGTGCCTAGACAATTCCTGCCAGTGGCAAATCTGTCTGCCTTGCAGCAGATAAAAAGGAATTTCATGTTATATGACACTGCACATCCACTTCATTATTTGAAGAGCTGCTGAAGTAAACTCTGTCCACACCAAGCAAGTAGACCAGCAACAGCCGTTTATTCAAACGCACATTTCTTTTTAGGGGGGGTGACGGGCTTATGGGAGTGATGTCATAATGCTGCTGGGAGGCCTGGCAAAGCTCCTGCAGCCTGGAACTTCTGCGCGGTGAGGGGAAAGCCCCCGTGATGGCTGTTCGCTGTGGCGATCCGGCCCGTCATGTACGGGGTTGACCCGGCCTGCTACCCTACTGTTTTATTACTATGATATTAAGTTGAATCTTGAATTGCAAAAGGTCATTACCAACACATGGTTGCAGGGTATCAGGTAAATCGGAAGGATAAACAAGAAGGTAAGGGAGATGGAGTCGCACTCCTAATTAAGGATGAGATCAATGAGAGACAATATAAGATCTAAGGATCAGAATGTTGAATCCATCTGGGTAGAGATTAGGAAAAATAATAGGGAGAAAAAAAAAATCACTGGTGGGAGTTGTCTATCGGCGTCCATTACATTGGCACTGGAAAGAAATACCTAATGCACGTCAAAGTGGAAAAGCAATTGGAATGGGGGACTTTCAGTTACACACAGATCGGGAGAATCAGGTTGGGTGAGACAGTCTTGAGGAGGACTTCATTGAATGCATTCATGATAGCTTTCCCTAAGATCATATTACCGAACCTATCGCCTACAAGGTGCGCCGCTTCTCCTCGCTCCGCTGCCTCAACCTGCGGCTGAACCAAATTGGTGATGAGGGCAGGGAGGCCATCGCACGGGCCCTGGCCACCTCCTCGGTGGAAGACATCAACCTGGCAAGCAATGAACTGTCAGAGCGTGTGGCCACGGCCATATTCAAGGTCCTGATGAGGAATCAGACCCTTCGGGGCATCAACCTGTCCTGCAACAACATCGGACCGGTCAGTATAACATTATGTTGTACATGCTATCAGAGATCTGGTCCTATGCAATGGAACAAGTAAAATTAACGATCTTGTCATTGCAGCTGTTCACAACATACATCAATGACTTGGAAGAGTTTTGGGACTTAGTCTTGTACATCCAATTTTGCTGATGTCTCTGAATTGAATGGAATACCAAATTATACAGAGGATGTAGAGAGTCTGCAAACAAATGTAGACGAGTGGGCTTTGGCTCGGAACGTCAACCATTCTTTTCCTCGCCTTGACGCTGCTCAGCCTGCTGGGTCCCTCCAGCAGGTTGTGATTCGTTCAGGATGGGTGGCCTGAACGTGGTGGATTAAAAGGGGTCTGCTTCTGTGCAGTCGGGTTCACAAACCACTGTGCTTGAAATTGCAGTAGGATGGAGTACAGAGGATAAAGGGGAAGCTCGTAAAGACATTTCAAATGCTGAAAGGGGGGTAGGGGGTGTGTGGCAAGGTTGTTTCTCATGGTAGGGCAGTCCAGGACAAGAGTTCAGAATAAAAGGGAGTCGATTTAAAACAGAGAGGCGGAGGAATTTCTTCAGCCAGAGGATAGTAAATCTGTGGAATTTGTTGCCAAATGCAGTTGTGGAGACCGGGTCATTGGGTGTGTTTAAGGCAGAAATTGATAGGTTCTTGATTAGCCTGAACATCAGAGGTTATGGGGAGAAGGCCGGGCAGTGGGGTGAAATGATTGAATGGTGAGACAGACTCAATGGGCTGAATAATCTATTTCTGCTCCTATTATCTGACCACTGTGATTGGAATGGCAATGGTATTCTATGAGAAACTGCTGTCTGAGATGATTATATTCTACAGTATGATTTAGAACTCTGTAGCATCGATCTATATTGTGTTGTCGATGTTGATACATGTTTGTACTCTAAAGCAGGAACCTGTAGAGTACAGAATTTCTCTTGAAGGTAGTAGAGGGAGTTTGTATTGAGGTTGATGGATTGGGTGTCAATCAAAGGGTCGGTTTTTCCACAGCTTCTACTGTTTTATGCGTATTATTTAAGCTGCACTCATTCAAACAAGTGGAAATATTCCATGGCCACTCAAGGGTGCTGCTGCCTCCCAAATTCAGTGACCTGGCTTCGATTCTGACGTCTGACATTGCCTGTGTGGAATTTGCATGTTCTCCAAGTGGCCCACGTGGGTTCCCCTCCAGGTTTCCTACCAAGACCCAAAGATTTGGTTTAAATTTCGAGACACAGGCCCTTCCGGCCACCCAGTCGACTGACGAGCCCAGTATGTTTCAGTGGGTTGGGGGAAAACAGGGGTACCTGGAGGGAACGCACGCAGACACAGGGAAAATGTTACCAGCTCCTTACTGTGAAGACAAGCACGTATTGGCTGAGAGCTGTGCTATTGACTGGATAGTGCTTGGCCTTTGAATCTCTCTGGCTGTCAAATTATTCACGCAAGAGATCTGGTTAAATTTCTGATTGATGGCAACCTCTGGAAGATTTTAATCTAACTCCGATGTGAGCAGCATGGTTAGTGTCATGGTTAGTACACTGCTATTACAATGCCAGCAACATAGGTTTGAATCCAACGCTGTTTGTAAGGAAAGTGTACACTCTCCCCGTGATGGTTGCTACCCTTCAGAATGTAGGTCATTTGGTGTAATTGGGTGGCAAGGGCTCATGGGTCAGAATGGCCTGTTAATGTACTATATCTCTAAAGCTGAGAAAAAAAAGTTAAAACAACTTAAAATAAACACAGTAGATAGTCCTTCAAGCCCAGGAAACCCGTGTTGCTCAATGACTCCCAATTAACCTACCAACTCCATAAGTTTTGGGGGGGGAGGTTTGGAGGAAACCAGAGCACCTGGAGAAAATCTACAAAGGTCACAGAGAGAACTAACAAACTCTTTGCAGTGTAACGGATTTGTGTTAATATTAATCTTTAAAGTTAAAATCTTTAGTAATAAAATATACATATTTTTAGTAAAGTTCATTTTTTTGGGTGGACAGGGCACATTTGCATTTTACAAACCTCACCGATCCTTATACACTCAGAGAGAGAGAAGCCATTTGTGAAGATGAAGAGTCTGTTAAGCCATTGTTCTGCTGGAAGCTTGTTTGCTTGAAAAGACTGGATGACTTGCAAAACAGTCATCAAAGTCTAATGACTGTTCTCCATTGAGAACGCAAAACATATAGGTACTCTGGAGAACTGCTGGCTGGTAAACAGACAATCCAGAGTCTGATCCACTTAAACTCCTGGAAGAGATGCTTTTAGCATATAGATGTAAACTTCAAAAACAGAAATGAAGTCATGTGTCATGTGATGAGACTTTTCAGAGAAAGATATTTCTGAATGAGAGGCATTTTGAAACCAGAAGAAGATGCCTAGACATCCAGTTTAGGATTGAAGGGGCTTGACCATCCTGTAATTAAGACAGGATTTGAAATGCAGTAACAAAAGATTGCTTATGTTCTCCTTATGCAAAGGAGGCATGCTGGACAAGTGGTTTTGAAGACTTTATCTTTGGAAAAGACAACAGATTCTACTGTGTCCGTTTTCATATGGCCACTTAGTGTAGCCTTGTCTGTGTTTGTGGATTCATCGTGGAGTAAATAGCCACTTCACTATCTCTTTGGAAAAGAGGACAGATTTATCGTGTGGAACACAGATTCCAAAAGCACCATGTAAGAGAAAGAAAATTGTTCGTATGAAGAGACATTGCTCTGAAAACAACTCTACAAAATAAATTTGTGAGTTCTAAAGATGATTTCATGTTTCAAAATAATTTATTATTGCTTTTTAGCAACAATTTAAAGCAGTCTGAACCTCACACTTACTCCATAATTGCTTTTGAAGAGCAGATAAACTTTGAGTTTCAACACAAATGCTTTCTGAGATTGAACTTTAAAATCATCTCTTGAATCAACCTTAAACTGTAATGGTTTGGAGATACAGTATGTTACGCAGGACAAGATGTTAATATCCCTTATTGCGCTTCTGAGACTTGCTCCCTAGACTCTACAGGGTGGCCAAGTGAGTGGTGGCATCTTCCGGGTTATCAAATGTGCACCGTCCTTTCTCAGTGTTTCACTGAGGGTTTAGCAGTGAATCCCTGCATCCCGGACTCACCCCTGAGATGCCATTCACTCATTTTGGGGCCCAGGTGGGATCCTTTCTCCTCCATCCAAAGCCCCTGCCTACCCTTTTCAGCAGCTCTGGAGAAATCTTTGCCTGCTTGTCAGTGTATCTTTCTTCGCACTCACAGTACCCCGAGTAGCCTTGATGTCGCTGTGGCTACAAATCCTCTGCAGCCGATTTCAATCGGTGGAACCCTTGCCTTCCAGCCACGTTGCTGCACATCAGCTGCAAGCTCAGTGAACCTCAGTTTCTTGCCTTCATCAGCCTCCTCCACTGCATCCTCCCTGGACACTGTGAGCTCGATATATAAACGAGATGGAGTGAGGCTGACCACAGCACCTCGTCGAGCACCTCGTCGAGCACCTCGACTTTGTCCACCACAATATCATGAATCTCCCAATGACCACCCCCCCCCCCATTTCAATTCCTCATCCCATTCCCTTTCTGACATGTCCGTTCATGGTCTCATGCACTTCCAGACTGAGAGTACCTCCAAATTGGAGGAACAACACCTCATCTTCCAGCTGGGCACTGGCATCGATGTCCTGTTTCCATTATAACCCACAATCTTCATCCCCCTGTCTCCTTTCCTCTCTCCCTCTCTCTTTCTCTCTCCACCCCCCTTTTCCCTGTCTCCTTTCACAGATCCAAAATCCATTTTCACCTTTCCTCTTATCACATCCAATTAACACTTTTGCCTGTTGGTCTGGACTCCTCCACCTCCCGTTCTTCCCCCCTTTCTCTCCTCAATCTTTATTCAGACACCTGTCTGTTTTTTTGCTTATCCCTTGAGGAAGGACTCAGGCCCGAAATGACAATAATATATCATCATCTCCAATGGACACTGTGAGACTGGCTGTTTCTCAAGCATTGCTGTGTGTTTTTACAGCCTTGTCCTCTTTCGAACCACAGCTCCAGCATGTGGAGAGTCTTCCCTTTGACTTTCGTTGCAGTGTCTCCAGGGCTTTTGAATGCTCATCTCAACCAAGTGTTGCCTTGACAGACATCCTCACTTCCTCTTCTGAAGGCACCTCAAACTCTGATGTGCTGCAGAGTTTGATAAGAAAGCAGCGTCCTTTGTTAGAGTGTGGGCCATCAAGGCTGCACCATTCTCTGTGTTGTGTGTGTTTAGGCCGCAGCCGAATCTGCCTGCATTCTACAGGGGGAAATTTCATGGGAGTAGCTTGTTTTCTGCTCTGATCTGTAGTTTAAGTTTATTATCATCTGATGGTCTATATACACTGTTTCTCAGAACCACAGTGTGCACACACACAGACATGCACACACACATGCACACATCCAGACACATACACACATACATACACACACTCCGTCCAACAATATACTATTCATGTACATTCCATACATACAGAAATATATAATTTAAAAAAATTAATGTATATAAATATTTGGGGATGATTTATGCATTTACAGTTTCATCAATCTCGCAGCCTGCCAGCAGAAACTATTCCCCAGCCTGGCAGTTCTGATTTTGATGTTCCTGTACCTCCTTCCTGATGGTAGTGAGTCAAAGATATTGTTTTTTGGATGCAAAGGGTCCTCAATAATTCTCCTGGTGAATATCATCAATAGATCAATAGTGATCTTCTCAGCTGTTCTAAAAATCCTCTGTTTTGACTTTCGGTCCGATGCTTCGCCGATGCCACCCCACACTATGATGCAGACAGACAGGACACTCTCAATGCCCACCTCCACCTCCTGGGGGCAGGACGCTGCTGCGCCTTCCTGACAAGTGAGGAGGTGCAGTGGGTCCAGGAGAGGTAGTCTGGTCTCCAGGAGAGCTTGTATTGTGCCTTTCTCTGTTATTCCTGTCTCGGTTCAACTGCAGTTACCTTCATTCCACTGTGCTATTGTTGCCTGCCTTCTGCCATCACAGCCTGTACTTTGCTGCAGTCACTTATATTCCACTCTACCCATTCGGGAGCAATTGACAGCACTATACTGCATGTATTTTTAGAGTGCTGAAGATATCCGCGAGGGGGGGGCCATTTTGTCTTCGAGCTCCCTGCATTTAGCTGCACAGCCCACCGTTGAGCAAGCCCTGCCATAGGTGGGTTCACATCGCTGAACGTTTCTGTGGTCTGCACTTGGTTTGCGGGTTTTGCAGCAGGTGGCTGCTTCCTGTAACTGATATCAATATTCTGGTCGAATTTTATTCACCATGAGCAAAATGTCACTGTCTGATCACACTTGACAAACAGGCAATTGCTGATAGCGAGCAACATTGTTTATTGAATGGAGGAGTTTACGGTAGTCTGATCTCAGTGCTTTGCTTGAGACTCTCGAAATGGCCTCGTTATCAATAGAGCCGCTTCTTTGTTTCTATTGCTTCCCTAAATACCCAGGTAATTGATCGGCGGAATGAAGATCTTACAGCTCCTTCCTAACGAGGAGTTATTTTTCTCTTTCTCTTTCGCCCTCTCTCTTTCCAGAAACCCAACCCATCTGCTCGGGCTGTCGTTAAGCCTGAAGAGCATGTCTACCCCACAACTCTGGTTTGAATTTTTGTCGGCTACAGTCCTCGGTGAGAGAGGGAGGGGAAAAGGAATGGTTCCGCGTGACCGCAGAATGCAGTCGTGTCGTCGAGGACAAGGCCGATGCATTTGCCAACGCGGGGAGCACAGGGCGAGTCAGTGTTGAGCTCATTGTCACAACTAGAGTCCTTTCAGGGATGATCAAAGTCAATGAGCACATGAGGAGAGGCATCGAGAAGGTGTAAATACTTGCTTGAAAATCAGGCAACAAAATGGGATCATACCTCAGAATAATGTCCAATTCTGCGCCCCAGTCCTGCGGTGACATGTCTGTCCATGGCCTCATGTACTGGCAAACCAAAACCAACTGTACATTGGAGAAACATCTCCTGACTTTCCATCTGGCGCTCTCCAACCAGATGGAATTAATGTAGACTTCTTCAGTGTCTGCTAGCCCACTCCCCATACTCCCCCATCCCTCTGTCTTTCTTCCAGCTCTCCACCCCCTTCCCTCTCCATTCACAGAGCCATCCCCCCTCCCTCTGTTTGCTGATATGCCCTCCTTCCTTTATCCACCTATTCCCTCCAGCCTGTAGGACCGTGCCCCTCCCCACCATTTTGTTCGGGTGCCTGCCTACATTTTGTCCATACATTGATGTAGGCTGAAGCCCAGATCGTTAGTTATATATCTTTACCTTTGCTATATAAAGTACACTGTTTGACTTGCTGAGTTTCTCCAGCATTGTGTTTTTACTTAACTGCGACGTCTGCAGACTTTTGTGTGTTACTCTTATCGGAATAATAGGTCAGAATAACAATGGAGAACAATTGTCCTCATCTTTCACCCCACCAGCCTCTGCATCCAACATGTCCTCCTTCTTCATTCCACCCAGCCCCATCCTGATCCCACCATCAGCCACATTTTCCCTTACCCCTTTTGCCTTCCATAGGGACCACTCCATCTACGGCTCTCTCATCCCCACCCTCCTCCCCGTGAGTCCAGCGGACGCAGGAGGTCCAACCACCACCTTCCAGATGAGGCAAAGGTTCACCTGTACCCGGTCCCCCTGCAGAGCTGCCCCCACTCCCATCTTGACGAGACCAGGTACAGACTAGACAGGCACCTGCACTCTTGTCTGTAATTGACATGTCCAGCTCCTATTACCCCATTCTATTCCCCACACTGACTGGTACACCCTTACCTTTCTCCCTTGGCAGGGTGAGCTACCTCATATACCATCTGAGTAGTGGGAAGAAACTATTTTGCAGCTGGCAGTCCTGATTTTAATGTTCCTGTACCTTCTTCTTGTACATCTGACAACTGCATCACCAGATCCATCTCCAACAGTGTCATCAAGTTTGCAGATGACACAACAGTCATTGGCCTCGTGAGCAACAATGAGGTGTCACACTACAGAGAAGGGGTGGAGAATCTTGTGATACAGTGCGGGAGAAATAACCTGAGTTTCAACGTGGATAAGATGAAGAAGATGATCGTGGTCTTCTGGGGGACCAGGAATGACCCACCCCCCCCCCCCCTCCACTACCCATCAATAACTCTGTCCTTGGAGTTCATTTAACCAGTGACCTATTGTGGATAAACAACATTTTGTCAGGAAGGCGCAACAGTGACTGCACTTCCTGAAAAGACTGAATTGGGCAAGGCTACCGGCTGCCATCATGTCAACCTTCTACAGGAGCTCCATTGAGAGCGTCCTGGCCGGCTGCATCACTGTGTGGGATGGTTGCTGCAGAGAAATAGATCGGAGGTCAATCCACAGGATCATAACTGTGGCAGAGAGGGTCACTGGAGTCTCCCTCCCCGCATTGAAGTGATTGCCCAGAATCGTTGTCTGAAGAGGACCCGCAAAATCATGCAGGACCCCTTCCACCCTGCACACAGCATCTCCCAGCTTCTCCCATTGGGGAAGAGATGCAGGAGTATCAAAGTCAGCACCAGCAGACTGAGGAACTGCTTCTTCCCAGAGAATAGTGAATGACCAAAGGAACGGCTCACACTAACCATCCGAGACTCTCATATTCATGAAACAGTATTTCTTTCTTTATTTGCATATGTGAATACTAGTCCACATTATGTATTGTCTGACTTAAGTGAGTTATGTCTGGTTGTGTATCTGTATGTTTTGTTCTGAGGACCGGAGTACGCTGTTTCGTGACAATCAATTTGACTTGAATTGATCCTCACCTCCCACCATCTGCCCCGAACTTTGCCTGCTTCCACCCCGTTTCATCTGTCTATCATCTTCCATTACCCCTCCTCTCACCCACCGACTGCGGAATTGGACATTTTGGTGCCCGCAGTTTGGTGCTCGCCTTTTGGAGACAGACATTTTGGCACTGGACATTTTGACAGTAAAAAAAAGACTTTTGAAGCCCTTCAGACATTTTGGCACTTACTGTTGGCGCTGGCCCAGCAACCCCTGGCGTCGCAGCATCGCCTGAACCACACCATTTCAGAAACTCCCTCCCCCCCAGGAATCCGCTCCTCTGATGGCAACGGCAGCGGCAAATCTAATGGTCGTTGTCATTAATACTATATTGCAGGATATTAATTCCATGTATGTGTAGGCAAGTTTCTTATTAATAAAATCTATCTGCACCCTATCACTTTTGCTGAGGTTTGTGACTATGGACGGCTCTGTTTGGTTAATGATGGGGGGCCGGGGGGGGTTTTACTTTTGATCGTTTATCGCAATTTGTTGTCAAAGTCTGCGTGGACAACACTGCAGAGGGAGAACGGCAACAGTGGTTCTAGTCACAGTGGTTGCAGTGAGTTGTGCCAGACGTGCGGAAGGAACAATCTATTTTACGACAACTGGATTGTTTTTAATGAGTGTTTTAAATGTTTCAATAATTTTAAATTCAATTAATTATATATTCCATTGTATGAAATTCTCTTCTTCATGGCCTTCACTGGTCATGATCGACCATGGGAACTGCACGTCTGGTTGGCACTGGTTTGTTTAGCAGAAATGACTATGGGTGTGGAGGCCGATCCTGCAATGACAGGCTCCGCCGCAGTTGCTGCAAATATAGGGCATCATTGAATTGTTCATTAATTATATGTAATTAAACATATATTGTTATAATTTACCAAAAGCCCTTGTTTTTGATTGTTCCCAACTGTTTTTAATAATTTAAATATATCACTACAAGCTACAAATAGCCCTTGTTTCCCCAAGGAGTGATTTCCTGGTGGGAGGGAGTTTCTGCAATGGTGGGAGTTGCAGCAGGATGGAGTTGGCCAGGAGACGGTGAGTGGAGCAGGCGGACCCAGACCTCCAATGCTAAAATTTCTTAGAACCCACTTGCCTTACCCTTGCCTCTCTCCTCCATCATGAGTCTGTCTTCCCTGTCAGCTCCCAGTCCTGATGCAGGGTCTTGACCAAGACGTCAGCTGTCCCTTCCCCTCTACAGATGCTCCTCGACCTGTTAACTTTCTCCAGCAATTTGTTTTAACCTCCAGATTCCACGTTCTGCAGTCTCGTGCCTCCAATAATATGTCGGAATAACATATCGTAAGAGTATTTTGGAATAACATTCAGCTTAAAAAGATAACCCCTGCTATTTCCCATTATTGCCCCAGATCAAGGTGAAGAGCGTCCACCGTATCTCAGCTCCCTATAAATGCAAAACACCTTTTTCCACTGAGGGTAGTGAGGTACATGGGTTAAGAGTGAAAGGGGAAAGGTTTAGGGGGAACATAAGGGGGAACTTCTTCACACAGAGAGTGATGGGAGTGTGGAATAAGCTGTGAGCCAAAGTGGTGAATACAGACTCTATTTTCATTTTTAATAAAAATTTGAACAGGTACATGGATGGGAGGGGATGGAGGGGTATGGATTGGGTGGAGGGCAGTGGGACAAGGCAGAAACTCGAAGGGCTGAAGGGCCTGTATTCTATGCTGTAATGTTCTATCCTTCATCGTTCCAAAGAAAAAAAGCCTTAGCTCTGTCGACTTTGCTTCATAAGACGTGTTTTCCAATCCAGGCTACATTCTGGCCAATCTCCTCTGCACTCTCTCCAAAGCATCTACAACTGTGGGTGGCACAGTTAACTTAGTGGTTAGCACAGTGCTATTATCATACCAGTGATCAGGACCTGGGTTTGAATCCAATGCTGTCTGAAAGGAGTTAGTATGTTCTCTCCATGTCTGTGTGGGTTTTCCCTGGGGCCTCTAGTTTCCTCCCACCACTCGGAATGCAACGGGGGTTGTAGGTTGATCGGATGTAGCATAGGCTGGTGGGCCAAAATGGCCTGTTACTGTGCTGTAGGTCTAAATTTAAAATATAAAAAACAATTTAAAAATCCTTCCTTCAATGAGGTGACCAGAACTGAATCCAATACTCCAAGTGTGGTCTCAGCAGCTTTTTATAAAACTGCATCATTTTTTCACTTGTGACACGAGCACCACCATCAACAGGTGCGGACTGAGAGAAAGGCAGAGTGCCAGGCTTTTCCAGGAGACAGAACATTTTAGAGCATTCCACGTTTAGTGCACGTGCCAGAAGGAGCAGCTGGCGACCACTCGTTTGGACTCAAGAAATAGTAAGTTGCAGCCTGTTTACGATCGGCCACGGCAGGAGAGATGAGCGTGAAAGGAGGAGGAGGGAATGCGGTTGGAACTCATCGTGACATCTGAGGGAGCACACAGAATAGCAGGGGCATGGAGGCACGGCTCAAACCTGCGAGGCAGTTGCACTCGGGACCCCGATGGTCATCCTGCCTACTTCAAAGCAAAGAGCTAAAGTGGGGAGGAGGAGCGCAAAGGGCAGAAAGACCTTGCCACGGATGTTTGGTGTGCCAATTGGCCTTTCCTGACGGCGAAACACTATGAATGGTAAAGGTTGGTGCTGCGTGCAAGGTTCCTTTGAATAGTCCCCAATTTTCTAAGCTACACAGGGCAATGTTGGGGAAGATCCTTGGGCAAGGTGTCTTCTATACATTGTAGAAGTGGATCATGGAAATACTAAACCATGAGCATTTAGTGTCATACACTAAGTATAATGTTCAGATGCCCCAAAATTCTTCCTGCTACAGCCTCTTAGGTACGTAATATATATCAACGTCAATAGTTTAGATTAAATTACCATAAAGCACAATGGCTGGTTACCATGACGTATATTTAAATTTGAATTAAAAAAATTAAAAGTAAGAAGAAAAATTAAAAGCTGTTCCTCAGCCTGGTGGTGCTGGCTCTGATCCTCCTGTATCTCTTCTCCAAAGGGAGATGTTGTGTGCAGGGTGGAAGGGGTCCTCAATGGTTTTGCAGGCCCTCCTTCAGACAACGATCCCGGTCGATCACTTCTATGCAGGGGAAGGGGACTCTGTCTGATCCTCTCTGCCACATTTATGCCCCTGTGGATTGACCTCTGATCCATTTCTCTGCAGCAACCATACCATACTGTGATGCATTCGGCCAGTTCGCTCTCAATAGAGCTCCTGTAGAAGGTTGACATGATGGCGGCCGGTGGCCTTGCCCACTTCAGTCTTCTCAGGAAATGCAGTCGCTGTTGCGCCTTCCTGACAAATTATGTGAACTCCAGGGAATTTGGTGCTCGCCACTGTCTCCACTGTAGAATTGTTGATGTGCAGCGGAGGGTGGCCAGTCCTGGTCTTCCTGAGTAGAGAGTGATGGCTCCAGTTTTCTCTCAACGTAAAGGGTTGAGAGTCATAGGCATGGGGAAATCTGTGTTTGGAAGTCTTGCGTGATAAGGATACCAAGGAGCCATGCACGCTTGGACTGGCTGAGATGAACATTGGTTAGGTGGGCTTTTGGAGGTGCCAGGATTCCTCCAGCTTGCACTAGCAAACCAAGGCTATGGGTTGCAGTTCCAGATATGCCTTGGGGTAGTTTGGTGTCAGAAGGAACATGGATAGAAGGGGGGGGTTGGGTACGGGAGAGGAGTAACTGCAGGCAGTTCTCCCCACAGGGTCAAGGTGCGGGATCAAGGAATGGAAAATAAAGGACTAACACCATCCCGGATATAATGTGATGACAGGCCATCTCAAGGTGAAGCTTGGGATGAAAGCAGTTTACACGTGAAGCCTTCCTGGGAGGACCTAACCCAGGAAATTCCAAGAATTTCAAGACACCGTTTGCGCAACACCTTCACGGCAGCAGCGATCAGGACTGGGGTTCGAATCCCACGTTGCCTGCAGGGAGTTTGTACTTTCTCCTTGTGTCTGCATGTGAGTTTTCTCCAGGGGGGCTCCAGTTTCCTCCCGCCCTTCCCCTTCAAAATGTCCCGGGGGTGTAGGTTAATGGGGTGTAATTGGGCGGCGCGGACCCATGGGCCAAAACAACCTGTTATCGTGCTGTACATCTAAATTTTAAAATAAACTTTAAAGGTCATTTGATGGCGAGCCAATAGCTGCAGTGAGGCAGTAAATGGGACCAGCAGGGGAGATTTGGAATGAGAGTGGTGAATATGTGTTTCACAGGCAGTATGGACTTGATGGGCTGTAGGGCTTTGATTTTTCTCTGACCAAGGGCAGAGTTTGGAGAGAAAAGGAAACACAACAGTCTGCGTCAGTGAATTAAAGACACAAGTCTGGAGAAAATCAGCAGGTCAAACTGTGTAACTTTATAGAACAAAGATAAAGATTTTTAAAAATGATAAAGATACTAGAAGATAAACGATGTTTTGTTCGGGTGCCTACCGACATTTTTCTCATTCCTTGATGAAGCATGAAATGTTGTTTATGTATTTTCACCTTTTCCATATAGAGTTCACTGTTCGACCTGCCAAGTTTCTCGAGCATTGTGTTTTTACTATAGTTTGGAGCAGTGGTTCTCAACCATTTTCTTTCCACTCACATGCCACTTTAAGTAATCCCTATGCCATTGGTGCTGTGTGATTAGCAAGGGATTGCTTAAGTTTGACAACCACTGTTTTAATCGTCCATCATTGATTCGTTATGTGCACGGGTTCATTACTCCAAAGGAAATGGGCCAATGACAATTTTTCTCATGCAAAATATTTCAGTAACAATTGGGTCCAGAGCAGTGATTCTCAACCTTCCTTTCCCACTCACCTTAAGCAATCCCTTACTAATCACAGGGCTCCGGTATCTTCGGAAATACTTCAAGTAGGGTGTGAGTGGAAAGAAAAAGGTTGAGAACCATTGGTTTGGAGAATCAAGGATTGGGAATGCTGACTTGACTGAGATCTGTTAGCACTACTGTGCAGTGAATTACAGGATGTTAGTGTTCTCTCTCTCCATTACAGAGTTATTGATGTGCAGTGGACAGTGGTCATTCTTGTTCCTACCGATGTCCATGATCATCTCCTTTGACTTGTCCACTTTGAGACTCAGTTTGTTATTTCCGTGCCACATTACGAGATTTTCCACCTCTAACTCTGCAGTGAGACTCATCGTTGTTTCCACTGTCATGTCATATACAACTTTGATGACTCTATTCGTGCTGGATCTGGTGATGCAGTCGTGGATCAGTAGTGTGAGCACGAGTAGGCTGAGCACACAGCCCTGAGGTGCTTAGCGTGATGATGCTACCAACCCACTCAGACTGTGGCCTTTCTGTCAAGAAGTCCAGAATCTAGTTACAGAAAGTTGTGTTGAGTCCCAACAAGGACAACTTCTCCACCAGCCTCTGATATGCGGAGCGAAGCAAAGCTGTAGCCAACAGCATGAAATCTCTGTTACTTGGTCCTAAACAATGGAGTAGAGGGGGGTGGATGTTCTGTGATGGTGAAAACCAAGACCCGTGCGAGAGGAGTTGATGTGTCTGTAGACGTGTTCAGCGTGAAATGCCAAGGAATCTGGCTGCGTCCATCACAGAAGGCAGTCTTCATCCAAGTCATTTTGCCCCACGTCACAGACGGAGACAGCTGACAGCATTGGTCCAGGGGAGCAGACAACATTTCTCTTGCAGTGCTGGAGGCTTGTTGTTCCAGAACATGTTGTACTGCAGAACAATTATAGAGTTGATATATGTCCAACCATGCGGAAAATTGTCCGGGAATACTTGTCGACAAAAATCAGGATAAATCTAACCCAAACAATTACTCCTCCATCAGTCTGTTGTCAATTATTGGGCAGCGCGATGCTGGGTCATGTCAGCAGTGTTATCCAATGAGACTTTTTAAAAAACCCAGCTCACCAGGGCTCCACTGTGACCTGCCAGAAGCACTAAATTCCAGCCAACATCACAGCCTTGGACCAAACAAAGACAAAGGACCTCAGCTCCAGACTGAGACTGACACCAAGGCTTTAACAGGATAGTCAAGGTGAATTGGTGGAGGTGTGGCTCGCAGGAGAAGTGGGGGGGGGGGGGGGGGAGGGGAGGGAGCTACGATTGAAACCGATGCTATCTACAGAAGATGGTTGTGAATGGTGGAGGTGATCTGCTGCTCAACATGTGACTAACAATGGGGTAGCCAAGATATCCTGTGGCACCAACCTTCTCACTGCTATTAAACAGTGTGTACACATGTCTAATGTAGATCGCCCACTGAGTCAATGTGGCATCACTCTGTATCCCTCCAGTCTGATATAGATTCTCTCTGTACCCCCCCCCAGTCTGATATAGAATCACTCTGTACCCCCTCAGTCTGATATAAATTCACACTGTACCCTTCCCCAGTCTGATATAGAATTACTCTGTACCCCTCAGTCTGATATAAATTCACTTTGTACCCCCCCAGTCTGATATAGATTCATTCTGTACAGCCCCCCTAGTCTGATATAGAATCACTCTGCAGCCCCTCCCAGTCTGATATAGATTCACTGTACCCCCCAGTCTGATATAGAATCACTCTGTACTCCCACATCTGATATAGATTCACTCTGTACCCCCGCCAGACTGATATAGAATTACTCTGTACCCCCCCCATCTGATATAGATTCACTCTGTACCCCCTCAGTCTTATATAGAATCACTCTGTACCCCACCGTCTGATAGAGAATCACTCTTACCCCCAAATCTGATATAGATTCACTTTGTACCCCCCCAGTCTATTATAGAATCACTCTGTACCCCCACATCTGATATAGATTCACTCTGTACCCCCGCCAGACTGATACAGAATTACCCTTCCCCCCCCCCAGTCTGATATAGAATCACTCTGTACCCCCCTATCTGATATAGATTCACTCTGTACCCCCTCAATATTATATAGAATCGCTCTGTACCCCCTCCCAGACTGATATAGATTTACTCTGTGTCACTGAGAAAGACCAGAAATCTTTTAACTTTAACTTAGGGCAATGAGAAACATGCAGGTTCCTCAGAGAAATAATGTCAAATCAAAACAGGATAGGTTACCAGCAAAATAATTCTCTCAATAACCTTCTTGAAGATTCCTCCCCCTCCACAGTGCCTTCTGAAGGACGAACAATAACATTATAGATAATTAAACCCCCCACCCCATTTACAGATAAAGCATCTGACGTGGGTGACTCTTACTAAGTAGGGATAGGAGACACTTTAAGGGAGTTGCCCCAATGGCGACTGGCATCAACCAGCTCCTCACACTGGGTGACGCCGTCGCTGTTTGGCACAACTTTATTCGAACAGCTGCTATGAGCAAAGCCCGACCAAGGCCCACCGCTGGCTGAATATTTGCTCCCATCTTCACCAAAGGTTTAGGTGTGACTTCAGAGAACGTTTACATTTATAATTTTAAAGTCAACATGCTTTTTACCTATTTATTTTTATTTTTTTAAATTTATTTTCCTTGATTGCTTGAGCCTGCCAGTTGATTGAATTCCAGATACTGTATAAGGTAAATCACCATACTGGGAGCTGGGGATAAGAAATTCGAAGTAAACTTTTCAGTAGAACACTCTAGCCAAAAATATAGGCCATGGATTGTTGGCGACTCGAGGTAAGGAACCAATGCAGTGAGTGGGCTGCTGTCTACTAGCGGTCAAAAGACCCACCAGGCGATGGACCGCTGGAGACTGACTTGAGACTGGCTAAAGGGGTGCCATATATTGGAACTGGAATGCGAGGGGGTCTCGAGAGTGGGAAGGGCTCCCTAAGGGCTTTGGGCACTGAAGGCTTCATCGTTGGCTTCAGAGGTTTGGAGCTCGGGTTGCTGAGGATTTGGACTGAGGGCATGCGCGGCTGCAGAGGTGGTGGGAGCGCTGGAGGCGAATCCACAGACACTGAGTGACCACGAAGGGACTCTCTATCTCAGACTGTAATGGGCACCGGGCAATTTCTGGTGATGGTGAATCTTTGTTTGCCTTACAAGAAAGGCTAAGTTGAATTGATTTGAATTGTTTATTGTCATGTGCACTGAGATACACTGAAAAGCTTTGTTTTGTATGATATCCAGGCAAATCAACACTTGCCTATGTACACCAAATAAACCAGGTTTAGAATTAATGGGGAGAAGTGCAGTTGAAGTGTAAGGGTCATGTTGAGGAATGGTTTTGTGAGACCAAGAGATCATCTTTTACTTATGAGGGACCCATTCAAGAGACTGATAACCGCAAGGAAGAAACTGTCCTTCCATCTGCTGTTGTTTGTTTTCAAACTCATTTGTTTTCAGTGCAGTGGAAGGGGAGAGGTGAGGGCCCCTTTCTAGGGCAGCAGGAGGTGAAGATGAAGTCATGGGGGAGGGAGTAAAAACACAAAATGCTGGAGAAACTCAGCAGGTCAAACAGTGTCCTTTATACAGCAAAAATAAAGATACATAACCAACATTTTGGGCTGGAGCCTTTCATCAAGGGATCAGAAAAATGTCAGCATGCATCCGAACAAAAGGGCGGGGGGGAGGGGAAAGGGTGGTCGCAAAGGCAAGAGGTGATAGGAGGAGAAGGGAGGGGAAAGGACAGCAGAGATCAAGAGGAGGAGGAATGGCTGGGTGAAGGGAGGGAGGAGAACTGGAAAGGGAATTGGAAGGGGGATACCAGAAACTAGAAAAGTCAATGTCAATGCCATCTGGCTGGAGCGTGCCCAGATGGGAAACCAGGTGTGGTTCCTCCAATTTGTGAGTGTTGTTGGGATAGTACATAAGGCCATGGGCAGTCAAGTGAGTGTGGAAGTGTGACACAGAACTGAAATGGTTGGCTACTGGGAGGTCTCCGACACTGGTGTGGACAGAGCAGAGGTGCTCAGCGAAGTGATCTCCCAATCTGTGCCTGATCTTTCTGATGTAGAGAAGGTCACAAAGGGAGCATCAGACCTGCAGATACACAAGTTGCTTCCCTTGAAAGGCCTGTTTGGGGCCTGGAACTGTGGTGAGGGAGGAGGTGTAATGAGTTAGGAGGGTGAAGGCTTGAATGATTGCCTGGACAGTATTCACAATTCATGAATGCCCTCTTTGAATACTATAATGAATCTGGACAGAGTGCTTTCTATAATGCAACTGTAAATATTAGTATGGGACACTGCAGATATTACACATTTTCTCAGAAAGTAGAGGTGTTGGTGTAATCTCCTGCTTGTAAGGTCAGTGTAGGAAAAATTACACCAAAGAAGCTCTCTGGCTTCTCCCCACTTTAGGATGCAGTGCGTGCTCGACTCTGTTGGGGGGTATGTTTCATTCACCGATCACAGCATGTGGACTTGGCTGCTGAGGCCAGCATATGTTGCCCATTCCTAGGATGCACTGATGAGCTGATTAAAAGGCAACTGCAGTCATGGAGTCATGCTGCATGGAAGGGGTCCTTTGGCCCAACTTATTCATGCTGACCCAGTTGCCGTTCTGGGCTCCAGTAGCTCAGTGGTTATAGCACTGGTCTTGAAAACTAGGGTCGGGGCCTAATTTCTGTGAGGGACACTGGACAAAGTTTAAGAATTTCATGTATATTACATTCTAAATGTAATATTACGTGACAATAATGGAAACATTTGCCTGCATTTAGCCCACCTCCTAACCCTTCCCTGCCCAAAGGTCTTTTGAACGCAATTGTGCCCACTTCTTGAGCTTCCTCTGGCCGTTCCTGATGCGGGCCACCCTCTGAATGAAAATGTTGCCCCTCAGGTCCCTTGCAGCGACCTCCCCTTGATCTGAAACATTCCTGCAGCTGCAGAAAAGCTGAGAAAAAAGAACAATTTGCAGAAGCTTTTCAGTCGCAAGGAAAATTAATTAGCGCAAAGCAAGGGCAGCATGACAGCAATGTGGTGGGGCTCGTTCAGGAGCCTGATGGCTGTGCGGAATCAGGATCAGATTTTATTGCTACGTACCCAATGACTGTCTGATGCGATGGCATGCCGGACTTTGGGAAAAAAATTAGATGCTCTACCAATGAAATGAACTTTTAATTTTTAAGTTTATGGGGGGGGGGTGTCCTTTTCATAATTGATAAGGCTACTTCAATCCCATTTAGTGATTTGGCTGTTTCCTTTTTTACAGTAATGGAGCATGCATGTCCAACCAACGAATTCCCAAGGGTGGGGTTAGATTATTGGTATATATTTTCTCTCTGCTTTTTGGTATTTGTAGTTATATCTACCAATAAAGTCACCTTGTTGGATATTTACCATTATGGTTATTATTGCCTATGTATCATTTACTTCGAAAACTCAATAAAAATATTAAAAGAGAATTTATTGTGATGAACATGTCGGGAAATTAGTTGTTTTGTGGCAGCATCACAGTGTGGACATTTAGATCAACCACCTGATAAAGAAAAATAAAGATAATGCAAGAGAATTTAAAAAAGACAAAGTCAGGCAGTGTCTGTGGTTCATTGATCATTGAGGAATCTGATGGCAGCAGGGGAGAAGCCACTGAGGGCTCTAAGTCTACGGTCTAGGCCTCTAGATTCTAATCTCAATAAATTACTGGAGCCCGTTTAAAATTACTCCTTGTCATACAAAACATTCCCATCATTTGTCCCTCTGGATTCTTGGCAAATCAAATTAATGCCCTCCAAATGAAGTAAAATCTTTTTTCTATCTAAAATATTTATGACGAAAAGAAGCTTTTATTTAATCTTTGCTTAAACGTTTCTGCACTCATCATCATCCGTTGTCTGAGGGTCAGTGAAGTAGATCTGACATCAATCGATGAGTTTCTTAAGATCCTTGCCTTCCTCCCTGCAACTCAGCCACGTCAGTAACATTTTGAGACCATGGGTCCGGGAAGATCCAGCTGAACTTTGAGATATTGCTCTCCCTTGACCGCAATATGGGCTCACATTATACCAAGACTGACTGTAGATCTTCCTGTTTTAAAAGGACGTGTGTTAAGTCAACATCAGCGTGAATGGAGCAAGATAAAGAGCTGCCCATTACCCCACACCTGACTGGGAAGTAGAGGGTTAACCAAGCTATGCATAACCAGCAAGGATTGCCAGACATCACAAACAAGCTATTCTGATTTAATGGCCAAAGAAGGTGCATCAACTTCCAACAGAAGTCAGAGAAAGTTCGACCTCTCCCTCACCAATTTTTATAGATGCACCACACAAAGTGTCAGGTCGAAGAACTTCTCAGTGTGGTCCACCCAAGACTGCAGAGAATTTTGAACCCAGCTCTGGTCATCACACAGACCAATCTCCCCGCCATTGATGCCGTTTACTGCCTTGGGAAAGCAGCCGACATAGAAAAGAACACATGTCACGCTCTCCTCTCCCATCTGTCTTTGAGGTCTATAGTCTAAAAATACACATCTCAGCATGGTTGGCACGGCAGTCACTGCAACACCCTTGTGGACCCCGCGATTGGGACTGCGCTTTGAATCCCGCATTGTCTGTAAGGAGTTTGTACGTTCTCCCATGTCTCCGTATATTTTCCCCTGGGGCTTTGGTTTCCTCCCACTGTTCAAAATATAGCAGGAGTGCAGGTTAAATGGGTGTAAATTAGGTGGCATGGGTTTGTGGGACAAAATGGCCTGTTAAAATACTCCCAATTCAAGGGCAAGTTCTATTCTGCTGCTGTCAGACTCTTGAATAACCTCCCATTTGCAGAAGGCAACAGCTTTCTCTGTTAACCATGCTTACCTCTCTGACATTGTACCAGACTGATTTTATTCTTGTTATGTAGCGGCGAGCGCCACACTTTTGCAGTGCCAGCGATCCTGGTTCGATTTCACCGCTGCCCTTGATGAGTTTGTACATCACCCCCTTAGCTTCATGGCTCTCCTCCAGCTGCTTCTGTTTCCTCCCGCCTTTCCAGAAGAAAAAAACGTTCTGTGGTTTTGTAGATTAATTGGAGTATTTGGAGAGGTGGAAGGGGGGCACGAGCTCGTGGGCCAGGAGACCGTGTTACTGTGCAGTATCTCTAAATTTTAAAATGTAGAGATTGACTTGTCTGGCTAGCACACCAAACATTTTGTTTTTGCTTGGGGCCTATGGCAATAAAGAAATGAATTCATTTCACTGGATTTCCCAATGGATCTTTAAATCCTCGTAATTGATCTTTTAAGAATATGAGGTAGTGGTGAAGTAACAGTGTGCTATCTGGGTTAACTTGTACAGTTAATAGGTTAACCAGGAGTAGTAATATAACAATGATATTAATATAACTCTGTTATACCAGTTCGACAGTGATGGAGGTCAAATAGGCTGCATTATTTGAGATAAACTTGGGTAATTAGGATTAAAATGTGTGATTGGGGTTAACTGCTTCACACAAAATGGAGTTGAAAGGTACAAGTAAAAACACAAAGCTGGAGAAACTCAGCAATGAATGCACTTTACATAGCAACGTTTTGGGCTTGAGACCTTCGTCAAGTTACGAGTAAATGTGATCAGGTGCCCGAACAAAATGGTGGGTGGGGGGTGGCGGGGCAGGGGGTGGAGCACGGTCCCACAGTCAGGAGAGGAGGGAGGGAGGGCACACCAGCAAAGAGGGGGAGTGGGGGAATGGAGAGGGAAGGGGAGGAGAGCTGGGCAAAGGCAAACTGAGGGATGAGGAGGGGAGGGAGAATGGGGAGCAGGTTAATCAAAACCGGAGAAGTCGATGTTAATGGAGATGGAAAATTAGTCCTCGATTTTTTGGGTGGTCTTGTTTTGACAGTACGTGAGGTCAGACATGTCAGTACGGCAGAATCGAAAGAGTTGGCCACCAGGAGATCTCTGGAAAGGTTCAACTTGGGTCAAGAAGCTGAAGGATGAATTGAAGATTTCAAAACAAACCTTTGTCCGACAAGGATTACAAGGAGTTTAGACTAGACAGAGGTGGGTGGATGAAGTGAAGATCTGAATCAGCTAAGATTGGAAGGCAAAATGGCCAAGTAGGGGCCAATTTTTCTTATCGCGAGGGCTTTTTGATCACATGTTCACCCACCCCTGTGAAGCTTTGCTTCTCAGCAACATCCTGTGAGGCCCCTGTTACCTAGGACCCTACCCGGAATTATCCCCTAGCTCTTCCATGAAGGCGTCCAAACGCTTGAAAAATGTGTTTCCCTTAGATGCGCCTTCTGATTCCCCTCCATGATTTTATAGGCAGCAAGACATTATTCTCCCTATTCTTGAGGGATTCCAAGAGAGGCCCGGAGTGCAGAGCCTTATTAGTCAGAAGTCCAAGGTGTAATTTCTCTTTTTTATTTCCTTCTCTTTTCACATCAGAATCAGAATTTATTGTCAGGAACAAGTCAAGAAATTTGTTGTTTTGTGGCAGCGTTACAGGTTATAAATTATAATTTATTAAAATTAATAATTCAATGAAAATATAAGAGAAAGTGTAGACAGTGTTCGCTGTCCTCGTGCCGCTGAGAGCTCATCTTTAGGTTCCTGTACCTTTCCCCCCGAAGGTAGCAAAGTGAAGAGGGCGAGGCCTGGGTGGTGGGGCTTCCTTTATCATAGGGGCTGCTTTCTTGATGTAGATGTCCTTAATGGAGTGAACACAGGTGCCCGTTGGTGGCACTGGCTGAGTTCACAACTCTGTGTCACCTGTTCATTGGCACCTCCATACCAGACAGTGATGCGATCAGTCAGAATGCTCTCCACAGTATGCAGTGAACTGAGATTCACTAGTGGTGTGTTATAATACTGATGGCTGGCTCCTCGCCCATCTACCCATATATAAGCCCTTCTGAAGACCACTATAAACCCTGCCCTCAGTTATAAACTAATAAAAGCATTTGTTCTCCCTCCAGTCGTGAGAGCTTTAATTTTATTAGCTTATTCCCTAGAAGAGAGAAGCGCTGCTCAAGCCAGATAGACCCTCTGTCCTCCGATGCGACTGAGGAGTTCACATACTGTTTCCAGGTCTACCTGAACGTGACCAGAGATGTTTTCCACACCGAAGAATTCAAGAGGTAGGAATGAAAGGGAATGCAGTTATCAGAAACTGCTCTATGTATGATGCTGCTATTGAGGCGATGAGGCTAGGTACCTGAAGTTGCAGAACGAGGTCCTAGCAAGGCACTGACTCGCTCTACATCGCCAACTGCCAGGAGATACCATTGATAACTACTTGCTGGATCTGTGGACACTTGCCAAGAAGTGCAGGTACGAAGTGGCTCAGGCTGCATTCGTGAGGAAGAACAGGTCCGCGACACTCTAGTCACAGGGATTTGCTTGAGGTACATGAGGCAGCGACTGCTCGAGTCGGGTAAGAAGGACTTGGCTAGCCATGTCGAACTGGCCAAATCACTGAAACAGGCCAAGCTTGAGAATGACGACCTTGAAGCCAGCCAGCGAGCTCACCAAGGTGAGCTGTTCCCACTACCCCAGTCCTAACGGCTGTTGCTTCCCACACAAGGGAGTGCTTTCTCTGAGGCAAGAGCCAGCATCCCCGATCTCCTTGCCCGACTAAAGACTTAGTGTGTTTCAGCTGTGGCAAGAAAGGAAATAGGGCGAGGGTTTGCCATGTAAGGGGAAGCCTGGGAAAATCAACAGCCTGCACCGCTCCCGGATCCGATTCCAGCCCCAAGCTATCTGCCCTGAATTCCCCTGAACCCACTTGCTGCGTAACACGCCGAAAGAGGGTAACTGCGAGAAAACAGTGTGAAAATGCTCAGCGGCCATCTTGCTGTGACTCAAATTCAAACTCCGCACCTTTATTGTTAGAGAGGAAGGAAGTCAATGGCATCTTACCCATGGGCAACCCAGGATGGTGGGAGCCACTCGAGTGAAGAGTATGGAATCTCCAGAGACCTATCCTCAATGGTTCTAGATCAGGACACACCTCACCAGCTTAGCAACTCCATAGTGACTGTGAAGATAAACCGTCACTCCACTAAATGCTTAATTGACACAGGTTCTACTGAAAGCTTCATAGACTCACAGACAGTGCAAGAATACAACCTAAAGATGTTTCTTTCCAATTATCGCATATTCCTTGTGTATCATTTCCACTCTACCCATATTCGAGAATGTTGTACAGTACATTTGTGATTGGGGGGTGGGGGGGGGGAATTTTGTAAAATACACCTGTATATACTTGATGAACTATGTGCTCTGGTGCTGTTGGGTCTGGACTGCCTGTGTCACCTTAAAATTATGACCTTGGAGTATTCTGGTCCCCTCCCCACTATAACAGCTCAGAACAGAGGGCCCCCAAAATCAGAACCCACATGCAGCTTCTCCACTCTCCTCTCTTCCCGAATCTGTCCACAGACTGCAAACCTATTGCTACCAAGAGAAGGAGGTACAGCACAACAGACCGAGACTTTCATAAATTCCCAGACTCAATGTCTACTCGACAAAGGTATCATCAAACCTAGCACCAGCCCGTGGAGAGTGCAAGTGGTGGTGGTAACAGGGGAAAACAAGTCTAGGCTCGTAATTGACTATTTCCAAACTATTAATCCGGCCACTCCTGGACGCATATCCATTCCCTCGCATTTCGGACATGGTGAATGATATTACGCAGTATCAGGTCTATTCGACCATTAATCTGAAAGCTGCCTATCACCAGCTGCCAGTCTGTTCTGAGGACTGTCCATATACAGCATTTGAGGCTAGTGGTCATCTCTAACAATTCTGAAGGGTCCCTTTCGGTATTACTAACAAGGTTACTATCTTCCAGAGGCAAATGGTCAGAATGGTGGCCAAGTATGGGTTGAAGGCTACCTTCCCCTATCTCGATAATGTCACCATCTGTGGCCATACCCTGGAGGACTATGATGCAAATCTTCTAGAGTTTCCTCCACACGGCAAAAGCTCTGAAACTCAATTATAGCTCTACCAAGTGTGTGTTCAGGACTAAACGTCTGGCTGTCCTTGGCTACGTGGTGGAGTATGACATCATTGGCCTTGATCCTGATAGGATGTTCCCCCTGTTAGAGCTCTCCATTCCCAGGACCACAAAGGCTTTGAAGAGATGCCTAAGGTTTTTCTCATTTTTTACCCAGTGGATCCTTTAATAGGCTGATAAGGTTCAACCTCTCTTAAAAGCCACATCTTTTCCCCTCTCGACCGAAGCCCAAACGGCTTTTAACTACCTCCAAAACCAAGTAGAAAACGACGCTTCGGATGTGGCCCTAGCCGCTACCGTCAACAAGATGGGAACGCCGGTTTCATTTTTTTCTTGGACATTGCAAGGCCACGAGTTCTGGAACCCCTCTGTGAAAAAGGAGGCTCAAGCCATTGTAGAAGTCACTGGAGGCACTACCTGGAGACAGCGCTCGGTCACATTTCTGTTTAATAATGTCAAGAGGGGAAAAATCAAGAATGACAAAATTATTGGCCAGAAGCCCTTAATGACCCTCCAGATGCCTTGTCTAGGGGATGCTGTGCCTCTGTACACACCGGCCAACTGCAGTCTCTGCATAGTGAGCTCTGCTATCCAAGGATCACCCGCATGGCTCATTTTGTCAAGGCGCACAATCTGCTCTACTCCATGGAAGACATCAGGGAAATTACCAGGTCTGCATGGAGTGCAAGCCACACTTCTACCACCCCACAATTAAGTCATCCAGGCCCTTCAAACAGCTTAGTATCGATTTTATGGGACCTCTCCCCTCCAAAACGGGAACACCTTCTTCCTCTCTGTCATTGATGAGTACTCCCACTTCCCGTTCACCATCCCATATCCAGACATGTCCACTTTGTCAGTCATAAAAGCCCTAGATTCCATTTTCACCTTGCTCGAGTATCCCGGCTATATACATAGCGTCCGGGGCTCATCTTTTGTAAGCGAAGAGCTGCATCAGTACCTGCTGGCGAGGGGCATCTAGCTACAAACCCCATGGCAAAGGGCAGTTTTTAAAAGGAGAATGCCATGATCCAGAAGGCTGTCAAACTGGCCCGGAAGGGGCTTTCCAGACTCACACTGGCAGGAAGTCCTTCCTATGGCTCTCCATTCCATCTGGTTGTTACTATGTACAGCAAGTAATGCTACTCCTCACGAGCTCCTATTCAGTTTTGAGAGAAGGAACTACACTCCCAGCCTGACTCACCTGGTCCAGTCCTTCTCAGGAAGCACATGAGGAGAAGCAAGACTGACCCCCTGGTGGAAAGGGTGAAACTGCTCCACGCCAATCCCACGTATACCTATGTGGAGTACACTGTCTCCATCAGGGACGTGGCACCCACTGGAACAGAGAGTCCGTTGCCTCAAGGGCCCTATGAGCCACGGAGTTAATTCTTCCCACCCCCAGTCAGGGCCTCAGGGAATCCAGTTTAGGAGGAAAGTGCATCCCACTCCACTGTAGAGCTGGAGACGCTGCCCATCACTCCTCCATCACTACTGGACTAGGAGACTAAACTAAGGAGCCCAAGGCACTCTCGTGCATAGGTGCTCCACCATGATCTCGAGACCCCCAGATCACTTAAATTTGTAAATAACAGTATATTTTTTGAATTTTTTTTTTTCCGAATCAAGGTTCTCTGTCTTCATTCACAGATCCTAAAGTCTGCAGGAAAGGATGAATGCAGTGAACTGAAATTCACTGGTGGTGTGCCATACTGAGGGCTGGCCCCGCCTCCCAGCTCCACCCCCATCTACCCAGATATAACCCAGGTTTCCCGCCTAAATCCTGAGCCATTCTGAAGACCATTATACCCTCAATTATAAGCTAATAGATGTGTATGTTCCCCTTCCAGTCATGAGAGCTTTTATTTGCGCTACACAGTACACCTGTAGAAATTTGCAAGAATCTCCTCAAACTCCTCACATCTTTCTTTTTCAATCTTTTTATTAACATTTCATAATATACTCAGCATAAGGAGAATAGAAATAACGCAATTAAAATGGGATGTCCAAGACTACACAGTATCAGACATAAATTCCAATGAGTGAAAGTGTGACATATTAGAAATAATTCTTCTAACAAAGAAAACAAGAGATAAAGAAATAATTATGCATAAAAGACCCAACTAATCTAATATAAATAATAATTATAACAAAAACTGAGCAGCCTATCCTGAGGATCTGGCGAATAGTTCAACCCATAGCTCTGGTCCACACCTACAGTAACAAAAACGGCAAGAATCATTTTACTTCTGGATAGGAGGAGTTAATTGATTGAATAACATCAATTATATCCCATGAAAGTAATCAATAAATGATTTCCATATATCTTCAACTTTAGTAGTTGTATCTAAAGTACGACCTGATGTTTTTTCTGGATTTAAGCAAGACATAACATGAGAAAGCCATTGAAATAATGGAGGAGAATTAGAGCCCTTCCATTTAATCTAATTGTGTAGAAAAAGCATTAACTTGATCTGCAGCAGGAGGTAAACAACCTTCATCTGTAATTCCAAAAAAGCAGTTAAGGGATTAGGTTATAATTGAATAAGTTTTATGTGATTGATAGAGTTTTATAAATATCTTTCCAAATTTCTTTCTAACATGGGACATGACCAAAATATATGAGTCAATGAAGGTACATCAATATTGCGTCTATCACAAGTAGAGCTCATATTACGAAAGGTGCAAGTTAGTTTATCTTTAGACATATAACTGTATTAATGAATGACAAGCACAGAGTGAAGAAGTGTTGAGCTAGTCTATTAATTCTACCCCAT
Source organism: Narcine bancroftii (assembly GCF_036971445.1). Lineage (NCBI taxonomy): Eukaryota > Metazoa > Chordata > Chondrichthyes > Torpediniformes > Narcinidae > Narcine > Narcine bancroftii. The sequence goes on from NC_091471.1 coordinate 256,285,452, forward strand.
GTTTCAGGAGATAAAGTTAGTTGAAGTCCCGATTCCCATGTTTGTCAAATCTTATCCATGGGGACTGATCTCAAATTTAATATAAGAGTATATATAGTACCAATTAAACCATTCTGAAAAGGGTTTAACTGGAACAAAGTTTTCAAGTTAATCTGGTCATTGTACTGTTAGATAATTACACATTACCATATTCAAAATATTTCTAATCTGCAGATATCTTTAAAAAATGGTGAATTATCTTTGGTAGAAAGTTGTTCAAAACCACCATCAGTGAATAAATCTACAAAAGAGATCATTCCTTTAATCTTCCAAATAGGGAACATTAGAAGGTGTAAAAAAATAATTAAGGTATATAATATTTGCCAAGACAACATCAGCGCATTTCCATACAAAAAGGATAGGTGACTTGGAGATGAGCTTCCCAATCCTCCCATTTCCATGTCCTTGCCTTTCCAAATGGTGATAGACTTTGTGATCTGTTGCACAGTGCACACTCCTCTCTGATGGGGAAGGATGGGTGTCTGGGGTGGGGAATCCATCAGATCGATTCATCTATTGTTGAGCTACTTGACCACCATTGGAGTTTCACCTGCATAAAACGTTTGAGCACAATACAGGCCCTTCAGCCCACAGTGTTGTGCTGGCCTATGTAACCCTACTCAATAACAATCAAACCCTTCCCTAATTCAGACCCATAGCTGCATTTCATTTTTCTAACACCCATGTGCCTGAGTCTTCTGAATGTCTTTATTGTACCAGTCTTCACCACCACCACCACCTCCGACAATGCGATTCAAGCACCCACCACTCTGTGTGTGAAAAATTTACCCCTACCGTCTCCCCTAAACTTTCCTCTACTCACCTGAAGCAGATGTCCTCTGGTATTTGCTGTTGTCACCCCAGGCAAAAGGAAGTCCACCCTGTCCAAGCTCCTTATGCATCTCTCTTATAAGCGATTATCCCTTGACAAGCCTTGGCATTCTTGAAGATGATGGAAGAGGTGGAGAGAGTCTCAGATGACATCCACATATCCCTGCATGAGTAGCCATTGTATTCGTTTGAATGGTCCAGTAGAGTATCCCAAGATCTTGTCCGTGGGGATCCCAAGAGAGCAGTGCCATTAAATAGTTGACATTAGTTGTCTGGCACTTGATTGTTTTGAAGAAACATTGTCCAACAGATGAAAGAACATTCTTGAGGGCTGTTTGCATGAGAGAGTGGACTGTCTTACAATGAGGGTGACACAGTTAGCTTAGCAGTTAGTGCAACACTATTGCAGCGCCAGTGATCTGGATTCGATTCCAACGCCATCTGCGAGGAGTTTGTCCGTTCACCCTGCGCCTCTGTGCGTTTCCTCAGGCAGTTCTGGAGGCCAAGCCATTGGGAGCATTTGAGATTGACATGTTCTTGATTAGCCAGGGCATCAAAGGGAGAAGACTGGGCGTGGGAGAAAATGGATCAGCTCATGATTAAATGGTGGGGCAGTCTCGATGGGCTGAAGAGCCTATTTCTGCTCCTATGTTTTATGGGTGCACCAGTTTCCTCCCACCATCCAGAAACATTCAGTGGTTGTAGATTAATTGGTGTATTTGGGCAGCCCGGGCTTGCGTGCTGGAAGGGCCTGTTACCATGCTGTACGTCTAAATTTAAATGTAAAACCTGCCTGAAACCAAACAATGTGCAGGTATGAATGAACATTTACTCAGTGCCTCAAGAAACACCTGCAGTCAACCCAAGGCCTCAAATCATAACGATCCTTTGTGCTAAGGAAGAGTTTTTTCTTTCTAAGGACAAAATGGTTAGCATCACAGTTAGCTCAATGCTCTTACAGCACCAGTGACTGAGGTTCGAATCCTGTGCTGTCTGTAAGGAGTTTGTACTTTCTCCCTGTACCTGTGGGGGTTTCCCACGGGCATTCCAGTTTCTTCCCACCTTTCAAAATGTACGGGGTTTCTAGGTTATTTGGGGTTTTTGAGTGGGATGAGCTTGTGGGCCGGAAGAGCCTGAAACCATGCTGTTTGTCAAATTAAAAATTAAAATTTAAAATTCATTATAACTGACTTGGATCTTCCATAATCAAAGTCCCTGCTGGCTGCATCTCTTCTCCATATTTCATTCTCTTGCCCAGATGTTGATCCATGCTATCGTGAGATGGAGTGGTCCAAGCAGAGCTGAAACAGAGAATTGGAGAACAGAATAGTGGGCTGATGGACCTGTCTGCTGGGGCATAGGCCTAGTCTGATGGGGCAGTCACTCTGGTGGGGAATGGGAGTAGGCTGATGGGGCAGTCACTCTGGTGGGGAATGGGAGTGGGTTTACGAGGTGGTCACTCTGGTGGGGAATGGGAGTGGGCTGATGAGGTAGTCACTGGTGGGGAATGGGAGTGGGCTGATGGAGCGGTCACTCTGCTGTGGAATGGGAGTGGGCTGATGGGGTGGTCACTCTGGTGAGGAATAGGAGTAGGCTGATGGGGCGGTTACTCTGGTCGGGAATGGGAGTGGGCTGACGAGGTGGTCACTGGTGGAGAATGGGAGTGGGCTGATGAGGTGGTCACTGGTGGGGAACGGGAGTGGGCTTCTGGGCAGTCACTGGTGGAGAATGGGAATGGGTGATGAGATGGTCACTCTGCTGTGGAATGGGAGTGGGCTGACAAGGTGTTCACTCTGGTGGGGAATGGGAGTGAGCTGGTGGGCGGTCACTCTGCTGGTCGATGGGAGTCGGCTGATGGGGGGTCACTACTGGGGAATGGGAGTGGGCTGATGGGGGGGTCACTCTACTGGGGAATGGGAGTGGGCTGATGGCGCTGTCTACTGGGGAATGGGAATTGGTTCCTGGGTGGGGGCCATACACAGTTATTTTGCCCTCCCTCACAGATAGAATTGAACTGGATGAATAAGCTTGGCTTAGATTGTGATTACTAGACAGGTGTGGCTACAGGTGCCACTCTTGAAGAGGTAACAAACAGACTAGATCAGTGGTACTCAACCTTTTTCTTTCCACTCACATACCTCTTTTAGTAATCCCTATGTCATCGGTACTCTGTGATTAGTAAAGGATTGCTTAAGGTGGGATGTGATTGAAGGTTGAGAATCACTGCTCTGGACCCAATATTTTGCTTTAGGAAAATTGTCATTTGGCCATTTCCTGTGGAGTTATGAAACTGCACACATAACGAGTTAATTAGGGATGATTAAAACAGTGGTTTTCAAACTTTTTCTTTCCACCCACATCCCACTTTAAGCAATGCCTTACTCATCACAGAGCACCGAGTGGTATTAGAGTGGGAAGAAAAAGGTTGAGAACCACTGGACTAGATAAAGAAGGTGCAATAGATGTTGAGTATTTGGATTTTCAGAAGGCTTTTGACAAGGTCCTGCACATGTGACTACTAAATTAGATAAGAGCTCATGGTATAACAGGAAACATACTAGCGTGGGTAGAGTGTCAGCTGATTGGCAGGAAGCAGAGAGTCGGAAACAGGCATCGTATTCTAGTTGGCTGCCACCTTTCAAAATGTACGGGGTTTCTAGGTTATTTGGGGTTTTTGAGTGGGATGAGCTTGTGGGCCGGAAGAGCCTGAAACCATGCTGTTTGTCAAATTAAAAATTAAAATTTAAAATTCATTATAACTGACTTGGATCTTCCATAATCAAAGTCCCTGCTGGCTGCATCTCTTCTCCATATTTCATTCTCTTGCCCAGATGTTGATCCATGCTATCGTGAGATGGAGTGGTCCAAGCAGAGCTGAAACAGAGAATTGGAGAACAGAAGAGTGGGCTGATGGATCTGTCTGCTGGGGCATAGGAAACCCCCACAGGTACAGGGAGAACGTACAAACTCCTTACAGACAGCACGGGATTCGAACCTCAGTCACTGGTGCTGTTAGAGCATTGAGCTAACCGTGATGCTAACCATTTTGTCCTTAGAAAGAAAAAACTCTTCCTTAGCACAAAGGATCATTATGATTTGAGGCCTTGGGTTGACTGCAGGTGTTTCTTGAGGCACTGAGTAAATGTTTATTCATACCTGCACATGGTTTCAGGCAGGTTTTACATTTAAATTTAGACGTACAGCATGGTAACAGGCCCTTCCAGCACGCAAGCCCGGGCTGCCCAAATACACCGATTAGTAAGTATCCAGATGATACTAAGATTTGTGGTTTTGTGGACAGTTAGGAAGCTTGCAGAGGTCATTTAGTAGAATGGGCTGATAAATGGCAAATGACATTTAATACTGAGAAGTGTGAGGTGTTATAATTTGGTAGGAATATTCAGCAAGGGTCAAACACGTTAAATGGTAGGTCATTGAGGGGTGCAGTAGAACAAAAGGATTTAGGAATTCAGGTACATAATTCCCTGAAGGTGGTGTCGCATATAGATAGGGTGGTGAAGAAAGATTTTGGTATGTGGGCCTTCATCAATCAGAGTATTGAGTACAGGAGTTGGGATGTCATATAAGGCATTAGTGAGGCCAAATTTGGAATATTGTGTGCAATTTTGGTCATCGAATTATAGGAAGGACATCAACAAAACAGAGAGAGTCAGAAGGTTTACAAGAATGTTAGCTGGGTTTCAGGGTTTGAGTTGCAGGGAAAGGTTAAACAGACTAGGACTTTATTCCCTGGAGTGTCAAAGACTGAGGGGTGATTTGATAGAGGTTTGTAAAATTATGAGGGGGACAGATAGAGTAAATGTGTACAGACTTTTTCCATTGAGAGTAGGGGAGATTCGAACAAGAGAACATGGATTGAGAGTAAAACGGGAAATGTTGAGGGGGAACATGAGGGGGAATTTCTTCACGCAGAGGGTGGCGGGAGTGTGGAATGAGCTTCTGGTCAAGATGGCTCGATTTTAATATTAAGGAAAAGTTAAATAGGTATGGAAAGTTATGGGCTGGGTGTGGCTCAATGGGACTAGGTAAGAGAAGGTGTTTGGTATGGACTGGAAGGTCCAAACTGGCCTGTTTCTGTGCTGTAAATGTTATATGGTTATATATGGAAGCTATGGAGATGGGGCAGAGGAGATTTACCAAGATGTTGCCTGGATTGGGAAACAAGTCTAATGAAACAAAATTAGCAGAGCTGGGACTTTTCTCTTTGGAACATAGAAGGATGAGAGGAGACTTGATAGAGGTCTACAAGATTATGAGAGGCATAGATAGAGTGGACAGCCAGTACCTGTTTCCAAGGGCAGGATCAGCAAACACCAGAGGACAGGTGTACAAAGTGAAGGGAGGAAAGTTTAGGGGAGACATCAGGGGTAATTTTTTTACACAGAGAGTTGTAGGGGCCTGGAATGCCTTGCCGGGGAATGTAATGAGGCTGAAAAATTGGAAGCATTAAAGAGACTCTTAGACACATGGATGAAAGAAAAATAGGGGGTTATGTGGTAGGAATGAATATATGGGTTGGCACAACATTAAGGGCTGAAAGGCCTGCTCTGTGCTATATTGTTCTCTGTTTGAAGATTTAAATTATGGAATGAAGGGCTTTGTGGCCAAGTTTGGAGATGATACAAAGGTTGGTGGAGGAGCAGGTAGTTGTTGAGGAATCAGGGAGGCTGCAGAAGGACTTGGACAGATTGGGAGAATCGGTAGGGAAGTGGCAATACAATGTTGGAAAAGGTACATGCATTTGGACAGAAGAATTAAATGGGTAGACTTGTGGCGGCACGCCACTAGGCAGGCGAACCGGCCCCACTTGCAATCCACGTGGTGGGGAAGCCGGCCAAAATGGTGCCGTCAGGGGTTTCCCCTTCTTCTCAGCAAAGGGCTCAGAAGCCCACACTGGGGGAGAACGTGATGCCCGGGTGACATCAGCGCCCCCCACCACAGTTCTCAGCCAGGTCTGGGCTGGGAGTATAAGTCCAGTCCAGCAGCCTGCAATAAATCAGTTCTGCTCACTGAGCTCAACCCGTCTGGTTGTGTGTTCTTTCAGTAGCAGTGTTGCTGCCGCTACAATTGGTGACCGCGACTGATTCAAATGTCTTTGAACCCATCATGAGCGAACCTGGGATCAGTGCTATAGCTGTCAAGATTTCTGGGTTCAGGAGCCCGAGACCTGGTTCAGCCATGCAGAGGCTCAATTTCACCTCCACCAAATTTCATCCTACACGACCAAATTCTACCATGTGGTCGCCGCCCTAGACCAGGCCACCGCCAAATGCATGCTGCACCTAATTCACCACCCACCCGCCGAAGACAAATGCGAAACCATCAAGCGAGTGCTCAGCGGATCCCTCGGACTATCCAGGCGCCAGTGTGCTGCTCAGATGCTACACTTTGATGCCCTGAGGAACAGGTCCCCGATGGAGCTGATGGATGAGATGCTCGCGCTTATGGGTGATCACACTGCCCACTCTTCAAGCGCATTTTCCTCGACTATCTGCCCAAGGACATCCAGCCATTACTGGCCCAAGAGTGCTTCACTGACCCAAGAAAGGTCACCTCAGAAGGTCCAAGAGCTCAAGTGATTCCTGGAGATTCCAGGGAAATGAGCAGGCCGGCCACTGTTAATGGCTGCGGCGGCTGGCCAAGGACACAGCCTCCTCTACCTCTGGGACTCAGTCAGCGGTCGGCAGTTCCTCGTTGACACGGGGCCCAGATCAGCATCATCCCGGCCATGACCATCGAGTCCAGGAACCGACCTCGAGGACCTCCCCTCTGTGTGGCCAACGCAACAGATATCTGGACATATGGAGACAAGACAGTCCACTTCCAGATCGGCCGACAGAAATTCTCATGGAAGTTTACCGTCTCGTTCCTTCCGACCGCCATCCTGAAACCCGACTTCCTCCTCGCTCTCAGACTCCTGGTGGACATTCAGGGCAGGCGCCTGGTGGACTGTACATTCCAGGCCATTCGCCTCGACACCTCCCGCACAGAGCAGCCACAGATGGCCACGATCAGCATGCTCAGAGAAGAGTTCCAGTGAAACTTGGACAAGTTTCTGGCCCTCCTCAAGCTTCAGTTCTCCGCTGCCTTGCTGCGCCACGGGGTGTTCCACCACATCCCTATCCAGAGCCCATCGGTTCAGGCCAAGGCATGCCGGCTCCCACGTGACAAGCTCCAGGTGGCAAAGGAGGAGTTTTTGCATTTGTTGGAGCTGGGGATCATTCGGCAGTCCGACAGCCCATGGGCATCGCCGCTGCACCTGGTCCCGAAAGCCTCCAGCTGCTGGCGCCCCTGCAGAGACTATTGACGGCTCAACAAGGCAACATTTCCTGACCGTTACCCCATTCCTCACATCCAGGACATCACGGCCAAACTGACCTGGTGCGCGGGTATCACCAAATCCCGGTGCACCCTGAGGACATACCCAAGATTCCCATCATCACTCCCTTCAACTTGTTCAAATTCCTTCACATGCCGTTCAGGCTCAAGAATGCCGCTCAGACCTTCCAGCGCCTCATGGACTCAGTGGGCAGGGACCTGAATTTCGTCTTCATTTACTTAGACTACATCCTCGTTGCCAGCAGGGATCGGGCGCAACACAAGGCCCACCTGTGCACCCTCTTCTCCTGGCTGGCCGACTTCGGCCTCACAATCAACCCAGCAAAGTGCCAGTTTGGGAAAGAGTCCATGGAGTTCCTGGGGCATACCATCACGGCCAAGGGAGCCACACCCGCCACTACGAAGGTCACTGCTATCAAGGAGTTCCCACGTCCACACAATCTCAAGGGGCTGCAGGAGTTCATGGGTATGGTCAACTTCTACAACCGATTCATCCCGGGAGCTGCGCACATCATGGAGCCACTATTTGCCCTCATCGCAAAATGCTCACCTGGACCCCAGAGTTCTTCAGTGCATTTGAGGCCACCAAGGACGCCCTCACAAAGGCTACCATGCTCGCCCACCCACACACCGACCTGCATATGGTGCTCTCCATCGATGCCTCTGCACCAGCCGTCGGCACCATCCTGAAGCAGCAGGTGAATGGACAATGGAAGCCGCTGGCATTCTTCAGCCAGCTTCTCTGTCCTCCAGAACGCGTATAGCGCTTTTGATCGTGCGTTTGTGGGCATGTACCTGGCAGTGTGGCATTTTTGCTATTTCTTGGAGGGGAGGACTTTTACCATCTACACTTACCACAAACCCCTCACCCAGGCACTCGCAATGGCTAAGGAGCCCTGGTCGGCCCGCCAGCAGCGTCATCTCTCCTTCGTGTCGGAGTTTACCACCGACATTTGGCATAAGGCGGGGAAGGACAATGTAGTTGCCAATGCACTCTGGCAACTGGCCATCTGCGCGCTGACACCCGGCCTCGACTTCGACCAGCTCGCCCGGTACCAGAAGTCTGACGAGAAGATGCGAGCCTTCAGGACTGTCATCATGGGCCTGCAGTTCTGAGACCTCCTGACTCCGAGCAGCGGAAGCACCGTACTGTGCGATGTCTCCATGGGCACCCTGCGGCCAGTAGTTCCCCAGCAGTGGCGCAGGCAAGTCTTCCTTCACATCCACGCCCTTTCTCACCCGTCCATCAGGTCCACGGTCCAGATGGTGGCAGAGCGGTTTGTCTGGCATTGCCTGCAGAAGCAGATCGTGGGCTGGGCCAGAACATGCACCCAATGTCCAAGGTACACAGGCGCAACAGGGCACCCGTGCAAGAGTTTGAGCACGTCCGGGAACGGTTCAGCCACATTCACGTGGACATAGTCGGGTCCTTACCAGTTTCCTGGGGCAACCGTTATCTGTTCACGATGGTGGACTGCGCCACTCGTTGGCCCGAGGTGATCCCAATGCCATACGCCTCCACGGACTCCTGCTCCTGAGCGCAGTTGCACAGTTGGGTCGCCCCGTTCGGCATTTCGAATCACCTCACCAGTGATCGGGGCACCCAGTTCTCCTCTGTGCTCTGGGCACAGCTCGCCAACAGGTTGGGGATTGAGCTACAGCACACCACGGCCTATCACCTGCAGGCCAATGGGCTGGTCGAGCGTCTGCACCACCACCTTAAGTCAGCACTATGGCCCACCTCACCAGTCCTGACTGGGTGGATGAACTGCCTGGGGTGCTCCTGGGCATCCGCTCCACGCCCAAGGAGGATCTGCAGGCGTCATCAGCTGAGCTGGTCTAAGGCGCACCGCTGGCATTTCCTGGTGAGTTCATCAACGGGCCTCACAACCTCCAGCGGACAGTGCATGAGCTGCTTCCCCACCTCCGGGCCCGCTTGGAATCCTTTGCACCCCCACCGTCGCGCAGACATGGCACATGGCCATCTCACGTCCCCAGCGAGATGTTTTTATTCAGCGGGGCCAACCCGCAGCACCTCTGCAGAGACCTTATGAGGGGCCGTATAAGGTTGTCCAGCGTTCAAGGTCTACCTTCACGCTGGACATCGGTGGCAGGCAGTAACTGATTACCATGGACAGGCTGAAGCCAGCGTACCTCAACCCCACCGAACCAGTGATTGTGGCCCTGCCTAAGAAGCAAGGCCGCCCAGCTAAAAAGGACATTGGCGCCAGTTCTGGGGGAGGGGGTGGGGGGTGCTGTGTGGCGGAACACCACTAGGCAAGTGAACCGGCCCTGCTTGTAATCCACACGGTGGGGCAGCCAGCCAAAATGGCGCTGTCGGGAGTTTCCCCTTCTTCTCAGCACAGGTCTCAGAAGCCCATGCTGGGGGACCACGTGATGCCCAGATGATGTCAGCGCCCCCCAGCACGGTTCTCAGCCAGACCCGAGCTGGGACTATAAGTCCAGCCCAGCAGCCTGCAATAAATCAGTTCTGCTCACTGAACTTAACCCGTCAGGTTGTGTGTTCTTTCAGTAGCAGCGTAGCTGCCGCTACAGACTAATATTTTAAATGGGGAGATAACTGAAAATTCCCTAATGCAAAGGGACCCATGAGTCCTTGTGCAGGGTGGCTTGAAGGTAAACCTGCGGTGTGAAGTAGGCAAATGGGATGCTGGCCTTCATTTCAAGAGGAATAGAATACAAGAGCAGGGATGTGATTTTGAGGCTTAACAAGGCACTGATGAGATCTCACGTGGAGGATTGTGAGCAGTCTTGGGCTCCGTTTAAGAAACGATGTGCTGATATTGGAGAGGGTTCAAAGGAAGTTCAGAAGGATGGTTCTGGGAATGAAAGGGTTACCACATGAGGAGCATTGGAACTGGAATCATGAACGATGAAAGGAGTACCAAGTGGGCTCCTGCATTGCCGTCCTGATCTTCCTGACCTGCTGACAGATGACCCATCTCTTTCATGCCCACATTTCTGAAGGTCGACCCAAGCAGCCAACCCATGCAACTCTCAGCCCCAGTTAATATGTCCTCCTGTCTGGAAGGAGTTTGTATGTCTCCCCGTGACCAGTATAGGTTTCCTCTGAGTGGTCTAGTTTGTTCCTACGACCCAACATCGTACAGGTTTTAGGAGGTTAATCAGTCACGTGAGGGTATTTGGGTGTCACGAGCTCATGGACCAGAAGGGTCTATTATCATTCTGTGTCAAGTCAAGCTTATTGTCATCTGCTTTTACAAGTACAACCCAACGAAACAGAGCAACCAGATGTAACACTCATAAATATATGCAGGGCAAATAGTCGTATATACAAATAAATAGATATTGTTTCATGAATATAAAAGTTTTGGAGGGTCAGTGTGAGCAGTTCCTTTGGTCGTTCAGGATTCTCACTGCCCGTGGGAAGAAGCTGTTCCTCAGCCTGGTGGTGCTGGCTCTGATCCTCCTGTATCTTCTCCGTGACAGGAGCAGCTGAAAGATGCTGTGTGCAGGGTTGAAGGGGTCCTCACTGATTTTGCACGCCCTCTTCAGACAACGATCCCAATAAATCATGATGAAGGGGTGGGAGGGAGACTCCAGTGATCCTCTCTGCCACTCTTATGCTCCTGTGGATTGACTTCCAATCCATTTCTCTGCAACAACCGTACCACACTGTGATGCAGCTGGCTCTTGATAGAGCTTCTGTAGAAGGTTGACAGGATGGTGGCTGGTAGCCTTGCCCGCTTCAGTCTTCTCAGAAAGTGCAGTCACTGTTGCTCCTTCCTGACAAGTAAGGAGATGTTGTGTCCTCAATCAGTGACTTGTTAAACGACTCCAAGGAACATGGTTCTCTCCACACTCTCTACTACAGAGTTGTTGATGCGTAGTGGAGGGTGGTCATTCCTGGTCCTCCTGAAGCCCACAATCATCTGATTTGTCTTATTCACATTGAGACTCAGATTGTTACCTTCCCACCATATATTTTTCAATTTAAATTTTGATATTCAGCACGGTAACAGGCCCTTTCAGCCCACGAGTCCATGCCGCCCCCAAATACACCCAACTGACCCTGTAACGTTTTGAAGGGTGGGAGGAAACTAGATCCTTTGGTGAAAACCCTCACAGAGGTGGGGAGGACATATAAACTCATTACAGACAGTGTGGGATTTGAACCCTGGTCCCGATCGCTGGCGCTGCAACAGCTTTGCGCTAACTGCTGCACTGACCGTGCCGTCCCATATCGTGAGATTTCCCTTCTCTGCAGAGCAGCTGATGAGGCCGACGACTGTTGTGTCAACTACAAACTTGACGACACTGTTGGAGCTGGATCTGGCCATGCAGTCGTGAGGCAGGAGTGGGAACGGGAGCTGTGTATCTCAATTTAAAAAAAACAGCTCCATTTGGCATTGCCTGAGTGACACGGGGGATAAGCACCGATGCACCTGAGAAACCCATGAAACTAGGAACTAAAAATACAACCTTCCAGGTTAACACCCTGTGCTTTTCTGGGTTATTCAATGATTGCTCTTAATTTAAACCGTATTTATTTATATTTTCAAAAACAAGTAACACCTCCTTCTCCCTTTTTATCATTGAACACACTAAACAAACATGCAATCATACTCCAATTGCAATCTGCAGCTGAAGTCTTTTCCTTCCAACTTCTCCAAGTTCAATCTCTGCTGACAATAATCACCCCGCCCCCTCACTCACTCAATGGCTCCTTCTTCAATATAGATCATCTGCAACACAGTACATGCCCTTCGGCTCACAGTGATGTGCCAACAAAATAAACGTGGGCCCACCAACTGCCTAGAATTTCCCTTCTGCGCAGCCCCCTATTTTTCTCAGTTCCACATACCAATCTTATGGTCTCTTAACAAATCCGGTCGTCCACGCCCCCACCACTCTCTCCCTCTGAACCATCTCCCTCTGAACTTTCTCCCAAGCATCTTAGTTCTATGCTGCCACATGTCAGCCGTGGAAAAACAAAAACTCTCTGGCCGTCCGCACAATCAGTGCCTTGATTAAGTGGACACTGTGATGGTAGTAAAGCACATCAAAATGCTGCAGGAACTCAGCCGGTCTTTTCAGCACCTCGAGACAAAAATATATTGCCGATGTTTCGGGCCTGAGCGCTTCTACATAGAAAATGTTGTAAAAGACTTACTGATATAGGAGGGCTTAGGCCCGAAACATCGACAATATATTTTTATGCTGAGGCACTGAAAAGACCGGCTGAGTTCCTGCAGCATTTTGGTGTGCCTTAATTAACTTCGAGCTGATGACTTTTGACTGAACTTGAAGTTGAAGTTAAAACTAAGGCCAACTAAGATTAAAACAAATTCTCAGTACAGAGGCTGAAACTAAGTTCTCTTGCTTCATAGATCCATGGAACATTACAGCACAGAAAACAGACTCTTCGGCCCTTCTAGTCTGTGCCAAACTATTATTCTGCCTCGTCGCCCTGACCTGCACCTAGTTCATAGCCCTCCAGACCCCTCCCATCCATGTATCTGTCCAAATTTTTCTTAACTGTAAAAATTGAGCCCACATTCACCACTTCAGCAGACAGCTCATTCAACACTCCCACCACTCACTGTGTGAAGAAGTTCCTCCTAAGCACCCCCCCTAAACTTCTCCCCTTTCACCCTTAACCCATGTCCTCTGGATGGTTTGTCACCTACCCTCAGTGGAAAACGCCTGGTTGAATTTACTCTGTCCATCCCCCTCATAATTTTGTCTGCCTCCCTCAAATCTTGCCTCATTCTTCCACACTCCAGGGAATAAAGTCCCAACTGGTTTAACCTTTCCCTGGAACTCAGTCCCTAAAGTCTGGGCAAATCTTCTCAGCTGTTAGATCGCACACTCCAACCTGTGGATAGAGGAGCCTGATTCCTGCCGAAGGGCCCAGGCACTGGTTACAATTTACTTACCATGGATGCTGGATGACCTGCTGATTTTGCCCTGCATTGCACTTGATCCCAGTTTCGCCAGGCAGTCTTGTTTCATAAATAGTCATGTTGTATTGTTGCTAAAGAAGGGATGTGGGGAGAATACTGGTGCACCTCACATCAGTTGAAGGGAAACCACTGGAGAGGATATGGAGGGATAGGATTTCTGCACATTTGAACAGATTAGAGAGAGATCGGGTACCTTCGTGGGACAGGTCGTCTTGTGGATTTGAGGGCTATAAGAATGGTGAACGCAACACTATTACAGCACCGGGGTTTGAATCCAGTGCTGTCTGTAACCTCCCCATGTCCCTCACCTCCACCATTTTGTTTGGGCACCTGCCTGCATTTTGTTCAGACCTTGACGAAGGGCTCAAGCCCAAAACGTTAGTTCTGTATCTTTATCTTAGCAAGATAAAGGCCACTGTTTGACCTGCTGAGTTTCTGCGGCTTTTTGTTTTTACTTCAGTCGCAGTGTCCGCAGACGCGTGTTTTACAAAACTCTAAAAGATAGGCCTGTGCTCCTCCCCCTGCCCCTCCACCCCACTGTTTAGCTTGGGCACTTGCCTACATTTTGCTCTTATCTTGCTGAAGGGCTCAAGCCCAAACCGTTTGTTATGTATCTTTATCTCTGCAATGTGAAGGACACTGACTTGCAGAGTTTCTCCAGCTATCTGTACAGAGTCTCCCTGTTTCTTTGTGGGTTTCCTTCGGGTGTTCCAATTTCCCTCCATGTTCCAAAGACGTGCGGGCTTGGTAGGTTAATTGGTCACACAGGTGTATATGGGCAGCTCAAGCCCATGTGCCGTGCTGTATCTCTGAATTAAAATTGTTAGCACAATAGTGGGTGACAGAATGGTGTGACAGGTAGAGACACTGGCTCACAGCACCAGAGGTGTGGGTTTGAACCTGACCTTGGATGATGTCTGTGTGGAGTTGGCATGTTCTTCCAGTTCCTCTGGTTGCTCTGGTTACCTCCCACATTCCTATGACGTGCAGACTGGAGGGTCAATAGGCTGCTGTGATTTAGCACATGCTTTGTGTAGGTGAGCGGTGGGATCTACGGGAGAGGTTGATGAGAGGAGAACAAAACAGGGTGAGAGCCGACATCCAGCTGGGAGTTGCTGCCAATGGAAGGGGCTGGTCTCATGAAAGGTGGGCTGAATGGCCTTTTGTTCCTGTTTCCTTGCCTGTGGAGGATGTACCGTAGAACTACAGCACAGAAACAGGCCCATCAGCCCATCTAGCTCGTGCTGAACTATTATTCTCCCACTGACCTGCACCTGTACCATACCATTCCCATCCATGTACCTGTCATCATTTTGTAAACCTCTGTCAAATCTCCCCTCGTTCTCCAATGCTGCAGGGAATAAAGTCCTGACCTTTCCCTCTAACTCAGTTTTTGAAGTCCCGGCCACATCCTAGTAAATCTTCCCTGCACTCCTTCAATCTATTTGGTTTCTCTCCAGTGGTTAGGTGATCAAAACTCAAATTTAGCTTCACCAATATCTTATAAATGTCAACACAACACTCCTTATCGGCTAGAGCGCGTTTAAAATGTCGTGAACACAACTGATGAACTCGGTGGATTTCACGATACGATCCATTTGAAAATGAAGTGCGGGGGGGTGTGAATCAAGGCGAAGCAGAGAGGATAAAAAGAAAGCCCCTGAGAGAGGAAGGAGTGAGGTGGGGTGGTCACCATCGAGTTTGGCAATGTCCTGTACACTAAGATGGTGAGAGGCCTGGAGAAAGCCCCTCCCCCATTCCTGCCAAGGTGTTGGGGGGGGTAGGTCTAGGGTGGGGGTGGGGGGGTGCAGAAGCAGTCAGACTGATAGGTTGATATGGAGGAGGGGTAGAATCCACTGGGTCAAGATGGGGAGGGAAAGCAGAGTTCAACAGGAGGGAGTCAGTCAGCACCCGGTGTTGCAGCGATACCTAGAAGTAATTCCAGAAGGGTATTTGGTGGAGGACCTTCGCCCCAGAATGTTAACTCTGTTCCTCTGGGTAAGGATTCTGAGTGTTTGTAGCTTTTTGTAATTTTAATTTTAATTTAGACATACAGCACGGTAACAGGCCCTTCCAGCCCATGAGCCCATGCTGCCCCAATTACACCAATTAACCTCCCAACACCTGTACATTTTTGGGAGAAAACCCAAGCAGAGGAAACCCATGCAAACACGAGAACGTACCAGCTCTTGATGATCGCTGGTGCCAACCGTACCATCCAACTTTCCTTTCTGTTCCTGTATCTCCTTCACCACACTCCTTGGTGGAGAGGAGGGAGTCAGTGTTAGTGTGAGGAGCAGGCAGTGCAAGAGGACGGGGGTGGGTGTGTGAGGAAATCTATGGGTTGGTATCATGAGGATTGTCAAAAGGTTCTGTGGGTGAAGTGTGGTGAGAATTCTGTCTGGTATGGAAGTAGCAACGCTCAGGACAGGAAAAATCTGCAGAGGGTTGTTAACTCGGCCATTGCCATCACGGGCACTGGACATCCCTCCATCCAGGACATCTACAAGAGGCAGCATCTTAAAGCAAGCTCAACGACCCCCACAACCCAGGCCATGCCCTCTTCACTCTGCTACCATCAGGAAACAGGTACAGGACCCTGAAGACGAGCACTCAGCAGCACAAGGACAGCTTCTTCCCCGCTGCCATCAGATTCATGAATGATCAATGAACCAAAGACGCTGCCTCACTTTGACTTTTCATGCACTATTTTTATTTATTTTGTAAGGTGGTTTCTCGAAATGTTTGCACTGTGTTGCAGTCGAGAAACAGCAAATTTTGTGACTTATTCATGACAATAAATTCTGAATCTGATTCAGAGAGGAGGAGGAGGAGGAGGAGGAGGAGGAGCAGGGGCTCTAGTCACAGTCAGGATAAAGGACAACAGTCAGGAATGTAGAATGTGGAAAGAGGTATCAGTGCCACAAGACTCACACCACCAGGTTCAGGAACAGCTGCTACCCCTCCACTGTCAGACTCCTCAACGACAAACTCATTCAGGGACCCTTACTTGCACAATGTTGGGTTTTTTAATTCTCTCTGTATTGCACAGTCAGTTTACATTTGTTTATTTGTTTACTGTGTACAGGTTTTTTTCCATTGCCAATAAGTAGTAATTCTGTCCAATAAGAAGGAAAAAAGAATCTCAGCCACGTATGCGGTTTTTAAAAACTTTAAATTTAGACAGGCCCTTTCAGCCCACCAGCCCGTGCCACCAAATTACCCCTCAATTAACTTATACCCCCGGTATGTTCTGAACAGTGGGACCCTGGGGAAAGCCCAAGCAGACACGAGGAGAACGTACGTACTCCTTACAGGGATTTGAACCCCGGACCTGATCGCTGGCAATGTAAAGGTGTTGCACGAACCACTATGCCAACCGTGCCACCCTCAATGTCATGACAATGAATCTGAATCTGAACAGGCAGTAATTCAGTCCCCAATATGGCGCTGGCCTACGGGAACCAGTTCCGCAAAAGGAAGGCGGTGGAAGTGGCAGGAGATAACAGCGGGGACCAGCAGCGATAATGTGAGATGAGATAAAGGATCTAAGCACAGACAGCTCTCATTCACGTGGGTTCATGTATATCAAAGCCATTCGTGGACATTACCCTGGTTGATGAACTCAAGAACACCATTGGGACTGAGTCCTCAGTTAATGATGTGCAATTGATTCCGATCAGTTATGCAATTAGGCAAATTAAATTTAATATGGGTATAAGTGAGAAGTATGCATTAGGAACATCTTCAGCTTACCGAAGAAGAAAACATAATGTGACAGGAGTCGCCAGGGATTGGCAGCCGCTCATCAATTTCAGTGCAATGATAAAAGAAATCCAAACTGAAGGCAAGTCATGAAACTCTGTTCAAAAACAGCAGATGTTGGAAATCTGCAAAAACAAAGATGCAGAAAAACAGGGGGAAAATCTCAGTGTCTGGGGAGAGAGGAACAGTCTGTGGACCTTGGTCAAATTCTGTTTCTCTTTCCACAGAGGAGCTTATTTTTTAAAATATTTTATTAAAAATTTTAAAATCACATAACATAAAATTAGTTACTACATATTAATACAGACATTATTTGATTAGTCATTTATCTTCTTCTTCTTTGGCTTGGCTTCGCGGACGAAGATTTATGGAGGGGGTAAATGTCCACGTCAGCTGCAGGCTCGTTTGTGGCTGACAAGTCCGATGCGGGACAGGCAGACACGGTTGCAGCGGCTGCAGGGGAAAATTGGTGGGTTGGGGTTGGGTGTTGGGTTTTTCCTCCTTTGCCTTTTGTCAGTGAGGTGGGCTCTGCAGTCTTCTTCAAAGGAGGTTGCTGCCCGCCAAACTGTGAGGCGCCAAGATGTACGGTTTGAGGCAAAATCAGCCCACTGGCGGTGGTCAATGTGGCAGGCACCAAGAGATTTCTTTAGGCAGACCTTGTACCTTTTCTTTGGTGCACCTCTGTCACGGTATTAAAGAAACACCAACCACCCCACTATACCTTCCCTCCTCCCTTCCCCACCTACAAGGAAAGAAAAAAGAGATCATCATCTATTACAATCACATTTAAACTTTTTGGTTGCAGGAACGGTGGCACTTATCGGAACAGACCAAGAGGTCAAATTCTAACACCAATAATTTTCAAATAAGGGCTCCAAACTTTTGAAAAGAACTCTCTTAAATTATTCATAATCTTTTCAAAAGGAATACAGGTTTTCATTTCATTATGACATTTTTTCATCCCTAAAACCAAGTCAGATTTTCATGTAATAGCTAAACGCTTTTTTGAAACAGCCAGAGATAGAGGCAAAAATTCAATGGTCAGTCTCAATCTTAAAGCTATCGACTTAATATCTCCTAATGAAAACAACTCTGGGTCAAAAGGTAAATTGACTTTTAATATCTGTTCCAAAAACAATTTAATTTGCAACCAAAATCTTTTAACCTTAGGACAGGTCCATGTTGAATGAAAAAAAGTACCGACTTCTTGGTCACATCTAAAACATAACTCTGAAGAACTAAGTTGAACATTTTTCAATTTATACGGAGTCAAATGCAATTGAAAAATGTTCAACTAATTCTTCAGAGTTATGTTTTAGATGTGACCAAGAAGTTGGTACTTTTTTTCCTCAGAGGAGTTTATTGAGTCTTTTATTCCCCCTTGCCCCTTCCAAGGTTGTCTGTTTTTGCCACAACATGAAATAATCTTGGGTCTGGGTGTCCAGAGGTTATGTAATGGACCTGAGCTGTGTAATGTGGACATATCTGGTTGCCATATTTCAAAAAAGAGGATGCAAAGAGCATCATCATACAGGGGTAGACAAAGAGGTTCTCGGGCTGAAGAGCCCTTTCTTTTCATCCTCAGAGAACATAGATTCACCAAGAGTTTTTCTTATAATGGGGAGTTGTGTTTCAATGGGCATAATAATTCCCCCAGCACTCTGGTTCGTGTTCACCAAGCCCGACTCGAATCAGAACCGCTCATAATCCTTCTGACTCCGAGGCGGTGAGATCAGAAAAATCGGAATCAATCCTTTTTTTTGTCAAAAATTTGTTGTTTTGCGGCAGCGTTTGAGGCGTAACTATTGCTGCAAATTACATTTTTAAAAGTAAACAAATTAGTGCAAAAGAAGAGAATGTGAGGTCATTGTCCATTCAGAAATGTGACGGCAGAGGGGAAGTAGCTGTTTTTGCACCACTGGGTGCTCACCTTCAGGCTCCTGCACCTCCTTTCCAGGGAGCAGAGTAATGGCCTGGGTGGTGGGGATCCTTGAGGATAGAGGTTGCTTTCTTGAGACACCTCATCTTGTAGATGTCCTCGATAGAGTGAAGACTGGTGGCTGTGATGGTACTGGCCACGTTCACAATTATTCCTGACCTGTGCATTGGTACCTCCATACAGGACAGTGATGCAACCGGCCAGAAGGCTCTCCAAGGTACACCTGGGGAAATTTGCAAGAGTCTTCGGTTATTTTGAATTTTAACGCTTGTCACCTAAATGCATCCAATTAACCTCCCAAGCCCATACGTCTTTGGAGGGTGGGAGGAAACCAGAGCACAGTGGAACAGATCACAGGGAGAACCTTCTAAATCTGCAGACTGCACTGGATTAATGCCCAGGTCACTGGCACCACCATAGCATTGCTATTCATATCTGTATATTCATTTATATTTGGGATCTAGCGTTGCCAGTAAAAAACAAGGTTGATTTGCAGGTGTAGCAGTCTATCAAGAAGGCAAATGGAATGTTGACCTTCATTGCCAGAGGGAATGAATTTAGGAGCAAGGAGGGTTATGTTGCAACTGTGCAAGATGCTGGTGAGGCCGCATCTGGAGAAATGCATGCAGTTCTGATCTCCTTACTCGAGGAAGGATGTACTGACTGGTTGGCCTATGAGGAGAGATTGAGTCATCTGGGACTGTACTCTCTGGAATATAGGAGCAGGTCGGCCATTCAGCCCATCGTGAGCTTAACTACTCTCCAACTCAGCCCCACTCCTCTGCCTTCTCCGCATAACCTTTGATACCCTAACTATTCAATCACCAGTCGTTAAAGAAAAATGTGCTGAAGATGGAGTGGGTTCAAAGGCGTTTCATTAGGACGATTCTGGGAATTAAAGGGTTATTATATGAGGAACGTAAGATAGCTCTTGGCCTGTTCTTGTTAGAATTTAGAGAATGAGGAGGCATCTCATTGAAACATTTTGAATGTTGACAGGTGTGGACAAAGTAGATGTAGAAAAGTCGTTTCCCATGAGGGCCCAACTTCAGGGTTGAAGGGCGTCTGCTTAGAACAGAGATGGGGAGGAATTTCTTCATCTGGAGGAATTCATCTGGAATTTATTGCCACAGGTTGTTGTGGAGGCCGGGTCATTGGAGATTAATAGGTATACAAACACAATGCTGGAGAAGCCCAGCAAGTCAAACAGTGTAGTTTATGTAGAAAAGATAAAGATACCACCATTCAGGCTTGAGTCCTTCATCAAGGTACAAGTTCTTGATTAGCCAGGGCATCAAAGGTTACAGGGAGGACAGGTATTGGTCTTGAGTGGGTAAATGGATCAGCTCATGATTAAATGGTGGGGGAAGACTCGACGGGCTTATATAATAAAGGCCAATCTTTAAAGTGGACAACAGGTTGAATTTGGAAACAAATACCACAGGCAACTCTTCCTTTGGGGAATGAGAAATGTTTGGAACAGGAGCATAAACTTTCAGAACATAAGGCAAAAACGAAACAAGAACAATAGAGGACCCTTCTACCTCTCAGTGTTGATTTGCAGGTGCAGCAGGTTATCGAGAAGGCAAATGGAATGTTGGCCTTCATTGTTGGAGGGATTGAATTTGGGAGCTGCGAGGTTATGCTACAGCAGTACAAGGTAGGGTGAGGCCGCATCTGGAGCACTGCGTGCAGTTCTGGTCTTCTTACTTGAGGAAGGATGAACTGGCTTTGGAGATGGTGCAGAGGAATTTCACCAGGTTGATTCCAGAGATAAGGGGGTTGGCCTATGAGAAGAGATTGAATCGTCTGGGATGATTGGTAAGAGAGACGAACTAGAGGACATAGCATCAGGATTAAGAGTAGATTTAGGACGGAGATGAGGAGGAACTGGTTTTCCCAGAGGGTGGTGAATCTGTTGAATTCATTGCTCATTGAAGCAGTGGAGGTGACCTCAATAAATATATTTAACACAAAGTTGGATAGATGTTTACACCTTTCAACCTTTACTCTGTCCATGCTTTTCAACATTCAAAATGTTTCAATAAGATCCCCTTCTCGTTCTCCTAAATTCCAATGAGTACAGGCCAAGAGCTGTCAAAAGGTCCTCATATGATTACCCTTTCATTCCCAGAACTGTCCTTGTGAACTTTCTCTGCGCTCTCTCCAACATCAGCACATCTTTTCTTAAACGAGGAGCCCAAAACTGCTCACAATCCTCCACGTGAGTTCTCACCAGCAGCTTATAGACCCTCAACATCACATCTATGCCAGAACAGATCTTTAACCCACTGTCAGTGCGGACCTTCAATCACCCATTGAGGCTGACCCAACACTAATGCCATTTAATTCTCCCCACATCCCCTTTGCCCCTCCCCCCTCAAGATTCCACCACATACCCACATACCAGAGGCAACTCTGGCCAATTAGCCGACAGCCCCACAGATCTTTGTGATCTGGGAGTGAAAAAGAAGAGAAGATTATGGCAATGAAAGGGAGGAAGATGTTAGAATCTGCATACCTTCTGAAGTGCTGGCCTCAGTTGTGACCTGGATCTCATCTCAGATGGTGCCCAGGGACTATCTGGCAGCTGATCAAATAGTCTCTGAACTATTTCCATTTACGCTGCCCCAGCCACCCATGTTCGAATCCACCACTGTTTGCGAGGATTTTGTACGTTCTGCCCGTGATCTGCGTTGATTTCCTGCATGTGCTGCTCCCATGTTCCAAAGAGATATGAAGTTAATTGGTGTATTTGGGTGGCACGGGCTCATTAAATTAAATTAAATTTAAACATACTGCACAGTAACAGGCCCTTTTGGCCCACAAGCCCGTGCTGTTCACTAATATCCAGTTAGCCTACAATCCCCAGTCTGTTTTTTTGAAGAAAACCAGTGGAGACCCACTCAAACATGGGGAGAATGTACAAACTCCATACAGACAGCACCAGATTCGAACCCCTAGCACTGGAATGGTATTGTGGTAACCGTGGACTGGAAGGGCCTGTTATTGTGCTGCATGTCTAAAAAAATAATTGGATTTTATAAGCAGTTGGTATCCCTTTAAATAGAAAATGATGCTTCCATCAAACAATCACCTTCACCTACAATTTCTCATCGCCCAGATCTATAAATCAATGCCAGCTCAAGCTCGCAGGTTCACTTGCAGGAACCATGCCTGCTGCCTGTCTCGTGATGGCTAATAAAAGACTTTTGCTGCTCTCAGCTTGGTAGGTCTAACTAATCACGAGTAAAACACAAACGTCTGCAGACATTGTGCAGACAGAGTGAAGGTGCCCAGTCTGCGTCCAGTCTCAGAGGAGACCACAGATACAGATTTTAAAATTCAGATTTTAAATTTAGATGTAGAGCTTTGTTACAGGCCAATTCATACCTATGAGTCCACGTCGGCCACTTTCCACCCCATTAACCTACACCCCAGTATGTTTTTTGAAGGGTGGGAGAAAACTAGAGACCCCCGGAGGAAACCCACGCAGACATGGGAAAAACATGCAAACTCCTTATGGACGGCGCGGGATTCAAACCCAGGTCCGGCCCTGATCATTGGTATTGTGCAAACTGCTACGCTAACCGTTTCCCCCCCACCCCCACACCCCCCCCTGTTTCACAAGATTCACAAGTAAAGCTTTGCTTCACTTGGAAGGACAGCTTGGGGCCCCAAATGATGGTGAGGGAGGAGGTGTATGCTCGAGTGTGGAACTTCCTGCAGCCACAGGGGAAGGCGCCAAGTGAGTGATGAGCAGGTTAGGGAGTCACGGCAGGAGCAGATTCTGTAGAAAATGGAGAGGGGCAGAGAGGGGAAGATGAGTCCGGTGGTGGGATCATGTTGTAGGTGATGCAAATTGCAGAGAATGATGTGTAGGATGCAGAAGCTGGTGGGGTAGTCGGTGAGGACAAGAGGAATCTGGGGGGAAGAGGGGGTCAGGGCAGATGACCGGGAAATGGAGGAGAGGCAGGTAAGGGCTGAGTTTGATAGTGGTGGAGGGGAAGCCATGTTTTTGGAAGAAGGAGAATATCTCGGATGATCTGATCTGAATATCTCGGATGACGAGGCCCTCTCGCTGCACACCAACCTTGTTAACCCTCGGAATGTAGTGCCATCCAGATCGTGCTGTCAACCTTCTCTCCAATGAGATTGCCAATGTATGGACAAAGTGGGGGGGGGGGGGTGCAATTCAGCAGAGGAGTTGATCATTATTTAGCCCGATATGCACAGCAACACATCATCAAGGACTCCCGAACATCTAAACTGCCAAAAATTAAGAGAAAGTCATGAAGAAATTCAGTGCTGGGATTAAGGTTGGGGATTAGGTATGCAAAGAGTAATGGTGTTGGTTGTGACACACGAGAGACCACAGATGCTGGAATTATTTAAATGTTTTAACAATTTGACTTGGGCAGACAGTACATTAATGGGCCCTTTCAGCCCTCGAGCCCAAAGCCGCCCAAATGCACCAATGAACCTACAAGCTCCATACGTTTTGAGAGGATGGGAGGAAACGAACACGAGAACGTGCCAACTTCTTTCTGCCGGCTCCAGATTCGAACCTGGGTCGCTGGCACTGTGAGAGTATTGCGCTAACTATGCACATTATGGAACCACACGCAATCCACTGGAGGAACTGAGCAGCGTCAGAGGGAGAAATCAGTCATAGTCTTGGTGAAGGGTTTCCAATCTGAAACGTCGACCATTGCATCTTTCCCAACTGATACTGCTCGAGGCCGACTTCCTCCAGCATTTAGTTTAGTTTTTTTATAGAGCACATTTAAAATGACTCACGTTGACCAAAGTGCTGTACAGATCATAAATTACATCTCAACTAAAGAAGCTATTTAAAATGCAGTATAAAACAGGTCCCCGATGTTGTACATACCACATGGTAACCACCTCAAAACGCTTGTGATTTAAGAGTTAAAGGAAGGGGCTGATTTGTTGGAGGGAGGAAGGTTGTTCCACGGTTTGGGGGCCGCAATCACGAAGGCGTGATCTCCTCTGAGTTTGCAATTTGAGCGCGGAACAACCAGGCCTCCTAAGTTGGCCGATCTGAGGGATCTTGAAGTGGAGTCGGGTGATGGGAGATCAGCAATATAGGAGGGGGCTCGTCTCTTGCTGGCTTTGTAAACAAACCGGGGAACATTAAAATCTATCCTGAGCCATACTGGCAGCCAGTCGGGGTGGGTGGGTGGGTGGGTGGGGGGGAGGGAGGAGACGAGAATCGGGGTGATATGGTCCCACTCCTGTCAGGAGCCTTGCTGCAGCATTTTGAACCAGTTGCAGATGGGATAATGATGGCTGACTAATTCCCGTATATAGAGAGTTAGAGTCGTCTAAACGGGAGCAAGTGAGGGCGTGGATCACTTTCTCTCGGTCTTTCAGTGCCAGGAATGATTTGATTTTGACAATAGTACGGAGCTGGGAAGAGCCAGCTTTTACTACTGCATTGACTTGTTTGTCGAACTTGAAGGTGGAATCAAATATCACACCAAGGGACTTGACATGTGGTTTGATGAGCGTGGATAAAATACCAAGGGTATTGGAGATCATTTTGAGGGAGTTGGGGGGGGGGGAAGAGGGGGCAAATAGGATGATCTCAACTAGCTCTTGATGTCCTCCAGACAGTCGATGACGCTGATTATCTTTGCTTGATCGTTGGGCTTCAGCTGGGTGTCATCAGTATTTAGACGATATGGCCAAGGAGATATAAGGAGAAAAGAATGGGGCCCAGAATAGACCCCTATGGGACCCCGCAGAAAAGGGCAGCAGACGAGGATGAAAGTTTGCCCCTGTTGACTGAAACAAGATTTAAACCGGTTCAGGGCCAGGCCGTCGACATTGACCCTCTGCCGGAGGCGATCTATTAAAACAGCGTGATCCACCATATCGAACACTTCGAGGAAAATTAGATCGACGGAGCTTCCAGAGTCAGCACCAAAGAGCAGTTCATTGTATTCTCTTAGTAAGGCTGACTCTGTGCTGTGGTGTACCTTATAACCTGACTGAAATATTTCGGGCACGTGGTTTCAATGTAGGTAGGGTTAAGTGTGGCTTTGACAGGAATGCAAGTTCAGAAACAGGCCTGTAATTTTTGGATGTGGTGGGGTCTAAGATGGGTTTTTCAGGAGGGGCTGGACCACAGCACACTTTTTTTTTAAATTTTTTATTTTTCACACCATAAATCACATTAGCCATGATACACACTTTTTCTTTTTCACACATTTACAGTGACTTTTTCCCCCCCCTCCCTCCTCCCAAGCCACCCCCCCACCCCTCCCCCCTTCTCATCCATTTTAGGTATACAATCTAGGTTGCATTAATTCAGTCAGACAATGTTGTCATTCAACAAAAATACACCAGAAATTCTACAGAGTCCATTCTTTTCTTTCCTTCTCCTTCCATCAACTTAGGTAATGTTTGTCCCCGGTAGGTTTTCGCTATTGTATTTAATGTAAGGCTCCTATACTTGTTTGAATATTTCAATATTATTTCTTAAACTATATGTTATTTTTTCTAATGGAATACATTTATTCATTTCTATATACCATTGTTGTATTTTCAAATTATCTTCCAATTTCCAGGTTGACAAACTGGAACAGCCTGTTAATAATAGAGAGAATGTTAAGGCCGGCTGCGTCGAAAACATGCCTCAGGTGGGGAGTGGGGGTAAAGTCGAGGGCAGGTTGTCAGCCTCATGGCGTACACACTCTTTCTAAGGGTGCGTAGTCTGATTGGACTGAAAAGGTCCAGGTTCGATGATCAGAGCTGTGCTACAGTTAGATTGCGGTTGGGAGGAGGAAAAGATTGTCCTGATGCTCTTGAAGAATTTTAAAAGTTCTTCGCATTTGGAAAGGGTGCATCTGAATTGGTATTAGTGCACCTGACTGTCTTTGAGGTACTTATACTGAGATAGATTTAAATGTGATTCCAAGAGCAGTCCAAGTGTTGAGGTATGTGAAACGGTGTGAAGGGTCTTGGTGTTGGGCTGCTTCAACCATAAGATTTCATATTTTATGCTGAAGGTTTCACTGTTATCTATTTGAGCAGTTTAGATGTCACGTAGTTAGATGATTTCCTTTGAACTTTGCATCTGTCTGTATGATTCAGTTCAGTCCTGGTCTCTTTTTAGTTTATGTTTTACAAACAGACTTCTCATACCTTGGTGTCAAACATCAGATGGAATACTGAGCAATTTGAAGGTCTTTCTGATTGAGGAGTGTTCCGTTGGACCAGCTCTCTTTGGGTATAAACCAATGCAAAATTCCCACATGACTGCACATGATACATTTGCTAGAACCAGCAGGCATGGTCTGGTGCACCTTACAAAGTGGAACAGACTCTTGGATAACGAACTGATATTAGCTGCATAAACTCTGGGTTTTCGCCCAGTCATGTTGAAGCTGGCAAATGTATTAGACACACCCTCTCTTAGATGGACTCCACCAGCCCCGCTCCGACACACGGCACTACCCTCTCTCTGATACACACCTCCCTCTCTCTGATAAACAACACTTCCCTCTCTCTAATACACTTCACCTCCCTCTCTTTAATACACATCTCCCTCTCTCTGATACACTGCACCACTCTCAGTCTAATACACAAAATGTCCCTCTCTCTGATACACTGCACCTCTCACTGATACACTGCCATTCTGTGATGCTCAGCACCTGCCTCTCTCTGATACACTGCACCACATTTCCTCCAATCGACTGCAGCACCCTCTTTCAGTACACAACACCACCGTCTCTCCAATACAATTCACCTCTCTGTCTCTGATGCACTGCACCATCTTCTCTGTGATACACTACACAATACCTTGGCTCTGATAAGCACCACTGCCCTCTCCCTGAAACATTGCATCTCCCTCTCCCTGAAACATTATATCTTCCTCTCTCTGATACACTACACCTCTCTCTCTCTTTTACATTGCACCTCCCTCTCTCTAATACACAACCCCCTCTGTCTCATACACTGCACCTCACTCTTTCTGAAACAGTGCACCACCCACTGTCTAGGACACAACAACCCCCTCTCTGTGATACACTGCACCTCCCCTTCTCGGGTACTCTGCTCTGCACTCTCTCTCATACACAAGACCCCACTCTTTCATATAGTGCCTCTCTCTCTCTCTCTCTCTCTCTCTCTCTCTCTGATACACTGCCCCTCCCTCTCTCTGATACACTGCACCTCCCCCTCTCTAATACACACCTCCCTCTCTCTGATACACTGCCCCTCCCTCTCTCTGATACACTACACCTCCCTCTCTCTGATACACTGCAGCACCCTCTCTCTGATACACTGCACCTCCCCCTCTCTAATACACAACACCTCCCTCTCTCTGATACACTGCACCTCTCTCTCTGATACACTACACCTCCCTCTCTCTGATACACTGCACCTCCCTCTCTGACAGATACACTGCACCCTCTCTCTGATACACTGCACCTCCCTCTCTCTGATACACTGCAGCACCCTCTGTTTCTGATACACTACACCTCCCTCTCTCTGATGCACTACACCCTCTCTCTGATACACTGCACCTCCCTTTCTCTGATACACTACACCTCCCTCTCTCTGATACACTGCAGCACCCTCTCTCTGATACACTGCACCTCCCCCTCTCTAATACACAACACCTCCCTCTCTCTGATACACTGCACCTCTCTCTCTGATGCACTACACCTCCCTCTCTCTGATACACTGCACCTCCCTCTCTCTGATACACTACACCTCCCTCTCTCTGATGCACTACACCTCCCTCTCTCTGATGCACTACACCCTCTCTCTGATACACTGCACCTCCCTCTCTCTGATACACTGCACCACCCTCTCTCTGTCGCTTGTAACTATGTTCCTCTCCCCACCAGTTTAATTCAGGTGCCTGCCTACATTTCACTCAAACCTTGCTGAAGGTCTCAAGCCCAAAACATTGATTATGTATTTTCACTTTTGCTACATAAAGGACACTGTTTGCCCTGCTGAGTTTCTCCAGCGTTGTGTTTTTAGTTCAATCACTGGGTCTGTAGACTTTCTTGATTTACTGCTCTGAACACAAGATATTCTGTCTTGACTGCCTTAAAACCAGCAGTACAAACCGATTTTTCTAACCAACTCTGGTTCCACTGTTTCTACCTCTTGTTTAACCTCTTCAATTTTTAATTTCCTTTCTAACCTTTCCCCACCTCCGTGCTTTCTCTATCTTTCCCAGGGTAAATTCCCCATTTTCTTGTCGCCTCTCCCCAGCTTCCTCCACTCCTCTTTGATTCATCTGATTTCACACTTTACCTCATTAAAGGGTCTTGACCCAAATTCTTGACTGATTGTTTTCCACCTCATGGATGTTGCCTGTCCTGGTGGTCACTCCAGCTTATCTTTCTTTATTTTCTGCACTTTCCACCCATATTTTGTCAAACCATAGAACATTGCAGCACAGAAAACAGGCCCTTTGACCCTTCTAGTCTGTGCCAAACTATTATTCTACCTCTTCCAACTGGCCTGCACCCAGTGCATAGCCCTCCATACCCCTCCCATCCAGATACCTATCGAATGTTCATTGGCATGTCGTTCCACACCCCCACCACTCTTTGTGGGATGAAATTCCCCCTCTAATGTTTCTCCTAAACTTTTTCCCTTTCACGGTTAGTCCATGTCCTCTGGTTTGTATCTCAATGGACAAAGCCTACTCTCTACACCTCATAATTTTGTACACCTCTATCAAATCTTTCCTCATTCTTCTTCCCCCCAGGGAATAATCTAATTTATTTAACATCTCCCTGTAATTCAGTTCCTGAAGTTCCGGCTACATACTAGTAGATCTTATCTACACTCTTTCAATCTTATTGATATCTTTCCTGTAATTTGGTGATCAAACCTGCACACAATGCTCCAAAATTTGGCCTCACCAATGTCTTATTCAACTTGCTGTATAAGGCATTGGTTTTCTTGCTGAAAACTTCAGTCTTGTCCTCAGGTTCTTGTACCTTCAGCCAATGGAAACAATCTGTTTATCACAATCTCCTGCAAAACCTGCACACAATGCTCCAAAATTTGGCCTCACCAATGTCTTATTCAACTTGCTGTATAAGGCATTGGTTTTCTTGCTGAAAACTTCAGTCTTGTCCTCAGGTTCTTGTACCTTCAGCCAATGGAAACAATCTGTTTATCACAATCTCCTGCAAAACCTCCCTCAGCTTTCATACTGAGAGTGGAACAACCCCGACCGCTCCGATTAAACCTGGCAGCTAAAATCTCTTCTTTCTGACCCATCTAATGGTTCTAGTTAACCTTCAGAGACTAGAGTTGGATATGAACAAGAACTTTATGAAGGTGATTTCCCCTTTGTTGCTATAGTTCATATTCAGAATCAGAATTTATTGTCATGAACGTGTCACAAAATTCAGTGTTTTGTGGCCGCATCACAGGGCAAACATTTCGAGAACCACCTCACAAAATAAATAAATATAGTGCAAGAAAAAGCCAAAGTCAGGCAGTGTCTGTGGTTTATCGATCATTCAGGAACCTGATGGCAGCGGGGAAGAAGCTGTTCTTGTGCCGCTGAGCGCTTGTCTT
This sequence comes from Narcine bancroftii, assembly GCF_036971445.1. Taxonomy (NCBI): domain Eukaryota; kingdom Metazoa; phylum Chordata; class Chondrichthyes; order Torpediniformes; family Narcinidae; genus Narcine; species Narcine bancroftii. The sequence goes on from NC_091471.1 coordinate 256,314,918, forward strand.
CAGGCTCCTGTACCTTTTTTTTCCCTGATGGTAGCAGAGTGAAGAGGGCACGGCCTGGGTGGCGGGGTGTCCTTGAGGATAGAGGCTGCTTTTCTTAACACACCGCCTTGAGTAGACGTCTTCGGTGGAGTGAAGTCTGGTGCCTATGATGTCACAGGCCGAGTTAACAACCCTCTGAAGTTTATTCTTGCCCTTAGTGATGACACCTCCACACCAGACAGTGATGGAACCGGCCAGAATACTCTGCATGGTACAACATGTAGAAGTTTTCGAGAGTTAGCGGTGACGTACTGAACCTCCGCAAGCCCCTCACAAAATGGTGAGCCTTCTTTGTGATTGCACTCAGAGAACTGAGGACTTCCCCAAACCCTGCAATTGCCCACTGTATCTTCCTTCTTCCTGGCTGCCTAGTTGTCCACTGGCGTGCCATATCACAGGGCACTTTGAGTGTGGGTAGATCCACAGCCCCAGCGTTAACCAACGAGACGTGCCCAACCCAGGGCCACACTTACTCAAGGCGCCCTGAGATTTCCTGTGGAGATTTCCAGTGGGGTTGCCCTGCTGAGTGATCGACAAATGGGAGAATTAACATTATGAGCAAATGTAATTCTAAATTAGCTCACTTTCTTGTTCTGAGATATTATTTACAGACGAGGAAGCTTCAATTGAAACTCGCAGTGAATCCGTACACAAGCAGTCCCACTCTCACTTGGATTGATGTTCTGCTTATAAAACTATAATCAAGTGTTGCATGATGTTATGTTGGAATAATATTTAAATTCTTGAATGTGCCATTATAATGGATGAATAGCATTACTCATTCAGATCCGTTCTTGTGCTGCAATAAAGTCCGTACCTTGCAGTGTCTTGTGAATGTTACCAACTCACTGTGTGTGGCTAGCGTACAGCAGTGTACACCCTGCAATGATTGTCGTGATTGGCAGGGATACAATAGTTGTTCCTTCCTTGCTCCTTCCATTCTACTGAAAAGTTGTCTCTGTTGGTGCATGGAGACATGTTTCCCCTTTGGATTCCCCTTAGGGCTGGCATCTCGCCTACCCTCAACGGAAAAAACCTCCCTACATTTACTCTTTCTCTCCCCCCTTCATAATTTTGTACACCTCCATCAAATGTCCCCTCATTCTTCTTCACCCCAGGGAATAATCTAACCTGTTTGACATTTCCCTGTAACTCCTTTCCTTGAGTTCTGGCTACATCCTAGTAAATCTTCTCTCCACTCTTTCAATCTTAGTGATAACTTTCCTGTAGTTCGGTGACAAAAAACTGCGCACAATGCTCCAAATTTGCCCTTGCCAACCGGATTCAACTTGCTGTATAAAGCTTTGGTTTTCTTGCACCCTAATAGCCTGAATACACCTGGGATTTTCTGATCTGAGAAGCTGCATAGGCCCAGGTCAGTACTTGGAGGGGAGGAGTCCAGGTGCTGTAGGTTTCTGTGAGGAGTGCTGGACAAAGTGGCAACTCTCTGTCGGCCTTACGGTGGACAAAAGTTCACGTCTGTTACATCCTAAAAGTACTATTTCATGGCACTTTCTGGAAGGAGATGGTATATTCTCCCTAAGTCTAGGTGGGTTTTGTCCCGCATTTTAAAATGTACGAAGCTTGTAGGTTAGATTCATTGGGTGTAATTGGGTGGCATGGTTCGTGGGCTGGAAGGGTCTGATACCATGTTGTATGACTAAATTTTAAAAAATTTAAACCATTCTGCAAAGACTAGTGCAACCTTTGGTTCAAGTCTAACCCCTCATCATTTCTCTCCTTCTCTCCATATCTCAGGTCTGAAGACCACTGCTTCCAAACCTTCAACCTTCCTCTGGTAGACTGCCCGATGACGGGACATTACTCAAGGACCAGACAAGAGACAATGGGCTTCGTGCGATGGACTCTCTGGCTTTGCTGGATTGTGCTTCTCAGCTCCAACCCCACAGAAGGTAAGACACTGATTCCAATGTCTGTTGAACTGTCTCAGATTCTTCTGCCTTCTCTCTGTACCGAATGTGACTGGTTTACAGTTAATGAGAAACCAGGAGATCAGTCTCTCACCCAACTCTCCTGCCCAGGTCCGGAGTGATTCCTGTTTCATTTGGTTCATGTTGAACAGGGAACTTCAAACCCAGGCAGACAGGGTGTGGTGTTGCTGGCAAATCCAACTTATTGCCGTGCCAGGAGATCACACTCATGCAACAGGACCAGTGTAAATTCTCACTGTGTGGCTCTTAGTCAAGGCTGGGTGCATCGGTGTGGATGAGTCACATATTTCAGATGTGAGATGGACCTGTGGACAAGGTCTACAATAATATTGGAGGCCGTAGCCACTTTTTGGAATTTTCTCCATTTTTATGTGGACCTGATAAATAGTCAGCTTCCAATCCAGTGTTTGCTAACATGCGGTCAGGAAGACCACTTTAGTATAAGTGAGATCAGGGAAAAGTGGAAATGTTCAGTGTGGTTCAGCGTGAGACGTCAGGTTTAGGCCACTGGCTTGTGCTCTGGGGATGATTCCAACAGATTCAATATGAACTTGTGCAGTGAGTTACCTCCCTGTAAAGGAGATCTGGGTTTTCACATATTCACCAGTCTGTAAAATCTGAAGCTCAGAAAATTGGTGCATTGGCGTCTTACATGAGGGCTTGGCGTGCATTCTGCAATGATAAAACATGAAGCTGTTTACGGTAGTGATGAATTTAGCTCGCTACAGTGTCAGAGCCAGATTTTCTTTTCCCAAAATAAACATTATTCACAATAAATTATTTACAAAGGAAAATTGTTCAGAGTGCTTTCACATCCTTAGTGTCGTATCCAAACATTACCGTCACTGTGACAATCGTCTCTCACTGACAGTACTGTGGCATCTTGTCATTAACCCCCACATCCCTCTGTGGATTGAGGGGCTTTGTGTCGGTCTCAGCACCTCACTGCCCGATGACAGGAGGACTCCAGACTGTGGTCCTTCCCCACAGCGCCCTCGTGTTTCTGCACCAAGCCTCAGTGTGTCCCTCAGCACGTACTCCTGCAGCCTGGTATGTGCCAGTTGGCAGCATTCCCTCACCGACATCTCCGTGTGCTAAAAGACCAACAATCTTAAAATAATATCAATTAACAAGTCATTGCCAATAATCTTCAACCAACATCTTCATTACTATAAATTTGCTGTTGTTCAGAAGGTTGGCTGTTATGCTTTTTATTGTACAACACAAAGGATCCAATGTTTTCATTAGGTTTTCAACTTTCTTGCTGCAAAAGCATGTACATACACACACACTCACACACACACTCACACACACACACACACACACATACACTCACACACATACACTCACACACATAGACACACACACTCATAGACACACACACACTCAGACACATACACCCACACACACACAGACACACACACACATTCCCATACACACACACATTCCCATATACACACTCAGACACCCACTCACACACAAACACACACACCCCCACTCACACAAACACCCACTCATACACACATTCCTACACACACAAACCCACTCTCACAAACACCCCCACGCACACACACCCACTCACATGCACCCACACACTCATACACACACTCCCACACTCACCCACACACACACTCCCACACACACCCACACACATTCCCATACACACACTCACACACACAACTCAGTTACACACACACACATACACAGACATAAATATACGCAATCACTCATGCACACACACATGAACACACCCTTATATGTGTGCGCGCACACACACACTCTCACAAACATAAATACACACAATCACTCATACACACACACTCACACCTGCACACAGCTCAGTTACACAGACACACACACCCTCACACACGAGCACACACACACGCACGCACACACGTACACACACCCACACACACACACACACACACACACACACACACACACACACACACACACACACACACACACACACATGCACACGCACGCACGCACGCACGCACGCACGTACTGTAATTGGCCGGCATAGGTTCATGGGCTGAAATGGCCTGTTACTGTGCTGTATTTGTAAATTTAAAATTTAAACAATGCAGCACATAATTATCACATTATTTTAAAGAATATAGAGATAGATACACATACACATACACACAATTGACAATCAATTTTGAAACTCCTGTACCTCCTTCTTATTGCTGGTGGGTCAAATATACTACGTGCTGGTTGGAAAGAGTCCTCTATTTTTTTCTTGAACCCTATTTAAGCAGGTTCCCGATGAATGAGAATCGGAATATATCGTCACGAACAAGTCATGAAATTTGGTGTTTTGCGGCAGAATCATAGTGTAAACATTTATATTATAACCATCTTACAACATCACTATAAATAATAACAGTGCAGGAAAAGTCAGGCCGTGTCTGTGGTTCATTGATCATTCAGGAATCTGATGGCAGCGGGGAAGAAGCTGCTGAGTGCTCGTCTTCAGGCTCCTGTACCTTTTCTCCAAGGGTATCAGAGTGAAGAGGGCATGGCCTGGGTGGTGGGGTCTTTGAGGATAGAGGCTGCTTTTTTTAAAGACCCCGCCTCATGTAGATGTCCTCGACGGGATGGTCTGGTCCCTGTGATGTCACAGGTCGAGTTAACAACCCTCTGGAATTCATTCTTGTCCTGAGAGTTGACACCTCTGTACCAGGCAGTGATGCAACCAGCCAGAATGCTCTCCACGGCACACCTGTAGAAGTTTACGAGAGTCTTCGGAGACATACTGAATCTCCTCACACAGTATATAGCCGCGGGCGAGCCTTCTTTGTGACGGTATCCACATGGAGGATCCAGGACAGATCCTTGGAGATGTTGACACCAGGAATTTGAATTTCTTGACCTTCTCCACTACTGACCCCTCAATGAAGACTGGGTGGTGTTCCCCTGACTTCATCTCCTTGGTTTTGCTGATGTTGAGCACAAGGTTGTTGTTGTTACACCATTCAACGAGCTGATCCACCTCCCTCCTGTTTACCTCCTCATTACAGTTTATGATTCTGCCGACAACTGTGGTGTCATCGGCAAACTTGTAGATGACTTTGGAATTGTTCCTGGCCACACAGTCATGGGTGTATAATGAGTAGAGCAGTGGGCTAAGCATACATCCTTGGGGTGCACCTGTGTTGATAATCAGTGAAGAGGAGAAGTTAGTTCCAATTTGTACTGACTGTGATCTTCTGACGAGAAAGTCAGGGATCCAGTTGCAGAGGGGGGAGCAGAGACCTAGAGTTAGTAGCTTCTTGACCAAGACTGAGGGAATAGGAGTAAATAATCAAAAAAGGGAAAATATCACTAGATAACATCATTTTATGTTTCACCACAATTAACAAATATGTGTTCACCTCCTCAAACTGAAATCTTCAACAAAATATTATATAAAACCCCACCTACTCTTTAAAAAAAAGAAACTGGACAGCCTGTCCTGAGAATTTATTAATTAAAAATTAATTACCAACAAAGAGAAAAGAAATTAAATATCATCTGGAACAGAAAGTAATGATTCTAACTACATTATGTGGAAATAATGTGTAAAAGGTCACCAAGTCTCTTCAAATTTACAGAAGTACCAAATGTTTGATCCTAACTTTCTCAAAACTTAAATATGACGTAATTTGAGAGAGCCACTGAGTCAAAGTCGGTAGATTAGAATATTCTCGTTTAAATAAGATGGCTCTTCTAGCCAACAACGTACAATTCAATGTGTGGAAGCAGGAATGTGTCCCACTTCTGGAAGTATAATCTCAAAAAGAGCGGTCAATGGGTTAGGTTGCAAACTGATCTCCAGTATTAGCTGACCAAGTCTTAAAAATATCTATCCAATACCTCTCCAAAACACACGAGTTAGGGAAGCCACCTCTGATTTACTTCTATCACAAATAGGACTAATGTTAGAAAAGGGCTATCTTCTCTCACATGCCCTGCACACAGACAGGTCATGACTGAACCCAAGTCTCCCCCAGCTCTCTTTGTTTGCTTAAGTTAACAGCATCTGCAGTTTTTGAGTTTTATCAGTTTGTCTCTCTTCATCATCAGGGACGTAAGGGTGTCTGTAGAGCAGGCACGGTTAGCGTAGCGGTCTGTTACGTCGCCAGTAACCTGAGTTCAAATCCGAGGAATTTGTACGTCCTCCCAGTGCTGGTGTGGGTTTCCTCTGGGTGCTCCGGTTTCCTCCCATGCTCCAAAATGTTGTCAGTTAATTGGTATATCTGGGCGGCTTGTGCTTGTGGGCTGGAAGGGCCTGTTACCCTGCTGTCATCTCAGAGAAAGGACATTGAGTCCACTGACCTTCCCTCCGATACTCCCTGTAGAAATAAGCTCCACGCTCCCATGTTATTCATTCCCTACATCAGGTGTAATGTGACAAATAATCAAATAAGATCACCCCTCTTCGAAATACCAAAGAACATCGATCTAATTTCCTTAAAGTCCTCTCCCAACCCAAGAATTACCCCTGTTGGATGGTCTCCAGTGCCTGTGTGTTCCCTTTTTGAAATAATGAACCAAAATTGTGCTCATAACCCCAAGTGTATTCTCAACTATGCCCAGTACAATTGTAGCTATGCTTCCCTATTTTGAAATTCTACGCCTCTTCCAATTAAGGCTCATGTCCTTTGCCTTGAGGGCCACGGGGTGCGCCTCCTGCCAGTGTGTGCAAAAAGCACAATGTTCTGTTTATTATTGAATTCCCGATTCAGACTTTATTTTCATGAAGACCTGTCACAAAATTTGTTGCCTTGCAGCAGCATTACAAGTGGAGGTAATTGCTATAAGTTACATTTTTAAAAATAAATAAATAGTGAGGTGGAGCCTAGGGTTCATTGTCCTTGAGAAATCTGATGGCGAAGGGGGAAAGAAGCCGTTGGGTGCTCGTCTTCAGAGTGGTGGTGGTGGTCCTTGAGGATGATGTCTGCTTTCTTAAGACACGACCTTTTGTAGATGTACATAATGGAGTGAAGACCATTGTCCCGTGATGGTGCTGGTCGAGTTCACCAGTCTCTGGAGCCGGTTCCCCTCCTGTGCATCGACACCTCCATACCAGGCAGTGAAGTAACCAACCAGAATGCTCTCCCATGGACCTTTCTGAGAATCTTTGGTGACATACCAAATCTCCCCAAACTCTGAACAAAGTATAGCCACTGGCGGGCGTTCTTCACGACTGCATTGAAATGGAGGGCTCAGAGCAGATCTTCAGAGATGTTGACATCCGGGAATTTGAAGATCTTTCCCCTTTCTAATGCTGACTCCCTCGATGAGGACTGTTTCATGTTCTGATTTTCCCCTCCTGAAGTCCACAGTCAGTTCCTTAGTTTTGCTAACACTGAGTGAAAATTTGTTGTTGTGACACCTCTCAACTAGGTGTACGAAATTGAATTGACATTGAGAAGAGCAGGGGACTGGGATTGCTGAGATGCCTTTATCAGAAGCAAGCATTTGTCTCATCCTCTACCGCTCCATGTACTGTCGGTGTAACATCTCATTGCTTCAGATTGTGATCCTCTCTTGTTTATGGACCCTGAAATTTGGAGACATGCGCACCCTGCTGGAGGAAAAAGTCGAGCATCGTTGGTGGGGGATAGAGAATGGTCGCCATTTCCGGACATCATTCATTTTCTCCAACTGATGTGGCTCAACCTTCTGAGTTGTGTTTTCAACTTGATTTAATTTACTCATAATTAGCAAAAAAAAACAGATAATGCCGTCTGGTTGGAGAGTGCCCCGACGGAATATTAAGAGTTGCTCCTCCAGTTTGCAGTTAGTCTCAGTCTGGCAACAGGAATCTGGCACATTTCCCCCCCCCCTCCCCCCCACCATCCCCACCTCATACTGGTTAATAACTGGGGAAAACTGTCAACTTGTTTGGAGCAAAGCTGATCTTCTACCTCACTGGGTTTATCCAGGACAGCGTAGAGGGTCAGCTTCTGCCTCACAGCCCCCCCACCCCCCAGGACCCGGCTTCGATCTGGACCTTTGGGGCTGTCTGTTTGGAGTTTGCACAATCTCGCTGTGTCACACCCCACCCACCCCACAATGCTCTGGTGTCCTTCCACATTCCAAAGACTCGTGGGTTAATTGTCGTCCACTGAAAATTTCCCCTTGTGTGGGTGGGTGGGAAAACCTGGTGGGAGTTAATGAGTATGGAAGGAGAAAAAATCACAGGAAAAATTAACTGAGGGATATGACTGTTCTGCGTGGACTTGATGGGCCAAAACTTTCCTTGTAAGAAAATATGACATTTAGGCATACATACAGCACGGTACAAGGCCCTTTCAGTCCATGACCTCGCACTGCCAAATTACATTGATTTAACCTACAACCCCATACGCTTTTGGATGCTGGGAGGAAACCAGAGCAAACCCACGGGGAGGGCCTACAAACTCCTTACAGACTGTGCCAGATTTGAACCCAGGTCACTGGCGCTCTGACAGCTACGCTAGTCGTGCCTTCCTCTAATCGTTTCCCAATGGGTTGCCTCTCTAATGGGTTTCCATAACACGTAGGCCATTTGGCTCATCATGTCTGCTCTGCTGTTCAAATCATGGCCGATCTATTTTTTTTCCTCTCAACCCCATTCTCCTCCCTTTTGCCCCAAAACCTTCAACACCCTTGCTGATCAGGAATCTATCAACCTCCATTTTAACTCGACCAGATGATTTAGCAGCTAGTCTTCTCGAAATAGATGCTAACATTGCTACTGACCTGCCTTGCACGTTAACCTTCAATAACCCCTGCACCAGCACTCCCAAGTCCCTTTGGACCAACACTTATTTTCTCCCCATTGAGAAATATAGTCTATTTCTTTATTCCTTCAACCAAAGTTCATGGCCACACGCATCCCCACATCTGCCACATCTTTGTCAATTCTTCTAACCCGTCTAAGTCCCTCTGTGAACGCCTTGCTTCTTCAGTTCTACCAGCCCATCACCCGACTGTGATAGTACAGATTCTATCACCAATGTGTATATGTACAGATTGTAGTGTAGGATGACTGTGATTGGCTGAGAGTGTAGCCACACCTACTGGCAGGTCTTAAAGGATTGCTCCTAGCCAGACCAGGTCATTCTGGACTGGTCGACCTACTTGTGATATGCTCCAGTCTTCTAGTTAATAAAAGCCTTGGTTTGGATCAACACGCCTTTAATTTTTTCAACGAGCTCTACACCGACCTTTGCTTCTTCCACTGCAGACTTGGCCCCAAAGCCATCTCAGTCCTTCGTATCCCACGTGAAAAACACCACACACAAAACCAATTCCTGCCGAGCCCCACCAGTCACCGGCAGGCCACTCTTTGCCCTCCAATCTCGTACCTTTCCTGTGCACTCACCTTCAGCTGCTTCATGTGCCTTCATGTGCCTTCTGAAAATCCACGTAACCAATGTCCAATGACTCTCCTTTCTCTGTCCTGCTCATTATCTCCCTGGAAGGAAACCATGCTGACTTCAGCTTATTTTATCTTCCAAGCCCCCATCCCCCCATCTTTATGCAATTTTGCCAACCGCGGAAGTCTTGCTAACTAACCTATACAGTCCTGTCTTTTGCCTCTCTCCTTTCTTGAAGAGTGGAGTAACATTTGATCAGCACGGTAGCAGTTAACGTGACTTTCTGACAGCACCAGCGAACCTGGTTCGAATCCAGCTCTGTCCGTAAGGAGTTTTCCCCGTGTCTGCGTGAGTTTTCCCTGGCGCCCCAGGTTTCTTCCCACCCCCAAAACATACAGGGGTTGAAGATTAACTTGGGTGCAATTGCATGTAATGGGTTGAAACGGCCAGAATCGGTTGAAAATTCTATAAATAAATGTGCTCTCTGTTGAACTTGTTTTGTGCTGAGGGTCTTTGTCGGCCATGTACGAAATAGGCGATTTGCCTGCCACATAGCGATGGGACGGGGCAGTTCTCTGGATGATTTAGGTTTCACTGACCCTCGCTGATATTTAATGAGGTGCGGTAACCTACTCAAGTGTTGAAATTGCTGGTGGACAGAGTGTCTGGTAGGCTGGCATGAACAGGCTCACACCTGTTCTTACCCCTCTTGTCAGTGCCTCTGTCCTGTGGTGAGGTTCTTCCAAGTGATTGGATTTAAATGGGCTTCTGCTGCCAATTACAGCAACTAATTGAGCCGAAGGAATTGTAGGGCAGGCTTAACTGGCAGGAAAATAAATGATCTGATGGTGCTGCTGTCTTCCAGCGTGGCTCTGTTCTCCACAGGTCTGGCGCATTCAATGACCTGAAGTTCCACGGAGGGATCAGGCTCGTTTACTGTGGTAGCTTTCAATGTAATTAAGATCCTGTCACGATGAGAGATCCCATCACTCTGTTAATGCTCAACCTACCTTGGGAATGCTGGCTGTCTCGGCTCCCTCCTCCGTCCCCTCACTCTGTTCCGTGTTTTCCCTTCTCCGTCCCTGCTCCAGCTCCTGCTTCTCCATTCTTTTTTTTCTGCCCCAGTCTCCTCCACTCGTACACTCTTTTGATCAGTGGCCTCCTGGACTCCTCTCTCATTCTACCCACACGCCCCCTCCCTTTGCTCTTCTCCCAGGGGATCTCCTTCTCTCTTTCCTGTCTCCTCCTCTTATACCCTCCAGCTTCCATTTATCTCCCCCCCAGAACTCCCCCCCCATCTTCCCTCTCTATCTCCTGGGTCTCCTTCCCTGCTCTCCCCCTCTCTCTCACTCCCTCACTTCATTTGTCTCCCTTCCAGACCCCAATCTCCCTCATTTTCCTCCCTCTTCCTTGCTCCCTGTCCCTTCAGTCTCCAATCTCCTCTGTCCCCCTCCCCATCTCCATTCCTTTCCCCACAGTCTCCTCTGTAACAGTACAGTAACTCACAGTGTCACACCCCCCCCCCCAACTCCCCTCCCCATGGACCTGCCCCCGTACTAGACCATACAGACTCCTTAGTAATGTTTTTGTTCTCAGATTACAAGTAAATTGTAATTCCCTTAAATCACTGAATGTATTGGCAATAGTGCTGAGAGAAACAGCTCGCAAAACTGTAACGGAGAGGAAACCTTTTTTTCCATTTTTCTCCTTCTTTTCCTTTAATTATGACATCATTCTCAAAAAAGTTATTGATCTCGGTTCACAAACACTAATGACCACAATATTGTAGCTAAAACACCAAAAACTTTGACAAAAGCAGCGTCTATATAACGCCAGCAGCAATGAAAACAACAGTGGGTGCTTATAGCGTGGGCAGACGAAACCACGTGATTCAAAGGTAATAATGACAGCTCTGACCGGAGCACAGTAGAAGGTTCAAAAAGTAAATGAGCATCGAGTTTTAGCCTTGTAGGTAGATTAATACATGTAAGCTTGGCTTACACAAAATGTTTTTGTTATTCAAAAGAACTTCAGGAATACGTCTATAAAAAATAATAAATTTCTGCTGAAACACTCCACAAAAATTTTGTAGAGAGTCATTTGGGTGTCAGCACCCCCAGATGGTGTCACCCAGTGCAGTCCGCACCCCCCTCCCCCCCCCAGTGATGTTGGTGCCTCCGATCTCTCCCTGTCTCTCATCTCCTCTCCCTCCAGTCTGTGCTTCTCTGTTCCCCCCTGACCCCAATCAACCTGCTCTTTCCTTGATCTCACCCCTTTGGTTCTGACCTCTCCACTCTACCTCAATCTTATCTCCCTGTGCCCGAGCTCAGTCCATCTGTACCGAAACAACACGGCACCTTGAAGCAAAAAAAAATCTGCTGGAGGAACTCAGTGGGTGAAAAAGAATGGTCAACGTTTAGGGTCCCGCTGAAGGGTTGGGACCTTACACATCAACTATTCTATTCCACCCACTGATGCGCTCGACCTACTGACTTCCTCCAGCAGATTGTATGCTTTAAATTTAAATGTAGACATACAGCTTAGTAACAGGCCATTCAGCCCATGAGCCCGTGCCTCCCAATTTACACCCCATTAACCTACACCCTGCTATGTTTTGAACGGTGGGAGGAAACTGGAGCCTCTGGGAAAAACCCACGCAGACACGAGGAGAACGTACAAACTCCTCACAGACAGTGCGGGATTCGAACCCCAGGCCCGATCAGTGGTGCTGTAACAGTGTTGCACTAACCGCTGTGCCAATCATATTGCTCCAGGTTCCAGCAGCCCTCTTGGGTTCCCAAGCTGCACTTGAGGAGAGATTGCGAAGAGACTGTGTTAATCTACTGTTGATCATACCGAGTGAGCACTAAATCACTGCCAATTTCCTTTTCAGTGCTGATCATGGTCTTGAGGCCTGATTTAAATGGTAACTTCATCTTGGTCTCTTCTGAAGACCTTTATGGAGGTAATTTATCATCCATAGTACCCGCCTCAACCACAGGGCACATTCTCATTCCCTTTGCCTTGTTTGATGGAATGCCTTTAATTTTCCACACCCCCTAACTTCCTTGCTTGGTAGTGTTAGCAGCTCTAGTTCAATCTACTGATTACATTTCCAATTTATTGTCAGAGTACATACAAGACATCACATACAACCCTTAGATTCTTCTTCCTGCAGGCCGAACAGAAATACCTCTAATTGGTAGTGCAAAAAGAAACGTACTCAATGTATATGTGCAAGTACTAAAGAAATGTAAACAAATTGACTGTGCAATACAGAGAGAACAAATCAATAAAGTGCAAAAGTAAAAATCCTTGCATGTCTCCCTGATTGAGTTTGTCGATGAGGAGTCTGATGGTGGAGGGGTAGCAGCTGTTCCTGAACCTGGTGGTGCGAGTCTTGTGACACCGATACTTCTTTCCTGATGGCAGCAGTGAGAACAGAGTGTGTGCTGGGTAGAGTGGATCCTTGATGATTGCCGCTGCTGTCTGACAGCAGCGTTCCCTGTAGATGTTCTCAATGGTGGGGAAAGTTTTGCCTGTGATGTCCTGGGCTGTTTCAGGTACATTTTGGAGGGCTTTCCACTCAGAGATATTGATGTCCCCATACCAGACTGTGATGCAGCTGATCATCACACATCTGTGGAAATTTGCCAGGGTTTCTGGTGTCACACCAAACCTCCACAAACTCCTGAGGGAGTAGAGACACTGACCTGCTATCTTCATGATGCCATTGGTGTGTTGGCTCCAGGAAAGATCCTCCGAGATAGTGACTCCCAAGAACTTAAATGTGCTCACCCTCTCCACCTCTGATTCCCCCCAGTGATCACTGGATCATACACCTCTAGTTTTCCCTTCCTGAAGTTAACAATCAGCTCTTTGATTTTGGTGACATTGAGTGTGAGGTTGTTGTCGATCTTTTGACCTTTTTCATCATCCAATCCAACATAATGTATTCTGGGAATTCATCAAGCTCCATGCCAACCATTTGGATGCTATCTAATCTGGTCTAGCCTTCAACAGCTCTCATATTATAAACACAAATATTCAAAAGAAACTAAATGAGACATTGACTCTCTGTTGTGTTTCACCTGATTGAGACACTAGAGACTGCAATTGCTGTTAAAGGAACTCAAGAAGGCCAGGCACAGTATCTATGGCAGCAGGAGGGCTGGTTGACCTTTCAGGCCGAGAGCTAATGGAAAGAGAGGAAGGGGGTGGGGTGGGAATGGCTACGTTCTGGCAGGTGGACATGCAGAACTAGGTAAGGAAGGAGGCTGCAGGAGAGCGGGATGGGTGGAGCTGGGGAGACGACGAAAGCTGGCTGATTGGACGGGACGGAGGGAACGAAGGGAGGTCGGATGCTGGAGGTTGATAGGTGGAACCAGACGATAGGCAGATAGAATCATCGAAACAGAGCACCAAAGCACAGAAACAGGCCTTTCAGCCCATCTGGCCTGTGCCGAACTATTATTCTGTCTCATCTCATTGACCTGCAATCAGAGCATCCCCCTCCATATCCCTCCCATCTCTGTGCCTAACCAAATTCTCCTTGTCAAAATTAAGCCCACATTTACCATACTCTCACCACTCTCTCCTTGAAGTTCCCTTGAATATTTCCCCTTTTAGCATCTCACCTTTCATCCTTAACCCATGCCCTCTAGTTCTTGTGTCACCCAATGTCAGTGGAAAAAGCCTATGTACATTTGTTTTATGGCGAGCTCTCCACTGGCCACTGTGACAGAGGTGCACCAAAGAAAAGGTACAAGGATTGCCTAAAGAAATCTCTTGGTGCCTGCCACATTGACCACCGCCAGTGGGCTGATCTCACCTCAAACCGTGCATCTTGGCGCCTCACAGTTCGGCGGGCAGCAACCTCCTTTGAAGAAGACTGCAGAGCCCACCTCACTGACAAAAGGCAAAGGAGGAAAAACCCAACACCCAACCCCAACCCACCAATTTTCCCCTGCAACCGCTGCAACCATGTCTGCCTGTCCCGCATCGGACTTGTCAGCCACAAACGAGCCTGCAGCTGACGTGGACATTTACCCCTCCATAAATCTTCGTCCGCGAAGCCAAGCCAAAGAAGAAGAAGAAAGATTACCCATAGTTTTGTCTACCTCAATCAAAACTCCCCTCATACTTTGACGCTCGATGGAATAAAATCTAAGTTTAACCTTTCCTTGTTAATAAATTCTTCAAGTTCCGGCATTCAGTTGGGGAGAAGACAGGAAGCCCTCATTCGCTCAACTTATCAAAGCAACAAACTGCTGATTATGGGATTCAGAAATGCAAAAAGCAAATGTCAGAAAGAGAGTTTTAAGAGTTTAGAGTTTTGTTTATTGTCCTGTGCTCCGGGATTAGTTTTCTGTACTGTTCAGATATCACAAAAGAAGTTTCTACACCCCAGCACCAGTTTAGATTTTAAAAATCCATAGAAAATGCAATGAAAGCAAGTCTCATCATGCCCTTGACCAAACCGGGTATTGTGCATTGTAAAGCATCAGGGAAATTGGTCTCCTTTCATGGTTAGCTTATTGCTATTAGAGCGCCAGTGACCTGATTCGAATCCGGTGCTGTCTCTACAGAGTTTGTACGTTCTCCCCGTGACCTGCGTGGGTTTCGTCCGGCTGCTTCAGTTTCCTCCCACATTTCAAAGACGTACGGGTTGGTAGGTTAATTGGTCACATGGGTGGATTTGAGCGGCGCAGGCTCGTGGGCTGGATAGGCTTGTCACCATGCCATATCTCCAAACCATTCTGGGATTGTAGAATGAAATACAACAGGCTCTTGTTTAAGTAAACCAGGCCCCCTTCAAACAATTTCTGCGGTCAGTCACTCTTGTTTCATTGTGGTGAATTGCTGCACGCACGTTCTCCCTGGGGTTGGCTCGGGGGCGGCAATTGGCAAGGTGAATGAAAGTAATTACCACTCAGTGAAACACATTTTCACACTGGCTCTCGGCTTTGGCCAGTTACTAAATGCGCTGGGTCACGCAGACTCAGCCAAGCTCCACTTCATTATGAATGTTTTTTTTCCCCCCAAGGTGCCTTTGACAAAAAAGGAAATCGCACATTTAGCATATCTAATGTTTATTGGAATTTTAAAGTGCATCCCCAGCGCTGAATTCCAGGCCAGTGTCCTTGTCAATGTCATCAGGATGGCATTGTCGAGAGGAAACAGTCCAATTTCCTTTGGAGGAAGTGTGAAGCTTTAGCCCTGACAACCAGCAGAACCAGCTGCCTTGACGAGGGGTTTAGATCCAAAACACTGGTCTCCCTTTGCTTCCTATCGATGTTGGGTGCCACAAGACTCGCACCGCCAGGTTCCAGAACAGCTGCTACCCCTCCTCCACCAGACTCCTCAACGACAAATTCAATCAGGGACTCACTTGAGATCTCTTAATTTTGCCCTTTGTTAATTCTTTTTCTCTCTGAATTGCGCGGTTTGTTTACATTTCTTTATTTGCATCTTCTTGAGTATAGTTATTTCCACTGCCAGTAAGTGGCAATTCTGCCTCGCCTGCAGGAAAGAGAATCTCAGGGTTGGATGTGATGCACTACAACCTCTACATCTGCAGACTTTCCAGTTCAACAGCTGTCTTGATGATGGATTCCCGTCCTTCTCTCTCGCAGACATTGCTCGATCTGCCGAGTCGAGTTCCTCCGCTGGGTCATTCTGTCTTTGCTGCAGGTTGCAGTGTCTGCAGTATCTCGCCTCCAGGGAAACGGCCACGAATCTCCCGAACGAGAGTATGGGCAGCAGGGTGGTGCATGTGCTAGAGCAGCTTCCTCACCGCCCCAGGCACCCTGCCTCGATCCCAGCCTGCGGTGCTGTCCGTGCGACCACATGGGTGTGCTGATATGTAATTACACCACTAGGTCACCAGGGGTCATCCTGGTGACCTTGTATATAAAGCAGTCCAGAGCTACAGTCTAGTCTTCCAGGTTCGTCTTGCAGAGACAAGACCTCTTAGTGCACATATTAGTTTATTAAAGCTGACTTATACTCGCACTGCTGGTGTGGTTATTGTCAGTACAATGGGTGTCCCCCCCCTCCCCCACCAGCAAACGCTTTGGTTTTCCCCTCACGTATCAAAGACGAGCAAATCAGTTGGTGAAATTGCTGCCGGGCGTAGAGAGGTGGTGGAATGGGATTACTCTCTGTGAGCCAGCACAGTCACAATGGGCCAAAAAGCCTTCTCCTCAGGAGATGGAAGGAATCAGCAAAACAAAATGGTGTGAGTTCGATATATAATGTCTCTTCCCCATTCCTCTATCTCCTATCCTCAAGCTCCCCACCTTCCCTTCCTTCTCCAATCAGAGAGCTCCCCCCCATATTGCCTCATCTTTTTCTCCTGCATTACCTGCTATTTTGTACCTCCTCACCCCTCATCCACCTTTAAAAATTAAAATTTAGTCCTACAGCACAGTAACAGGCCCTTCCAGCCCACGAACCCAGACCGCCCAATTACACCCAAATAACCTACAACACTGTACATTTTGAAGGGTGGGGAGAAATTGGAGGAAACCAGACGCAGGGAGGGCATACAAACTCCTTATGGACAGCGCCAGATTCGAACCCAACAATGATGCGCTGACCATGTCACCCTCGAATCTTGATCTTGCGTGCAATATGGCAGGGAAGAGCTTGGTGTTTGAGAGGCATTGTCAGGGCAGCCCAGGCCTGACAACAGAACAAATCCTCTCCATTTAATTGATCAGCGTTTTAAGATCTGATTTATAGGAAAAGGAGAGATTAAAGGCAGGGATCCTTCAAGGGAGAGCAGTCCAGAGATCAATTCTCATTGGCTTAATCTCTGTTATGTCCCTGAACTGATGACCAGTGCAAGACGATTGAGGCAGTTCAGGAGACTTGCAAAGACCCACATATCTACACTGATCATCAGGCACCCATTTTACACTTTCTGGTTTTTAAAAATATTTTATTTAAATTTTCATACATTTATTAATATCCAGATACAAAAAAAAATTCATATAGTCCAAATCAATTATACAGGTTACATATTATACCCCCCCAAATCCCACCAACTCCCTCTCCCCAAATAATAATAATCCCCAAAGAGTAGAATAAAGGTACAAATAGAGTATAGTTAAAGAAAACAAACCTGGTTACCAGAATATCAGCACCATCCACTCAACTTTACCTTCTCAATATCATTCCTTTATTTATCCTAAGGAATTAGCAAAGTTTCGTGAGGTTCAGGGAAAACCCTTAATAAATTAAAACCTACAATATGTAAGTATGGGCACCAAATTTTCAAAAAAAGTATTTCATATTTATTCCTTAGATTATATATGGGTGAACCACTATGTCTTTCCATGCGCCACCTTAAATGGGAATCTGATTTCCATGTCATGACTGTACATTTTCTTGCAACTGCGAACACAATTTTCACAGATTCCTTTTTTTGAAATTTTTTTCACTGAGTCATATCAATAACAACACCCACAAATGATTATCATCAATATGTCACAGAGTGACATTTCTTCTTTTCCCCCTTACCTCCCTCTCCCCTTCCCCATCCCTCTTCAAAAATCAATAAATAATAAAACACATTAAAAAAAAACAAAAAAGAAAAAAGTCGTATCATCTACTTTCACATATTTAAATCTTATTGTGCTCATAATTATGTTGTTTTACAAGATGGAAGTTTGTGGTCGGCGTTCTCCGACATATTTTATGTGTGGTTTCCAAATTTGTTGTAATAACGTACACTTGTCTTTCAGATTGTATGTAATTTTTTCTAATGGAATATGCTTGTTTATTTCTGTTGTATTTTAAGGTTTGTTTCCAATTTCCAGGTTGTCATAATACACTTTTTGGCTACTGGTTGCGCTATCATAATAAATTTTATTTGGACTTTGCCTATTTTGGTCCTAATTTTTTGTCTCATATTATTTAACAGAAAATTTTTTTGATATTTTGGAATATTATTTTTGTTTATTTTGTTTAATATCAGGTTTAGATCTTCCCAGAAAGTTTTTACTTTTGAACATGTCCAAATTGCATGTAATGTTGATTCAGTCTCTTGTTTGCAACGAAAACATCTATCTGATGCTGTTGGGTACCACTCTTTTAATTTCTGATAGTAATTTCTTATTGCCAAAATATTACCTAATAAAAAGAGTATCAGACCATGTGGAAATGTAACTCCTGTGACTTGTTCTAGAAAGTTTCCTAATTCCATCCAAATAGGCCTCAGTTTTAAACATGGCCACGTAAAATGCCTATCTCATGACTAGACTTATCTGCTAAATCTGATTTTACTCTATTTAATTTTTATGAAGTAAGATACAGTTGATGTGAAAAATATACACTTTGTGGTTTTTGAGCTAATTTAGTTTTAATTCCCATCATTCCCAGGATCCCAACACTTATCCACACAGTCGGGAGAGGTTACAGCTGCCAAGGAAATCATGCACCTTCAGGAGCACCCAGCAAAGGGGTGGGGGTGGGGTGGGGAAACAGGGGTAATGAATAATGTGCAAACTCCACACAGACAGCAGCAGGGGTCAGGATTGAACCGAAGTTGTGAGGCAGTGCATGACTCATTGGGTCACCTCCAAGGCGATGAACCTAGGACATCAGAATCAGAATTGAGCAAGTCACGAAAACCATTGTTTTGTGACAGTATCACCATGCAAACATTTATATAAACCACCTTACAAAAAGAAATAAAAATACCACATGAAAAGTCAGGCAGTGTCTTTGGTTCATTGATCATTCAGGAATCTGATGGCAGCAGGGAAGAAGCTGTCCCTATGCCGCTGAGAGCTCGTCTTCAGGCTCCTATACCTTTTCCCTGATGGTAGCAGAGTGAAGAGGACAGGGCCTGGGTGGTGCGGGTCCTTGAGGGTAGAGGCTGCTTTTTTAAGACTCATGTCGATGTCCTCGATTGGGTGAAATCTGGTGCCTGTGATCTCGCAGGCCGAGTTAACAATTCTCTGGAGTTTATGTGTTCTGTGTGATGGCGCCTCCGTACCAGGCAGTGTTGCAACCAGCCGGAATGAACTCCACGGTACTTATTAACATCTCTTCTGTCCCCAATCTGGCGTCCAAATCGGATTTTATTTTTCAGAGTAGAGTCCAGAGCAAGATGCGGAACTAAAAGCTTGCTTACTGTCACAGGAGTTACTTCACACAATGTCTGCCCAGCCATTCCCTAAACAAGAATAGCATTCAGCATTCGCTAAATGATTGGGCTCCGGGCCAGTGTGACATCGGCTGATCCTGTGCATGTTCGCACTTCGCTGTGAAGTGCTGCTGAGTGACATGATACCTCCTGACAGGCTGCAGTCCCAATGCGACTGGAGGAGGTGCTGGGAGCACGAAACAATGGAGCCGTCACCTTGTTCATTGAACGGGTGAAATTTATACGAGTTTCAATTGCTTAATTGGCTCGTGCATCCAACAGGCTCCCGGCGCTGTTTTCCATAAATCTGAACTCATTCAATCTGTGTGGTGGAAGGTTACAAAAAAAACAAGAGTGACCTGGTGTTTAAATGTGCAGAAAAATAACAAGAGACTGCAGTGTGTGTGAAGACAGGACTCAAGTTCATTATCATCTGACTATACATATACAACCTGACAAAGCAGCGTTTCTCCAGACCACAGTGCACGCACACAATACACCGAACATAATTATCACATGTATTCATAATTTAAAATACATATATAGAAATATTTTGGGAGATTTACGAGGTTAGAGGATAACGTTTATCAATCTCGGGAAGAAACAATTTCTCAACCTTGAAGCCCTGATTTTGATGCTTCTGTACCTCCTTACTGACGGTTGGCAAGATAAATCCAGTTTATTGTAATCGATTGCGCAAGTACAACCCAACGGAACAGCGTTCTCCGGTTCTCGGTGTAAAACACGCAGACACACAACTAGAAATAACACACAGACAAATCACATACAGGACAAGCATACAAATAAATATTGTTTCATGACTATCTCGGACGGTGAGTGTGAGCAGTTCCTTTGGTCGTTCAGCATTCTCACTGCCCATGGGAAGAAGCTGTTCCTCAGCCTGATGGTGCTGGCTCTGATCTCTTCCCTGAAGGGAGCCGTGGAAAGATGTCCATGGAGTTGAAGGGGTCCTCCATAATTCCTGGAGCTCTTTTTAAGAAACACTTCTGGAGATTGACAAAGGCCTCGGGCCCAAAGCCTCGGGTGGATGCTGCATGGCCTGCTGGGAATTTTGGCATTGTCAGCCTAAAGTCTACAAGTTTGTTGATCATTCAAAGCAGCAGAACAGTGCGATGTTTGGAGGCTCCTGGGAGATTTCTGGCTGCATGAGAGACTGCAGACGCTGGAGTCTGGAGCCAAAGTCAAACTGCCGGGGGAATTCAGCGGGTCAGGCAGCATCTGTGGAAGGAAGGTGATGGCCGACGTTTCAGGCTAGATCACTGCATCAGGGCTCTCCACTTGCCTCCGCAGATGCTCCTTGATCTGCCAATTTCGTCCAACAGCTTCAAGGAGTTATGGATAGGCTGAGTGAAAGGGCAAGGGAATGTAAGTGTAGAAAAGTTTTCTCATTTCGATCCTGAATGGATATCCGCATTGGCCCTAGACACCCCACCTAAGGAAAACTCTGTCATGCCCCAAAAAGACTCTGCATACTTTAAGAGAGAGAGAGAGTTGCAGATAAGGGAGTAAAGTCGCTGGTGTACTACTGGCTGGCACGACCAGGGGTGCAGATCAATTGAGTGTAATTGTGAACCTCCTCTGAACCCTCTCCAACGTTAGCACATCCTTTCTTAAATGAAGACCCAGAACTGCTCGCAATCCTCCAGGAAAAGTCTCACCAATGCCATATAGTGATAAATAGACTTGGCAAGACTGGTACAGCTTCAGATTCTAGCAACTGCTAACGCCTATATGTCAAATGGAACTGCAAGGGAGGTAAGGTCCTGTCCTTATAGATTAAAAAAAGTCAATCAATACACAATGTTGGAAAGTGTATGGCCATGCACTTTGGTAGAAGGAATAAAAGAGCAGACTATTATTTAGATGGGGAGATAATTCAAAATTTGGGAAGTGACTTGGGAGTCCTCTTGCAGGGTACCTTAAAAATTAACTTCCAGGTTGAGTTGGTAGTGATGAAGGCGAATGCAGTGTTGCCGTTCATATCTGGAGGGATAGGATCTAAGAGCAGGGTGAGGCCTCATTTAAGAAAGGATGTGCTGGCATTGGAGAGGGTTCGGAGAGGAATCACCAGAATGATTCCTGGAATGAAGGCATTATCATGTGAGGAACATCTTGGACTGAGTTCAGGGTGGGGGAACCACATAGAAGCATGTTGAATGTTGAAAGGCCTGGACAGAGTAGATGTGGCAAAGTTGTTTGCCGTGGTAGAGGAATCAAGGACAAGAGGTCACAATGTCAGGGTTGAAGGGCACCGATTTGAAACAGAGATGCGGAAAAACTTCTTCAGGAGGTAGTGAGCTGTTGGAATTGGCTGCCCCTGGTGTCCGTGGAGGCCAGGTCATTGGGGGGTATTTAAAGTAGAAACTGATAAGTATCTGAATAGTGAGAGTTATGAGAAGGCCGGGGAGTGGGGCTGAGTGGGAGAATGGATCCGTTCGTGATGGAATGACTGAGGAGTGTCAATGGGCTGAATTGTCTATTTCTGCTTCTATATCATCTCGTCTAAGATGGATGGATAATAAATATTCACAATAATGTCTGTGGCAAATAAAGTGGCTTGTCATAGTGGTTTCAGAGTGGGCCGTGGGCAATGAAACAAGGAGAGGTTCAAGAGCCTGATCACTGTTGAAAGAAACTGGGCTTGACCTGCAGGTGCTGGTCTTTGAGCTTCTGTACTTTTTGTCTGAAGATAGCAGTGAGAAGAGGTTGTGACCAGGATGTTGACTGCTTTCTTGAGGCCTGCACTGGATGGTCAGTCGAAGCTTGTGATGGACCTGCTGAGTTTGTTACCTGCTGGAATGGTTGCCCCTTGAACTTCCAAGGCTGATTTGAGTGGCACAGTTTTGTGGGGATGCTGGGTTTACTTTCCTGACCACACTCCAACCAAAGGGGGAATCTGATGGCGCTGTTTGATGACAACACAGAAAGAGGCCATTTGTCCCACAAAGTCCATGCATAGCTTGCTCCCCACCTTTCCGAATGGTTCATATGAGGTCCATATGAAAGGCTCGGATGGAGCAACTCCTTCCACTGGATGATGGTCACTGGATCGGAGGGAGTGACAGAAAAGTCAATAATGACTGAGGAGAACCCTCTCTGGGATTTGCTCCATAATGGTTGAGGATAGTGGGTGCAGGTACAAGCCGATCTTTCAGAGGATAATTTGTGAAATACTTTTAGAAGAAGAAATTACACAGGGAAGAGGAATGTATGATGGGGGATTAACTCGACTGCTGAGTAAGTGCAGGATTTGACATTTTAAAATTAAATATTACACTTAGAGATACAGCTTGGTAACAGGCTCTTCCGACCCACAAGCTCAAATGCTCCAATTAATGTACTCACCCCGAGGGGAAGGAAACCGGAGCTCCCCGAGGAAACCCATGCAGGTCATGGGACGAACAAATTTCAAGGCCAGGTCATCGGTGCTGTAATAGCATGGGGGTAAGCATGCCTGAGGTTCACGGCTCTGCCAGGTATTTCTACCCCCGACAGATGAAACTTTGAAACAGTGATTCTGCTCATAAACAACGTTTCCATGCAACACTACTGCAGGAAACAGGCCATTCAGCCCCTTTAGTCTGTGCTGACTATCATTTCCTTAGTCCCACTGATCTGCTCCCATTCCATAACCTTCCAGGCCTCTCCCACCCATGTATCTATCCAATTTATCCTTAAAACAGATGATTGAGCCTGCATTCACTACATCAGATGGCAGCCCATTCCAACTCCCACCACACTCTGAGTGAAGAACTTAACCCTAATGTTCCCCAAAACCTTTCCCATTTCAACTTAAAACTAAGGCCTCTCGCATTTATCTCCCCCAATCTAAGTGGAAAAAGCCTTCTCACTTCCACTCTGTCTAAACCTCTCATAATCTTGTAAACCTCGATCAAATCTCCCCTCATTCTTCTTCGCTCCAAGGAATAAAGTCCTAACCAGTTTAATCTGTCCCTGTAACTCAACTTCTGAAGTTTCCTGGCTGATCCATTTCCCAAGAAGGCAAAGGTTTCAAAACCTTCATGAAGGCCCAGGACACTGAGCTGAACACTCATGAAGGCTTGGGGAACCTAGGGGAGGGGGAAAACTGATAGGGGAGTTGAGACACTGGGGTGGGTTGGCATTGAATGGAAGGGCAAGCAAGGGGGAAAACAGCCAACTCCTGCTCCAATAATGTTCTCATGATCTGATCAACAAATAAAAGGCCTTTCCTTTTTTGTTGTTGTGAACCTGAAAGTTTAAGTTCAAGTTAACTCCACAACCAGCAGACGAAACAGCATTTCTCCAGACCACAGTGTACACACATACACACACAATACACAGCATATATATGGATAAAGGTATAATTTAAAATAAATGACTAGAAAGATTTTGGTTACAGCCTGTGGGAGGAAGGTGTTACCCAGCCTGTGATCTTCTCAGCCATTTTGATGGTCCTCTGTATTGGCCTCCAGTCTGACACTTTGTAGCTACCATCCCACATAATGATGCAGCCGGGCAGGACACTCTCAACTGTGCTCCTGCAAAATATTGTCAAGATGGGGGCCGGTAGCTTTGCCCTCCTCAGGATGGGTCATCCTGAAGCAGTGGCGAATGGTCAAACTCCGTCCTCCTGAAGACCACAGTCATCTCCTTTGTCTTGTCCATGTTGGGACCCTGGTTGTTGCTTTTGAACCATGTGACGAGCTGCCCAACTTCCTCTCTGTAAGCTGGCTCTTGGTCATTGCGGCTGGACGCACAAGCCTGAGGAGCGCCAGCGGCCAGCGTGATGGGGCTTGAGACCTTCCTGCTAACCCACTGAAGGTGAGGAAGGGGTTAAACTGTCTACTCAGAGCAACTTACCAGCACCCTCTTACGGTGACAAGTATGCCCATTAAGCTTCACTCAGGCAAGAGTGCATCTCTTTGTGATTCATTGCTTTGTAGAGACTGCTGGTTGTACTCCATCCATCATTTCTTTCAAGTGTCATTCCAGTCCAGATTGTCATCCGATCCCCATTAAATGCAACATAATGAAATCTGAGACTGCTAATTACACCTGAATGCAGAAGTGCTCTCTGGCCTGACCCTTCTGTCACTGACAATGAGGTGTGACGAGAATCATGTCTGTGAGAGGTTCGCCTGCGTCACAGTCCTGTGCTTCTGGGTCCATTTACAAGTGTAAAGTTCTACAGCATGGCCCTTCAGTTCACGCTGACCACCACCCAGTTTGGCTCACCCTACGATCCCATCAGTTCCCTTCAGATTCGAACACTCACTTCTCCACAGAGCAGCTAAGTAATCTAACCACCGGAAGCTCTTTGGGATGTCGGAGGAAGCCAGATCACCCAGGGCAATGTCTTTTTGGACAAGACGTCGGTGAGGCCAAATCTGAAGTATTGGGTACAGTTTTGATCACTTGATTCCAGGAAGGATATTAATAAATTTGAAAGAGCGCAGAAAAGATTTACATGGATATTGCTTGGGACTTCAGGAACTGAGTTACAGGGAGAGGTAAAACAGTTTAGGACTTTGTTCCCTGGAGCGCAGTAGAATGAGGGGAGATTGACAGAGGTGTACAAATTTATGAGGGGTATAAATGCAAGAAGGTTTTTTTTTCCACTGAGGTTGGGTGAGATAGAAACCAGAACACATAGGTCAAGGGTGAAAGGGGAAAAGTTTAGGAGACCATTGGGCGGGGGAGAACTTCTTCAAACAGAGTGGTGGGAGTATGAAACGAGCTGCCAGCTGAAGTGGTAAAAGCAGCTAATTTTTGGCGTTTGAGAAAATTTGGACAGGTACGTGGATTGGAGGAGTATGGTCCTGGTGTGGGTCAATGGGACTGGACAGAATAATAGTTTGGCACAGACTAGATGGGCCGAAGGGCCTTTTTTCTGTCCTGTAATTCTAAAGCCATTGACAATTTGCAAATGGCAGGCCAGAGGTTAGAGTTTCTGGCTCGCTGAGGGTGTGACTCTGCTCTGTGCCCATGGGGAACCAGCTTCCTGCCAGGACCAGAACCATCCCCAGCCACAGCTGGCTCTCACTGCTCTGTGGCCACTGTCTGTCCATCTGCAGCCAGCAGTGCAGCATCTCATCAAGTCCTCTCCAACACTGCCCCGGGGCACAACACCTCCCACCACACCCCATCTCCCCAAAAACATCCCACGGCTCCTTTGTTGTGGTTGAGTTTAAAATTCCTCATCTGACCTTCAGCAGGTTCAGAAGGTCAATTAATTCTGAGCATTAAGTTCTCGCCTTCCTAATGAGGCAGACATCCTGCAAATGAACACAGAGCAACATCACTGTTCAAGGTGTATTATGGCTGAAATAGAGGACAGAAGGAGAGCAGAAACTTGCATTTCCACCTCATTTCTTCAATCACCCTCTTGCAAATCACTTTCATGGTTGTAATTGCACGCTAATTTAAATGCAGCAAGGGGTTAAATCATTGTCAGTGTGTTTTATATACCTGAGATATTGCAGCAAATGTGGCTTTCGTTGTGTCTGAACATTGTAATTGTGTGTATGACAATAAACTCTTCATTCATTTGTCCCAGTAATGAGACCAATTAGATCATCTGTGCTTCCTCATAATGAGGGCCAAGGGAGTAATGCTGGCAAGGAGGCAAGGGTAACTTCTGAGTTAGAGCCATGGAATTTACCTGTGAGGGACGTGGGTGCAGTGTGCTGTTCAAAATCCGGGACACTCTGACAACCCCTCAGAGTGTAAAGCCCTGCGCAAGGCGGTGGACACAGCTCAGGACATCACAGGCAGAACCCGCCCCACCATCAAGAACATCTACAGGGAACGCTGCCGTCGGAGAGCGGCAGCAATCGTCAGGGATCCACACCCCACACAGCACATGCTCTGTTCTCGTTTCTCCTATCAGGAAAGAGGCATCAGTGCCACCAGATTCAGGAACAGCGGCTACCCCTCCACCATTAGACTCCTCAACGACAAACTCAATGAGGGACTCATTTAAGGACATGTTCACTTTATTGAATTTTTTCTCTCTGCGTTGCAGTCAGTTTGTTTTCTTTATTGGTCAAGACAAGTTTATTATCATCTGATTATACAAGTACAAACCGATGAAGCAACGTTCTCTGGTTCTCTGTACAAAACATGCTGACACACAACCAGATATAACACACATACACACATACATAGAATACATATGCAGGACAAGTTATCATACATAAAAATAAATAAATAAATAGATGCTGTTTCATGAATATGAGGATGTACAAGCCCACAGGTGTGTGAATCACACACAGAGAACAGGAGTTTCCAAGGATGTTCATAACCTGTGTAGTAGCGTGGCTACTGGGATTGGAGTCCAATCCGATGTGGAAGTCTATACAGTATAGTTATTTAGTCGTAGAATGATTAGAGTAGCTTTAACGTCTTCCCCTGTTTGTCTCCTGTGTGTTCATTAAAGTTTCCTTTCATTGTAATGTCTGTGAATCCACCGAACCTGATACTTTCCCAAACACACCAGGAGAGGCAGGTACTGCTGGATGAGAAAGTGGAGATGTTTTTTAATTATAAAATGCCAAGGATGTCATAAAACTGAAATAAAACAGAGATCGGGGAAACTGTATATATGCAACCAGACGAAACAGTATTTCCCTGGACCGCCATAGACAGCGCATAATAATCACAGATATGCATAGAGATATCATTTAAAATAAATACATATAAATATTATGGGATGATTTACTTGGTTACAGGACACAATTCATCAATCTCACAGCCTGTAGAAAGAAGCTATTTTCTGCAGGCTTTGTCGCCGGCCCAAAACATCGACTGTCTCTTGCCTTACACGGATGCTGCCTGACTCGTGGAGTTCCATCAGCCCTCTGTGTATTGTTTCAGTTTACTTTCTATTTCCTTCCTCCTTGGCATCAATTCCCATTTGGTTCATGTTCCTTTAGGAAAGAAAATCTGCTGTGCTCGTCTGCTCTTGACCAATATGTGACTTCCCATGCGTTTGACTCTTAAAACTGTGCCCTCTAAAATGATAAATGCCCTCTCAGCAGCGCATTTGAGGGCAAGCAATAATTGTTGGCTTTGTCAGTGATGTCCAGGTCCTGAATAAATGAGCTAAAGAGTCCCACCCAGGAGATAACCATGGAGTTAAGTAATAAACTCTGCAGTTGCTGGGTTGATGAAGGTGACTGGGGGTCTCCTTTTCCTCTATTGTCGACATTCACCAGGAACTTTGCTTAAACTAGGCTCAAAGAATTATCGAGGACCCTTTCCATCCAGCACACAGTTTTGTTGACCCACTACCAACAGGAAGGAGAATCAAAATTAGGACTGGCAGGCTGGCAAATACTTTCTTCCCGCAGGCTGTGAGATTCCTGTAGCCAAGTAAATCATCCCCAAATATTTGAGTGTTTTTATCTTAAATTTTATCTTTATGTATATATGTGATTTTTATGTGCAGTGTATTGTGGGTATGTGTTTTGAAGGGTTGTATATGTGCTAGAAGAACTCAGCAGGTCACGCAGTGTCTGACGCAGGGCTCAGCTCTGAAACACTGGTTACCCTTTACTCCGTATGGATGCTGTGTGACCTGCTGAGTTTCTTTAGCACCCTTGTGAATTGCCCATGTTCCCATGCCTTTTTTTGTTAGACCTACATCACGGTAACAGGCCATTTTGGCCCTCGAGTCCACGCCGCCCAATTTACACCCCATTAACCTATACGTTATTGAAGGGTGGGAGGAAACTGGAGCCCCTGGAGAAAACCCACGCAGACACTGGGAGAACAAAATGTTACAAGTCCAGAGGACCCCAAAACCCAGCAGTAATAGATATGCTCCACGACAAAGGATTACTTAAACAAAAGTTGCTTTTAATTATCTTTGAACATGAAAATAGAATAAAACTTTAACATCTCTATTGACTCACTTAACCCCCTTCTAATTCTAAGCGCAAGTGTGTGTAATGTGTGTGTAAGTTCAGCAAAGTTCTTTGGTTCATAGTCCAATCTCACTGGTTGCAGGCCATTCTTGTACTGTACACAGAAGTTAACATTAAACTTCACCAGGCTTTTTGGTGTTGAACAGGTAAATGATTACCACCCAGAAGGGTTCTTGTTGGTATTCAGAGAGAGTTTTTCTTGTTTCAAATCACCACCAAATTGCTTTCTGTTTCTCCTTTCCAAGGGAAACACCGAACAGCCAGTCCTCTTCTTTGACCAGGCCGTCTTCCAAAGCTTGCCAACTTGTCCCTCTAAAACTGATCTCTCTCTCTCTCTCTCTCTCTCTCTCTCTCTCTCTCTCTCTCTCTCTCTCTCACTCCCTCTAACTTTGAGAGCAAAACCTTTTTTTCTGCTCTCTGTCTGCAAAGATCACATGACCTTCCAGACAGTAAGTTCTGTTTTCCAGACAAAACTACCACTGCCCGTTGTTACATTTGTTTCCTTTTGCAAATAACAGTCCATCATGAGTCTCTGAGCACTCTTGCAAAAGCTCCTGCAAACATTCTGTTTAAAGTGTTTGTGTGTGACCTGCTCTAACAAACCTTTCCCAATTTATCTCCCAAACACCTCTATATACCCTGTCACAGTACAACGTCCTTACAGACAGCGCGAGATTCAAATCCCAGTCCAGTCCTGATCGCTGGTGCTGTAAAGGCATTGCGCTAAATGCTACACCAACTGTGCCTCTCTATCCACTGTTGGAGAGGGGCTCCCTCGTTCTGTGGACAGCTTCCAAAGAAAGTCCCATGTTTAGTGCCTACATCGTGGAGCAGTAAATTAATGGCTCTGCACCAGTTTTTTCCCAAAATAAACTTTATTCACAATAAATTATTTACAAGTAAGGAAACTGTTAAATTCTTTTCACATCCTTGCTGTCATCTCATTCACATCTATCAGTGTAGATTTTACATTCACTTGTTATTCAGCACCATTGCCTCCATTTTGCTCTTTTGTCGTTGCTATACCCTCGGTCTCAGGTCCTCAATGCTGGGAGGACTCTAGGCTGTGGTCCTTCCCCACGGGGCCTTCGCATTGGCTGCACCCGCAGGGCGTCCCTCAGCACCTACTCTTGCAGTCTGGAACGCGCCAGTCAGCAACATTCCCGCACCGACATCTTCGTGCGCTGAAAGGCCGAGGATTTGAGCAGACCAAAGGGCGTCCTTTACTGAGTTGATGGTCTGAATCTCCGACTCTGCGTGCGTCCCCAGGAACAGCCCGTGGATCAGAGCGTCTTCTGCCATGCCCTTGCATCCTTCTCCACACACTCTGCACCGACGTGCTAGAGACAGCAACAGACTCAGAGCTCTCCTGCGCCCTCACAACTGCCACTGATTATCTAACCAGAACGGAGCAGTCAACCCATGCCGACTTTTATCAGACGAGACGCCACAGTCGCAAAAGGTTCCAGCAAGTTATTGCAATGGGGAGGAATCTCTCAGCCCTGTGCGGGCGGCTCAGTTAGCATGGTGGTTCGCGCAACACTATTGCATCCCCAGCGACTGGGGTTTGAATCCAGAGCTGTCTGTAAGGAGTTTGTCCATTCTCCTGTGTCTGCATGGGTTTCCTCTGGGGGCTCCGGTTTCCTCCCACCCTTCAAAACATACCGAATGTTTAGGTTAATTGGGTGGCACGGGCTCGTGGGCTAGAAGGGCCTGTTACCGTGCTGTATATATGTCTAAATCTATCATGAGCTGTGGTCCAATTTGGCTCCTCTGATAATTCAAAACTGAATGTGGACCCAGCCCCCCTGATTCTGACTCACTGTCTATTTGAGTCATGTTGAGTCATTAATCATCAAGAAGAAAATCATTCAGAGAATTGTTTTGGGGTGTCTTGATACCCCTTGAACTGGGGCCACGCGTGACTGTATCCCAGTTTATGCAGTTGCCTGTAATTGTACTGAACAATAGATTTACACACCACGCACTGTATAATTATACTGATTTGGTTGGCGTAGTGGGTAGTGCGATGTGATTACAGCGACCGGAGTTTGAAGTGTTCAAAGTGCTCCCGTTTCCCCCACCCTTCATAACAGAGGGGTTTTGTAGGTTAATTGGGTGTAATTGGACAGCATAAGTTTCAGTGACTGGAAGTGGGTTCTACCCTATTGTAAATATTAAAAAATAGGATTTGCACACACATCTGTAATTGTACTGTTCAAAAGGGTCTGTACACAGAGTGGTGGGCAATTGTACTGATCAATAGGGTGCGTACATACTGGTCTGTAATGGTACTGATCAATAGGGTGTGTACATACTGATCTGTAATGGTACTGATCAATAGGGTGGGTACATACTGGTCTGTAATTATGCTGATCAATAGGGTCTGTACACACTATGGTCTGTAAGTGTATTGATGAATATGGTCTGTACACACTACGGTCTGTAATTGACCTGATGATGAAGGCTTGCTTCACCTTTCTGAAAAAGGTTTCACTTGTACCAATGGGCTGTAAAAGTGTGTCCAACGCAAGGTCCCACACATCTGCTGAACACTTTGGGGTGGGCACTTTGCTTGTTGTGGGCACCCTGATCTTCTTGCTGTTGACTGAATCTCTGCTGACCTTTGGACACTTCATTGATTTGCCCTTGATCCTATGGGGAGGAAGCTGTTACTGACAGATCCTTGGCTGTCTGCTTAAACAGGCAGCGTCTTTCAACAGCTGCTTTGTCATCACACTGATCATTGACACCACTCCCTCCAGTTGAACCCCAATGCTCTGTCTGCTCATGAAAGCAGGGATGCGATGTTGAAGCTTTATAATGCCTTGGCCAGACCACACATATTGTGAGCAGTTTTGGGCACCTTGTCCAAGGAAGGATATGTGGGTATTGGAGAGGACCCAGATGAGGTCTACAAGGATGATTTCTGAAGTGAAAAAGGTTTGATAGGAGGAGTGTTTGAGGACTGTTCTCGCTGTAGCTTAGAAGAATGGGGTGGGGGAAGGAAGGATCTCACTGAAACCTATTGAATACTGAAAAGCCTGGATAGAGTGGATGTGGAGACAATATTTTTTGTGAAGGGAGAATCTTTAACCAGAGGGCACTGCCTCAGAATAAAAAATCATGCCTTTAGAACAGAGGAGAAAATTCTTTACCCAGAGGGTGGTGAATTTGTGGACTTTGTTGCTGTGGACGGTCGAGTCTAGGGGCTATTTAAGGCAGAGGGAGATACATTCTCGATCAGGAAGGGGATCAATATGGGACAATGGCAGGAGAATGGGGTCAAACATGATGGAATGGCACGTCAATGGGAGGAATTAGCCTCATTCCAGGCCCATGTTTTGCAGTGAGGGGAAGGGAGACCACACAGACATCCCGTCACCATCTCGCTGCTTGCTAATTATGTTACCATCTTCAAAGGCACCTGATCCAAAGGACTCTGGGCCATTTTACAGCAGAGAATTGAGAGAAAGCAGTAAAGGTTAATGAATTCTCTTCATCTCCAAGACAGCACTAACGGTTTGGGTAGAGAGCTGACACTTCAAACCAATGTGCTTTTGCGGTTTCCATGGAATGTAATTGATGGGTGCTGCCTTTACTCTAGACCATCTGCTCTCTCTGTGTGTAGCTCTGCACGTCTGAATTGTGTCTTCCCTGTTGTACTATGCATGAGATGTCCAGTTGGACTGCACGCATAATAAAAACTCTATCACTACAAGTTCAAGTTTATTATCATCTGACTGTGCCTGTGGAACTGGACGAGTTGGGGCAGTTGAACTCAGCAAAGAATTAAAGTTAGCACCGGAAAAGTTCTGAAAAGTACCTGGAAATTCTTGCAATTCACTGTATTTCCTACAAATGTTACCCTCTATTTTTAAAGGACAAACATGGATAAACCACCCACACAAATCAGACAGTAATGAGCTGTAATTATTGTTAGGCTGCACATAACTTGGCTAATAGTGATGCAGTTCACCAAACTGTCTGCTTTTCGCTAACACCTTGAAGAAGGCCTCAGGCCCGAGACATCGGGAATATATCATTACCCCCCCCTCCCACCGGATGCTGTGAGATAGGGTGAGGTTCCTCCAGCATTTCTGTGTGTGTGTGTTACTACAATCCTAGTATCTGCAGGCTTTCGTGTTTCGCTCAATTTGTAGAGGAACATGGGCCAAATGCAGGCAACAGGGGGGTAGGGTTTTGTCAAAGAGCTTGTTTCTGTGCTGTGAGCTCGGTGAGTTCCTCCCTCCCTCCCATATCCCTCCCTCCCGTATCCACCTGCATGCTTCCTCCCTCCCTCCCGAATCCCTCCCTCCTGTATCCACCTGCATGCATCCTCCCTCCCTCCCATATCCCTCCCTCCCATATCCACATGCATGCATCCTCTCTCCCTCCTGTATCCCTCCCTCCCATATCCACCTGCATGCATCCTCCCTCCCTCCCGTATCCCTCCCTCCCATGTTCACCTGCATACATCCTCCCTCCCTCCCTTTTCCCTCCCTCCTGCATCCACCTGCATGCATCCTCCCTCCCTCCCATATCCCTCCCTCCTATATCCACCTGCATGCATCCTCCCTCCCTCCCATATTCCTTCCTCCCATATCCCTCTTGTATCCACCTAGATGCATCCTCCCTCCCTCCCATAACCCTCCCTCCTGTATCCACCTGCATGCATTCTCCTTCCCTCCCATATCCCTCCCTCCCGTATCCCTCCCTCCCATATCCACCTGTATGCATCCTCCCTCCCATAACCCTCCCTCCTGTATCCACCTGCATGCATTCTCCTTCCCTCCCATATCCCTCCCTCCCGTATCCCTCCCTCCTGTATCCACCTGCATGCATTCTGGTTGAGAGTGGCTGTTTCCCAGCATCCACATCCTACCTGTGGTGCTGCAACCAGAAGTGAGCACAAAGTTCCAAGTGGTGTGCAACTTATCGGTCCCAGCTATCGAACTCTGGGGGTGTGAATACTCAGGGCTCAATCACCAGAGCCGAGCAATTCCTTCCCTCCGTTTCTGCAGTAATTCTCTTGGCTTCAGTGTGGTGTTTTTCCAACAAGTTTTGAGACCCAAGTTTGACGCTGGGTAAACAGTACTTGCTATTTTAGTCGCAGCCCTCTCTTCCCTGACTGGCAGCCGCATTGCGAGCCCTTGCTTTCGACCTTGCCTTCACAGTTTGAACAAGAATCAAATGTTTCATCTACATAAGCTCGCTTAGCTCGACTAGGCTGTGATGCATCCCTTCTCAGGAGCAGGTGGTGCGTCGTCTGCCAAGCGCAAGCAGGATGCTGCTGTGATCTCCAGACCCGGTGGTGGAGGTTTCAATACCCCATATCCTCACATTCCCCCCTCCCGCTCATTATAACAATTTTTCCCTCTTCTTTTTATATTTATGATTTTTTTTAACCCTTTTTCGCATTGGGGCCACGCTGTTATGGTGCTGGCGACCTGGATTCAAATCCCGCGCTGTCTGTAAGGAGTTTGCACGTTCTCCCCCTGTCTGGGCTAACCAGAAAACAGGGAGGACCCCCCCCCCCCTCCCCCGCTGTTTGAGAAGGAGAAGCAGAGGAGATGACCCATGGGGCAGTGAACCAGGGATATTTTGGTGGTTGAAGAAACAGACGAGGAACCCACGCAGGCTGTGGACAGCTGGAGACTGGGTGAAGGGTATCGGAACTTGGCGGGGTGCTGAAGTTTCCTGATCATGTTGGAGGTTCGGATCTGGAGCTTGGGCTGATTATGGTTTGCCCTGGACTCCATGGGGCTGCGGAAACGCTGGGGGTAAATCCACGGACACTCGGTGACTTCCTTCTGCTTCTCTCTCTCTCTCTCTGACTGTAAGAGGCGCTTCAGGCAGTTTCTGCCGATGGTGAATCTGTCCGCCTGACAGCAGACGAAAAGATCTTTGGCATAATCCACACTGTCTTTGTTACATGACAATCAATGGAATCTTGGATCTTGAAACTCATTCATTCCCCACCCCACCAAATACAGCATGTGATGGACTCAGGGATGTTACCCTCCCAGCACGTCACGACTGTCCTTCATCTGGTGAGGGGTGGAGGAACGAGGCGGTGTGTTCATGGAGCATGCAGAGAAATGTAACTGTTGCCCTGTGGCAAGTGGACCGACCAAAGAAATTAAGATAATTGCTCCGAAAATCAGGTCCAAAATAAGGAACAACCTTTGCCCCACCCGAGGTTGCTCAAGAAAACTGCGCTGCAGTGCCTCGAGGGATGAGAACCTGCTCAAGGAGATTAAACGAATGATGGGTGGAGGAACCAGTAATCGGCTCCCATAGATCAGGCAGGTGGCTTCGTTCCCTCCGTCCTGGGTGTCGCCACTGAGTGTGTTCCTCTGCCCGGGAGAGTCGCCGGCAGGGTCCTGCCCTCCGCAGGGAATGGGCAAGGCTCCACATTTGCAGGGGCGCCTGCTGAGCAGGGGCGGTGGCAGCGCTGCTGAGCAGGGTTCCACTCCGCCGCTGTCTGCGAGGAGTTTGTTCACTCTCCCTGTGCCTGCGTGGGTCTCCTCCCGGTGCCCTGGTCTCCTCCCGCCCTTCAAAACCAACGTGGGTCGTAAGTGAATTGGGGTCTTTGGGTGGCACGGGCTCGTGGGCTGCAAGGGGCCTGTTACCCTGGTGTAAATTTGAAATAAGATGAGCATCCCTCGGGATATGAATATGTCTCATCAGTGACTCTCTTGGTGAATCTCAGAGGATTGAGCTGAGGTGCTGGCCTCACCGTCAGAACTCTTGGTTTCCAGGATCGTGCTCCTGATCGTGCGTCCTGAGACGGGGGAGACACGGACCATCCCTGGATCCTGGGACCGAGCTCTGGACATTGGACTAACTGACGTGGCATCCTCATCTCACCCTGATCCTCACTTTCTTTGTCTGTTTTCACACCTAAAATTCTTTCTCTCTTTAACCCTTCACATATTTTGTCTTACCCTCTCACTCCCCTCCCTTTCTCCCCTCTCTACCTCTCTCCTCCTCCTACCCCTCTCTCTTGCTGTCACCCTCCTCTTCCTCTCTCTCCATTCTATCTACCTCTCTCCATACCTCTCTCTCCTCCATTCTATCTACCTCTCTCCACACCCCTCTCTTCTCCATTCTATCTACCTCTCTCCATACCCCTCTCTCTCCTCCATTCTATCTACCTCTCTCCATACCTCTCCTCCATTCTATCTACCTCTCTCCACACCCCTCTCTTCTCCATTCTATCTACCTCTCTCCATACCCCTCTCTCTCCTCCATTCTATCTACCTCTCCACACCCCCTCTCACCTCCATTCTATCTACCTCTCTCCACACCCCTCTCTCTCCTATCTACCTCTCTCCATACCCTTCTCTCTCCTCCATTCTATCTACCTCTCTCCACCCCTCTCTCTCCTCCATTCTATCTACCTCTCTCCACCCCTCTCTCTCCTCTCTCCTCCATTCTACCTCTCTCCACACCCCTCTCTCCTCCATTCTACCTCTCTCCACACCCCTCTCTCTCCTCCATTTTATCTACCTCTCTCCATACCCCTCTCTCTCTCCACTCTCCTCCATTCTATCTACCTCTCTCCACACCCCTCTCCTCCATTCTACCTCTCTCCATACCCCTCTCTCTTCTCCATTCTATCTACCACTTCACACCCCTTTCTCCACATCCCTCCCTCTCCATCTCTTTCCCCTTTCACTCTCTTTCCCTCCACTGTCCCTCCTCCATTTTCTTGCTCTCTCCATTTGACTTCCTCCAACTTTCTTTCTCTCACTATCCCCGCTCCTTTCAACCTCTCTCTCTCCCTCTCTGTCTTCACCTCTCTCTCTCTCTCTCTCTCTCTCTCTCTCTCTCTCTCTCTCTCTCTCTCTCTCTCTCTCTCTCTCTCTCTCTCTCACTCTGTCTCTTCCTCAGTCGAAGCTGAGAGAACCAACCACTAATTAAACCCAGGATAGACAGTGCCCGAGGGCTGGTGCCCAACATGCAGCTGACAATTGGTATGATGCACAGGCTCTAAATGAGAGGAGCGGCCAGAGGTGAGGAGAGGGAGGTCAATAGATTGTATTGTGACCCTGCAGTTCAACCAGAAGTGTCAACGCTTGCACTATAGGACCATGAAAAATCCAAATGTTTCTCCCTTTAATCATCTCTTCATCTATTTCGGTGTCTGCTGGAGTAAAGAAGGTGCCCGTGGTAATAATTTCAGAGTTCAATGGTGTCAGGATTCAGCTGCTTTCTCAATCCATCTTTATTTTAAGCTTTTGAGAACTTCCTGGCACACAGGATTTACTCAAAAAAATCCTCCCCTTCCTCCTCAAAACACTGCTGGGTGACATCCAGCATCAAGGCCCGTTGCAGACGCTGGGGTCTGGAACCTCGACTTGCTCCACATTGCAGGAGGGTGTGGGAGAGAGGTTGAGGTGTCCTTGCACTAAATCCCTGTCTCTCAGGTTATCACCCCATGAAGAATGGGAGTTCCCCTTCATTCTGTGGCCAATCCCTTCTGCCACGTCTCATGGTCGCAAAAGCTGGGGACCTGACATGTTCAGAATCAAAATCAGAACGTTTATTGTCATGAACATGTGTTACAAAATTTGTTTCACAATAGGAGTATTTTGCAGAACAAGGTGCAAAATTACTGTAAATTACAATTCTCAAATACAAGATTTTAAAACTAAATTACTAAAAAAGAGGAAGTGAGGTGGTGTCTGTGGTTCACTGTCCATTCAGAAATCTGATGGCGGAGGGGAAGAAGCTGTTTTTATACCATTGGGTGTTTGTCTTCAGGCTCCTGCACCAATCTTCCCAATGGGACTGAAGAGGGCATTGTCTAGGTGGTGAAGGTCCTTGAGACACTGCCTTTTAAAACGTCCTTAATAGAATGAAGACTGGTGCCCATGATGGTGCTGGTTGAGCCCCCGTAGCCCGTCCCTGTCCTATGCCTTGGCACCTCCATATCAGCGAGTGATGCAAGCCAGTCACAATGCTCTCCACAGCACACCTATAGAAATGTGCCAGACATACCAAGTCACCTCAAACTCCAAACGGAATATAGATTGCATGGCATCAGGATAGTCTTCAGAGATGTTGACAGCCAGGAATTTGAAGTTCTTAATCCTTTCCACTGCTGACCCCCTCGATGAGGACTGGTTCCATGCCATGATGCATCCAGCAAGGCTGCTTCCGATGGTCCAGAAGATGTGGAAGGACATGGGGGACTTCTTTAGTTTACGGAGAAAGTTGAGGCTTCAGTGCGCTTTCTTGACCATCGTGTCAGTGTGGAGATATTTATTCCTATATATCTAGGACAACACAGTTGGTGTAGTGATTAGCGGAATTCTATTACAGCGTCAGTGATCCTGATTCTAATCCGACGCTGTCTGCAAGGAGTTTTAATCTTCACTTCCTCTGGGTGCTCTGGTTCCCCCCCTCCCCACCTTTCAAAACGTAAAGGGGTTGAAGGTTAATCAGGGTATTTGGGTGTTACCATGCTATATGTCTAAATTTAAAATGTACTCTTTCAAGTTCAGCCCCATTAATGTGGACAGGGGGTGTTGACCCTTCCCCTTCTCCTGAGGTCAATGAACATCACCTTTGACCTATTGACAGTAAGCACGAAACAAGCCTTAGCTCCTTGCAGGTTCCAGGAAGTGAACGGCCATAAGAAAATTAGGAAGACTCCATTTTTTACTCTGAGAGACCTGTTGAACCCCATTGGCTGCACGTCAGGGCCACAGTGCCTGAGAACCATGCAACATTACAGCTTAGAAACAGACCCCTCGTCCCTTCTAGTTTGTGCCAAACCATTTTTCTGTCAAGTCTCACTGACCTGGACCCAGTCCATAGTCCTCTATACCTCACCCACCCATGTACCCATCCAAATTCTTCTTAAACATTAAAATTGAGCCCGCATTCATCACTTCAGCTGGCAACTAGTTCCACACTCCCACCGCTCTCTGTTCCCCCTAAACTTCTCTGTTCACCTTTAACCCATACCCTCTGGTTTGTATCTCACCTGCCCTCAGTGGAAAAAAACCCACCTACATTTACTCTGTCTCTCCCCCTCATAATTTAAAATATCTCCATCAAATCTCCCCTCATTCTTCTACGCCTTTCCAAATGACTCATTTCCTGAAGTCCGAGCAACATCCTAATAAATCTTCTCCGCACTCGTTCAATCTTATCAATATCTTTCCTGTAGTTTGGTGACCAAAACTGCACACAATACTCCAAATGTGGCCTCACCAATGTCTCACAGAAGGAGCACAGATGACTTTGAATGCTCCCAGTCTGAGCACAGCCCCAATAACAAACAGAGCGAATGTGGAAATATACTGTAGTGTGCAAAAACAAAATATGAAACTTAATTTCTTGACAATGTTATTCCATATTTTTGTTCAGGCAAGGTTAGTGGGACACTGTTGCAGCACCAGTGACCTGGGCTCGAATCTGCCACTGTCCGTAAGGAGGCTGTACATTCTCCCCATGCCTGCGCAGGTTTTCCCCGAGGCCTCCAGTTCCAAAGCAGATGGGATCAGAAGATTCATTGGCTTGTGGGCCAGAAAGGCCTGGGCCTCTAAATTTTAAATGTAAATATAAAGTCCTCACCAGTTCTCCGGGAAGATCTCATTTCTTCACTAGTGTTGCCCCATAACCTGTTCTCCTCACGTTCCAGTGAAGACTGTCCTTCTGTGGTATCAGAACAGTCCCTAATTTGTGTTGTAAAAACTCAAAAAAAGCTGTGGTCTTGCAGCATCTATAGGAGGTAAATATATTTCACCATCCTTTATTCATAAATTATTTACAAAAGGAAAACCCGTTCAAAGTCTCTTCTCACCTTGAGTTTTGTATCCAAACATTTCCACCACTGTACATTGTTCCGTTCATTTCTATTTACCCTGGTACCATCCCTGTGGCATCTTGTCTGTAGTTTGTGGGGATTCACCTCAGTCTCAGCCCCTCAATGCCTGGTGATGGAAGGACTCTAGACTGTGGTCCATCCCCCACCCCCCCACCAACCTCCCAGCACCCTCATGTTGAATGCACGTAGCGTCAGTGCGTCCCTCGGCACGTGGAATGTGCCAGTCAGCAGCGATCCTTCATTGATGTCTTTGTGTGCTGAAAGGCCAACAGGTTTCAGGCAGACCAAAGGGCGTCTCTATGTGTGTGTGTGTGTGTGTGTGTGTCTCTCCCAGGAATAGCCTGTCAATCAGAGAGTCCTCTGTCATGCTGCTGCCGGGGATGAATTGTGACAACGATGCTTGCATCCTTCTCCGCACACTCTTAGGGAGTTTGCATTCCACAAAGATGTGGCCAACTGTCTTCACTCCACCGCAGTCATCCCGGGGACAATGTACCTTGTGGGTAACATCCCGGTTGTTACAGGAAGGATCTGACTGGGAGGGCTTCTCTCACTGCCAGCCAGGCCAATTCCTGGTTCTTGTTGGCAATGGGGCATTCCAACAGGTGACCTGGTCAGTCTGCTCAGGGAACCACCCCACCATATCCAACGAGTCCTCGACTCTTTGCAAGATGTTTCAATGCTGATCACTACCTGATGGCCTTGTGGTCAAAGGTGTTTGCCTGGAAGAATGTTTCCAGCTGACTGGGACAGTGCGCGGCGATGGGGCCAGGCCCATCCTTCCTGACAGCCTGGTCGAACCTCAGCCATAGCACATAGCAGCTCTTGGTGTCTTTGTACTTTGTTCCAAACACAGCCTGCTGCAGCCACACAGGAAGGTGGTCATCAGGATGAGCCCCACATTGGGTACACCCTTACCCCTGTTGTATGGTGACCTTTTAGACCCTTTCCATCTTGCATCCCCATATGAATTGGAAAACAGCTCTGGTGACTGGAAAGACGGTGGCGTGGCATGTACAGCAGTACCGAGAGTACCTCGCACCTGATGACCAGGCTTTTTCCATTATCGAGAGGGAGCGCTGCACCCACAGACCCATGTTCTTGCTGCACACTTCGGCCCCTTCAAAACAGATCCCCGACACCCTCAGGGTAGTCAGATCTGTTATCGAAGACCATTTCTTTGTTCTTCTTCCAGTTCACCCTGGCGCCTGATGCAGACTCAAAATGGCCATCGATGCCGGTCAATCTGCAAACTGATTGGAACAGAAGATGGTGACATTATCCATGTAGAAAGAGGCCTTGGCCTGAGTGCCACCAATGCCTGTCAACATCACTCCTCTTCTGCCTTTGTCCTTCCTGATGGATTCAGCAAAAGGCTCTATGTAGCATACAAATAGAACTGGAGAGAGTGGACATCCCTGCCCAACTCCAGACTTGATGGGGAAGCTATTTGTTTCCCACCCATTTATCTGGACTGCACTATAGATGTCCATGAAAACCAATTTAAACTAATCCCAGATTCCCTCCCCAAAGCCCAGCAACTTCAAGAACAGTTTTCATCTCTCAGCAGCATGAGGTTGGCAGAGCTTTTCCTGCCGAGAATCACGTAGGTTTGGACAAAATGGATCAGGAAAGGCTTGCTCGATTGCCAATGGCCTTGGACAGGATTTTGTAGTCAACGCTTAGCAATTTTGGTCTCAAATTCCTGATCTACTCCTTCTCCCACTTCTGTAAAGACAAACCGTATAACCAATGTTTCGAGTCTGAGCCCTTTGTCCAGGTACGAGCAAAGAAAGCAGGCAGGAAGGTTGGAAGGGGAGGGAAGAAGGGGAGTGGGAGGAGCACAGGCCAACAGGCAAAAGGCATTCAATGGCCATGGATAGGTGGGTGGAAAAGGTGAGAACTGATTGTGGGAGGCGGACGGCTCTGTGAATACAGAACTGGGGGAAATGAGACCGAGGAGAGGAAAAGGGAAGACGTGTCTGGTGGCCCAAATGGCGGCCGGGAATATGTTGGGTGCAGAGGCTGGTGGGGTGGTCAGTGGAATCCTGTCCTTTTTCAGTGTGGGGGAGGAGGGGGCCAGAGCAGATGGGCAGGTAATGGAGGATATGCGGGGGGGGGTGGGGGGAGAGACCCAAGTTGATGGTGGTGGAGGGGGAATCCGTATCAAATGCATTATATTAGAGTGTGGGGAGACTTTTCCTTTTGTGAATAATTGTGAATAAAGTCTATTTTTTAATTAAAAAAACAATACATCTTTACCTCCAATGGACGCCACGAAACTTGTTGAGAACCCCCAGC
Organism: Narcine bancroftii; assembly: GCF_036971445.1. Taxonomy (NCBI): domain Eukaryota; kingdom Metazoa; phylum Chordata; class Chondrichthyes; order Torpediniformes; family Narcinidae; genus Narcine; species Narcine bancroftii. The sequence goes on from NC_091471.1 coordinate 256,356,497, forward strand.
TTTTCTGTGTTTTTAGTGCAATTGCAGCGTGTACAGACGTTCATGTTTCACTCCCTAATCAATGTAACAAGGGAGATTCAAAAGCCTGAGAACTGTTGGAAATAATCCTCTCTCTGTCCCCTTTAGAACTCCTGTGTGCTTTCATTAGCTCACCAGAAGAAATAAATAACGAGTTATGGAAATTTATTGTCATTAAGTTCAGAACATAGATTCTTACCTGCTGCAGCCACTCACGTACGTAATATACACCAAGCAATTAAAGTTAAAAGACCATAAAACCATGACATAAGAGCAGAAATAGGTTATTCGGCCCATCGAGTCTGCCCTGCCATTTAACCATGAGCTGATTCATTCTCCCACTCAGCCCCACTGCCCGGCCTTCTCCCCATAAGCTTTAATGTCCTGGATAATCAAGAACCTATCAATCTCTGTCTTAAATACACCCAATGACCTGGCCTCCACAACCGCCTGTGGCATCAAATTTCACAATTTTACCACCCACCCCTCCCTCCCCCACCCCTGGCTGAAGAAATTCATTCAATCTCTGTTCCAAGCGGATGTCCTTCCATCATGAAATTACCACAACATAGCAGATCAGAAAACAGGTAACAAATGGAAGATAGATAAATATTCATTGTTAATCGTTCATGCAAGAATTTTTTAAAAAGTGATGCTTCATAGGGCAGATAGATCTTTTGGTGGTCTCAGGGTAGTTGAGGATAGCATGTGGAGATACAAGAATCTGATGGCTGTGAATGAAAACTGTTCTTGAAGTTTCTGAACTTCGGGCTTCTGTACCTTCTTCCTGAAGGTAACAGGGAGCTGTTCAATGTGCTGTCCAGCTGTATCACGATCTGGAATGGGGGCACCAAGACCCTCAAGCATAAAGTCCTGTGCAAGTCAGCGGATATAGGGCAGGACATCACGGTAAAACCTTCTGCACCATCGAGAACATCTGTCGTCGGAGACCAGCAGCAATCATCAAGGATCCACACCTCCCAGCCAACGCTCTGCTACCATCAGGAAAGAGGTCTGGGTGCCACAAGACTCACACCACCAGGTACAGGGACAGCTGCTACCCCTCCACCATTAGACTCCTCAATGACAAACTCAGTAAGGGACTCGTTTAAGGACTCTGACGTGCACTTTATTGATTTTTTTTCTCTTTGGTGGAATTTGTCAGGTTGGAAGTCTGTGACAAATGGGGTGCCTCAGGAATCAGTGCTGGGTCCCTTGTTATTTATCATTTATATTAATGATTTAGAGGAGGGTGTGGTTAACTGGTTAAACAAATATACGGATGATACGAAAATAGGGGGAGTGGTGGATAGTGAGATTTTCTTGGATTATAGAAGGATTTGGTTTGTTTGGAAGAGTGGGCTGAAAGATGTCAGATGGGATTCAATGTAAACAAGAGCGAGATGTTGCATTTCAGTAAAAATAACCAAAATAAGACATATGCAGTTAAGGGGAGGGCATTGAGGTATGCAGAGGAGCAGAGGGACCTGGGGGTTATGATACAGAGTTCACTGAAGGGGGATGTAGACAGGGTGGTTAAGAAGACATATGGTATGTTGGCCTACATAAATCATAGATTAGAGTATAGGAGCTGGGAAGTGATGCTGCGGCTGTTTAAGGCATTGGTGAGACCAGGTTTGGAGTACTGTGCTCAATTCTGGTCTCCAAATTATAGAAAGGATATAAGGTGGAGCGGGTGCAGAGAAGGGTTACAAGGATGTTGCCTGGCTTACAGCATCATTTTTAACAATGTATAGATACCGCATGGTAACGCACTTTCTACCCATGAGGCCGTGCTGCCCAAATACACCAGTTGATCAATAGAGCTCGTATATGAATGGAGGTTGGGATGAAACCAGAGCACTGTCTTACAGAATCATTTTTAACTCAATGTATAGATACAGTGTGGTAACAGGGACTTTTTACCCACGAGGCCGTGCCGCCCAAATAGACCAATTGATCAATAGAGCTCGTATATGCTTGAAGGGTGGGAAGAAACCAGAGCACCGGCTTACAGCATCATTTTTAACTCAATGTATAGATACAGCGTGGTAACAGGGACTTTCTGCCCACGAGCCCATGCCGCCCAAATACACCAATTGATCAATAGAGCTCATATATGCTTAGAGGGTGGGAGGAAACCAGAGCACCTAGAGGAGACCCATCCAGACACAGGTTTGAACTTGGGTTCCTGGTGCTGCAACAGCATTGCATTACCACTACTCTATAGCCCTCCCAACCTTGAATCGTGATCCTGCATGCGACGAGGCAGGAAAGTTGGTGATGGTGGTGTTTCTGGATGGAAGAGCTTAGGGTTCGGGAGGCTTTATCAGAGCAAGCAACACCATGTACTTTAAGAGTGATGATTCCAGCGTCAAGAAGCTTATGGAATGAATGTGTTGTGGTGGTTGGCTCGTCAGTCATGCAGACTTCCTTCTCCCAAATGGTGTTGAGCTTCATGCAACTTTTTGGGTGGGACCTGCACTGGTGCAGGAAGGGGAAGTGTGCTCCTCGGCACTCCTGGGGCAGCATGGTTACCATGGCCATTACAGAGTCTGCAACCCGGGTTCGAATCTGGCAGGGTCTGTATGGAATTTGTGCATTCTGCCTTCAACCTGTGCGGGTTTCCTCGGGCCTGCTGTTTCCTCCATCCCTCCAAAAATAAATGGATCATTTGGGCGGGAAAGGCCAGAAAGGTTTGTTTCCCTGCTAAATTTAGTTGGTGTAGAGGTTAGCACCACACTATTACAATGCCAGCAATTGGGACTAGGGCTCAAATCCAGCGATGTCTGTAAGGAATTTGTAGTTCTCCCCATGTCTGCGTGGGTTTTTCCCGCGGGCTCCAGTTTCCTCCAACATACCAGGAGTTGGGGGTTAATTGGGTGTAATCAGGCGGCAAGGACTCAAGGGCCGATAGGCCCTGTTGCTCTGCTGTCGGTCTAAATCTAAAATTTAAAATGTATTTAACCCTCAGCTGGTTTTGGAAATAGTGGAAACATTTTAACGAATCACAAACAGCCTCTGACATTCTCGAGTTTTTAAATACCATTGGATATTATAATAATGCAGGGAATAAACAACTCATTTAGATTCCACAAGCAAGAACTCAATCATGTGTTCTGGTGATGTTGATCAAGAGGTACACCAGGGGAAAGAGAACTAAAGGACAATCCAGTAAGACGTAATCACAGCCAATGCAAACCTGAACCGAGCTGGACCTGTTTGATACATGATCCAACTTCAATCCAACATATTAAGTTGAATCCCGTCGAACCCAAGAAAGGGAGGTCAGGCCCTGTTGGGGAGAGACTCCAACTTCCTCTTGAAGTGCCACTTGAACATCTTGTGCACCATCCCCAGAGGACAGAAGGAACCTTAGTTTAACACTGCAGATGTAAGGCGAGTCCTCCTCAGTCCTGGTTATACATTGAGTAAATGCAATCAGGCTTTCTTCCACTTAGATTAGTTGGGTGAAAGGGGAAAGTTCAAGAAAATATTAGGAGGAACATCACTGAAAGAGTGATGGAGTGTAGAACATGCTGCCCACTGAATGGTGAATGCGGGCTCAATTTTAAAATTTTAGAAACATTTGGATGGGAGGGGAATGGCTGCTTGCTTAGCCCACTGCTCTGCTCATTGCACACCCATGACTGTGTGGCCAGGCACGATTCTGCCATCTACAAGTTTGCTGATTAAACCACAGAATCACATACAGCAATGAGGAAGTGTACAGGAGGGAGATACAGCAATGAGGAAGTGTACAGGAGGGAGATACAGCAATGAGGAAGTGTACAGGAGGGAGATACAGCAATGAGGAAGTGTACAGGAGGGAGATACAGCAATGAGGAAGTGTACAGGAGGGAGATACAGCAATGAGGAAGTGTACAGGAGGGAGATACAGCAATGAGGAAGTGTACAGGAGGGAGATACAGCAATGAGGAAGTGTACAGGAGGGAGATACAGCAATGAGGAAGTGTACAGGAGGGAGATACAGCAATGAGGAAGTGTACAGGAGGGAGATACAGCAATGAGGAAGTGTACAGGAGGGAGATACAGCAATGAGGAAGTGTACAGGAGGGAGATACAGCAATGAGGAAGTGTACAGGAGGGAGATACAGCAATGAGGAAGTGTACAGGAGGGAGATACAGCAATGAGGAAGTGTACAGGAGGGAGATACAGCAATGAGGAAGTGTACAGGAGGGAGATACAGCAATGAGGAAGTGTACAGGAGGGAGATACAGCAATGAGGAAGTGTACAGGAGGGAGATAGATGAGCTCGTTGAATGGTGTAATGACACAACCTTGCACTCAATGTCAGTAAAACCAAGGAGTTGATTGTGGACTTCAGAAAGAAGTCAGGGGAACACAACCCAGTCTTCATTGATGGCTCTGTAGTGGAGAGGGTCAAGAAATTCAAATTTCTGCTTATCAGCATTTCCAACGATCTGTCCTAGAGCCTCCACGTTGATGCAATCATAAAGAAGGCTCGCCAGCGTCTATACTTTGTGAGGTGTCTGAGAAGATTCGGTACATCACCTAAGATATATTTAAACTTCTACAGGTGGAATGTGGAGAGCATTCTGCCTGGTTCCATCACTGCCTGGTATGAAGGTATCAACTCTCAGGACAAGAATAAACTCCAGAGGGTTGTTAACTCGGCCTGCGACATCACAGGTACCAGACTTCACTCCATCGAGGACATCAACAGGAGCTGGTGTCTTAAAAAAGCGGCCTCTACCCTCAAAGACCCCCACCACCCAGACCCTGCCCTCTTCCCTCTGCTACCATCAGGAAGGAGATACAGGAGCCTAAAGATGAGCACTCAGCGGCACAAGGACAGCTTCTTCCCCGCTGCCGTCAGATTCCTGAATGATCAATGAACCAAAGACACTGTCTGACTTTTCGTGGACTATTTTTTTTTAGTTCTAGCAATGTTGTAAGATGGTTATAATATGTATGTTTTCACTATGATGCACTGCAAAACACCGAATTTCATGATTCTGATTCTGAACAGATATAGTCTGGGTTCTGTCAGTGGGACTAGACAGAATTATAGTTTGGCCCTGACAAAGAAGGGCTGAAGGGCCTGTTTCTCTGCTATAGTGTTCTTTAGTTCTACCGCACAAAATTGCGACCCTTGATGCAGGTTTAAGGCCTTTCAGTGATTCATCAGGCCTCGAAAGCCAGTGCCCCACCAAGCCTTTGTACAATTGACACCTGTCTTACAATCCCGTGTGAGCGCAACGCAAGCTTGGCGAGACGGCACACAGACTAACTGCCCCCTGGACACTGAGGTCATTAATAGAAGGCTGCATCAGGTCACAGTTCAAGGCATTGTTTACCAGCCGTCTTCCGAATCACTCCCCCGTGCTCAATATTTATGCTCTTATCAGCATTGTGGAAGGGAAATAACTGGAAAGGCACAATAAACACTCTGGTCCCTCACGGCATGTGTTTTAAAAGGCTCCACACTTTATTAGTGTTAGTGCATGTTCAAAATATTGATTTACATGTAATTGGATTTCGCGCAGTTTATTTTCCCCACTGATGTCCTCGGACATTTATTCTGGAATTGGCAATTAAATATGGGATCTTTATCAATCTCGATAAAACCCACAAAGTAGAGTAAGAGCCATCTGGGCCATCCCCAGCCAGATCATTATCTGTGACGTCTCCAGTTACCTTTAATCCCCCTCTTCCTGGGCCCCCCTCTTTCGCTACCTGCTCCCCCCCACCCCCCCTCCCTCATCTCCTTTCCTGCAGCTCGCCTACCCTGCCCTTCCTTCTCCTGTCAGAGAGCTACCCTCTGGCCACTTCCCCTCTCACTTCTCACACCCACAGTGTCCTCCATAATGTTTGGGACAAGGACACCTTTGCCCTCCAAAGTTTTAGATTTGTAATCAAACAATTCACACATGATTAAAGTGCACCTTCCAGGTGTACATTTGGGTTGGACCATGTAGAAATTCCAGCACTTTCTATACATAGATTTCACCCCCCCCCCCACCCATTTCAGAGCACCATAATGTTTGGGACATTTGGTTTCATAAGTGTTTGTGAGGGCTCAGGTAGGTTTAATTGCTTCGTTGGTGCAGGGATAAGGGAGCCGGGCTTGCTTCTAAGCTTTTGATCGCCTTGGGAGTTTGCAGTTGCCTTTTTTTCAACACGAGGACCAGAGTTGTGCCAAAGAAGCCATAAAGAAGTCAAAGAAGCCATAAAGAAGCTGAAAAGCAAGTGTATATTTCCCCCAACGTTATGGAGGGCACCGTATATCCTCGTGTCAGCCTGTGCTCGTTTCTCTGCTGCTTCTCCCTCTCCTCCTTATACCCAGGCGCCTGCCGGGTTTTCCACATTCACGACTAAGTGCTCAGGCCCAAAATTCTGACTTGCCTGTGGATTCTGCGTGACTCCAACATTTATGTGCGCTGCTCTCTGAATCAATTTCTGGAAACACCATTCCCTGCTCTCCCACTGGTCCTGTGGCCGAGGCACCTTCCACACCAGTGCTTCCACCTCACCTTCACTGAGCCCAATCCTCCCAAATCGGTGTATCAAACCTGAATTGGCTAATTTTTGAAGTGAACTGGGAGGAGGAGAGTGGTGGGGGGAGAAGTTGAAGGGTAGGTGAGGCCAGATTTGTCGGCTGTTTTGGTCACCTAAGATATCAATAGCATTAAAAGAATGCAAGAAAGTTTACAAGGTTGTTTCCAGGACTTGAAGAAGTGAAGTTAAGCAGGTTAGGAATTAAAGGGTCATCATATGAGGAGCGTTTGATAGCTCTTGGCCTGAACTCATTGGAATTTAGGAGAATGGGGTGGGAGGGTGGTGAGGGAATCTCTTTGACATATTATGGACAGAGGCGTGGAGAGAGTAGATGTAGAAAGATCGTTTCACAGGGTGGGAGAGTTTTGGACAAGAGGCCACAACTTCAGAAATGAAGAGTGTCCTTTGAGAACAGAGGTGCGGAAGAATTTTTTTTAGCCAGAGGGTAGTAAATCTGTGGAATTTGCTGCCACAGACGGTTGTGAAGGCCAGGTCATTAGGTGTATTTAAGAGAGAGATTGATAGGTTCTTGATTAGCCAGGGCATCAGAGGTTATGGAGAGAAGGTCGGGCAGTGGGACTGGATGATTAAATGTAGGGAAAGATTCGATGGGCTGAATAGCCTATTTCTGCTCCTATGTCTTGTAGAGCATAGATGATTGAAAGAGATTTGATGGAGATATACAAAACTAGAGGAGTACAGATAAAATGCAAGCAGTTTTTTTTCCACTGAGGTTGGGTGAGATGAGAGCTAGAGGATGTGGATTAAGGATGAAAGGGGAAATGTTTAAAGGGAGCATTGCGGGAACTTCTTCATGCAGAGAGCGGTGGGAGTGTGGAACAAAGTGGTGCATATGGGGTTGATTTGGATATTTAATAAAAATGTGGGAACATGGATGGGAGGGGTATGGAAGACTATGGTCCAGGTGAAGATCATTGGGACTGGGCAGAATAATAGTTCAGTGCAAACTCGATGGGCAGAAGTGCCTGTTTTGAATCTGTGGGGTCCTATGAATGTTCAGAGAGCTGACAGTTATCAGAACGAGAAGCCAAGAGTTGTAAGGAGATGCTGGGGGGTGGGGGGGTTGTTGGGGAGGGGGGTTGGGTGGGCTGGAGATTTTATTTCTCTCTCTTGTGCAGAGGAAGCTGAGGGGAGACTTTGAGGACCAGCTATTGGGTAGGGTAGAAGAGTCCAAACCTCAAATTCAAGGTTGAGGTGAGAGGGGAAAAGGACCTTAGGGACAACCTTTTTTCCTACACAGTGCATGTAGGGAAAGAGCTGGAAGGAGAAGTTGCAAAGGTGGGGAATATTACAATGTGGAAGAGACATATGGACAGGTACACGGATGGGGAATGTTAAAATGGTTTACGAGACCAACACAATCAAGCGGGGCCAGCTCAGGCTACCAAGTTGGACTGGTGTCTGATTCCATGCAGCATGGTTGCATAAATCTGATGGGCCAAATGGCCTTGTGTGTTGGCAGGCAATGCTGAATGATGCAGCCTAGCAGGAGGCCATTGGAAGAGAAATGGCTGAAAACCCACTTCTCTGGTCTGACTCTACGAACCCAGAGAGATTTCCTTCTGGGGTCTATCTCCCACTTAGAGATGAGGGAGGGAAGGCGTAAATTGTCGCGTGGGTTGATATTGAGGCACACAAGAACATTTGCCCAAGTCAGCATGGTTTCCTGACAAACTCACTGCAAATTTTGGAAGAGATCTCAAATAGGATCGATGGGGGAGATACAGTGGATGTTATGTATTTGGACTTGCAAAAGGCCTTCAACAGGGTGCCACACATGAGGCTGCAAGACAACACGAGAGCCCGTGGAAGGATGCTAGCATGGATAGAGAATTGGCTGATTAGCAGGAAGCAGAGAGTGGGAATAAAGGGATCCTATTCTGGTTGGCTATAGGTGACCAGTGATGTTTCCCAAGGTCGGAGTTGGGGCCACTTCTTGTTACGTTGTATATAAATGATTTGGATTATGCCTTTGAGCCTAAATTTGCAGATGATACCAAAACAGGTGGTGCTGAGGATACGGAAAGGCTACAGAGAGAATTGGATAAATTAGGAGAATGGGTAAAGAGGTGACAGATGAAACACAATGCTGGAAAGTGTACGGTCACACACTTTAGTAGAGGGGCAGAGTGTAATTCAGATGGGGAGAAAATACCAAGTGTAGAGGTGCAAAGGGACTTTGGAGTCATTGAGCAGGATACCCTAAGGGTTAGATTCCTGGTGGTGAAGAAGGCGAATGCATTCAGGGATGTAATGTTGAGACTCTAGAGGGCGCTGGTGAGACCTCACATGGAGAACTGTGGATAGTTTTGGGTGCCTTAGTAATGGAGAGAGTTCAAAGAAGATTTACCAGAATGATACCATGAATGAAAAGGTTGGCAGATGAGGAGGATTGTTGCACTCATTGGAGTATCGAAGGATAAAGGGGGTGGGGGGCATATGGAAATCCTGAAAGGCCTGGACAGAGTAGATGTGACAATGTTGTTTCCCGTGGTAGAGGAACTCAGGACAAGAGGGCTCAACTTCAGGATAAAAGGGCGTCAATTTAAAAGAGAGAGACGGAAAAATTTCTTTAGCCAAAGGGTCATGGAACTTGTTGCCACAGGTGGCTGAAAAATAACATCATTGGGTGTATTTAAGGCAGAGATCAACAGGCATGTGATCAGCCAAGGCACCAAGGGTTATGGGTTTAAGGCTGGGGATTGGGGCTGAGTGGGAGGATGGATCAGCTCATGAAAGAATGGAGGAGCAGACTCGATGGGCCGATGGGCATACTTCTGCTCCTAGATCTTGTGATCTTGTGACATAAGTCAGCACATCATTGTGGGCCAAAGGGCCTGTACTGTTCTGTAATGTTGTATGTCCTAGAATCATCACGTTAGGCAGGGTGGAAATGGCCCGGGCGGCTCGATTTGCCCAGGCTAGCCAAGATGTCCCACCCTCACGAGTCCCACCTGCCTGCATTTTGGCCTACATCCCCCTTGAACCAACCCTATGCATGTTTCCGCCCAGCTTTATTTCTTAAACATTGACACAGTCCCTGCCTCAACCACTTCCACTCGCTGGGGGACGTTGTCGAACCTGGAGACCCACGAGAGGCTGGACCAAAACAAAACAAACAGCTCAGAGGGTCCAGAAGCATCCACGGTTGGGGGGGGGGGGGGGGGGGGGAGGTGGGCAAAAATAAATGGACCAAGTTGCAGGAAGGGTTCTGGCCCAAGAATATTGACAATTCTTTGTGGTCCTGCTGATGGGGCTCAGCCACAGATTGTTTGTTGCTCTGTGGTAGCTGTTTTGAAACCATAGACGTGGGAGCATAATTAAGCCATTCAGCCCATTGAGTCCGCTCCACTATATATCCACATATTGACTGGGATTTCCATACTGTCAAACGACTGGATGGGTAAGAGTTGTGAAATGTGTTCAGGAAAGTTTGCTAAATTAATAGATCGAGGTACCAACTCAAGAGAGTGCAATACTGAATCTCCCATTAGAGAACAAGTCAGGACAGGAGATGAAAGTGTATATAGGGTTTCACTTTGGATCCAGTGATCATAATGCCATTCGTTTCAAGATCATTATGGATACGGATAGGTCTGGTCCTGGGGTTGAGATTCTAAATTGGAGAAAGGCCAATTTAATCACTCAGTGTTCATGGTGAGGTAGTAAATTGGATTAAATATTGGCTTTATGGGAGAAAGCAGAGAGGACGATTGCCTCTCAGACTGGAGGTCTGTGATTAGTGGTGCGCCTCAGGAATCGGTGATGGGACCATTATTGTTTGTTGGCTATTTCAATGATCTGGATGATAATGTGGGAAATTGGATCAGCAAGTTTGCAGATGACAGTAAGATTGGAGGTGTTGTGGACAGGCTTTCAGAGCTTGCAGAGGGATCAGGACCAGTTGGGAAAAAAAATGGGCTGCAAAACAGAAGATGGAATTTAATGCAGGCAAGTGTGAGATGTTGCACTTCGGAAGGGCAAACCAAGGTAGGACATACGCTGTAAACGGTAAGGCATTGAAGAGTGCAGTAGAACAAATGAATATAGTTACACAGTTCCCGGGAAGTGGTATTGTAGGAAGATAAGGTAGACAGAACTTTTGGCATCTTGGCCTTCATAAATCAAAGTATTGAGTATAGGAGTTGGGATGTTATGGTGAAGTTGTATAAGTGGCTAAATTTGGAGTGTTGTGTGAAGTTTTGGTCACCTAACTACAGCAAGGATATCAATAAGATTGAAAGAGTGCAGAGAAGATTTACAAGGATGTTTGCAGGACTTGAGGAACCAAGTTACAGGGAAAAGTTAAACAAGTAAAGACTATTCCCTGGAGGGTAGAAGAATAAGGGGAGATGGATAGGAGGGGTATGGAAGGATATGATCTGGGTGCATGTCAGTAGGACTAGGCTGAAATATAGTCCTGCAACTTTCTAAACTCCATTGAGCACTGGCTTAGAGCCATCAAACGCTCCTCCTACATTAATCCTTTCATACCCAGGATAATTTTTGTGTAGCTTCTTTGTCTCCACTTTCCTTCTCACTCCAGATCATAACAACTCATTGTGTTGTCCTTAACTCTCCCAGAAGCATCTGCTGATATTGCCACCTTTGTTCTCCTGCTCTTTGATCCACCTGCCTGTGAGAGCGGTTTCTTCTTCTTGGTGATTTTGCGTGCGTTTTATGACATTTCCTTTCAGCCACGTCCAACTATCTGCACCTCAGCCAGTAAAGCTGCCAGCTCGGAGCCACAGAGACCCTATCTGTGCTGTGTGGCAATTGCACATTCTCCTTGGAGCTCTCCGCCAGCTCCATTCCCCACTGGGTGAAGCATACACAGTCACAGGGAGAATGTACAAACTCCTCACAGACATTACTAGCTGAGCGAGGTAAGATCTGCCTTTAGTAACCTCAGAGGATTCCAAAGCACTTTATATCCCAGTGAAGTTCTTCAGAGGTGTGGTCAGTACATCCTTCTCTTAGCAAATCTGCATTCTGCAAAGAGGTGGGCAGTCTGCAAAGGTGGGCAGTCTGCAAAGAGGTGGACCACGTGAATGATGGGTGAAGCTCCTCTCACTACCAGCCAGGCTATCCTGCTGCTTGTTTGTGAGAACTAATGAGGCATTCCACCAGATGACCTGGACAGTCTGCTCAGTGAACCACCTCACCGGGCCCATCGCTCTGTTAAAGCAGGACATGGGTGGCATGGTTGGCGTAGCGGTTAGTGCCACGCCTTTACAGCACTGGCAATCAAGACCAGAGCTTGAATCCCGTGCTGTCTGTAAGGAGATTGTACGTTCTCCCCATGTCAGCATGGGCTTTCCATGGGGGGCTCCGTTTTTTTTAGGTTGTAGGTTAATGTGGTATAAATTAGGCCCCACGGACTCATGGACTGAAATGGCCTGCTACTGTGCTGTATGTCTAAATTAAATTCTGTGCTGACCACTGCCTGATGGCCTTGTGGTCAAATGTGCTGGTCTGGAAGAACAATTCTTCCAAGGATAGGTGGTGTGGCAAAGTCAGCTGACTGGGACATTGCGTGGCACTGGGGAGAGGCTGATCCCTCGCAACCACCTCAGCACAGTCTCGGTGCCCTCATACTTTGGTTCCACGCATGGCCTGATGCAGCTACACATGAATGCGGTCATCAGGATGAGGGCCACATTGGTACACCCTTGCCCCTGTTGTCTGGAGACTTGCACATGGTGATTCTTCAGACCCTTCCCATTTTGGATCCCCACATGAATCAAAAGACTGCTCTGGTGGCCACCAGGGTGGAAATGAGGGGATGGCCCACTCCTGCACCAAGAACAGCAGACCCGAGAGCACCTCGCACCTGATGATCAGGTTCTTCCAGTTATTGGGAGGGACAGCTGCGCCCACAGAACCAACGTCTGGTGGACCTTTGCGATCCGCTCCAACCAATTCTTGCTGCATGCCTTGTCCCCTGCAAACCAGATACCCAACACCTTCATGTTATCAGATTGACCAGTTACCGAAGATTATTGCCTTGCTCTTGTTGCTGTTTACCCTGGTGCCCGATGCGGACTCCACTGGCCGCTGGACGCAGATCAATCTGTGAACCAATTGTGTGTCTGCACAAAGGACGATGATGTCGACAATGTACAGGGAGGCCTTGACCTGAGTGCCTCCACTGTATGGAGTTTGTGTCCCCTCCCACAAGGTGGTATGTTGGATCACACTGCAACCCCTCACAGAGGATCGGAACTCGACATGCTCACTGCCCAGTGACAGCTAGCACCTAAGGTGCAGATTACAAATAGCAAGACTGAATCGTGGTTAGATTACTTTTACCTGGATAACACAAAAGATCATTTACAGATAAACATCGGAACATTTAAAAAAAAAAGAATCTGTGTTTTTTAAAAAAAAAATCACAGGCAGTAACTGCAGAAGTCGGGAAATTATTTGTTTTAAATTGTACCTTTCCCAGAATTCGAGCTGACTGAATTTTCAAAGATGGCATATTAGCAGCGAGGTCATTGCACGGCGCCCGCGGCCAGGCTTTGAATCCAGTGATGCCTGTAAGGAGTTTGTACGTTCTCCCCATGACCTACACGAGGCTCCGGTTTCCTCCCACACTGATCCCACTGCCCTACACTCTCCCGACAGGCGTACGGGTTTTGATAAGTTAACTGGGCGTGATTGGGTGGGTGCGGGTTTCATGAGCCAGAAGGCTCCTCTACCATGCTGCCTTGTTAAAAAATAAAGCTTAAAAAAATATTCTAGCAACTGAATTAGGAACAAGTGAATGAACACGAGATGAAACTTCCCTTCTTTCTTATGTGAGGATGATGTCATTCCAGGTAGGAAAGGATTTGGGGGAGCCGGGCTAAGGAAATGGAGGAACTCTGCAGGATACGCATTGTCCAAAGTCAATACGTAACCAACGTTGCGGGGTTGTGTCCTCTTCTTTTAGCAAATAAACTGCAATCCGCGGCGAAGCGCAGATCGGTCACACGGAACATTTCATCAGTGGGAAAGTAGACTTGGAAATCACCCCTTGGCCAATAAAGAGGAAGATGATTTGCAGAGAATTAAAGGACTGAAAGAAGACAATGGCACCGGATCCAGCATCAGACAAAGCAATCGAGTGAGGTCGGCCGGTGTGAAATGATAATCAGTGCACCTGTGCAGTCAGGAAAATGGGTTCAATCAAACACCACTTAAAGATGTGATTAAGACATGTGTGAAAAACACATCTTTCTGTCAATGTCAGAAAGTGGGTAATTGTAGAGAGGCGAAGCCAGTCTAAAAAAGGTCAGTAAGGGGGTGATTGCAGAGCTTAAACCAGTGAAAAGTTTGGTACGATCCAACAGTTGTGACAAACGTTATGAATCGTGGTAACAACACTGAAAATTCAGCTGGGCATTGTGGAAGGAATGTTATCTGAAGAAGCTGGGGAGGCTGAAGTAGCATGGGAATGGAACATCAGAATGGGACATGGGAATGGGACACGAGAATGGGACATGGGAATGGGACATGGGAATGGGACATGAGAATGGGACATGAGAATGGGACATGGGAATGAGACATGAGAATGGGACATGGGAATGGGACATGATAATGGGACATGGGAATGGGACATGGGAATGGGACATGAGAATGGGACATGGGAATGGGACATGAGAATGGGACATGGGAATGGGACATGGGAATGGGACATGAGAATGGGACATGAGAATGGGACATGATAATGGGACATGGGAATGGGAATGGAACATGGTAATGGGACATGAATATTGTTACCAGCTATGATAGCAACTTAAATTGGATGAAGCAGCCCAAGGGCATATCAAGTTTGAAGGCAGTTTCATTGCAAGGGTCAAACTTTGAAGAGTCAGGGCAGGAGAGGGCTGGTGCAGCAGAAAAACACTGATCCCTTTGCTGAGGCCAATCTCCACAAGACAGTTTTCTTTTTAATTTTCAGAGACACAGCAGAAACAGGCCTTTCTGGCCCATGGGGCTGCGCTGCCCAAATACACCCCTGTGACCAATTAACCTACTAATCCTGTACGTCTTTGGAAACCAGAGCACACCCGGATTAAACCCCATGCAGGTCATAGGGAGAGCGTACAAACTCCAGATTCGAACCCCAGTCACTGGCGCAGTATCAACATTACACTAACTGCCTGGCTTAGAAGATGTTCTGGCCTTCATTAGTTGGAGGATTGAGTTCAAGAGCCGTGAGGTAAAGTTACAGCCCTATAAAACTCCTTAGACCTTTATAAAACCATATAACACTAACAGTACGGAAACAGGACATATCGGCCCCTCTAGTCCGCACCGATTTAAGTGATCTCCTCTAGTCCCATCTACCTGCTCCCTGCCCATAACCCTCCCACCCCCTCACATCCATTCACTCATCCAAGCTCCTCTTAAATGACAAAACTGACCCTACTGCAAACACCTCTTCCGGAAGGTCATTCCACTCAACCCCCACTCTTCCTCTTATATTACTTCTAAAATCTTGCCCCCCTAACCCTAAACTTATGATCCCTCTTTCCAATCTCTTCTACTCTCAAGGGGAAGAGCTTATTCACATCTATTCTATCCATCCCCTTCATAATTTTATATACCTCTATCAAATTACCCCCCCCCCCAAACTTCTACGCCCCAATGAATAATGACCCAGTCTACTTAATCTTTCTCCGTATTCTAGATACTGCAATCCAGGCAACATTTTAGTAAATCTTCTCTGCACCCTCTTTACATTATTGATATCCTGGAGACCAGTTTGCACACAATATTGCAAACTTGGCCTCACCAAGTTCTGGTCACTTTATTACAGGGAGGGTGTAGGTGCTTTAGGGTCGGTGCAGAGGAGATTCACTAGGGTACTGCCTTGATTGGAGAATATGTCAAATGAAGCAAGTGGCGCCGGATGAGAGGTGACTTATTCGAGATCTATATGATTATGAGGAGTTTATGGTCAGCCAACACCTTTTTTTCTGGAATGATAATATCAAATACAGGTATCCCGTGCTATCTGAAAATAGAAACCTTTCAGAGTCAAAATGGTGCGAAGGGCAATTACCGTTAATTTAGATGGGAAAAATTTTTGAGTTCACAGACCCACTGCCCAACAGTCTCCCGACTGCCCATTCTCAGTCCCCACATTGATCCCACTGCTCCGCTCTCCCAACAGCCCACCTTCCATCCCCACATTGATCCCACTGCCCCACACTCTCCCGACAACCGACCTTCCATCCCCACATTGATCCCACTGCCCCACACTCTCCCGACAACTGACCTTCCATCCCCACATTGATCCCACTGGCCCACACTCTCCCGACAACCGACCTTCCATCCCCACATTGATCCCACTGCCCCACACTCTCCCAACAACCGACCTTCCATCCCCACATTGATCCCACTGCCCCGCGCTCTCCCGACAGCCCATTGAACGCTATTTTAGCCTTTAGCCTTTTTTTCATAAAAGCAAAAATCCTCTGGATTTCTTTAATTTAGAGAAAAAAGTACTAATGTAGGTGTTTCGTAAAAGCGAAGTGGCATGCAGCAAACTTTCGAACAGCGGGGGGATACCTGTACTCTGAACCCTTGCTATCCAAATTCAAGCAACCGACATCCTCGAGCAACTGGCAAAAATATAGTGGAAAATAAGTAGGTAAAAAATACGTGCGTTTAAAACTAAGGTGCCTCACTGTTGGTACAGCACGCAATCTCAAGCAACTGGAAAATTCACCTATCTGACATCTCCCTATCCCCATAGGTGCTGGATACCAGGGGTTTTACTTAAGTTTAGGGGAGACGTTAAAGGTAAGTTTGTGTTTTTAACACAATGAGCGCAGGCGGCACAGTTAGCACAACCCCTTTATAGCGCCAGTGACCCAGGTTCGAATCCCGTGCTGTTTGTAAGGAGTTTATATACATGATCTCCCCATGTCTGTGTGGGTTCTCCCCGGGGGCTCCAGTTTCCTCCCACCATTCAAATCGTACCAGGGGTGTAGGTTAATGGGGTGTAAATTGGGCGGCAGGGCCTCATGTTATCATGCTGAATATCTAAAAAAAAATTAAATTTAGAGATTAGCATTGCTGGGGGTGGTGGTGGAGACTGGTGCAATAGGGACATTTAGACAGGCACACGAATGTAAAAAAAAATAGAGGATATTAGGGAGGGAAAGTTTAGATTGTTCTGGAGTAGGTTTGCATAACTTCGTGGACTGTAATGTGCTGTGATCTTTCACATTCAAATTATTCCATTTTAGCTCAGAGTACTTCCGAGGACGGGATATGAATGTTGCTGAAGGAAGAAAGTTCGAGTGAAAGGGTAGCTGCAGGATCGCCAAGACTTGTGCGTGCCTGGAGTGCAGCTTGCTGCCTGCTTTGCTTTGCTCATCTGCCCACACACTCGGACCCAGGGAAGGACATGCAGAATGACAAATGAAAATCAGGCACTGTGGAATGAGTGTGGGGGGGAGAAACAACTGAGAAATGCACTGGCGGAGCTCGCAGAGGGAGAGGGAGGGGGTTGATTTGCGCTGCACCAAGCTGAGCATCCTGAACTCAGTTACCTCTGTAAATGCTTCTCTTCCAGCCCAATTATCAATGCCCTTATTAACATCACTGCCTTTAGGAGAGTGAGAGGGGATTTGGTGTAAACGTATAAAGGCATAAATTGTTTCCATTGGTGGGGGAGACGAGATCTAGAGGGCATTGCCTCAAGATCCAGGAGAGTAGATTTAGGACGGAGATGAGGAGAAACTGCTTTTCCCAGAGAATGGTGAATCTGTGGAATTTGCTGCCCATTGAAACAAGATTCAAGATTTCTTTATTGTCATGTAATAAAAACAATGTGATATTACACAAAATTTGCTTTCGTCTGCAGTAAGGATAAACTTTTACATAGTAGGGGAATTAAGGGATATAGGGAAAAAGCAGACAGGTGGATACAAGCCTGTCATCAGACTGTTATTGAATGGCAGAGCAGGCTCGACGGGCCGGATGGCCGACTCCTGCTCCTATTCCTAACGTTCTTACATTTCGGCATGCATGATCCCCGCAGCCTTTCTTACCCGTGGTCTCACATTCATGACTTCCCAAGCACTGAGACCTCCTGCTCTCCAGCAGGTAGCAGCCAAAGTGGTGGGATCCGGAGAGCAGAGCCAGGAATTGAGGGAAAAGCAGTAGGAAAGGATTGGTGGACTGAATAGAATTGAATCGCTTATTGTTATGTGCACAAAGATGCAGTCAAAAGCTTTGTTCTGAATGCTATCTAAACAAGTCAACCCATGCCTCTGATTTCAGATTCATTATCAGAGTAAATACATGACAACCCTGAGATTCATTTTCTCGTGGGCCAGGCAGAATTACCATTTATTGGTAGTGCAAAAAAACTGTACACATGTAAACAAATAAATAAATGTTAAACTGTCTGTACAATACAGAGAAAAAAAAACAATGAAGTGCAAAAGTAAGAGCCCTTAAATGAGTCCCTGATGGAGTTTGTTGTTGAGGGGTCTGATGGCGGAGGGGGAGCCGCTGTTCCTGAACCTGGTGGTGCGAGTCTTGTGCTACCTACACCTCTTTCCTGATGGCAGCAGCGAGAACAAAGCATGTGGTGGGTGGTGGGGATCCTTGATGATCACTGCTGCTCTCCGACGGCAGCGTTCCCTGTAGATATTCTTGATGGTGCGGAGGGTTTTGCCTGCAATACCTTAGTTTTTCAGGGGCTTTTGCTCAGGAGTATTGGAGTCCCCGTACCAGACCAGGTCACCACACTTTCCACCATACCTCTGTAGAAATTTGTCATACCAAACCTCCGCAAACTCTCGAGGAAGTAGAGGCACTGACCTGCTTTTTTCACGATGCCTTTAGCGTGTTGGCTCCAAGAAAGATCCTCTGAGATAATGACTCCCCAGAACAAATTTGCTCAACCTCTCCACCTCTGACCCCCCGATGATCCCTGGATCGTACACCTCTGGTTTTCCCTTTCTAAGTCAACAATCAGCTCCTTAGTTTTAGTGACAGAGTGCAAGGTTGTTGTCGGTGCCCCCTTCAGCCAAGTTTTCAATCTCCCTCCTATATCGGAAAATACACTCATCCCCTTCCTTTATACAACCCACTACCATCGTCGGCAAATTTGTAGATTGTCGTACTGAGCCACACAGTTGTAGGGGTAAAGTGAATAGAGCATGAGGGTAAGAACACAGCTCTGTGGTTTCGGTACTGATGGAGATCGTGGAGGAGGAGTTCTGACCAATCCTCACTGACTGCAGTTTTGCAAGGATCAGAACAAAATTTACATGCAGCTAACTTATTTTCATGCATGTTGGTGTTGTCTTTGAGATTCTTGTCTTTGAACAGACACAGCAGGCATGTAGTTGAACTCTCCAATATCACAGCCCACAGTATTGTAACACAGGGATGCCAAGGAGTTGGCCCTCGTTATGTTTTGGTGCTTAACTCTAGTTGTGGTTACTATTCCCTGCGTGTTTGGCAGAGCATCGTGAAATGTAAATGATAAATGTTTGAGACTCTTGCCCAATTACAAACTGATAAAGCATAGTTAGTGCAGGAGGGTAAATTGATCAATCCACAGTCCCTGGTATCTGGAATTCAAGCAACCGGCAGCCTCAAGCAACCAGCAAAAAAAAAGAGGAAGATAAATTTCAAAAATTTAAATAAATAAGAATAAAATAACAGGTTAAAAAATTGTAAGTTTAAAATTGGAGAAGTAAATGTTCTCTGAAGTAACATAAACCTTTGGTGAAGATGGGAGCAGATGGTCAGCCAACAGAGAGCCTTGATCGGGCTTTGCTCGTAGCAGCTGTTTGAATAAAATGGTGTTGCCCAAGATGAAGAGCTGGTTGATGCTGCTCGCCATAGGGGTGACTTTTTTAAGTGTCTCCTTACCCTTGCTTAGTAAGAGTCATCCTGGTCAGAGGGTTTATCTGTAAACTTTAGGGGGGGGGGTAATTAACTATGATGTTATTGTTCATCTTTCGGGCTGCTCCATGGAGGGGGAGGAACCTGCAGATGCAGCGACGGTTAAATGTTTTCATAGAATGTGACTGAAAATAAAGTAAAATGATTTAAGGTTTATATATTCAAGAAAGAGAAGTTTGTTCAGTAGAGTTTTATTTCATTTAAACCATTCGTTCTTAATGCAGGTGTGATAGTTGGTAAGAGTAAGTCTCAAGCAACTGGAAAATACACGCATCTGGCTTATACCAATCTCCATAGGTGCCAGATACCAGGGGTTTTATGGTACTTCTGAATTCTTTTTTGTGATTACATATCTCATGTCACTAATCCTGGAAATGTGAGGCACAGAAAAAGCCATTCTGACCCACAAAGCAATATCTGCACTCATCCCATTTACCTTGGTTTTCTCTGCATTGGTGAATGAAAGTTATCTGGTTTTTTTGGTCTCATGTTTTGAAATACAGTAAAAGCTTTATTTTGTGCACTATCTAGGCAAGTTAACTCATAAAAACACGATGCTGGAGAAACGTAGCAGGTCGCACAGCATACTTTGTAGAGCAAACTTAACGATACATAGCCATCATTCCGCCCTTCATCAGGGTATGAGCAAAATGTAGGCAGGTGTCTGAACAAAATGGTGGGGGGGGATGGGCAGGGAGAGGAGCACAGTTCCACAGGCATGTGGGATAAGGGAGGGAGGGCACAGCAGCAAAAAGGAGGGGGTGGCTCTGTGAATGGAGAGAGAAGGGGGTGGAGAGCTGGAGGAAAGGAGACAGGGAAGAGAGAGAGAATGAGGAGTGGGCCAGCAGAAACTGGAGAAGTCGATGTTAATGCCATGTGGTTGGAGAGTGCACAGACTGAATATTAATTGTTGCTCTTCCAGTATATGGGTGGCCTTGTGTAAATACTGATGAAATGTTTGTTGATTTCAAGTTACTTCACTTTTGGAGTTCCTAACAACAATCAATCTCTATTAGAATCCCTGCTACCATTTCTGGGATGCAAGCATGTCTATGTTTACTCTTCCTTTGTTAACTATGAGTACAGTTTTACACAGCCTGAACAACACAGTAAGTACCCTGCTTTTAACCGCTTCACCTAGCTGTGTGAACTTGGGACGGGGGAGGTCCTTTTCAACACATGCCTGATACTACCAAGGTATCAGAGGTGATGCGATTTGCAATGGCACCTCTGTGGACGGGGATCCGGCTTGCTGGGTCCAGGATGGATGCGGGCTGTGGCGCATTGATGATGTTTAATGCCTGCGACTTACCACCATTGCTGTGTACAGAGAAATGTCACTGCATGCTTTACATCACACAGGACGCCGATGTTGTATGGCTATACGTCCTGACCCCTTTTGAACCGGGATGCTTGTTTGCCTATATAAATTGTTGCATTGACCTGGCTTCTTGGTTCAGTGTGAACAACTCGAGGGTGTAAAAAAAAACAGGTCGTTCACATGCCAATTATGTGGATTTTCTGTTTAGAATGTCCTATGAGTACTGTTACAGTTCCGGTAAATAACGTCACTTCACTTTGAAGGACCCTGAATGGTGGTAAGGGCTGAGATGTGGGTATGTGTAACACTTCCTGCAGTTGCAGGGGGAAGTACCAAGGAGGCGATTAACGGGAACGATTGCCTGAATATTTCCTTTCACAATTTTAAACACGTGTTTTTTACCTACTATTTTATTCCCATTTTTATGGATGTCCTGAGTTGCTGTGGGAATTCTGACTCCTCAAATGTTAACCACAAATCAAGTTTATTTTTACGGTTGTGGCAGTGATTAACATAACGCTGTCCCAGGGCCAGCGGTCGGGACTGGGTTTCGAATCCCTTGGTGTCTGTAAAGAGTTTGTACATTCTCCCCGTGTCTGCATGGGTTTTCCCTGGAGGCTCTGGTTTCCTCCCACCCTTCAATTGGGTGTAATTGGGTGTCGAGGGCTCATGGGCCAAAAGGGCCTGTTACCATGACTGTTCATGTACAACTAGACCAAACAGAGTTTCTCCAGAGCATGGTGCACACACATACATGCACACATAATAATCACATATATATATAAAGATATTATTTATAGATATTTTTGGGATGATTTACTCTGTTCACCAATCTCAAAGCCAGCATCAATGGAGGAAAGGGAGACTCCAGTGATCTTCTCAGCCATTTATGATCCTCTCTTTTGACTTTTAGGCCAATGCTTTGCAGCTACCGTCCCACACAATGATGTAGTCAGTCAGGAAAGTCTCAATTGCGCTCCTATAAAATGTAGCAGCTTTTCTCTCTTCAACCTTCTAATGAGGAGGTCTTATGGGTCCAGAAGTCATCGGTCACATGCCCACCAAGGAACTTTGTGCTCTCCACTCTCTCCATGACAGAACCATTGATGAAGTCATAGACCTTCATCCTCTTGAAGTCCACAATCATCTCCTTTGCCTTGTCCGCCTTTAGACTCAGGTTGCTGTTCACACACCATTTGACAAGCCGTCCAACACCCCCCCCCCCCCCAAAAAGCCGACCCATTGCTGTCGCCGATGAATCCAACCACTGTTGTATCATCCGCAAACTTGATGATTCCGTTCGAGGTGATCCGTCCTGAGTCAGCAGCACGAATGGCCATCTGGCGGGAAGAGAAGAAACGTTAAAGTTTCAAGGCATTCGGCCCTTCTACGAGCTGCACCATTTTGCGGTGATGTGGCTGTCATATAGTCCAGGAGTAGACCTTTCACCCGCCAACCCTCTGCCCATCTACACTAATCTTATTTGCCCGGATGAGGTCCATATCCCTCTTTGCTTGCCTTTTAAAGCACCTGTCTAAATGTAATTGTATCTGCTTCATTCCTCTAATGGTTCATTGCAAATATCAACTACTCTCTGTGTCAAAAGAAATCCCCTTTCATTCCCCAACCCTTCGCCTTAAACCTGCACTCTCTTGTTACTTATGACAACAAAGGTTCTGGTTCTCCACCCCAACTATGTGTCATAATTTTACATACCTCTGTGGTCATGCTTTGGCCCCCTTTTCTCTAGAGTAAACAAGTTTAGCTACTCCAATCTCGCCCCATATTAAAAGTCCTCCAATCCAGGCAACATCCCGGTGAATCTCATCTGCACACTCTCCAGCACAAGCACAAGCTTCCTTTTGCTCTTGTGCCACAGCCCTGGAGACCTCAACGCAATAGTGTCAGTCTCAGATGCCGCAATAGGACATCCCATACAACTTCAGACAGACACTGGCTGGCTTCCTGCGTGATCCCTGCGATCCTGCCTTCTTGATTCTTGATCAAAAACTCTCCTATTTACAAAACAATATTTATCTGCATATACGACTGAGGTCCTGCATATATATTAATGTGTGTTATGTCTAGTTGTGTGTCTGCATGTTTTGCACCGAGGATGGGAGAACACTGTTTCGTTGGGTTGTGCTTGTTAGATGACAATAAACTTGACTTGACTTAAATCGCATTAAATCTACCCACTGGAATACTTCTAATAACTAGTATCTTGCTCAGTTGACATACAAGCTCCTCAAATGTGAGGTTTTGTTAAGGATGCCTTAACCCAAGAAATAGAAGCATGAACAGGCCAATTAGCTCCAACACTGTTCTATCATACAATAAAATCCTGGCACCATTTCCAAACCCATATACCTTGATTCATTGTACAAAAATATGTCTGTCTCTATTGCACCAGAGAACATATAACATTGCAGCACAGTAGAGGCCATTCTGCCCCTGATATTGTGCTGACCTATGTATACACCAGAAATAACCCTCCTTACCTCATAACCCTCTATTTTTCTTTCATACATGTGCCTGTCTGAGTTTTTTAAATTCCCCTATTGTTGCAGTCTCCACCACCACTCCAGCAATGCATCAAGGCATTCCAAGCACCCACACTCTCTCTGTGAAAGAAAGCTTAACACTGATATCTCCCCTCAACTTTCCTCCCTTTACTTTGTACAGATGTCCTCGGTTGTATGGTATTCCCACCTGGGTAAAAGGTGCTGGCTGGTTACCTGTTAAGTACAAGATAGCAGCAGTAGAAATTAGCCCAGACACTTTTATATATAAAATGATATTTTTAATTATTAATGAACCTTATCGAATTTCTCTAAACTAATCTGCTTAACCCCTAACTTTGTGCTGATATACGTGTGTCTATCTGTGTGTGTGTGTGTGTGTGTGTGTGTGTGTGTGTGTGTGGTGTGATTGTATGTGTGAGTGCATGTGTATATGTGTGTGTGTGTGTGTGTGTGTTTGTGTTATGTGTGTGTATGTGGATATGTGTGTCTATTTGTGTATGTGTGTGTATTTGAGTGTGTGTGAGTGTGTATGGGTGTGTGTGTTTATGTATATGTGTGTGATGTGGATGTGTGTTTGTGTGTGTGTGTTTGTGTGTGTATGTGTGTGTGGTGTGGGTGTGTGTATGAGTGAATGGGTGTGTTTGTGGCTGTGTGTGTGGGTGTGTGTGTGGGTGTATGTGTGTGCTTGCATGTGTGTGTATATTTGTGTGTTTGTGTATGGGTATGTGTGTAGGTGTGTGTATGTGTGTGGGTTTGCATGTGTATACATCTGTGTGGGTGTGTGTGGGTGTCCATATGTGTGTGTGTGTGTGCATGTGTGTGTGTGGGTGGGTGGGTGGGTGTGTGCATGCGTGCATATATGTGTGTGAGTGTTTGTGTGTTTGTGGATGTGGGTATGTGTGTATGTGTGTGGGTGTGTGGGTGTGGGTGAGCATGTGTGTGTATGTGTGTGTATAAGACACAAGAGAAACTTGTCCGTGAACTACTCTTTGCAGATGATGCCGCTTTAGTTGCCCATTCAGAGCCAGCTCTTCAGCGCTTGACGTCCTGCTTTGCGGAAACTGCCAAAATGTTTGGCCTGGAAGTCAGCCTGAAGAAAACTGAGGTCCTCCATCAGCCAGCTCCCCACCATGACTACCAGCCCCCCCACATCTCCATCGGGCACACAAAACTCAAAACGGTCAACCAGTTTACCTATCTCGGCTGCACCATTTCATCAGATGCAAGGATCGACAATGAGATAGACAACAGACTCGCCAAGGCAAATAGCGCCTTTGGAAGACTACACAAAAGAGTCTGGAAAAACAACCAACTGAAAAACCTCACAAAGATAAGCGTATACAGAGCCGTTGTCATACCCACACTCCTGTTCGGCTCCGAATCATGGGTCCTCTACCGGCACCACCTACGGCTCCTAGAACGCTTCCACCAGCGTTGTCTCCGCTCCATCCTCAACATCCATTGGAGCGCTCACACCCCTAACGTCGAGGTACTCGAGATGGCAGAGGTCGACAGCATCGAGTCCACGCTGCTGAAGATCCAGCTGCGCTGGATGGGTCACGTCTCCAGAATGGAGGACCATCGCCTTCCCAAGATCGTATTATATGGCGAGCTCTCCACTGGCCACCGTGACAGAGGTGCACCAAAGAAAAGGTACAAGGACTGCCTAAAGAAATCTCTTGGTGCCTGCCACATTGATCACCGCCAGTGGGCTGATAACGCCTCAAACCGTGCATCTTGGCGCCTCACAGTTTGGCGGGCAGCAGCCTCCTTTGAAGAAGACCGCAGAGCCCACCTCACTGACAAAAGGCAAAGGAGGAAAAACCCAACACCCAACCCCAACCAACCAATTTTCCCTTGCAACCGCTGCAATCGTGTCTGCCTGTCCCGCATCGGACTGGTCAGCCACAAACGAGCCTGCAGCTGACGTGGACTTTTTACCCCCTCCATAAATCTTCGTCCGCGAAGCCAAGCCAAAGAAGAAAGATGTGTGTGTATTTGTGTATGTGTGTGTGGGTATGTGTGTGTGTATGTGTGTGGGTGTGAGTATGTGTATGTGTATGTGTGTGGGTGTGTGTGGGTGCCCATGTGTGTGTGTGGGTTTGCATGTGTATAAGGACTGCCTAAAGAAATCTCTTGGTGCCTGCCCCATTGACCACCGCCAGTGGGCTGATATCGCCTCAAACCATGCATCTTGGTGCCTCACAGTTTGGCGGGAAGCAACCTCCTTTGAAGAAGACCGCAGAGCCCACCTCACTGAAAAAAGGCAAAGGAGGAAAAACCTAACACCCAACCCCAACCAACCAATTTTCCCCTGCAGCCGCTGCAACCGTGTCTGCCTGTCCCGCATCGGACTTGTCAGCCACAAACGAGCCTGCAGCTGACGTGGACTTTTACCCCCTCCATAAATCTTCGTCCGCGAAGCCAAGCCAAAGAAGAAGAAAAAGAAGAAGAAGAAGAAGAAGATATTTGTGTGGGTGACCATGTGTGTGTGTGTGTGTGTGTGTGTGTGTGTGTGTGTGTGTGTGTGTGTGTGTGTGTGTGTGTGTGTGTGTGTGTGTGTGTGTGTGTGTGTGTGGCTGTGCATGTGTATATATGTGTGTGTGAGTGTGGGTGTTCATGTGTGTGTATATGTGTATGTATGTGTGTGTGTGTATGTGTGTGGGTGGGTATGTGTGTGTAGGTGTGTGTATTTGTCTGGATGTGTGTGGGTGTGTGTGTATATGTGTGTGTGTGGGTGTGTGTGCATGTGTGTATATACGTGTGTGTTTGTGTGTATATATGTGTGTTTGTGTGTATGTGGGTGTGGGTATATGTGCATGTGTGTATGTGTGTGTGTATATGTGTGTGTTTGTGTGTGTAGGTGTGTGTGGGTATGTGTGTGGGTTATGTTTGTGTCTGTATTTGTGTGGGTGTGGGTGTGTGTGGGTATGCATGTGTATATGTATGTGTGTGGGTGTCATGTGTGTGTGTGGGTGTGCATGTGTATATGTGTGTGTGTGAATGTGGGTGTGCATGTGTGTGTATATGTGTATGTATGTGTGTGTGGGTGTAGGTATGTGTGTATGGGTATGTGGGTATATGTGTGGGTGTGTGTGTGGGTGGGTATGTGTGTGTGGGTATGTGTGTGTGGGTATGTATATGTGTGTGTGAGTGTGTGTGTATGTGTGTGTGAGTTTGTGTGTGTCTGTGTGTGTGGGTGTGTGTGTGTGTGTGTGTGTGTGTGTGTAAAGGCAGTACAAAATTCAGTCTCAGAAAATTCAGTTTTGACACGTAGGCTTTAAATTGAAAAGAAGTAGCCATGAAGTAGGTGGGAGAGACCGGGGTGACAGACTGTTTATAAACGCACCAAATCCTTGTCGAAATGCTTCCAGAGAAATGTCCATTTCAGACGGGTGGAAACCAAAATTCCCCTTTTCTCTGTTGTGGGGACTTGAAGCGAGTGATTATCACCAAGCTTCCAGAACCCTTTTGTGGGCCACTTGTTCCAAGTGACCTTCCCTTTTGGTCACGGTGAGGGATAGACTCATCTCCTATAACATGGAGGAATCACACATATTGTCTATCACCACACGAGGCCACTTCAGCACAGTATCCTGAAAATGGCCCCTCCCCATTTCCCTATGATACAGAGAAATCAGCCTAATTGTCTACCATCACACGAGGCCACTTCAGTGCTGTATTACCTACAAGAGCTGTTGCTCCTGTGCTGCCTCCTTAAAATAGACCCTGAGTAAATAGTACACTATGTTTTTAACATGTTGGTCACATGGTCTCCGCACCTGTGCTTCCAGACACTACCTCTCTCCTCAAAAGTATCAAATTTTGGGTATGTGGTGTCCTCAGCCCACTGTAAACCCACAGTCAATCTCTAGGACCTGCAGAGTTTGCAGCCTGATTTGCTCTCTTAAAGTGAAGATCCCACTCAAATGAAAATGAACTGAAAATGGGAACACATGATAATTCCTCTGTACCAGAGAGTGAGGCCTTAGTATGGGGATTATCCAAGCCATTCAGCCAGAGAGCAATTGAATTGTTTATTGTCACCTGTGCCAAAATACAGTGAAAAGCTATCAGAGTGCTATCCAGGGAAGTCAGCCCATGCTTAAATGTTACAGTAAATCATAGTGCAGGGTGCTATGTCACAAAGTGCAGGGAATAGAGAAAAGTGTCATTAAACAGTGCAAGGGTGTCATCCTTTAGTGGTGGTGATCTACTTTAGAGTCTAAAGTAAAAACACAAGGCTGGAGAAACTCAACATGTCAAACAGTGGACCAAGATATTGATACATAACCAACGATAGGTGTATAAGGGAGGGAGGGTACATCAGCAAACAGGGGGAGGGGGATGGCTCTATGAATGGAGAGGAAAGGGGGTGAAGAGCTGGAGGAAAGAAGACAGAGGGATGGAGAAGGAAGGGAGGGAGAATGTTGAGCCAGTTAGCAGAAACTGGAGAAGTCAATGTTAATGCCATCTAGTTGGAGAAGGCCCAGATGGAATATTAGGTTTTGATCCTCCAATTTACTGGTGGCCTTGGTTGGACGGTACATGAGGCCATGGACAGACACGTCAGCACAGGAGTGGGGCGCAGAATTGAAATGGTCGGCCACTGGGAGATCCCCGTCACTGATGTGGACGGAGTAAACAATCTCCCAGTCCAATCTCTCCAACGTAGAAAAGCCAGGTAGAGTCCAATGAAGAAATTGTCTGTGAATCAGGAAGTCCGTGTTTTTCAAGCTCATGTAATCTTCTGCCCAATGGAAGAGGTGCGACTGGTCCTTCAATAAACTGACGGGGGAATGAATAGACAGAGACGATGGGGGAGGGGGATGATATCTTTGCATGAAGCCATGAGGTCAACTCACAGCTCTAATTGAATGGGAGTTTAAAGGTGAAAGGTTATGGGTGCAGTAACGTTGACAACATCATTGGGATGCACTTGGCAGCTGCAAGATGGGTCATAAAAACACAAAGCAACTGGCCATGATACCAACCACAGGAAGTGACCTCAGCAAAGTCATGTCACATCCATCAGCTCTAAAGGAGAAGGGAAGAGATCCAGGAAGATCAGAGCCAGCACCACCAGGTTGAGGAACAGCTTCTTCCCACGGGCAGTGAGGATGGTGAACAACCACAGGGAACGTTCACACTCACCCTCCAAAACTCTCATTTGTACGAAACAAAATTTGTTGATTTGTCCTGCATACATGTTGTTTGTCTGTGTGTCTGCATGTTTTGCACTGAGAACCGGAGAACGCTGTTTCATCAGGTTGTACTCGTACAATCAGGTGACAATAAACTTGACTAATGGCGCAACAGATTTGCAATCATCTGGGTAAATTTAAAGAATCTACCGAATCAGCCTTGATGCTCAACCTCCACTGTCCTGCAGGGCCCACAAAAGAAAACAGCTGATGTGCTGCAGGAAGGATTAGACAGCGGTTCTGCTGAGAAAGTGCAGTGATTAATGGCAAGCTGTCACTGAATGCATTCCATTAGCCAATTGATGTGAAGGCGAGACGTGCACACACAAGAAAGAAGGACGTGTTAAGCATGATGTTTGCTTGTAAAATGTCCAATTCGTTTGTGTACAGGCAGGACTGAGGCAGGCCACAGGCAGCTTAATTACTTTATTTGCGATATCTTTGAACCATCCCGCTTTGCGCTGTGTTCACATGACAGTAGATGGACATGAAGGTATTACATATTCTGGGCAAATTTCCATTCACTCTTGATGTACACTCAGGAGAGTACCCTGGGATGTATTCCTTTAGGACCAGAGGATTTATCTATCTTTTGACCAGCCTAGATCAACCTCTTTAGTGATAGTTAGGTTGAACAAGTTTGCTCTCCACAATTTCAAGATCAGAACTGCCAAGTTAACGGTGCCAGATGGGATAATTTGTAAAGTGAGTCATTCCAAATTTAAAAAAACTTGGGTGTTAAAACGCCTTCTTCTGAAGTCTCTCCCATGCAATGACATCGGATTTGAATGAATCAGGGCAAGTAAGGTAATTCACAGGCATGCTGGAGAACCCCAGCAGGTCATGAAGCAAACATGGGAAGTAACTGGCGTTTCGGTCCTGAGCCCTTCATCAAGGGATGAGCGAGAAGCAGGCAGACGCCAGAATAAAAAGGGCCGGGTGGGGAGTGGAGAAGAAGAACCAGGGGGAGGAGTGCAGGTCACAGGTGGAAGGATTGAGGAGACAAAAGCTGAAAAGTGATAGAGCAACAAAGAATTGAGGAACTCCCATCCTCTTTACTTCAATGTAGACATACAGGCCATTTCGACCCACGAGCCCGTGCCACCCAATTTACATCCAATTAACCTAAACCCCCCCCCATCGCCCCAGTTGGGAGGAAACAGGAGCCCCCGGGGATAACCCACACAGACACAGGGAGAATGTACAAATTCCTTACAGACAGCATGGGATTCGAGCCCTGGGTCCCCAATCGCTATCGTTGTAAAGGCGTTGAGTTAACCAGCCGCAACCGTGCTTTCTATTAATTCCACTTCCCTGCAATTTCCATGCCAGCCATCAATATTTTGCCTTCTCAAATATTTTTCCGACTTTCTTTTGAACATTACTAATGACTCTGCTTCCTTCAGGTTTACATTTCAGACCTTAACTTTGTTCTTAAGTTTTATATACTTGTGTTCCACTTACCCAAAGATACAGCCAGTACACAGCGCACCAACAGAATGATGATCTATTGAACAAGGGTTCTCTTTTTGCCAGACTTGGAATAACTGATGAACTCCACTGTGACAAATCAAAACACTTTACAAGCAATGCATTTCGACGCTTGGCCGAGAATGGAACTCATTCAGACAATAACAGAGCCAAATTACACACAGCTGCATTGGCGCGTGGACTTCAGAAAATAAGAGCATAATCTGCACATATTTTGGAGTCCCACAGCATGGAAACAGGCCCTTCAGTCCAACTTTCTCATGCTGACAATGTCCCATCCACGCTAAAGGCCTGAAACCCATTCCATCCATCATTATTTAACATTACAATAGCACCGCCTCCTTTGTCAACCCATTGCATACATCCATCACCCTCCTGTGAAAACAAGTTACCCCTCAGGCTCCTGTTAAATGACTTCCCCCTTAGACCCAAGTCCTCTGGCTTTCGATTCCCCTACTCTGAAAAAAAATGTGCATTAACCCGATCTATTCCCCCCATGATTCCGTCCACCTCTGTGAGATCACCCCTCATTCTCCTACACTCCTAGGAATTAAAACCCCAGCCTGCTCAACCTCTCCCTCTAGCTCAGGCTCCCGAGTCCTGGCAACGTCCTAGTAAATCTTTTCCATTCCCTCTCCACATCCTGAATGCAACCCTCCAAATGGGGCCTCACCAATCAGAAAAAAAAATCAGTTAAACGAGGAGGTCTGCAGGTGCTGGGGTTGAGTGCAAGGCACAAACATGCTGGAGAAACTCAAGCAGGTCACATATCGTCCACGGGAAGTTAATGGCAATCAATGTTACGGGCCTAGCCATCAGGTTTGACGAAGAGGCCAGCCCCGAAAAGTTAGTGACCCTTTACTTCAAGATCATTATCATCCAACTATAAAAAGCAGTAAGATCCATTGTATCGGGCACCAACAGGATCAGTAATGCCGGATATGCATATTTTCCATTTGCTTGAGACTCACCCTTACAACCCCTAATGCACCAACATGAAGAATAAACAGTTTAAAAGGCAAAAGACAGTGTAAAATGTAAAGTAATTTGAAAAAATTAATATTGTTGTCCTCTATTACTTTAATCAAGTAATTCCTGTAACTTACAAAATTTACATTTAAATTCGAACTGTGATCACTGGCGCTGTAACAGTGTTGCACTAAACCATGCCACCATCTTTACAGATAAGGCCTAACTAATATCCTCAATAATATACTAATAAAGATAAAGACTCTTACCATAGAAGCATATAATGCTACAGCACAGAAAACAGGCCATTCTGTGCCAAAAACATCATGCCACTGGTCACACTGACCTGCACTCATTCCATCACCCTCCAGACCTCACCCATCCATGTATCTATCCAGT
This sequence comes from Narcine bancroftii, assembly GCF_036971445.1. Taxonomy (NCBI): domain Eukaryota; kingdom Metazoa; phylum Chordata; class Chondrichthyes; order Torpediniformes; family Narcinidae; genus Narcine; species Narcine bancroftii. The sequence goes on from NC_091471.1 coordinate 256,387,916, forward strand.
TTTATTTTGAAAACTTAAGAATGAACCTTCATTAAGCAAGACACATGTCAACTCATTCCACACTCCACCACTCTCTGAGTGAAAGTTCCACCTGATGTTTGTCCTACACTCTTTCCTTTTCACTCTAAAGCCATGTCCTCTTATATTTATCTCACCTAATTTAAGTGTAAAGAGCCCACTTGCATTTACTCTGTCTATACCTCTCATAATTTTGTAAACCTCTATCGAATCTCCCCTCATTCTTCTACCCTCCCTGTAACTCAACTGCTGAAGACCCAGCAACATCCTAGTAAATCTTCTCTGCACTCTTCCAATCTTATTGATATCCTTCCTGCAGTTAGGTGATCAGAACTGCTCACAATATTCCAAATTTGGCCTCACCAATGTTTTAAACATCTTCACTATAACATCCCAATTCCTGTACTCAATACTTAGAGTTATAAAGACCAAAATGCCAGAAGCTTTCTTCACAGACCTGTCTGTCTACCTGTGACGCCACTTTGACTGAATTATGTATCTGTATTCCCAGATCCCTTTGCTTCTCCACACACCTTAGTGCCCTTCCATTTACTGTGTATATCCTTCCTTGGTTTGTCCTTTCAAAGTGCAACACCTCACACTTTTCTACATTAAATTCCATCTGCTACTTTCTGGCCCAATTTTCCAGCTGGTTCAGATCCTTCTGCAAGCTTTGAAAACCTTCGTCGTTGTCCACAACGCCTCCAATCTTAGTGTCATCAGCAAATTTACTGATCCAATTTCCCACATTATCATCCAGATTATTTATATAGACAACAAACAACAATGGACCCAACTCCGATCCCTGAGGCACACCACTAATCATAGGCCTCCAGTATGAGAAGCATCACCCACTCGCTGTCTTCTTCCATTCAGCCAATTTTGAATCCAGCTTACAATCTCTCCTCCTTTGCACCAGACAGTGATGCAACCAGCCAGAATGTAGAAGTTTTTGAGACTCTTTGGTGCAATACTGAATCTCCTCACAAGGTACAGCGCTAGTGACCCTTCTTCTTGATTGTATCAACATGGAGGCCCTAGGTTAGATCCTCAGAGATGTAGATGCCCAGGAATTGGAAGTACTTGACCCTCTCCACTGCTGACCCCTCGATGAGGACTGGGTGGTGTTCCTTTGACTCCCTCCTGAAGTCAACAATCATCTCCTTGGTTTTGCTAACATTGAGTGCAAGGTTGTTGTGTCACCACTCAACGAACTGATCTTTCTCCCTCCTGTATGCTTCCTCATTGCCGTCTGTGATTCTGTTGATGACAGTGGTGTCATTGGCAAATTTGGAGCCAGCATTTCAATTGTGCCTGGCCACACAGTCACGGGAGAAGAGCAGTGGGCTCATCTTTGTGTGCCCGTGTTGATGATCAGTGAGGAGGAGACATTTTTTCCAATTCATCCTGACTGTGGTTCTACAATGAGAAAGTCAAGGATCCAGTTGCAGACAAGAGGTACAAAGGCCCAAGTTTTAGAGTTTGTTGGCCAGCACTGATGGTGAAGGCTGAACTGATGAACATTATCACTTCTCGACCTTTTGGCTAAGATCAAGTGTGAAGTGATGAAGATTAGCCAGATGTATGTGTTGCTGTTGTCTCTGTGATCCAGAACTGAGTGGAGCCAGAGATTGTGATGAATTGCAGTGGGTCCGAATCTTTACTTAGGTCTTGTAGTGTGAATAAAAGCTCTCCTGACTGGAAGGAGAACAAACACTTTATTAGCTTATAACGAAGGGTAGGGTCTCACAGTCGTCTTCAGAAGGGTTCTGAGTTTAGGCGGAAAATCAGGGTTATATGTGGGCAGATGGGGGTGGAGCCGGGAGGTGGGGCCAGCCATCTGCAAAACACCCTACCAGTGAATCCATGTTCACTGCATTCACCCCTTCCTGTAGAATTTAGGGTCTGTGAATGAACTCAGAGAACATGGGTTCAGAAACTGACCAATTATACAGTTATTTACAAATTTACAGATTTAAGTGGTCCAGGGGTCTAGAAATCATGGTGGAGTGCCTTAGCACTGGGGAGCCTTGGACTCCTTGGGTCTCCTGGTCCCCTTGTGAGGGAGGAGAGGCGGACTGGGTCTCTGGCTCAACAGTGGAGGGGGTGCACTTCCCAGGCCCTGACTGGGGGTGGCGAGAATTAACTCGGTACCTCCAAGGGCACCTAAAACAATGGACCCTCTGTTCTGGTGGGTGCCAGGTCCCTGATGGAAACGGTGTCCTCCATGTCACCTGGGTACTCCTCATAGGCGTACGTGGGATTGGCATTGGGCAGTTTCACCTTTTCCACCAGGGGATTGGTCTTGCTTCTCTGCACACTCTTCCTGATGACTGGACTAGGTATAGTGAACCAGGTTGGGAGTGTAGTTCCCGATGTTTACCTTCTTTCTAAAGTGAATAGGAGCTTGTGAATAGTAGTAGCGTTGGTCGCGGTACATAGAGGCGACCAGATGGAATGGAGTGCCATAGGGAGGACTTCCTACCAGTGCATATCTGGATGGCCTTTTGACCTCAAGGCCAGTTTGACACCCTTCCAGACCTTGACATTCTCCTTTTCAACCCTCCTGTTCCCCTGGGGTTTGTAGCTAGTAGTCCTGCTGGATGAGATGCCCCTCACCAGCAGGTACTGATCTGGCCATCACTCATAAAGGATGAGCCCTGGTCACTATGAATATAGCTGGGATACCTGAACAGAGTGAAAATGAAGTCTAGGGCCTTTATGACTGACGAAGTGGGCGTGACTGGGCAAGGAATGGCAAATGGGAAGCGGGAGTACTTGTCAATGACAGAGAGTAAGAAGGTGTTTCATTCGTGGAGGAGAAAGATCCCTTAAAATCAATGCTGAAGGGCCTGCATGACTTGATCAGGTGCACCTTTGTGGGGTGGTAGAAGTGTGGCTTGCACTCCGCACAGACCTGGCAAGAACTGATTATTTCCCTGACATCTTCCATGGAGTAGGGCAGATTGTGCGCCATGATAAAATGAGTCATGCAGGTGATCCCTGGATGGCAGAGCTTATTATGCAGAGATCACAGTTGGCTGGTGTGTGCAGAGGCACAGCTTCCTCTGGACAAGGCATCTGGAGGGTCATTAAGGGCTCCTGGCCCATAGGCAATGTCATAATTGTAGATGGAGGGGTCAATCCTCCACCTTTTCATTTTTGATTTTGCTGCTTTTGCCATTATTAAACATGAATGCGACCGAGTGCTGGTCAGTGAGGAGCGTAAATTTCCCACCAGCCAGGTAGTGTCTCCAGTGCCTCATGGCTTCTATAATAGTTTAAGTCTCCTTTTCTAAAGAGGGGTTCCAGAGCTTGTGGTCTTGTAATGTCTGAGAAAAAATGCAACCGGCCTGCCCACCTGGTTAAGGGTAACGGCCAGGGCTACATCCAAAGCATCACTTTCCTCTTGGAAAGGTGCATTCTTGTCCACCATGTACATGATGGCTTTCGCAATATAGTTCCGGCGGAAGTTAAAAGCCATTTGGGCTTCAGCCAGGAAGGGAAATTAGTGGCTTTTAAGAGAGGGCAAACCTTATCAGTTTATTGAGGGATCCACTGGGCGTAATATGAGAAAAAACCCCAGGCATCTCCTCAAAGCCTTTGGGGATGGAGAGATCCAACAGGGAGCACATCCTATCGAGATCGGGGCCAATGATGTCATCCTCCACCGCGTAGCCAAGGATAGCCAGATATTTAGTCCTGAACACACACTTGGTAGAGTTATATGTGAGGTTCAGGGCTTTTGCTGCGTAGAGAAAACTCTGAAGGTTGGTGCCATGGTCTTCCATGGTGTGGCCACAGATGGTGACATTATCAAGGAAGGGGAAGGTAGCCTTCCACCCATACTTGTCCACTATTCTGTCCATCTGCCTCAGGAAGATAGAAACCCCATTAGTAATGCAGAAAGGGACCCTCTGGAATTGATAGAGACCACCGTTAACCTCAAGTGCCATATATGGAAGGTCCTTGGAACAGGTTGACAGCTAGTGATAGGCAGCTTTCAGGTTAATGGTCCAATAGACCTGATACTGCACAATATCATTCACTATGTCTGAAATTTGAGGGAGGGGGTATGCGTCCAGGTGTGTTACCGATTAATAGCTTGCCTCTATTCAATTACTAGCCTGGACTTGTTTTCCCCTTTTACCACCACCACTTGCGCTCTCCACAGGGTGGTGCTAGGTTCGATGATACCTTCACTGAGTAGACGTTGTGTCTCAGATTTTATAAAATATCGGTCTGTTCCCCTGTACCTCCTGCTCTTGGTAGCAATAATTTTGCAGTCTGACAGATTCGGGAATAGAGGAGGGGGGGGTCGAATTTCAGTGTGGAGGGGCTGCATGTGGGTTCCGATTTTAGGGCCTCTCTGTTCAGAACCATTACAGGGGGGAAGTGGATCAGAATACTCCAAGATCACGCTTTTAAGGTGATACAGGAAGTCCAGACCCAACAATTCATCAAGACTATACAAACAAAATTTACAGAATCCCCCCACCACCCTTCAAACATCAGATGCACCATACAATCTTGTTAAACACATGTAGAATATGAATGAGACGGAAGGAATATGTGATAATTGGAAGATACATCTTCAGGTTTTATTCTTGCATTTAGTGAAATGCCCGTTTGTCTTCACAGTCACTACGGAGTTGCTAAGCTGGTGAGGTCTGTCCTAATCTAGGACCATCGAAGCTAGGCCCCCAGAGATTCCAGGCTCCTCACTCGAGTGGCCCCCACCATCCTGGGTTGCTCTGCGTAGGTAAAAGGACATCAACCTCATGGCATGGCAAGATGGCCGCCCTCCTTCCTCCAACAATGATAGCGCCGTTTCAATTCAGATCGCGGCAAGATGGTCACCGAGACTTTTTGTGCCATTTCCTCACTGCCACCCCACCCCCACCTCCGTCAGCATGTCATGCAGCAAATGGGTTTGGGTGAATTCGGGGCAGATGGATTGGGGAGCGGCGTAGGTTGCGGACTCCCCCAGGCAAACCCTCAGCCAATGTCCTTTCTTGCCATGGCCAGAGGACGCTGAGTATTTTGCCAGGCAACGAGATCAGAGATACTGGTTCTTGCCACAGAGAAAGCGTTCCCTGACACAGGAAGCGGCAGCCATTAGGCCAGGGGTAGCAGGAGCAGCCAGTCCTTGGAAGGGGTCACCTGGATGGGCGAGCTCCCTTGCTTCAAGGTCGTCATTCTCAAGCTTGGCCTGTTCCAGTGATTTGGCCAGTTCAATATGGCTAGCCAGGTCCTTCTTACCCGACTCGAGCAGTCACTGCCTCAAGTACCTTGAGCGAACCCCCACGACTAGAGTGTCGCGGATCTGTTCTTATTCATGAATGTGGCCCGTACCCACTATGTACCTGCACTTCTTGGCAAGTGTCCAGCAGCTAGTCATCGATGGTCTCTCCTGGCCGCTGGTGACATAGAGCAATTCGGCGCCTTGCTAGGACCTCATTCTGCGACTTCATGTACCAAGCCTTCAACACCTCGATAGCAGCATCATACGTAGAGCAGTCCCCAATGACTGCATTCCCTTTCGTTCCTACCCTTGAAATGAGTGTGGGCCTCCTGAGTTCAGTGGTGCGGAAGACGTCTCTGGTCGCGTTCAGGTCGGCCTGGAAACAGTCTACCCAGTACGTGAACTCCTCAGCCGTGCGGCGAACAGAGGGTCTATCAGCAGCGCCCCTGACTTGAGTCGCGCTTCCATCGTTGGGGAATAAGCAAGTAAAACTGTAGCGCAAATAAAAGCTCTCATGACTTTAGGGAGGACAAACGCTTTTATTATCTTATAATATTATAATATTATCTTATTGTGTGCAGTTTTGGTCACCTTATCTAAGGAAGGATGTTCTTGCAATGGAGGGAGTGCAGAGGCGATTCACCAGGCTGATACCTGGAATGGCAGGAATAACTTATGAGGAAAGATTGCGCAATTTGGGATTGTACTCGCTGGGAGTTTAGAAGATTGAGAGGGGATCTCATAGAGACCTATAAAATTCTGGCAGGACTGGACAGAATGGATGCAGATGGGATGTTTCCAATGACGGGAAAATCCAGAACCCGGGGCCATGGTTTGAGGATAATAGGCAAACCATTTAGGACCGAGATGAGGAGGAATTTCTTGACCCAGAGGGTGGTGAATCTGTGGAATTCATTGCCACAGAGGGCAGTAGAGGCAGGTTCATTAAATCTATTTAAGAGGGAATTAGATCTATTTCTTCAGTATAAGGGTATTAAAGGTTACGGAGAGAAGGCGGGGATGGGGTACTGAACTTTAAGATCAGCCATGATCTCGTTGAATGGCGGAGCAGGCTGAATGACCTACTCCTGCTCCTATCTTCTATGTTTCTATAACTGTGGGTAGGGTCTCACAGTCATCTTCAGAAGGGTTCTGGGTTTAGACGGGAAACCAGGGTTATATGTGAGCAGATGGGGGTGGAGCCGGGAGACTGGGCCAGCACAACACCCTACCAGTGAGTCCCAGTTCACTTCAGGTACTGGTTGACTCTGGCCATGGCCAACCTCCCATGCCGCCCAATTACACCCAATGAACTGACAACTGCGGTAGGTTTTTGAAGTGTGGGAGGGAACTGGAGCCCCATGAGTAAACCCACGCAGGCACGGGGAGAATGTACAATCTCCTTATCGACAGAGCGGGATTTCAACCCCTGATGCCTTGGCTGGCGCTATCATCGCGTTGCACTCACCACGACGCCAACCATGTGGCTTTTATGGAGGGAATAGCACCACCTCTTTACTTCAGACTTGAGGAAGGGTCCCAACCCAGACATGGGCTGTTTCTGCCCATGGATGTTGCCTGCCCACTGAATCTCTCTACCATCCTCTGCTCTATGTCTCAAGGGTCAGTCCCTGGCAGAATCCTTGCTCACGCTTGCTTTGGCAGCCCTCCTGCCGCAGAATCCAAGCACAGACATAGAATGCAAAAGTAATCCATGGCGTCGAGCACTTTGAGACATTTTTGACGTGACAAGGCGCCATATAATGTGGCAGTATTATTCCAAGACACTTTGTCTGACAGATTTATCAAGACGTGAAGAAAGCTTTGTCTTAAATAACGACTGAAGCCTCATCAAGGGAACAGAGCGGTGTGTGGAATCCACAAGAACGCAGCGCCGTGCTCAGAAGTATCCCCTTACACCTGCTCTGTGCCACGAATTATAACAGTGGCTGATAAGCGGGTGGTGGGGGGGGGATGGGGTGGTGGGGGGGGGATGGGGTGGTGGGGGGGGGATGGGGTGGTGGGGGGGGGATGGGGTGGTGGGGGGGGGATGGGGTGGTGGGGGGGGGATGGGGTGGTGGGGGGGGGATGGGGTGGTGGGGGGGGGATGGGGGGGGGGGGGGCACTCTGTCTCACACCGACCCGACGTATTTACAACAATTTGTACATGAATCCCAGGCGACACGAGTGAAATATACCCAGCAATCGCTCTCTGTCCTGAAGTGTGCTGGGCGATTGAATGAAGAGATTATATTAGACGCTAAATTGTTGCATGGTCTCTGCTGAGTGACGGATGCGTTTCAGGAAACACATTTTAATAGAGCGATCGTACTCACGTACAACGTAAGAGAAATGAGCTCGCTGGTTTTCCATTTACCCAGCAGGTCACATTAACATTCTGATTAACGCTGAGCCCATTAGACTGGAAAGGAAATTCACCCGAACAGAATTTCACAATTCACCACAGTCCTCGCTTACAATTACATCCTTATTATTGGCTCCTCCTTCATAGAAAATTTACTATTATGTTTACGGAGCATGAACTGAATGCAGAGTATGCCAGTAACAGTAACAGCTACAGACATACCACACACAAAAAACATTGTCATACCCCACTCTACAACAGTCTGTAACACTGTCGTGCCCCAATACCCCAATCTGTAACTGACATATCCCACTCTGTAACAATGTCACACCCCACTCTTTAACACTGTAATACCCCTCTTTGTTGAATTGTCATCTTTCTTTGGCTTGGCTTCGCGGACGAAGACTTATGGAGGGGGTAAATGTCCACGTCAGCTGCAGGCTCGATTGTGGCTGACCAGTCCGATGCGGGACAGGCAGACACGGTTGCAGCGGTTGCAGGGGAAAATTGGTTGGTTGGGGTTGGGTGTTGGGTTTTTCCTCCTTTGCCTTTTGTCAGTGAGGTGGGCTCTGCGGTCTTCTTCAAAGGAGGTTGCTGCCCGCCAAACTGTGAGGCGCCAAGATGCACGGTTGGAGGCGAGATCAGCCCACTGGCGGTGGTCAATGTGGCAGGCACCAAGAGATTTCTTTAGGCAGTCCTTGTACCTCTTCTTTGGTGCACCTCTGTCACGGTGGCCAGTGCAGAGCTCGCCATATAACATGATCTTGGGAAGGCGATGGTCCTCCATTCTGAAGACGTGACCTACCCAGCGCAGTTGGGTCTTCAGCAGCGTGGATCCGATGCTATCGGCTTCTGCCATGTCGAGTACTTCGATGTTCGGGATGAAGTCGCGCCAATGAATGTTGAGCATGGAGCGGAGACAACGCTGGTGGAAGCGTTCTAGGAGCCGTAGGTGATGCCGGTAGAGGACCCATGATTCGGAGCCGAACAGGAGTGTGGGTATGACAACGGCTCTGTATACGCTAATCTTTGAGAGGTTTTTCAGTTGGTTGTTTTTCCAGACTCTTTTGTGTAGTCTTCAAAAGGCACTATTTGCCTTGTCCAGTCTGTTGTCTATCTCGTTGTCGATCCTTGCATCCGATGAAATGGTGCAGCCGAGATAGGTAAACTGGTTGATCGTTTTGAGTTTTGTGTGCCCGATGGAGATGTGGGGGGGGGCTGGTAGTCATGGTGGGGAGCTGGCTGATGGAGGACCTCAGTTTTCTTCAGGCTGACTTCCAGGCCAAACATTTTGGCAGTTTCCACAAAACAGGACGTCAAGCGCTGAAGAGCTGGCTCTGAATGGGCAACTAAAGTGGCATCGTCTGCAAAGAGTAGTTCACGGACAAGTTGCTCTTATATCTTGGTGTGAGCTTGCAGGCGCCTCAGATTGAAGAGAGTGCCATTCGTGCGGTACCGGATGTAAACAGCGTCTTCATTGTTGAGGTCTTTCATGACTTGTTTCAGCATCATGCTGAAGAAGATTGAAAAGAGGGTTGGTGCGAGAATGCAGCCTTGCTTTACGCCATTGTTAATGGAGAAGGGGTCAGAGAGCTCATTGCTGTATCTGACCCGACCTAGTTGGTTTTCGTGCAGTTGGATAACCATGTTGAGGAACTTTGGGGGGCATCCGAGGCGCTCTAGTATTTGCCAAAGCCCTTTCATACCCCCTCTATAACTATCATACCCCACTATGTAACACACTCATGCCCCACTAGGAAAAACTGTCATATCCTACACTGTAACGCTGTCAAACCAAACCCAGTAACACTGTCATGCCTCACTCTGTAACACTGTCATACCCCACTCAGTAACACTGTCCTACCCCACTCAGTAACACTGTCATGCCTCACTCTGTAACACTGTCATACCCCACTCAGTAACACTCTCATGCCTCACTCTGTAACACTGTCATACCCCACTCAGTAACACTGTCCTACCCCACTCAGTAACACTGTCATGCCTCACTCTGTAACACTGTCATACCCCACTCAGTAACACTGTCATGCCTCACTCTGTAACACTGTCATACCACACTCAGTAACACTGTCCTACCCCACAGTGCAACACTGTCATACCTCACTCTGTAACACTCTCATACCCCACTCTGTAACACTGTCATGCCCCATGCAGTAATACTGTATTACCCCACAATGCAATACTGTCATACCCTGCTAAGTAACACTGTCCTACAGCACACAATAACATTGACATAACTCACTCTGTAACTCTGATACCCCACTCAGTACCACTGCCATACCCCTTCTGTAACACTGTCAAACACCAAACTGCAACACTGGCATACCCCAATCTGTAACACTGTAATATCCCACTCTGTAACACCATCATAAACCATTCTATAACACTGTGATACCCCATACAATAACACCGTCATATCCTATTCTGTAACACTGTCATACCCCACTCAGTAACACTGTAATACCCCGCACTGCAACACAGTCATACCCAGCTAAGTAACACTGTCATAAAGCACACAATAACACTGGCATAACACACTCTGTAACTCACATATCCCACTCTGCAACACGATCATGCCCCTCCTGTAGCAATTTCATATACACTCTAACACTGACATGTCCCATTCTGTAACTGTCATACCCCAAACTGTAACATTGTCATCGCCCACTCTGTAACACTGTCATAACCCACAATGTTAGACTGTCATATCCCATGCTGCAACTATCATAATTCACTCTGTAACTCTGTCATACCCCGCACTGTAACACTGTTATATCCCACACTGTAGCATTGTTATACTCACCTCTATTATTCTCTTATACACCCACTTTAACAAGTTCATACCCCACTGTGCAACACTGTTGTACCCCATTCTATAACTGACACACCCCACTCTGTAACACTGTCATACACCACTCTGTAACACTGCAATATTCCACTCTATAACACCATCATACCCTATTCTGTAACACTGTAATGCCCACACAATAACACCGTCATATCTCACTGTAACACTGTCAAACCCCACTCTGAACACTGTCAAACCCCTTCTGTGACAATTTCATATACGCTCTAACAGTGTCATGTCCCATTGTGTAACTGTTATACCCCACACTATAACATTGTTATACCCACTTCTATAATTATCTTATACACCCACTGAAACAAGTTTCATGGCCCCACTCTGTAACACTGTCTACCCCACTCTGTGACACTCTAATACACCACTCTCTAACACTGCCCTACCCCATTCTGTAACTGACATATCCCACTCTGTAACACTGTAATAGCCCACATAATAAGACCGTTATACGCCAATCTGTAATACTATAATACCCACACTTTAACACTGTCTACCCCACTCTGTAACACTCTAATACCCATTCATTAAAACTGTAATACACCACACCACAACACTGTCATACCTTGCTCAGTAACTCTCATGCCCCACACAATAGCACTGACATACCCCACTTTCCCACTCTGTAACATTGTAATACCTACATTTTAACACAGTAATACTCCACAGTGCAATACTGTCATACCCAACTCAGTAAGACTGTAATACACCACACTTCAACACAGTTATACCCTGCTAAGTAACACTGTCATACAGCACACAATTACACTGGCATAACCCACTCTGTAACACTCGAAAACCCCATTCATTAAAACTGTAATACACCACACTGCAACACTGTCATACCTTGCTCAGTAACTCTGTCATGCCCCACACAATAGCACTGACAAACCCCACTCGATAACATTGTAATACCCACACTTCAACACTGTAAAACCCCACAATGCAACACTGTCATATCCCGCTCAGTAACTCCAACACCCCATCAAGGTAACACCACCACCCATCACTGTAACAACAACACCCCATCACTGTTACCCCAACACCCCATCACTGTAACACCAACACCCCATCAAGGTAACACCAACACCCGATCACTATAACACCAACACCCCATTACAGTACCACCAACACCCATCACTGTAACAACGACACCCCATCACTGTTACCCCAACACCCCATCACTGTAACACCAACACCCCATCAAGGTTACACCAACACCCATCACTGTAACAACAACACCCCTTCACCGTAACACCAACACTCAATCACTATAACACCAACACCCCATTACAGTACCACCAACACCCCATCACTGTAATACCGACAACCCATTACTGCAATACCAACACCCCATCACTGTAACACCAACATCCCATCACAGTAACACCAACACCACATCACTGTAACACCAACACCACATCACTGTAACACCAACACCCCATCACGGAAACACCAACAACCAATCACTGTAACACCAACACCCCATCACTGTAACACCAACAGCCCAACACTGCAACACTAATAGCCCAACACTGTAACACCTACACACCATCACTATAAATCCAACACTCCATCACTGAAACACTTAACACCTATCACTCTAACAGCAACACCTGACCACTATAACAACACCCCATCACTATAACAACATCCCATCACTGTTACCCCAACACCCCATCACTGTTACCCCAACACCCCATCACTGTAACACCAACACCCCATCACCGTAACACCAACACCCGATCACTATAACACCAACACCCCATTACAGTACCACCAACACCCATCACTGTAACAACAACACCCCATCACTGTTACCCCAACACCCCATCACTGTAACACCAACACCCATCACTGTAACAACAACACCCCATCACTGTAACACCAACACCCCATCACCGTAACACCAACACTCAATCACTATAACACCAACACCCCATTACAGTACCACCAACACCCCATCACTGTAATACCGACAACCCATTACTGCAATACCAACACCCCATCACTGTAACACAAACACCCCATCACGGTAATACCGACAACCCATCCCTGTAACACCAACACGCCATCACTGTAATAGCGACAACCCATCACCGTAATGTCAACACCCCATCACTGTAATACAGAAAACCCATCACTAATACCAACACACAATCACCTTAACACGAGCTCTCCTTCACTATAACACCAATATCTCATCACCGTAACACCAACACCCCATCACAGTAACACCAACACCACATCACTGTAACACCAACACCCCATCACGGAAACACCAACACCCCATCACTCTACCACCAACACCCCATCACTGTAACACCAACACCACATCACTGTAACACCAACACCCCATCACGGAAACACCAACAACCCATCACTGTAACACCAACACCCCATCACAGTAACACCAACACCTCATCACTGTAACACCAACACCCCATCACGGAAACACCAACAACCCATCACTGTAACACCAACACCCCATCACTGTAACACCAACATCCCATCACAGTAACACCAACACCACATCACTGTAACACCAACACCACATCTCTGTAACACCAACACCCCATCACGGAAACACCAACAACCCATCACTGTAACACCAACACCCCATCACTGTAACACCAACACCCCATCACGGAAACACCAACAACCCATCACTGTAACACCAACACCACATCACTGTAACACCAACACCCCATCACGGAAACACCAACACCCCATCACTCTACCACCAACATCCCATCACTGTAACACCAACACCACATCACTGTAACACCAACACCCCATCACGGAAACACCAACAACCCATCACTGTAACACCAACACCCCATCACTGTAACACCAACACCCCATCAAAGTAACACCAACACCACATCACTGTAACACCAACACCCCATCACGGAAACACCAACAACCCATCACTGTAACACCAACACCCCATCACTGTAACACCAACATCCCATCACTCTACCACCAACATCCCATCACTGTAACACCAACACCACATCACTGTAACACCAACACCCCATCACGGAAACACCAACAACCCATCACTGTAACACCAACACCCCATCACTGTAACACCAACACCCCATCACAGTAACACCAACACCACATCACTGTAACACCAACACCCCATCACGGAAACACCAACAACCCATCACTGTAACACCAACACCCCATCACAGTAACACCAACACCTCATCACTGTAACACCAACACCACATCACGGAAACACCAACAACCCATCACTGTAACACCAACACCCCATCACTGTAACACCAACATCCCATCACAGTAACACCAACACCACATCACTGTAACACCAACACCACATCTCTGTAACACCAACACCCCATCACGGAAACACCAACAACCCATCACTGTAACACCAACACCCCATCACTGTAACACCAACACCCCATCACGGAAACACCAACAACCCATCACTGTAACACCAACACCACATCACTGTAACACCAGCACCCCATCACGGAAACACCAACACCCCATCACTCTACCACCAACATCCCATCACTGTAACACCAACACCACATCACTGTAACACCAACACCCCATCACGGAAACACCAACAACCCATCACTGTAACACCAACACCCCATCACTGTAACACCAACACCCCATCACGGAAACACCAACACCCCATCACTCTACCACCAACATCACATCACTGTAACACCAACACCACATCACTGTAACACCAACACCCCATCACGGAAACACCAACAACCCATCACTGTAACACCAACACCCCATCACTGTAACACCAACACCCCATCACAGTAACACCAACACCACATCACTGTAACACCAACACCCCATCACGGAAACACCAACAACCCATCACTGTAACACCAACACCCCATCACTGTAACACCAACATCCCATCACTCTACCACCAACATCCCATCACTGTAACACCAACACCACATCACTGTAACACCAACACCCCATCACGGAAACACCAACAACCCATCACTGTAACACCAACACCCCATCACTGTAACACCAACACCCCATCACAGTAACACCAACACCACATCACTGTAACACCAACACCCCATCACGGAAACACCAACAACCCATCACTGTAACACCAACACCCCATCACAGTAACACCAACACCTCATCACTGTAACACCAACACCCCATCACGGAAACACCAACAACCCATCACTGTAACACCAACACCCCATCACTGTAACACCAACATCCCATCACAGTAACACCAACACCACATCACTGTAACACCAACACCACATCTCTGTAACACCAACACCCCATCACGGAAACACCAACAACCCATCACTGTAACACCAACACCCCATCACTGTAACACCAACACCCCATCACGGAAACACCAACAACCCATCACTGTAACACCAACACCACATCACTGTAACACCAACACCCCATCACGGAAACACCAACACCCCATCACTCTACCACCAACATCCCATCACTGTAACACCAACACCACATCACTGTAACACCAACACCCCATCACGGAAACACCAACAACCCATCACTGTAACACCAACACCCCATCACTGTAACACCAACACCCCATCACAGTAACACCAACACCACATCACTGTAACACCAACACCCCATCACGGAAACACCAACAACCCATCACTGTAACACCAACACCCCATCACTGTAACACCAACATCCCATCACTGAAACACCAACATCTCATCACTGTAACACCAACACCACATCACTGTAACACCAACACCCCATCACGGAAACACCAACAACCCATCACTGTAACACCAACACCCCATCACTGTAACACCAACATCCCATCACAGTAACACCAACACCACATTACTGTAACACCAACACCACATCACTGTAACACCAACACCCCATCACGGAAACACCAACAACCCATCACTGTAACACCAACACCCCATCACTGTAACACCAACATCCCATCACTGAAACACCAACATCTCATCTCTGTAACACCAACAACCCATCACTGTAACACCAACACCCCATCACTGTAACACCAACACCCCATCACGGAAACACCAACAACCCATCACTGTAACACGAACACCACATCACTGTAACACCAACACCCCATCACGGAAACACCAACACCCCATCACTCTACCACCAACATCCCATCACTGTAACACCAACACCACATCACTGTAACACCAACACCCCATCACGGAAACACCAACACCCCATCACTCTACCACCAACATCACATCACTGTAACACCAACACCACATCACTGTAACACCAACACCCCATCACGGAAACACCAACAACCCATCACTGTAACACCAACACCCCATCACTGTAACACCAACACCCCATCACAGTAACACCAACACCACATCACTGTAACACCAACACCCCATCACGGAAACACCAACAACCCATCACTGTAACACCAACACCCCATCACTGTAACACCAACATCCCATCACTCTACCACCAACATCCCATCACTGTAACACCAACACCACATCACTGTAACACCAACACCCCATCACGGAAACACCAACAACCCATCACTGTAACACCAACACCCCATCACTGTAACACCAACACCCCATCACAGTAACACCAACACCACATCACTGTAACACCAACACCCCATCACGGAAACACCAACAACCCATCACTGTAACACCAACACCCCATCACAGTAACACCAACACCTCATCACTGTAACACCAACACCCCATCACGGAAACACCAACAACCCATCACTGTAACACCAACACCCCATCACTGTAACACCAACATCCCATCACAGTAACACCAACACCACATCACTGTAACACCAACACCACATCTCTGTAACACCAACACCCCATCACGGAAACACCAACAACCCATCACTGTAACACCAACACCCCATCACTGTAACACCAACACCCCATCACGGAAACACCAACAACCCATCACTGTAACACCAACACCACATCACTGTAACACCAACACCCCATCACGGAAACACCAACACCCCATCACTCTACCACCAACATCCCATCACTGTAACACCAACACCACATCACTGTAACACCAACACCCCATCACGGAAACACCAACAACCCATCACTGTAACACCAACACCCCATCACTGTAACACCAACACCCCATCACAGTAACACCAACACCACATCACTGTAACACCAACACCCCATCACGGAAACACCAACAACCCATCACTGTAACACCAACACCCCATCACTGTAACACCAACATCCCATCACTGAAACACCAACATCTCATCACTGTAACACCAACACCACATCACTGTAACACCAACACCCCATCACGGAAACACCAACAACCCATCACTGTAACACCAACACCCCATCACTGTAACACCAACATCCCATCACAGTAACACCAACACCACATTACTGTAACACCAACACCACATCACTGTAACACCAACACCCCATCACGGAAACACCAACAACCCATCACTGTAACACCAACACCCCATCACTGTAACACCAACATCCCATCACTGAAACACCAACATCTCATCTCTGTAACACCAACAACCCATCACTGTAACACCAACACCCCATCACTGTAACACCAACACCCCATCACGGAAACACCAACAACCCATCACTGTAACACGAACACCACATCACTGTAACACCAACACCCCATCACGGAAACACCAACACCCCATCACTCTACCACCAACATCCCATCACTGTAACACCAACACCACATCACTGTAACACCAACACCCCATCACGGAAACACCAACAACCCATCACTGTAACACCAACACCCCATCACTGTAACACCAACACCCCATCAAAGTAACACCAACACCACATCACTGTAACACCAACACCCCATCACGGAAACACCAACAACCCATCACTGTAACACCAACACCCCATCACTGTAACACCAACATCCCATCACTCTACCACCAACATCCCATCACTGTAACACCAACACCACATCACTGTAACACCAACACCCCATCACGGAAACACCAACAACCCATCACTGTAACACCAACACCCCATCACTGTAACACCAACACCCCATCACAGTAACACCAACACCACATCACTGTAACACCAACACCCCATCACGGAAACACCAACAACCCATCACTGTAACACCAACACCCCATCACAGTAACACCAACACCTCATCACTGTAACACCAACACCCCATCACGGAAACACCAACAACCCATCACTGTAACACCAACACCCCATCACTGTAACACCAACATCCCATCACAGTAACACCAACACCACATCACTGTAACACCAACACCACATCTCTGTAACACCAACACCCCATCACGTAAACACCAACAACCCATCACTGTAACACCAACACCCCATCACTGTAACACCAACACCCCATCACGGAAACACCAACAACCCATCACTGTAACACCAACACCACATCACTGTAACACCAACACCCCATCACGGAAACACCAACACCCCATCACTCTACCACCAACATCCCATCACTGTAACACCAACACCACATCACTGTAACACCAACACCCCATCACGGAAACACCAACAACCCATCACTGTAACACCAACACCCCATCACTGTAACACCAACACCCCATCACGGAAACACCAACACCCCATCACTCTACCACCAACATCCCATCACTGTAACACCAACACCACATCACTGTAACACCAACACCCCATCACGGAAACACCAACAACCCATCACTGTAACACCAACACCCCATCACTGTAACACCAACACCCCATCACAGTAACACCAACACCACATCACTGTAACACCAACACCCCATCACGGAAACACCAACAACCCATCACTGTAACACCAACACCCCATCACTGTAACACCAACATCCCATCACTCTACCACCAACATCCCATCACTGTAACACCAACACCACATCACTGTAACACCAACACCCCATCACGGAAACACCAACAACCCATCACTGTAACACCAACACCCCATCACTGTAACACCAACACCCCATCACAGTAACACCAACACCACATCACTGTAACACCAATACCCCATCACGGAAACACCAACAACCCATCACTGTAACACCAACACCCCATCACAGTAACACCAACACCTCATCACTGTAACACCAACACCCCATCACGGAAACACCAACAACCCATCACTGTAACACCAACACCCCATCACTGTAACACCAACATCCCATCACAGTAACACCAACACCACATCACTGTAACACCAACACCACATCTCTGTAACACCAACACCCCATCACGGAAACACCAACAACCCATCACTGTAACACCAACACCCCATCACTGTAACACCAACACCCCATCACGGAAACACCAACAACCCATCACTGTAACACCAACACCACATCACTGTAACACCAACACCCCATCACGGAAACACCAACACCCCATCACTCTACCACCAACATCCCATCACTGTAACACCAACACCACATCACTGTAACACCAACACCCCATCACGGAAACACCAACAACCCATCACTGTAACACCAACACCCCATCACTGTAACACCAACACCCCATCACAGTAACACCAACACCACATCACTGTAACACCAACACCCCATCACGGAAACACCAACAACCCATCACTGTAACACCAACACCCCATCACTGTAACACCAACATCCCATCACAGTAACACCAACACCACATCACTGTAACACCAACACCACATCACTGTAACACCAACACCACATCACTGTAACACCAACACCCCATCACGGAAACACCAACAACCCATCACTGTAACACCAACACCCCATCACTGTAACACCAACACCCCATCACGGAAACACCAACAACCCATCACTGTAACACCAACACTACATCACTGTAACACCAACACCCCATCACGGAAACACCAACAACCCATCACTGTAACACCAACACCCCATCACTGTAACACCAACACCCCATCACGGAAACACCAACAACCCATCACTGTAACACCAACACCACATCACTGTAACACCAACACCCCATCACGGAAACACCAACACCCCATCACTGTAACACCAACACCCCATCACTGTAACACCAACATCCCATCACAGTAACACCAACACCACATCACTGTAACACCAACACCACATCACTGTAACACCAACACCACATCACTGTAACACCAACACCCCATCACGGAAACACCAACAACCCATCACTGTAACACCAACACCCCATCACTGTAACACCAACACCCCATCACGGAAACACCAACAACCCATCACTGTAACACCAACACCACATCACTGTAACACCAACACCCCATCACGGAAACACCAACAACCCATCACTGTAACACCAACACCCCATCACTGTAACACCAACACCCCATCACGGAAACACCAACAACCCATCACTGTAACACCAACACCACATCACTGTAACACCAACACCCCATCACGGAAACACCAACACCCCATCACTGTAACACCAACACCCCATCACTGTAACACCAACATCCCATCACAGTAACACCAACACCACATCACTGTAAAACCAACACCACATCACTGTAACACCAACACCCCATCACGGAAACACCAACAACCCATCACTGTAACACCAACACCCCATCACTGTAACACCAACATCCCATCACTGAAACACCAACATCTCATCACCGTAACACCAACAACCCACCACAACATCTCCAACAACCCATCACTGTAACACAAACATTCCATCACTGTAGAAATGACAACCAGTTTCTATAACAACGACACCCGATCACTGTAACACTAACTCTCCATCTTTATAACAAAGACTCCTGATAACTGTAATATCGGCAGCCATTGTAACACCAACACTCCAACGCTGTAAATCTGACACCCCATAACTGTAACACCAACCCCACAATACAGTAATATCAACACCCCATCACTATAAAACCGACACACCATCTCTATAACAACGAAACATGATCACTGTAACACCAACAC
Source organism: Narcine bancroftii (assembly GCF_036971445.1). NCBI lineage: Eukaryota > Metazoa > Chordata > Chondrichthyes > Torpediniformes > Narcinidae > Narcine > Narcine bancroftii. The sequence goes on from NC_091471.1 coordinate 256,408,428, forward strand.
CACATCACTGTAACACCAACACCCCTTCACTGTAACTCCGACACCACATCACTGTAACACCAACACACCATCACTTTAACACCAATGCCCCATCAATGTAAAACCAACACCCCATCACTATAACAGCAACACCCCATCACTGTAACACCAACATCCCATCACTGTAACACCAACATCCCATCATGATAACACCAACAGCCCAACACTGCAACACTAATAGCCCAACACTGTAACACCAACACACCATCACTATAAATCCAACACTCCATCACTGAAACACTTAACACCTATCACTCTAACAGCAACACCTGACCACTATAACAACACCCCATCACTATAACACCAACACCCCATCACTGTAACACCAACACCCATCACTGTAACAACAACACCCCATCACTGTAACACCAACACCCCATCACCGTAACACCAACACTCAATCACTATAACACCAACACCCCATTACAGTGCCACCAACACCCCATCACTGTAATACCGACAACCCATTACTGCAATACCAACACCCCATCACTGTAACACAAACACCCCATCACGGTAATACCGACAACCCATCCCTGTAACACCAACACGCCATCACTGTAATAGCGACAACCCATCACCGTAATGTCAACACCCCATCACTGTAATACAGAAAACCCATCACTAATACCAACACATAATCACCTTAACACAAGCTCTCCGTCACTATAATACCAACATCTCATCACCGTAACACCAACACCCCATCACAGTAACACCAACACCACATCACTGTAACACCAACACCCCATCACGGAAACACCAACACCCCATCACTCTACCACCAACACCCCATCACTGTAACACCAACACCACATCACTGTAACACCAACACCCCATCACGGAAACACCAACCACCCATCACTGTAACACCAACACCCCATCACTGTAACACCAACACCCCATCACAGTAACACCAACACCCCATCACTGTTACCCCAACACCCCAACACTGTAACACCAACACCCCATCAAGGTAACACCAACACCCGATCACTATAACACCAACACCCCATTACAGTACCACCAACACCCATCACTGTAACAACGACACCCCATCACTGTTACCCCAACACCCCATCACTGTAACACCAACACCCCATCAAGGTTACACCAACACCCATCACTGTAACAACAACACCCCTTCACCGTAACACCAACACTCAATCACTATAACACCAACACCCCATTACAGTACCACCAACACCCCATCACTGTAATACCGACAACCCATTACTGCAATACCAACACCCCATCACTGTAACACCAACATCCCATCACAGTAACACCAACACCACATCACTGTAACACCAACACCACATCACTGTAACACCAACACCCCATCACGGAAACACCAACAACCAATCACTGTAACACCAACACCCCATCACTGTAACACCAACACCCCATCACGGAAACACCAACAACCCATCACTGTAACACCAACACCACATCACTGTAACACCAACACCCCATCACGGAAACACCAACAACCCATCACTGTAACACCAACACCCCATCACTGTAACACCAACACCCCATCACGGAAACACCAACAACCCATCACTGTAACACCAACACCACATCACTGTAACACCAACACCCCATCACGGAAACACCAACAACCCATCACTGTAACACCAACACCCCATCACTGTAACACCAACATCCCATCACAGTAACACCAACACCACATCACTGTAACACCAACACCACATCACTGTAACACCAACACCCCATCACGGAAACACCAACAACCCATCACTGTAACACCAACACCCCATCACTGTAACACCAACAACCCACCACAACATCTCCAACAACCCATCACTGTAACACAAACATTCCATCACTGTAGAAATGACAACCAGTTTCTATAACAACGACACCCGATCACTGTAACACTAACTCTCCATCTTTATTACAAAGTCTCCTGATAACTATAATATCGGCAGCCATTGTAACACCAACACTCCAACGCTGTAAATCTGACACCCCATAACTGTAACACCAACCCCACAATACAGTAATATCAACACCCCATCACTATAAAACCGACACACCATCTCTATAACAACGAAACATGATCACTGTAACACCAACACCACATCACTGTAACACCAACACCCCTTCACTGTAACTCCGACACCACATCACTGTAACACCAACACACCATCACTTTAACACCAATGCCCCATCAATGTAAAACCAACACCCCATCACTATAACAGCAACACCCCATCACTGTAACACCAACATCCCATCACTGTAACACCAACATCCCATCATGATAACACCAACAGCCCAACACTGCAACACTAATAGCCCAACACTGTAACACCAACACACCATCACTATAAATCCAACACTCCATCACTGAAACACTTAACACCTATCACTCTAACAGCAACACCTGACCACTATAACAACACCCCATCACTATAACACCAACACCCCATCACTGTAACACCAACACCCATCACTGTAACAACAACACCCCATCACTGTAACACCAACACCCCATCACCGTAACACCAACACTCAATCACTATAACACCAACACCCCATTACAGTGCCACCAACACCCCATCACTGTAATACCGACAACCCATTACTGCAATACCAACACCCCATCACTGTAACACAAACACCCCATCACGGTAATACCGACAACCCATCCCTGTAACACCAACACGCCATCACTGTAATAGCGACAACCCATCACCGTAATGTCAACACCCCATCACTGTAATACAGAAAACCCATCACTAATACCAACACATAATCACCTTAACACAAGCTCTCCGTCACTATAATACCAACATCTCATCACCGTAACACCAACACCCCATCACAGTAACACCAACACCACATCACTGTAACACCAACACCCCATCACGGAAACACCAACACCCCATCACTCTACCACCAACACCCCATCACTGTAACACCAACACCACATCACTGTAACACCAACACCCCATCACGGAAACACCAACCACCCATCACTGTAACACCAACACCCCATCACTGTAACACCAACACCCCATCACAGTAACACCAACACCCCATCACTGTTACCCCAACACCCCAACACTGTAACACCAACACCCCATCAAGGTAACACCAACACCCGATCACTATAACACCAACACCCCATTACAGTACCACCAACACCCATCACTGTAACAACGACACCCCATCACTGTTACCCCAACACCCCATCACTGTAACACCAACACCCCATCAAGGTTACACCAACACCCATCACTGTAACAACAACACCCCTTCACCGTAACACCAACACTCAATCACTATAACACCAACACCCCATTACAGTACCACCAACACCCCATCACTGTAATACCGACAACCCATTACTGCAATACCAACACCCCATCACTGTAACACCAACATCCCATCACAGTAACACCAACACCACATCACTGTAACACCAACACCACATCACTGTAACACCAACACCCCATCACGGAAACACCAACAACCAATCACTGTAACACCAACACCCCATCACTGTAACACCAACACCCCATCACGGAAACACCAACAACCCATCACTGTAACACCAACACCACATCACTGTAACACCAACACCCCATCACGGAAACACCAACAACCCATCACTGTAACACCAACACCCCATCACTGTAACACCAACACCCCATCACGGAAACACCAACAACCCATCACTGTAACACCAACACCACATCACTGTAACACCAACACCCCATCACGGAAACACCAACAACCCATCACTGTAACACCAACACCCCATCACTGTAACACCAACATCCCATCACAGTAACACCAACACCACATCACTGTAACACCAACACCACATCACTGTAACACCAACACCCCATCACGGAAACACCAACAACCCATCACTGTAACACCAACACCCCATCACTGTAACACCAACAACCCACCACAACATCTCCAACAACCCATCACTGTAACACAAACATTCCATCACTGTAGAAATGACAACCAGTTTCTATAACAACGACACCCGATCACTGTAACACTAACTCTCCATCTTTATTACAAAGTCTCCTGATAACTATAATATCGGCAGCCATTGTAACACCAACACTCCAACGCTGTAAATCTGACACCCCATAACTGTAACACCAACCCCACAATACAGTAATATCAACACCCCATCACTATAAAACCGACACACCATCTCTATAACAACGAAACATGATCACTGTAACACCAACACCACATCACTGTAACACCAACACCCCTTCACTGTAACTCCGACACCACATCACTGTAACACCAACACACCATCACTTTAACACCAATGCCCCATCAATGTAAAACCAACACCCCATCACTATAACAGCAACACCCCATCACTGTAACACCAACATCCCATCACTGTAACACCAACATCCCATCATGATAACACCAACAGCCCAACACTGCAACACTAATAGCCCAACACTGTAACACCAACACACCATCACTATAAATCCAACACTCCATCACTGAAACACTTAACACCTATCACTCTAACAGCAACACCTGACCACTATAACAACACCCCATCACTATAACACCAACACCCCATCACAGTAATACAGACAACCCATCACTGATACCAACACATCATCACCTTAACACGAGTTCTCCGTCACTATAACACCAAAATCTCATCACTGTACTAGCAACACCCCATCATGATAACACCAACAACCCATCACTGTAACACAAACATTCCATCACTGCATAAATGACAACCAGTTTCTATAACATGACACCCGATCACTGTAACACTAACACTCCATCTTTATAACAAAGACACCCGATTACTGTAACATTAACACCTCATCTTTATAAGAAAGACACCCGATAACTGTAATACCGACAGCCAGTGTAACACCAACACTCCAGCGCTGTAAATCTGACACCCCATAACTGTAACACCAACCCCACAATACAGTAACATTAACACCACATCACTATAACACCGACACCCCATGTCTATAACAATGACACATGATCACTGTAACACCAACACACCATCACTATAAATCCAACACCCCATCACTGAAACACTTAACACCTATCACTCTAACAGCAACACCTGACCACTATAACAACACCCCATCACTATAACACCAACACCCCATCACAATAACAACAACACCCCATCACTGTAATACCGACAACCCATTACTGTTACACCAACACCCCATCACTGTAATACCGACAACCCATCCCTGTAACACCAATACCCCATCACCGTAACACCAACAACCCACCACAACATCTCCAACAACCCATCACTGTAACACAAACATTCCATCACTGTAGAACTGACAACCAGTTTCTACAACAATGACACCCGATCACTGTAACCCCAACACCCCATCACTAACACCAACACCCCATCAATGTAACACCAACACCCCATCACTGCAACACCAACACCCCATCACTCTACCACCAACACCCCATCACTGTAACACCAACTCCCCATCAATGTAACACCAACACCCCATCACTTTAACACCAACTCCATCACTTTATCACCAACACCCCATCACTGTAACACCAATATACCATCACTTTACCACCAACACCTCATTACTGTAACACCAGCGCCCCCTCACTGTAACACCGACAGCACGCTCACTGTAGAAAATACCTCTGACTATAACCTCAACACCCCCTCCAGGACCCCTTACTTTAATTCTGACAGCACCTCACTGTTACACCAACATTGATCAATGTGAGACCAACACCCCCGTACTGTGGCACTGACACCCTCTCACTGTAACACCGACATCCCCTCCCTGTGACACTGACACCCCCTCGCTGTAATACCGACATCCGCTCCCTGTTGCACCCACAACCCCTCACTGTAACAGCAACCCCCCTGTGCCTGTGTTCTGGGCTGTGACCATTTCCTTTTCCAGGGTCTTACAATTGTGGGTTTTGGTGTCACCCTACCATACCATGATGCAGTGGGTCAGCACATTTGCCACCATTCTAATGAAGATCTAACAGGAAATTCAGTGAGATCATGGACCATAATGATATGCAATTTATAAGGCGACCAGCACTAATGCATATTATTATCCTTATGTTTCTGCTGTTTATTGTGGTCCTGTTCTCTCTATCACTCTTTGGAGAAAAGATGAAGCAAAGCTGTGATTATTCTTTTGGCACGAGCACGACATGTCCTGTCTGATTACAATAATACTTGAAGCCATTGTCATATCTTCATTCACAAAGGAAAATCATCATCATTAATACATGTTGAATATGTTCTCAGGCTTTTGAAATGTGGCTAATCTCAGATGCACTGCTGAACTAAATCTTCACCGAATTAGCATCTGAAGCAAAGTCATTGTGTTAATCTGTCACCTGTTGAGGTACATGATGTGATTTGGTTGTCAAGCAAATTCTCTCTCAAAATGGACAAAAATGGCTGATTTACTCGTGGGAGAATTGATCTTCTGGAGACCCATCGATTCGCATCCACAGTGCTTGCCCGAAACACAACCTGCTTGATTTATTCATTTGCTTGGGATCTGCCATTGGAAAGCAAACATGTACTTTCTTTTATTAACATCCTAGTAAATTCCTATAACTCAACTCATCAAGTCCTATTAACATCCTTGTCAATTCCTATAACTCAATTCATCGAGTCCTAGCAACATCCTAGTAAATTCCTATCTCAACTCATCAAATCCCAGCAACTTCCTAGTAAATTTTCTCTGCATTGTTTCAATCTTATTGATGTCTTTCGTGTAGTTAGATAACTAAAACTGCAACACAATATCATTTCAATAACTCCTATTCTCAGTACTTTGATTTATGAAGGCCAACATATCGAAAGCCTCTTTACAACCCTATCTACCTGTGATATCACTTTCAGGGAATTATGTCTCTGTTATCCCTCTGTTCTACCATACTTGAAATTTATCAGCATTTTCAACTTTGGTCATGTTTTTCCAATTACATGGCATCAGATGCCATTGAGTCAGATGACATGAAAAAGGCCATTTGTTCCAACTTGTCCACACCAACCAAGTTACAATTCTGGGTTAGTCAAAACTCAGAGGAACTCAGTCAATCTCAAGCCGTCCACAGGAGATAAAGATAAATAATCAACGTTGCTGGCCTGAGCCCTTCCTCATGGGAGTCCTACCCTGAGTTATTTAGACCTACAGCACGGTAAAGAGCACCTAATCACCTGAATACACCTGAAAGTATCTGATCTCGAAAGCTAAGCAGGCTCAGGCCTGGTCAGTACTTGGAGGGGAGACCTTGTAGGAACACCAGGTCTGTAGGTTTCTGTGAGGGGAGGTGGACAAGGTGGCGACCCTCCATCTGCCTAGATAAAGGTTAAAGAATTTCATCTATGTTACATTCTAAATGTAGTATCACTGAACAATAACATTTGGAACCCACGCTGTCTGTGAGGAGTTTGTACAGCCATGTCCTCATAACTTAATGAAGGGCTCAAGCCCGACTTGTCGGTTCGGTATCTTTACCTTTGCTACCTAAAGGACGTGGTTTGACCTGCTGAGCTTCTCCAGCTTTGTGTTTTTACTCCAGTCACTGAATTTGCAGACTTTCGTGCCTTACTTTCGGCCTGATGGTCTGTGATGCTCCCCCTCTGCCCATTCTTCACTCCTTCCCCAACCTTTTGATTCAGGCACCTGCCTGTTTTGCTCATACCTTGAAGAAGGATTCAGGCCCGAATCATTGGTTATGTATCTCCAAAGGATGGTGCGAGACCTGCTGAGTTCCGTCAGCGTTATTTGTGTTTTCACTTCAAAATATCTGAGACGCTGTTTTAAGCAGTTTTAAGCATTAGGGCCATTGGTACTGACCAATATTCATCCATCTGCCAACATCACCCAACTGGAGATCTGATTCTTCTCCATTGGGAGGTCATGAGTTCTTGGGATGTGAAGGATATTTTTGGCAGTGTTACTTGTGTACATGAGCGTGAAAGCCCCTGCAAAAGGTCGTGGACACTGCCTAGGACATCACAGGCAAAGCCCTCCCCACCATCAAGAACATCTACAGGGAACGCTGCCGTCGGAGGGCAGCAGCAATCATCAAGGATCCACCCCATTCAGCACATGCTCTGTCCTCGCTGCTGCCATCAGGAAAGAGGTATCGGTGCCACCAGACTTGTACCACCAGGTTCAGGAACAGCGGCTACCCCTCCTCCATCAGATTCCTCAATGACAAACTCAATCAGGGACTCATTTAAGGACCCTTACTTGTGTACTTTTGCACAGTTTGCTGCCATTCATTATCTGTTTAACTTTCTTTATTTGTTTACATGTACACATTGAGTCAGTTTCTTTTTGCTCTACCGATAAGTGGTCATTCTATCTGGCCCACAGGAAAAAGAATCTTGGGGTTGTGTGTGATGTCATGTATGTACTCTGACAATAAATCTGAAATCCGAACCTGAAATCTGGAATCTAAAGCAACCGAGAGTCAAGGTGGGTCAGTGTAGATCAGTCAGGGATTCTAGTACAGGTTCGGCCTGTGTAGGAGAGTCAGGGGTCACAGTGCAGGTTCAGCCTGTGTAGGAGAGTCAGGGGTCACAGTGCAGGTTCAGCCTGTCTACGTGGGTCAGGGGTCACAGCACAGGTCCCGCATGTGTTGGTGGCTCAGGGGTGAGGGTGGTGTCAGGGGTCACCTCGCAGATCTGGCCTGCGTAAATGAGTCAAGGATGACAGGTGCAGGTCTGGCCTGTGTAGGTGGGTCAGGGATCACACCTCAGATCCGGCCTGTGTAAGTGGGTCAAGGGTTACAGCGCAGATCCAGCCTGTGTAGGTGGGTCAGGCCAGGACTGTACAGCGTCCTCCATCTGTAACCTCACCTAGTCCCTGTAAAGATGGAGCAGAACTTCCCTGTTCTTACATTTAACCCTTCCAGCAGTGAGGTCTGACGTCCCATTTACCTTGATCACCTGCTGAACCTGCAAGCGAAGGCTTTGTGCTTCATGCACAGGCACTCCCAGGGTTCCCTGCACAACAGCTTGCAGCAATCTCTGCTCCTTCTCCCTCGGGCCTGCTGCTTTTCCAGCACCACTTTCATCGCCAGGTCCCCATTCCCTTAAGCGACGGCACATCATGACCTTTAGATCAAAAGGGCAACGCTGAGCATCTGGCCTCCTGGTGGAATCGGCTTCAAACAGGATCTGTGCTCAGAGGCAGTTGCTAATCTCTGTGAAATGCTCAGAGGGGTTCAACGGCAAACAATGACAGCTTCTATTTGAACATCTCCTTGTGGCAAATATTTCAGAGAAGGAAAGAGGGAGTTGAATGCAACATACAAACGATGCTGGAGAAACTCAGCGGCTCATGCAGAGGAAGCAAAGGGTAACGATTGTTTCAGTTAGGGCCCTTCGTCAGCTCCAAATCAAAACATATAGCATAGAACACCACAGCACGATGCAGGCCTTTCGGCCCTCAATGTTGTGCTGACCTACCAAATAAAAACCAAAACCCTTCCATTTATCTTCCATCCATGTGCCTGTTAAATGCCCCTAATGTTCCAGCCACCATTGCCACTCCTGGCCATGCATTCCAGGTACCCACAACTCTGCATAAAAAAACTTACCCCTCAACTTCCCTCACTTCACTTTGTACAGACGTCCTCTGGTGTTTGCCCGGGGAGAAAGGGCACTGTCTGTCTACATTATCTGCCCCTCTATTAAATCACCTCTCTTCATTCTACGCTCCAAAGAGAAAAGCCCGAGTTCTGCTAACCAGAATAAAAAGTGGGGTGGGGGGGGGACGAGGCGGAGGAGAGGGGTGGGGAAGGAGCTTTGGTTGCCAGCTCCTGCCTTGAGATTATGGCTCATGATCATCAGCCTCTCCAATTGGCCCCCAAGAACTAAACTTTGTAATCAACCTGTTGCGCCATCCAAGGTAGTGGCTGATTGGTTCTGGAAGGTTCCTTTGCCCAGTGGGAGGTCACATAACACTGTAATTAGGTGAATATTACCAGTACAATAGGAGGCAAATATTGCTAGGCATGTTAATTAGCCAAAGAGCTCTAATATTCATTACAGTGCACTGCACTTGTAGAATGTACTAAATGATCATGAATAATTCATATCATGTAAAGATCCCTTTATGAATATGCTAATTTTTCTGCTGTTTCATTGGATCAGTGTGACTCTGGGAGTTTATGCTGCTTTCCCAGAGGTTAGTGGTTTTCATGACCTGGGTGAGAAAGAGAGCTAATCCCCAAGGAGCCTAACCCTCACAGGGAGAGGAGCTGAGTATCGTCGTCTCAAGGCTCCGTTCAGCGGAAGAGCAAAGCCAGTCAACTGCATCAATTTGGTGGTGGGGGGGGGGGGGTGGTTTGGGGGGTGGGGTGATGCAATATCCCATCCAACCTGCCAGTACCTCGGCGGCTGCCTCGCGCTCACTGGGAAGATTCTGCCTGTGATTTGGCTTGGCTCCCGCCAGGCTGAAGGAAGACTTGTCACCCAGCCGGTTATTAAATCATTAGGAGTGCAGTAAACAATGCAGATTATGGCTTTTTAATTCCAAGATGATAGCACAGAGATCTGTGACATCCTACAGAAGCTCGTCACCATGGGCGGCACGTGGAAGCTTCTGGGGCAGGGTTCTGCCGAAAGGAAGGAACGTGCCTCTGGAGGCGGCAGTCGTTCTCCTGGTCGGCAAGCTCCAAATGATGCTAATTCACATTTTTCCAGAAAGAGGCCATTTTGCCCAAAGGTTTGGGTTGATTCTCTTTACCTCATGAACTCTACCCAGTTTCCGCTCCTCCCCTACACAGTTGGGGTAACTTACTGTGGCCCAATTAACCTGCTAACCAGAACATCCTTGGGCTGTGGGACCCAGATAAAACTCTCACAATTAGAAAGAGAAGTGCAGACTCCACTCAGACAGCTTACCCTCCCTCCCACCCCATTGACCCATCCTGATTCCGCCAAAGCTCCGTAAAACTCTGGTCCGACCACACTTGGAATATTGTATTCAGTTCCGGTCGTCTTGGTACAGGATGGATGTGGAAGTCATGGATGGAGAGTGAAGAGGAGATTTAAAGGATGATGCCTGCATTAGAGAACGTGTCTTGTGAGGCAAGGTTAACAGAGCTAGAGCTTTTTCTCCTTGGAAAAAAGAAGACAAGAGGTGATTTAATAGAGGCCCACAGGATTATGAGAGGCAGAGGTAGGGTGGCTTTTCCCCAGGGAAACAGCAGCAAACACCAGAGGACAACTGTTCAAGGTGAGGGGAGGAAAGTTTAGGGGTAAGTTCTTTACACAGAGAGTAGGGGTGCTTGGAATGGCCCAGGGTGATGGTGGTGGAGGCTGGCACAATAGACTCTCAGACAGGCACATGGATGCAGAAGTAATAGAGAGATATGGGTGTGAGGTAGGGAAGGTTCTGATCATTGAGTGGGCTTGTATTGGTTGGCACAAACCTCATTGGCTGAATGTCAAAGGGCCTGTACTGTGCTGGGATGTTCAACGTTCTAAGCCAGCCATTCTTTTGGTTATGGCCCCCTTGGGTCTCTGAAGCAGTCAAGTTTAGTTGGTTTCTTCCTACCGACGACATAAAAAATGTTTCACAATTTCAATTTGTGCCCCCCCCCCATTAAATGTGCTGAGGCCCCCCAGAGAGACCATCCATAGCTCGTTGAGATTGGCTGTTCTCGGCCATTGCCCCCCGAGACAGATCTTTGCACTGGTTTCATACAACCTCATTCTCCTGTTTGCCCAGATATAAAAGCAGCTATTAGTCTGTACCAATCCACGATGCTTTTATGATCTATGCAGAAGAATCCCATGAAGGCCCTCAAAATTCAGAGAGTGTAGTAGAAAGCCAAAAGCAATTGGAGCTGTCAGAATGAAGATTGGTCTGAGATGTGGAGCGAAGATGTAGCTTACTGGAGCTGACAAGAGATTGAATGGTTTACCTATGTTCTTACAACTATATTGGACCAAACCTACAAAAATGCTGCACCCTGAGCACTGTGGTCTCCCTCTCCCCCAATGACTTGATCTACTGGGATGATTGTTTGAAGATCATTGAGGACCCCTCACACCCCACACACAGCTTCTTCCAGCCGCTCCTGTCAGGAAAGAGATACAGGAGGGTCAGAGCTAGCACCACCAGGCTGAGGAACAGCTTCTTTCCACAGGCAGTGAGAATGCTAAACAATTAAATTAACTGTTCATACTAAACCTCAAAGACTTAACAATTTATAATACAATATTTATTAATTTTTATGCAGTATATATATCCTGTATATGTATTATTTTACTGCGTGTGTGTTATGTCTGATTGTGGGTCTGCATGTTTGGCACCATGGACCTGAGAACACTGTTTTGGGAGGTTGTATGTGAGCAAGCAAGTGATAATAAACTTGAACTTGAGCTATTCTGCCACACGACAAACATGCACAGGTAGATACACACAAACACCACACACTAAGACACACACACACAAACATGCACAGGTACACACACACACACACACACACACACACACACACACACACACACACACACACACACACACACACACACACACACACACACACACACACACACACATAGATACACACACACGCACACACACATACCACTATTTGACCTGCTGAGTTTCTCCAGCGCTGTGCTTTTACTTCAGACTTTTGTGTTTTACACTTGGATGTGAAACATTGATAATAATGGTGAGTTTATTGTCGTACACATTATGCCATTTGCTCTGAAATGGTTACTTGCTGCAGGCAAACTGGCAGTTGTGAAGATAAACTCTACTGATGAACTAATTTAATTAAATTAAAAGAGACAATCAATGCAGCAGAGAGATGAGAAGTCTACAATCATCTCCTTTGTCTTGTCCACATTGAGACTCATGTTGTGTTCACGCACCATTCGACGAGCCGCCCAACATCCTCTCTGTAGGGCGACTTATAATTGCTGCAGATGAAGCCAGTGACTCTGGTAAACGATTAACTGAATCTGGCCATGAGTCAGCAACGTGAGCTATTGTGGGCTGAGCACAGGGCCCTGAGGTGCAACAATGCTTAGTGTGATTTTGCTGCCAACCCGGACAGACTGTGGTCTTTCCATCAAGAAGTCCACAATCCAGTCACAGAGAGGGGTGTTGAGTCCCAGTGAGGACAGTTTATCCACCAGCCTATGAAATATGATCGTGTTCCATGCTGAGATTAAGTTACTGAACAAGTGTTGAAGTTGTTGAAGACATTGATGAGGCCAAATTTGCAATATTGTATGCAGTTCTGGTTGCCTAACTGCAGGGATATCAATAAGATTGAAAGAGTGCAGAGAAGATTTACTAGAATGTTGCTGGGTCTTCAGGGATTGAGTTACAGGGAAAGATTAGACAGGTTAGGACTTCATTTCTCAGAGTGAAGAAAAATGAGGGGAGATTTGATCGAGGTTTACAAAGTTATGAGAGGTTTAGACAGAGTGGATGCAAGTAGGCTTTTCCCATTTAGATTGGGGGAGATAAATATGAGAGGCCATAGTTTTAAGTTGAAAGGTTTTGGGGCACATTAGGGGGAAGGTCTTCAGTCAAAGAGGGGTGAAAGTGTGTAACGAGGTGCTGTGGTGAATGCAGGCTCGATCTTGTGTTTTAAGAGTAAATTGTATAGATACATGGATGGGAGAGGTCTGGAGGGGTGTGGCATGGGAGCATATCAGTGGGGACAAAGGTTGGCACAGACTAGAGGGGCTGAATGGCCTTTTTTCTGTGCTGTGGCATTCTCTGGTTCTATATGAGGCCTTGTTCTCTTGGTGAATGAGGATAGAGTGGAGGGTCAAGGCTATTTCATCATCTGTGGATGGTGGACGAATTGGAACGGGTCAAATGTCCCTGGAAGGTGTGACTTAATGTGTTCCATTATGAGCTGCACGTCGAAGTCAGTACCATCCTTTAGTCCAGTTGCTTTCACAGGTACTGTCTGAATCCTGCAGGGACAGTGGACTGCTGCAGTGAGATGTTGCAGATGTCCGTTATGAGCTCCGTAAGTGGGTCGGACAAACCTTCAGTGCCTGGCCAGGTACGCTGTTGGGTCCTGTTGCTTTGACTGGGTTCACCCTTGATAGGATCCTCCTCACCTCAGTTATGGTTTTGCAGGGTGCCTGAACTTCAGGGGGGAAGGCAAGGATTTCTTTGGTGTCACATTGTTTTTCTCATCAAATCGTACGTGGAAGGTGTTCAAACTGTTAGGGTCGAGTCTGACTGCTGTTGAAAAGAAACTGTCGTTGAACCTAGAGCCTCAGCAAGTAGAGTTGAATTGGGAGGGGGGGGGCAGAGGGTCCCAGGAGGTGGGAAGCCCTAATTATCTGTCTCTGCACCAACACTCTGAGGGCAGGTTGGGTAGAACAGAGAACAGTAAAGACCATTCAGCACATAATGTTATGCCGCCCCATGCAAGCCTTCTCCACAGCATGGTTAGCCGAGTGGTTTGGAATCTGGCGCTGGCTGTAAGGAGTTTATACGTCTTCCACATGTCTCCTCTGGGTGCTCTGGTTTCCTCCCACCATTCAAGGGTTTCCAGGTTAATTGGCTGTAATTGGGTGGCACAGGCTCATGAGTCAAAGTTTCTGTCCTGTATGTTTAAATTTAAATATAAAATTTAAACTCCCTTCCTCACATCCATGTGTCTGTCTTAGAGACTTTTAAATGTCCCTGTTGTACCAACCTCCACCAACACCCCCGGCAACGCTTTCCAGGCCCCCACCTCTCCCTGCAAAATTAGTGAAATTGTTGCATCTACTGTTGGATCTTCCAGAAATGGCTGGGTCAAATCTGAGATGCCGAACCGCAGGCTCGCGCTGGACTTTGATCTGATTTGATTCTTGTTCTACTTTAAATCTGTTTTAGGTTCCAGTCAAACAGAGAGAAAATTCATGGGCTTACACATCTCAGCAAGTGCAAATTTTACCATTTCTCGTAGCTGGCCAATTCCCTTCGGTGAATAGCCTGTTGTGCAACCTGCTCCATGGACCCTCACATCCACTGATCGCAAAACTCAAAAGCATGAAAAGAAATCTCATCACCCTCTGTTTCTTTTATTTGCAGGATATCTCAAATCTGTGCCCTTTAATTTCTGTGCCTCTTGGCAGTGGAAATACCTTTTGCATATTTATTTTATCAACTCTTTTCGCCCATCCCACCCCCACCCCCGCTCCCACTTGGCAGATGAGTTGAATCAACATTATCTGACCTGTGGAGACTTCAGCAGTCATGCCATTGGAGCTGAGGGACATCATCACGGATATCAGTTCAGGAGATCTCATCTATACCTTCTCCAAAGGCTTGACAGCCTTCCAAAATAGCAAGCAGCTGAGCTAAGATCAGAATCGGAATTTATTGTCATTAACGTCACTTGCTTTGCGGTATCATCACGGTGCAAACTTTTATGTCAGCCACCTTGCAAAATAAATAAAAATAGTGCAAGATAAAGACAAAGTCAGGCAGAGTCTGTGGTTCCATTTCTAATGGCAGCGGGGAAGAAGCTGTCTTTGAGCCACTGAGCGCTCATCTTATTCCCTGATGGTAGCAGAGTGAAGAGGGCATGGCCTGGGTGGTGGGATTTTTGAGGATAGAGGCTGCTTTTTTAAGACACCGCCTCGTTTTGATATCCTCGGTAGAGTGAAGTCTAGAGCCCGTGATGTCGCTGGCTGAGTTAACAACCCTCTGGAGTTTATTCTTGCCCTGAGAGTTGGTGTCTCCTTACCAGGCAGTGATGCAACCGGCCAGAATGCTCTCCACGGTACATCTGTAGAAGTTTACGAAAGTCTTCGGTGACATACCGAATCTCCTCAGACACCTCACAGAGTATAGCTGCTGGCGAGTCTTCTATGTGATTGCATCAACATGCAATAGATGGAGGTTAAATTCCATGCTACTTAAAAGACAGGAATTTAGGGAGTTTATTGAACGCCAAATTAAAATATACTTTGAAATAAACACAGGATCAGTGAAAGACAAATTTATATTATGGGACGCAATGAAACCCTTCATTAGAGGGCAGATAATAAATTATGTGACTAAGATGAAAAAGGACAACAATCGGGAAATAGAGCAGTTGGAAAGGGAGATCGTAAGTACAGAAAAGGAATTAGTAAAAAGGGATGATATAACGAAAAGGAGAGAATTGGCGAACAAAAAAATTAAATACGAAACATTACAAATGTATAAGGTGGAGAAGAACATAATGAAAACAAAGCAAAATTATTACAAACTGGGAGAAAAAACACATAAAATATTAGCCTGGAAACTTAAAACAGAACAAGCCTAAAAGAACGAAACTGGCATCAAGGAAAAAGGACAAACAAATTACATATAACCCAACAGAGATTAATGAAAATTTTAAGGAATTTTATGAACAATTGTATCAAACTGAGAACGAGGGAAAGATGATAAAATAGAGGAATTTTTAGCTAAAATTGATCTGCTGAAATTGCAAAAAGAGGAACAAAACAAACGAATAAAACCATTTGAAATAGAGGAAGTACAGGATATATTAAAAAAGCTGCCGAACAATAACACACCAGGAGAAAATGGATTTCCAATAGAATTTTATAAAACATTTAAAGAGTTATTAATTCCTCCTCTCCTGGAAATAATGAACCAGGTAGAAGAAACACAAAACTTGCCAGATTCATGTAATACAGCAATAATTACAGTAATACCAAAGACGGGGAAGGATCCATTAACACCAGCATCATATAGACCAATATCTCTACTTAACTCAGACTATAAGATAATAGCGACATTATTAGCAAACAGATTGGCCGATTGTGTACCTAAAATAGTAAAACAAGATCAAACTGGATTTATTAATGTCTGAAAACTTATTAATCTAATCTACGCAGATCAAGGAAATAAGAAACCAACAGTGGCTGTGGCTCTAGATGCAGAAAAAGTCTTTGACAGAGTAGAGTGGAACTACTTATTTAAAGTATTACAGAAGTTCAATCAACCAGAAAAATATATAAATTGGATTAAAGTATTGAATAATGGACCGTTGGCGAAGGTAGCAGTAAATGGATATGTATCGAGTCACTTTAAATTAAGTAGGTCAACTAGACATGGATGTCCACTATCCCCCTCATTGTTCGCCTTAGCAATAGAACCTTTGGCAGAACTGATAAGAATAGAAAATAAAATAAAAGGGATAAAAATAAAGGAGAAGGAGTATAAAATCAGCTTATTAGAAGATGACATCATAGTATACCTAACAGAGAGCTCATTGCTGTATCTGACCCGACCTTGTTGGTTTTCATGCAGTTGGATAGCCATGTTGAGGAACTTTGGGGGGCATCTGAGGTGCTCTAGTATTTGCCAAAGCCCTTTCCTGCTCACGGTGTCAAAGGCTTTGGTGAGGTCAACAAAGGTGATGTAGATGATGAGCTCTCTGAACCCTTTCTCCATTAACAATGGCGTGAAGCAAGGCTGCATTCTCGCACCAACCCACTTTTCAATCTTCTTCAGCATGATGCTGAAACAAGCCATGAAAGACCTCAACAATGAAGACGCTGTTTACATCCGGTACCGCACAGATGGCAGTCTCTTTAATCTAAGGTGCCTGCAAGCTCACACCAAGACACAAGAGCAACTTGTCCGTGAACTACTCTTTGCAGACGATGCTGCTTTAGTTGCCCATTCAGAGCCAGCTCTTCAGCGCTTGACGTCCTGTTTTGCGGAAACTGCCAAAATGTTTGGCCTGGAAGTCAGCCTGAAGAAAACTGAGGTCCTCCATCAGCCAGCTCCCCACCATGACTACCAGCCCCCCCACATCTCCATCGGGCACACAAAACTCAAAACGGTCAACCAGTTTACCTATCTCGGCTGCACCATTTCATCGGATGCAAGATCGACAACGAGATCGACAACAGACTCGCCAAGGCAAATAGCGCCTTTGGAAGACTACACAAAAGAGTCTGGAAAAACAACCAACTGAAAAACCTCACAAAGATTAGCGTATACAGAGCCATTGTCATACCCACACTCCTGTACGGCTCCGAATCATGGGTCCTCTACCGGCATCACCTACGGCTCCTAGAACGCTTCCACCAGCGTTGTCTCCGCTCCATCCTCAACATTCATTGGAGCGACTTCATCCCTAACATCGAAGTACTCGAGATGGCAGAGGCCGACAGCATCGAATCCATGCTGCTGAAGATCTAACTGTGCTGGGCAGGTCACGTCTTCAGAATGGAGGTCCATCGCATTCCCAAGATCGTGTTGTATGGTGAGCTCTCCACTGGTCATCATGACAGAGGTGCACCAAAGAAGAGGTACAAGGACTGCCTAACGAAATCTCTTGGTGCCTCCCACATTGACCACCGCCAGTGGGCTGATATCGCCTCCAACCGTGCATCTTGGCGCCTCACAGTTCGGTGGGCAGCAACCTCCTTTGAAGAAGACCGCAGAGCCCACCTCACTGACAAAAGACAAAGGAGGAAAAACCCAACACCCAACCTCAACCCACCAATTTTCCCTTGCAACCGCTGCAACTGTGTCTGCCTGTCCTGCATCGGACCTGTCAGCCACAAACGAGCCTGCAGCTGACGTGGACATTTACCCCTCCATAAATCTTCATGCGCAAAGCCAAGCCAAACATACCTAACAGAACCAGAAGTATCAGTAAAAGAATTACATAAGAAATTGAAGGAATATGGAGAAATATCGGGGTACAAGATCAACAGAAATAAAAGTGAAATGATGCCAATGTGTAACACAGACTATACAGAATTTTTAAAAAGAATCACCATTTAAATGGCAAGCACAAGCAATTCGATACCTCGGGATCAGGTTAGATAATAACTTAAGCCACTTGTACAAACTAAATTATCAGCCACTAATAAAGAAATTGCAGGAAGACTTAGAACATTGGAAAGAATTACTGCTAATGTTGATAGGGAGGGTAAACTGCTTTAAAATGAATGTCTTCCCAAGGATACAGTACTTATTTCAAACGTTACCAAGACCCTTAACAGAGAAATTCTTTAAGAAACTAAAGAGAATAATAAATATATTCTTGTGGAAAGGGGGAAAACCAAGGGTAGCGTTAGATAAATTAACAGAGAGGTATAATCAAGGTGGTTTGTAGTTAACAAATTTTAGAAATTATTATAGAGCCCCACAATTAAGATATTTATCAGATTTTTACCAGACTGGACTAAGACAGAATTAGATAAAATAGGGGAGAAGATTCCAGAACATATACTTTATAAGTGGGATGAAAAGCTGGTGCAATATAAAATCTCACCAGTACTGCATCATTTACTTAATATATGGAAGAAGATCCATTTAGAAAGGAAAAATAAATAAATTACCAAATACCAAAATTATTATTGACACAAAATCCACTAATCTCTTTTACAATAGACTACCTTTCCTTTAGAGAATGGGAGAGAAAAGGGATCAAAAGAATAGAAAATTGTTTTTTGGGAAAAAATTTATTAACATTTGAACAGTTTAAGGACAAATATGGAATAATTCACGGTACAATGTTTGCATATCATCAATTGAAAACTTATTTAAAGGATAAATTGGGAAACAGACTGAGATTACCAGAAGGAAGCAGCTTTGAATATGTGATTTCAGACACAATGATAATTAAAAGATTTATAACCAACATGTACATCAAACTGCAAGATAAGGAAAATGAAATAAACTGTAAACCTAAGCAGAAGTGGGAAAAGGATCTAAACATAAAAATAAAAAATGAAGTTTGGGAAAAGTTATGTTCTGGAACTATGAAGAATACAATAAACACAAGGTTATACGTGATACAGTATAATTGGTTACACAAGGTATATATTACTCCTCAAAAATTAAAAAAATGGGATTCAACATTATCAGATAGATGTTTTCGCTGTAAGAAGGAAATGGGAACAACATTACATGCAATTTGAGCATGTACGAAAGTGAATACGTTTTGGGAAAAATTAAATCAGATACTAAATAAAATTACAAAAAATAACATACTAAAAAAAACAGAGATCTTTCTTTTAAGTAACACAAGAAGTAAAGAATTAGGCCTCAAACTGGATGAACCACAAAAAAAATTCATTACGATAGCCTTAGCAGTAGCAAAAAAAATGTATAACGTCAACTTGGAAAATGGAAGAGAGCCTGAGTAAACAGCAATGGTACATGGAAATGAATAAATGTATTCCATTGGAAAAAATAACATATAATTTAAAAAATAAAGTCACAATGTTTGAACAAATTTGGGAACCATTCATGGAACATATCAGAGAGAGCTTGCCTATGACCTCCATCCCCTAAAATGAGAATGAAAATGATAAGAAGACAAAACGACTAGATTCAGTGTGTAATAAAATAGATGATGCATTTTTCTTGTTTTTTTTCCTTTGTGTGAAGATATTGTTTTATGGCTTTATTGTATTGTATATGTTGAATATTTATGGGTTTTGGAGGGAGCTGGGTAGAGGGGAGGGATGGAAAGGGGAAAAAAAGGGAGAAAAGACCACTGTGTAAATTTATTTTGGTTGATATGGTTCATAGTGTGAAAAATAAAAAAATTATATTTAAAAAAACATGGAGGCTCCAGGACAGATCCTCGGAGATGTTGACACCCAGGAATTTGAAGTTCTTGACCATCTCCACTGCTGTCCCCTCGATGAGGACTGGGTCGTGTTCCCTTGACTCCCTCCACAACCATCTCCTTGTAGTTCATAAAACTTTAAATCAGCATCCATTACAGACAAGGGGATCTTTGCAATATTTTCATTTTTATAATTTTTATATGAACATCACGAAATTTGTTGCTTTGCGACAGCATCACAGATGCAAATATTATTATAAAATTACATTTTAAAAATAAATAAATTAGTGCAAAAGACGAGAATGAGATAGTTAAAACATAAACCTGGAGAAACTCAGCAGGTCCTTTATACAGCAAAGATAAAGATACAGAACTGACGTTTTGGGCTTGAGCCCTTCATTCAAGGTACGAGCAAAATGTTGGCAGATGCCCAAACATTAAGGTAAAGGCAGGGGGGATTGGAGCACAGTCCCACAGGCAGGAGGTAATAGGTGGATAAGGGAGGGAGGGAGGGAGGGGGACCAGCAAACAGGGGGAGGGGGATAGTTAGGGGAGAGCTGGAAGAAAGAAATCAGGGAGATGGGGGAAGGGAGGGAGAAAAGAGAGCAGGACTGAAATGGTTGGCTACTGGAAGGCCCCTGTCACTGGTGAAGATGGAACGAAGATGCTCGGCAAGTGTTGCTTCACTTGAAAGCCCTGTTTGGTGTCCCGGACTGTGGTGAGATAGGAGGTGTGGGCGTATGTGTGATTCCCCCTCTGGCTACAGGGAAAGCTCTGAGGGTGCGGGGATTGGCGGGAATGAGTGCACGAGGGAGTCACAGAAGGAGCAGTCCCTATGGAAGGCAGAGAGGGGACGAGAGAGGAAGATGTGTCTGGTACTGGGATCATGTAAGTGCCAGTAATTCTTTTGGATGATGTGTTGGATGAGGAGGCTGGTAGGGTGGTAGGTGAGGATGAGGAGGATTCTATATTTGTTGCATCTGGGGGCAGAGGATGACAGGGCAGATGAGCAGGAAATGAAGGAGATATGGGTGAGGGCTGAGTTGATGGTGGTGGAGGGGAAGCCGCTTTTGTGAAATAAGGCAGACATTTCGGAAGATCTGGGTTGAAGGCCTCATCTTGGGAGCAGATACGGCGGAAGCAGAGAAATTCAAACCGAAGTCCGGACCCAATTGCTGGTGCTGTAAAGGCATTGCACTAACCACTGCGCCAACCGTACCGCCCGACAGATAGTGCAACACTTACCCGGACTCGAATACGCCGCTGTCTGCAAGGAGTTTGTACGTTCTACCTGTGCCTGTGTGGGTTTCATCTGGGAGTCTGGTTACCTCCCACTAAGATGACAGAGGCTACGGGTTATTTGGTGCATTTGGGCGGCAGGGATTCGTGGGCTGGGGGGGCCTGTTTACCGTGCTGTTCGTTGAAGATGTAACATGCAGGGTTGTTGAAGGAGAGTGCTCTTTGGTTTTACAAAAGCCATTCAGTAGGTTCTCCATGAAAATCCGCTACACAAGTCAAAGCAAGTTAAGTCAATCCAAGAAGATAGAGCATCTTTATCAACTGCCTAGAATAACAGGGGTGGTTCACCAGGATCATTCTAAGGTGAAGTGACAAGGTGTGTGGAGAGTTTGGTGGAACAAGGGTTGTCAAGTTTATTATCATCTGATTGTACAAGCACAACATGATGAAACAGCGTTCTCCGGCCCTTGGTGCAAAATATGCCAGACCTAACGCACATACAGACAGCAGTACACACGCAAGGCAAGCATTCATATATACAAATAAATAAATATTATTTTGTACAAATGAAAGTCTCGGAGGGTGAGTGTGAGCAGTTTCTTTGATCATTCAACATTCTCACTGCCTGGGAAGAAGCTGTTCCTCAGCCTGGTGGTGCTGGCTCTGATCCTCCTGTATCTCTTCCCTGACGGGAGCAGCTGAAAGATGTAGTATGTGGGGGGGTTGGAAGGTCAGGGTTAGGGGGTGAGGATGGGGGAGGGAGACTCCATTGATCTTCTTGCCACTCTTACAGTCCTGTGGATTGACCTCCGATCTATTTCTCTGCAGCAACCGTTCCACATTGTGATACAGCCGGCCAGGATGCTCTCGATAGAGCTCCTGTAGAAGGTTGACATGATGGTAGCCGGTAGCCTTGCCCATTTCAGTCATCTCAGGAAGTGCAGTCAGATCCCAGTGTGTTACCTTCATGACAAGTGAGGAGATGTTGAGTGTCCACAACAGGTCACGAGCTAAGTGTACCACAAGGAACTCTCCACTCTCTCCACTACAGAGTTATTGATGTGCAGTGGAGGAGAGTCACTCCTGGACCTCCTAAAGTCCACAGTTATCCTTTTCATTGAGACTCAGGGTCAAGGTAAGGGAAAGACCTCACAGGATTGGGATTTATATATAGATAGATGTTTGGGTAAGTTTAACAAAACAGGGGGTCAGATAAAATAGATAATTTTCAGGTTGGGAAATTAGCTGCCATGGAGATTAGTCCTGGAGCCTCAACTATTTACAAACTCTGAGTGTCCAAGTAAGCAAGTCGATTATCTGCATGAAGAAAGGTGAGAAAGGGAATTGTGCACAGAAGGGTCATACCTATAAAAGGCTTAAGGCAGGTGGGTTTAATATGAGGAAGTGTGGTCATGATAAGAAAACTATTGTGGAAATGCAGAGACTATTTTTTTTAAATTTACACGGACAGCATGGTAACAGGCCCTTCCGGCCCATGAGCCCGTGCCACCCAAATATTTCAATGAACCCACAGCCCTCATATGTTTTGAAGGGTGAGTGGATCTGGAGCACTTGGAGAAAAGCCACACAAACCTGCGGAGGATGTATAAACTCCTGATCCACTGTGGTGGATTTGTACCTGGGATGCTGGCGCAGTAATAGCAGGCGCTAACCGCAGGCGCTAACTGTGCCGCCTGTAATCAAAGGTCCCATGCAGAAGAATGTGGATACTCTCACACGTGAAACATAGCAAGTTAGAATGCAGAAACAGCAAGTCATTTAAAACACTAATGGAACTTTAGCTTAGTTGGGATGTCACAAAGGGTCATTGATGAGACTAACATGGAGCATGGGTAGTGTGGGCCATTTAATATCCATGATATGTTTTGTAAAACCTTTTGGGCCACAGATCATGGTCATATATGTAATTGCCTGAATGGACATTAAGTGGCATGTGTGTGCATGTGTGTATGTGGGAGTGAGTATGTGTGTCAGTGTGTGGTGTGTGTGATATGCGTGGGGTGTGTAGGAGTGTGTTTGTGTGTGTAGGAGTGTGGGTGTGTTTGTGTGTGTGTAGAAGTGTGTGTGTGGGGGGTGTGATTGTGTGTGTGGGATGTGTATGTGTGGGTGTGTGTGTGTGTAGCAGTGTGGGTGAGGGTGGGTATGTTTGTGTGTGTGTGCGTGTGTGGTGTGCATGGGTGTGTGTGTGGATGTGTGTATATGTGTATATGGGCGTGAGTGTGTGTGTGTATGGGTGTGAGTGTGAGTAGGTTTGTGTGTGTATTTGTGTGTGTGCGTGGGTGTGTGTGTATGGGGTGCAAGTGGGTGTGTGTGGGGTGTGTGTGTGTATGTGTGTATGGTGGTGTGTGGTGTGTGTGTGGTAGTGACTATGTGTATGTGTTTGTGTGTGTGTAGGAATGTGTGTGTTTGTGTGTGATTGTATGTAGGTGTGTGTGTTTGTGGGCATATGTATGTGTGCATGTGTCTGCACATGTGTGTGTGTTTGTATTTGTGTGTGCGTGTGTGCACGTGTTTGTGTGTGTATGCACATGTGTGTGTGTTTGTGTGCATGGGGTGCATGTGCGTGTTTGTTTGTATCCGCTTGTGTGCGCCTGTGTGAGCGTGCGTGTGTGTTTGTGTTTGTGTGCGCATTTGTGTGCACATGTGTGTGTGTGTGTGTGTGCGCGCGCGTGCACATTTGTGCACATGCATGCCTGTGTGCGCGCATTTGTGCATGTGCATGCGTGTGTGTGTGTGTGTGTGTGTGTGTGCGCGCGCGTGCACATTTGTGCACATGCATGCCTGGGTGCGCGCATTTGTGCATGTGCCTGTGTGTGTGTGTGTGTGTGTGTGTGTGTGTGTGCATGTGTGGTGTGCATGGGTGTGTGTGTGGATGTGTGTATCTGTGTATATGGGCGTGAGTGTGTGTGTGTATGGGTGTGAGTGTGAGTAGGTTTGTGTGTGTATTTGTGTGTGTGTGTGGGTGTGTGTGTATGGGGTGCAAGTGGGTGTGTGTGGGGTGTGTGTGTGTATGTGTGTATGGTGGTGCGTGGTGTGTGTGTGGTAGTGACTATGTGTATGTGTTTGTGTGTGTGTAGGAATGTGTGTGTTTGTGTGTGATTGTATGTAGGTGTGTGTGTTTGTGGGCATATGTATGTGTGCATGTGTCTGCACATGTGTGTGTGTTTGTATTTGTGTGTGCGTGTGTGCACGTGTTTGTGTGTGTATGCACATGTGTGTGTGTTTGTGTGCATGGGGTGCATGTGCGTGTTTGTTTGTATCCGCTTGTGTGCGCCTGTGTGAGCGTGCGTGTGTGTTTGTGTTTGTGTGCGCATTTGTGTGCACATGTGTGTGTGTGTGTGTGCGTGCGCGTGCACATTTGTGCACATGCATGCCTGTGTGCGCGCATTTGTGCATGTGCATGCGTGTGTGTGTGTGTGTGTGTGTGTGTGTGCGCGCGCGTGCACATTTGTGCACATGCATGCCTGGGTGCGCGCATTTGTGCATGTGCCTGTGTGTGTGTGTGTGTGTGTGTGTGCGTGTGTGGTGTGCATGGGTGTGTGTGTGGATGTGTGTATATGTGTATATGGGCGTGAGTGTGTGTGTGTGTATGGGTGTGAGTGTGAGTAGGTTTGTGTGTGTATTTGTGTGTGTGTGTGGGTGTGTGTGTATGGGGTGCAAGTGGGTGTGTGTGGGGTGTGTGTGTGTATGTGTGTATGGTGGTGCGTGGTGTGTGTGTGGTAGTGACTATGTGTATGTGTTTGTGTGTGTGTAGGAATGTGTGTGTTTGTGTGTGATTGTATGTAGGTGTGTGTGTTTGTGGGCATATGTATGTGTGCATGTGTCTGCACATGTGTGTGTGTTTGTATTTGTGTGTGCGTGTGTGCACGTGTTTGTGTGTGTATGCACATGTGTGTGTGTTTGTGTGCATGGGGTGCATGTGCGTGTTTGTTTGTATCCGCTTGTGTGCGCCTGTGTGAGCGTGCGTGTGTGTTTGTGTTTGTGTGCGCATTTGTGTGCACATGTGTGTGTGTGTGTGTGTGTGCGCGCGCGTGCACATTTGTGCACATGCATGCCTGTGTGCGCGCATTTGTGCATGTGCATGCGTGTGTGTGTGTGTGTGTGTGTGTGCGCGCGCGCGCATGCACGTTTGTGCACATGAATGTCTGTGTGCGCGCATTTGTGCATGTGCGTGTGTGTGTGTGTGTGTGTGTGTGTGTGTGTGTGTGTGTGTGTGCCTTCTAAACGATTCTCTTTCTCACCTTCCTTTATTTGATTATCCAAAGTATTTTCCCCAATAAAATACAGTAAATTCCCTGGTATCCGGCACCTGTGGGTATTAGTAGATACCAGATAAGTGTGTTTTCCGTTTGCTTGAGACTTTCTCTAACAATGCCTAACTAATGCTCCTGTCTTGAAAATGAACAGTTTAAATGACAAAAATACTGTACTATACTTGCACAGAACAAACTTCACTTGCTTGAATACACAAACTGAAAAGCATTTTACTTTATTTTCAGTCACATTCTTTGAAAACATTTAACCATCACAGGTTCCTCCCCCTTCCCAGAGTTGCTGGAATGAAAAACAATCATATTAGAGATAATTACTCCCTCCCCACCTCCCCGAGATTTACAGATAAAGCCTTTGACTCTTACTAAGCAGGGGTAAGGAGACACTTTAAGGGAATCATTCCTATAGTGAGCGGCATCAACCAGCTCTTCATCCTGGGCGACACCATTTTATTCAAAGAGCTGCTATGAACAAAGGCTGAATATTTGCTCCCATCTTCACCGTACTTGAGAGAACATTTCCTTTTACAATTTTAAACACACATTTTTTCCCTATTATGTTATTCCTATATATTTTAATTTTTAAAATCTATTTTCCCCCAAATGTTTTTTGGCCGGCTGCTTGAGTTCCGGATCCCAAGGGTTGGACAGTACCTGTTGCTCCTTCTTTCACAGAGAGATTCACGGTTGCTGT
Organism: Narcine bancroftii; assembly: GCF_036971445.1. NCBI lineage: Eukaryota > Metazoa > Chordata > Chondrichthyes > Torpediniformes > Narcinidae > Narcine > Narcine bancroftii. Next base: position 256,435,302 of record NC_091471.1, read on the forward strand.
ATTTTTTTGTCTAAGTGTCACCACACTCAGTGTGATTCATCCTGCTTCAGGCCACATTCTCGCCTTTAATAGTTGTTGCTTAATCAATGAGGCGACAGGGAATCCGAGAAAGAGCTAATTTCATGGTGCGGATGTGATCCAGTTCCACACGGTACAGTATCAGAGCCAGCGAACATTCAGGACTGGTCACTGACGGGAGAAAGAGCAAAGCAGCCTTGGAACAAGAGTGAATGCAATCAGAGACTGACATGAGTTTTTTCAGTGGGGTGGAGAGAAGTATAGGGTGCCGACATCCTTATCAGCAAGGGGACTGGGATCATTCAGTGTAACAGTGTGGGTTGAAGGGGTGACTGTGTTAGGGAGAGGTCAGGGGTGTCGATGTTACAGGGAGGGTATGGGCTGTGTCAGAGCTACATGGAGGGGTGGGGGTGTGCCTGTGTTACAGGGAGGTTGAGGGGAATGTCAGTGTTATAGAGAGGGGTGTGGGGAGTGTCAGTGTTACAGAGTGGGGTGTGGGGTTGTCGGTGTTATAGAGAGGGGTGCGGGGGTGTGGGGAGTGTCACTGTTGCAGAGAGGGGTGTGGGGTGTGTTGGTGTTATAGAGAGGGATGGGGGTGTGTGTCGGTGTTACAGAGAAGGGTGGAGGGGTGTTGGTGTTATAGAGAGGGAAGGGGTGTGTGTATTGGTGTTACAGAGTGGGGGGGTATCGGTGTTATAGAGAGGGGTGTGGGAGTGATGGTGTTATAGAGAGGGGTGTGGGTGTTTTGGTGTTACAGAGAGGAATGTGGGTGTTTTGGTGTTACAGAGAGGAGTGTGGGGGGTGTCGGTGTTATAGAGAGGGGTGTGAACTGTGTGGCGTGATTTAGGAATGTAAGTGACCTTCTGTGCTGTAAACCTTCAAAACAAGGCTGAAGAAACTCTGCAGGACAAAGATTGGACTTTATATTGCAAAAATAAGGATGCAGAACCAACGTTTCGGGCTTGAGCCCTTCATCAATGTATGAGGAGAATGTAGGTGGGTGGTTGAACAAAAGGAGGAGGAGAACAGTCCCCAGGTAATGGGTGGAGGAGGGAGGAAGGATGGACTAGAAAGCACCCCCCCCCCCCACACCCCGCTTTCTGCTGAGCCCTCCCACTCTCCTCCACCTACTACCTCCTGCCTTTGGGACTGTGCTCCTCTCCCACCCGACCCTTCACCTCTTATCTTTTTGTTCGGACACCTGCGACATTTTTCTGCTGAGAAATAGGAGCGGGTTCCTGGAAAGACAAGATCACTGTCTTTTCTAAAAAAAATAAAATTTAAGATTATTTGGCCGTTTTTGTTCGCAAGGGGCCATGAGGTGGCCACCACCTGGCAAAACACAACGTAAGATCAACCTTCCATTACAAAACAAAAATACGGTTTTACTTCTCCCAGACTTATGGAATATTCTCAATTTTTACTATCTGAGATCCAAAGAGACTCTTGAATTGATGAGGATGATTAGGGAAGTATCACCACTGATCGTCATAAAGTTTTAGTCACCAATGTAATGGTTTCTATCACACTAAGTGGGTCAATCAATGATGAATGTGAGTTTACTGTCATATACATAAGTACCAATGCTGCAGCCCTACAGGTATACGAGATACACGAACAACAATCATAGAAATTTAAATTGTTTTTACATTTAAAAATAATTTGGACAGGATGGGTATGGAGGACAATGGACTGGGTGCAGGTCAATGGAAGTAGGCAGAAATTTGGATCAGCACAGACTAGAAGGGTCAAAGGGCCTGCTTTTGTGCTGTAATGATCTGTGGTTCTAAATGAGCATAGATGCAAGACAGACAAACAGATATTCAAAAAGAAAGGAGAGATCAATAAAGTTCAAAGTTCAGATTTATTGTTATGAAATCACATACAAACCTAAGATTCTTTATCCTGTGGTTGAGGCAGAATTACCTCTTATTGGTAGTGCAAAACAAAACTCTACTCAAGGTAATCATATAAAAGAAAAGTAAACAAACTGACTGCATAATACAGAGAGAAAAAAAAATCAATAAAGTCCAAGAGACCCTAAATGACTCACTGATTGAGTTTGTCGTTATGGAGTCTGATGGTGGAGGGGTAGCTGCTGTTCCTAAATCTGGTGGCACTGATGCCTCTTTCTTGATGGCAGAAGCAAGAACAGAGCGTGTGCTGGGTGGTACGGATCCTTGCTGACAATTATTCAGTTGCAATTGGTGCAAGAAAATAAAAGGTGCGGCTGACAGATCTTCAGGTGTTCCCAGATTGGCTTATGGTGAGGGTCTGAAATGCTGCCACCTGTTGTTCCCTGTGGGCTCGGTCTGTGCCCCCTGTTTGAGGACAGGCCACGTTTGTCTGTTGAAGAAGTGTCCAGAGCCCTGACTTGCTTCGTTTCCTCGTTCCAATTCCTCGGACCCGGCCCAGCCCTCATATTGCGAATCCCTCTCCTCTCTCTGCTTGATCGACTGAACCTGCTGGCATGGTCGAAGCGCTTTTGCCTCTCGCTTTCACGAACGCCCGTCTCTTTCCAGAGAGCAGCTGCTCCTCGGCCCCACACTGCGCCCAGTCTCTGAGGGACAGGTTTCTTTATCTGAGGAGATGCTCTGCCATGGCTGAGGGCACTTTCACCCATCCTGTAGTGATGACTGCTACAAGATGTCACTTCTTCCTTCTGGCTCTGGTTTACAAGACAGCAGTTTTATGATAGCCTTTTTAAAAAATAAATACCCACTGGGGGGAAAAAAATCCTAGTTGTTCAGATTACAATATTGATTTTCAATGAGTTCTTGCAACCTCCCCTTGATCCCAAAACAACACCTCTCTTTGCCCTCTGTCCCATAAACCCCTTCTTTCCTCTAATTGTCTCCATCCTGTCACAAAGCCCACACTGGGAGCAGCCCTGCCTCCCTCTCAGAGAATCACCACATTTAAGTCAATGAAAGTCAAAACGATTGCAAATGCTGGAAAAATAAAGTAGTTCTTTGTCTCTTCGTCCTCTCTTTTAGCTGCTCAAATTCCTGCTTGCTTTATCCTCTCCACCAAACCATAAGAAATAGCAGCAGGAGCATGTCATTCAGCCCATCAAATATGCTCTGTTATTCCATCATGATCGGACCCATTCTCCCACTCCCCCCGACGATCATTCTCTGTTTTGCAGTAAATACACCCACCGATCTGGCCTCCACAGCCAGCTAAGGTGGCAAATTCTGGAGATTCACCACTCTCTGCTTTAAATGGGTCTCTTTCAATCTTGAAGTTGTGACCTCTTGTCCTGGACTCCTCTACCAGGGGGAACAACTTTTCCACATATAACCATATAACCATATAACCATTTACAGCACGGAAACAGGCCATGTTGGCCCTTCAAGTCCATACCGGTTCACTTGAACAACTCCACTAGCTGCTCCGCAAACTCCTGAGGAAGTAGTCTACTCTGCCCAGGCCTTTCAACATTCACAATCCTTCTATTAGGTCCCCCTTCCCCCCTCATTCTTCTGAACTCCAAGGAGCACTGTCCAAGAGCTGTCAAGCGTACCTCATATACTAATCCCTTCATTCCAGAAATCATTCTTGCAAATCTTCTCTGAACCCTCTCCAACACCAGCACACCCTTTCTTAAATAAGGACCCAAAACTGTGCCCCATACTCCAAATGAGGCCTCACCACTGCCTTATAAAACCTCAACAGCACCCCACTGCTCTTATATCCTATCCCTCTAGATATGAACACCAACATTGCATGCTCCTTCATCACCACAGACTCAACTTGGAGATGATCATTTTGGGTATCCTGCATGAGGAACCCCACGTCCCTTTGCACCTCTGGACTTTGACTTTTCTCCCCATCCAAATAATAGTCTGCCCTTTTATTTCTTCTCCCAAAGTGCATGGCCGTACACTTTCCAACGTGGTATTTCATTTCTTTGTATACAGTCCAGTGATCAGTGGGGGATTCAGAGGTGGAGAGGTTGAACAAATTTACGTTCACAGGAGTCACTATCTTGGAGGATCTTTCCTGGATCCAACACACCAATGACATTGTAAAGAAAGCACGTCAACACCTCTACTCCCTCAGGAGTTTGCGGAGGTTTGGTGTGTCCCCAGAAACCCTGGCAAATTTCCACAGAGGGGTGGTAGAAAGTGTGCTGACCGACTATATCACTGCCTGGTATGGCAATTCCAATACCCCTGAGTGTAAAGTCCTGCAAAAGGTAGTGGACACAGCCTTGAAAAAGCCTCCCCACTATCAAGTACAGGGAACGCTGCCATCAGAGAGCAGCAGTGATCATCAAGGATCCACACCCACTAGCACACACTCTGTTCTTGCTGCTGCCATCAGGAAAGAGGTATCTGTGCCACAAGACTCGCACCCGCAGGTTCAGGAACAGTGGCTACCCCTTCCACCGACAGACTCAATCAGGGACTCATGTAAGGACTCTGACTTGTGCACTTGATTGGAGTCTTTATTCGCATAATCAGTTTGTTTGCATTTGTTAACTGTTTACAGTTCTTTATTAGTTTACATGTTTTTGCCATGTACAGTTTTTTTGCCTTACTAATAAATGGTAATTCTGCCTCTCCCGCAGGAAAAATAAATCTCAGGGTTGTATGTGATGTCATGTATATTCTCTGACAATAAATCTGAAATCATTTGCCATTTTTTTACCCATTCTCCTCATCTATGTCTCTCTACTGCCTCTCCATTTCCTCGTCACTTGCTGCCCCTCCACCTATCTTTGTATCATCTGCTAAATTAGCCACAAAGGCATTTATTCTGCAATCCAAATCATTAGTATGCAACAAAAAACCCCAACACAGACCCCCTGCGGAGCATCGCTGGTAACTGATAGCCAAACAGAATAAGATCCCTTTGGAATCAAGATGCGATCAGAATCTGTAGTCATGGGCGCGTCGCAAAATTTGTTGCCTTGTGGCCTCATTACATGTGCGAATCACATCATGGCTTGGCTTCCCAAGCAAAGATTAAGGAAGGGGGCTGTCCACATCTGCTGCAGGCTCGCTGGTGGCTGACCAGGCCATCGAGGGACAGATAGTCCCGGATGTAGTGGCTGCGAGGGGAGATTCTGTTCTGGGTTTGGTGCTGTTGCATCGTGGTTCTTCCTGATGCAAATATTAAAGCTATAAATAACATTTAAACATAAATAATTAGGGCTAAATAAGAGTAAGTGTCTGGTTCATTGTCCATTCTGAAGTCATATGGCAGAGGGGAAGAAGTTGTGTTTGTGCCACTGGGTGTTCGTCTTCAGGCTCCTGTACCTCCTTCCCGATGGTAGCCGTGTGAAGAGGGTGGTGGAGATCCTTGATGATTGATGCTGCTTTCTTAAGACACTGCCTCTTGCAGGTTAGATGCCTTTGATGGAGTAGAGATTCATGCCCATGATGGCACTGCCAATTCTCAACTCTCTATAGCCCTTTTCTGTCCTGTGCATTGGCACCTCTATATCAGAGAGTGATGCAATCAGTCAGAATGCTCTCTATGGTACACCACGCCCACTTTTGTTTCCCCCCAATTAGCCAATGCTCTACCCCTGCTATTATCTTTCCTGTAATTCCATGGGCTCTCATTTAATTCTTGTCTCTATCCAAATCTCTTCTCTCCCAACTTTCACTGAATTGTGATCATGAAACCATCTTTTCTGCAGGTAAAAAACACACCCATGCTGGAATACCCACCAGGCCAGTCCAAGATTCTTTTCTCTTTCTAGATTACACAATCAAATCCCATATGATTGTCCAAGGGACTGCTAAATGTACCAAAAATAAACTGGCTAACACTCTATGGCCAGTCACAATTCCAATGGCATCTACAGGTTTGCCGATGACACCACGGTTGTTGGCAGAATCACAGACAACAATGAGGAAGCATACAGGAGGGAGGTGGATAAGTTCGTTGAATGGTGTAGCGACAATAACCTTGTGCTCAACATCAGCAAAACCAAGGAGATGATTGTGGACTTCAGGAGGAAGTCAGGGGAATACGACCCAGTCCTCATCGAGGGCTCAGCAGAGGAGAGGGTCAAGAACTTTAAATTTCTGCGTGTCGACATCTCCGAGGATGTGTCTTGGAGCTTCCATGTCGAGGTAATCACAAAGATGGCTCCCCAGCGGGTATACTTAGTGAGGAGTTTGAGGAGATTTGGTCTGTCACCAAAGATTCTCAAAAATTTCTGCAGCTGTACCATGGGAGAACATTCTGGCTGGTTGCATCACTGCCTGGTATGTTGCTGCCAACGCTCGGGCAAGAAAAATCTCCAGAGCAGCCTACGACATCACAGGCACCAGATTTCACTCCATCAAGAACATCTACATGAGGCACTGTCTTTAAAAAAGCAGCCTCAAAGATCCCCCCCCACCTCCCAGGCCATGCCCTCTTCACTCTGCTACCATCAGGGAAAAGATGCAGGAGCCTGAAGATGAGCATCCAGCGGCATAAGGACAGATTCTTCCCGTCTGCCATCAGATTCCTGAATGATCAATGAACCACAGACACCGCCTGACTTGGATGCTTTATTTCACTATTTTTATTTATTTTGTAACATTTATATAAATATTTGTACTGTGATACTATTGCAAATCAATGAATTTCGTGACTGATTCATGACAATAATTCTGATTCTGATTCTGAGCTCACAATCTCATTGAATGCAAGATTTGATCCTTAGATCTTCGTAGGGGGTCCCTGTCTGGGGGGCTGTGGGAGTCACAAACAAGTGTTTGAGAGGTGTCTTGGGGGGTTCTGAATCTGTTGCCTCTGCTTGTTCGCCAGGTCTGAGCCGTGCCGCCTTGCCGTTTGGTCTGATGCGCCGGGAGCTGGCATGTGAAGGATATCCCATCGAGCTCCGGTGCCCAGGAAGTGATGTCATCATGATTGAGAGCGCCAACTACGGTCGGACGGACAACAAGATCTGCGATGCTGACCTCTTCCAGATGGAAAATGTCGAATGTTACCTTCCCGACACCTTCAAGATCATGTCACAAAGGTAGGACACCAGTTGCCAAGAAAGGCAATGTGTTTTACTAACTGGAGTTCTTTGAGGATATAACGTGGGGTAGATAGAAGGGAGCAGATGGACATTGTTCACCTGGATTTACAGAAGACATTCAATAAGGTGCCATGTAAAAGACTTCTACATAAGATAAGGATGTATGGATTTACATACATAATACACTTTGTATTAGCATGGGTAGAGGATTGGTTAACCAATAGAAAGCAGAGAGATGGGGTACAGGGGCGTTTTTCTGGTTGGCAGTCAGTGATGAGCGAGATGCCACGGGGGTCAGTGCTGGGCTAGGAACATTTCATAATATGCACTAATGATCTGGAAGAGGGGACTGAGTGCAGGGCATCTAAGTTTGCTGACAACTGTATATTGAGTGGAAAAGCAAATTGTGCAGAGGATATGGAGAGTCTGATAGGTTCAGCAAGTTAGCAAGGGTCTGGCGAATGGAGCACAATGTTAGTGAGCATGAGGTTGTCCACTTTGAAAGGAAAAATGGAAGATCAGATTATTATTTAAATGGCAAGCGATTGCAGCCTGCTGCCATGCAGAAGGACTTGGGAGGACTGGTGCATGAAGGTGAGTCTGCAGGTGCAGCAGGTTATCAAGAAGGCAAATGGAATGTTGACTTTCATCGCTAGAGGGATCGCTAGAGCAGGGAGGTTCTGCTGCACCTGTACGAGGTCCTGGTGGGGCCGCATCTGGAGGACTGCGTGCAGTCCTGGTCTCCTGACTTGAGGAAGGACGGACTGGCTTTGGAGTCGGTGCAGAGGAGGTTGATCCCAGAGATGAGGGGGTTGGACTGTGAGGAGAGGTTGTGTTATCTGGGACTGTACTCACTCGAATTTAGAAAAATGAGAGGAGATATTATAAAAACATAAAATTATGAAAGGTGTACATAATATAGAGGTAGATTGGTTGTTTCCATTGGTGGGGGAAACTTGAACTAGTGGACAGAATCTCAAGATTGAGGGAAATAGATTTAGGACAGAGATGAGAAACTGCTTCAACAGGCAGCGAACTCAATAGATTCACCACCCATTAAAGCAAGATTCAAGGCTCAAAATTTATTTATTGTCATGTAATAAAAACAGTGCAAAATTGCACAGAATTTGCTTTGGTCTGCAGTAAGGATAGATTTTTATATAGTAGGGGAATTAAAGCATATGGGGAAAAGGCAGTAGATCTGCATGAGCCTATCATCAGATCAGCCGTCTGATGGTGGAACAGGCGCGACAAGTTCAGGTGATCGACTCTTGTCCCTATTTCTTGCGTCCTTATGCTTTGCTTTTAATGAGTCCCAAGAATATTGAGCTGAATCGTTTCAGTTGCAATATCATTAAATACTTTCATGTTGTATCTCAGTGTGAACCAAGGAGCTCATCCGCAGAGGTGGGCAACAATGAACCCAATCAAACAGCAACCTTACCCTGTCCAGACTTCAATGTCATACGTCTCTGGGATTTGTTGCACCTTTATGTTGCTGTAAATAGACAGACTATCAACGGCACATGCTTTACTGAAGGTTTTATCTCAATTACAAATCAGAGTCTGGCACAGCCATGCATCAAAGTCTTTCCACAATTTTATCCACACTACACAGCTTCCCTCAGCTGCAACTGTGAAATAACCACATACAAGCCATGAACAATTTACGCACATGAAATTATACCCTCTTCACTATTTCTGTCAAAGTGCGGTTGTAAGTCAGCCAGCTGTAAATTCACCTCATCTCCCTTGTTTAACTCCCCTCTTGATCATTCCAAACCAGTGGTTTTCAACCTTTCTTTTCCCATTCGCCCACCACCTTGAGTAATCCCTTACTAACCACAGAGCACCTGTAGCATAAGTGCCCTGCGTTAGGAAGGGATTTCTTAAGTAAACATACGTAAAGGTTCCATTATTGTCACATGTTACTACATTTAGAATGTAGCATACTTGAAATTATTTAACTGTTGTCTACCGTGAGGCTACCGTGATTATTGCCCATGATGGCGCTGACCAAGTTTACAACTCTCTGGAGTCCATCTAAGATTTAACAGCAGAGGGTCACCACTTTGCCCAATGCCCCTCACAGAAACCTACAGCGCCTGATGTTCCCAAACGGTCTCCCCTTCAAGAACTGACCAGGCCTGAGCCTGCTTAGCTTCCGAGATGGCAGAATGCGAGTTGATAAAAATGGGTGAGAACCATTGTTCTTAACTAGCCAGGTATAGGCAATTCCATTTCTCCAGTTTGGCCCTCTACAATCTGGTCTCATGATCTGTTCTGCCATTGTTTACTTAATTTAGACATACAGCACAGTAACAGGCCCTTCTGACCCACAAGCCTGTGCCGCTCAATTAACCCACCAACCCCCGCATTTTTTGGAGATTGGAAAGAAACCAGAGCACCCGGAGGAAACCCATGTCAATCACAGAGAGAATGTACAGGCAGCACCGTGTTTGAACCTGGATCGCTGGCACTGTAATGATGTTCCGTTAACCGTGCTGCCTCCACATAACTCTCTATAACTTGAACATATTCTCTCACATTCCAGATCACCTCCTTGCTGGTGTCTGTATTTCCAAAACAGACCGAATAAAAATCAGAAGAATAAAAATTTCTTCTCATGAATGTGACACGAAAGTTGTCGATTTGCATCTCAGTGCCAACATTAAATTACATTTAAAAATAAATAATTAATTCGAAACATTGGAGAAAGTGAGGCCATATCTGTGGTTCACCGTCCATGCAGAAATCTGATGGCGGAGGGGAAGAAGCTGTTTTTGTACATCTTCAGGCTCCTGTACCTCCTTCCCGATGGTAGCAGTGTGAAGAGGGTATGGCCTGGGCGGTGGGGGTCCTTGATGATAGAGGCTGCTTTCTTAAGACACCACCTCCTGCAGAAAACAAAAGTAAAAACACAAAATGCTGGAGAAACTCAGCCAGTCAAATAGTGTCCTTTATGAGGCAAAGATAAAGACACAGAACCAACATTTCAGGCTTGAGGCCTTCATCGACGGCTGAGAGAATGCCGCAGGCATCCAATGATAGGGTGGGAGGGGGGGTGGCAAAAGCAGGAGATGATAGGTGGGTGAGGGTAGGAAGGGCACAGCAGCAATGAGAGGGAAGTGAAGGGAGAACTGGAAAGACTAGAAAGTGGTGAGGGGAGGGGAAAGTTTAACAGAGAGTCATGTTGCTGGAAAGTGTCCAGATGGAAAGTAAGGTGGTGTTCCTCCAATCTGTGGGCAGTCTGGATAGGATAGTGCATGTGAGTGTGGGAGTGTGACTGAGAATTGAAATGATCGACTACTGGGAAGTTGCTGTGGTTGCGGACGGAGTGAAGATCATTGCTCGTGATGGCGCTGGCCAAGTTTACAACTCTCTGGAGTCCATCTAAGGTTTAACACACAATTAACTCATCAGTAATTACAGAAGTTCTAGCTGCAGGACATAAGTGCAACATTATTGGATATTTTAAGTTCCCCTTGGATGCAGCTTAAAGTTCTCCACTTGCCTTGTACTATGACACACCCACTGTAACTCACTGTTCAAACCTACTGCCGTGTTTGAAGCCACCAAGTTATTTCCTCTAACTTTCCCATCCCAGAGTCTCTGAGAGCTTCACTTCTACACTGAGCGCTTTCAGTTTATTCCTTTGTGTTCTGGTGCCAGGTGATCTGACATTAAGAAGGGTGTGGACAGGGTGACACCGTTCAGCAGTTCTCCTCAGCTTTGGGGCTCCCTGTACTGGTAGGCAGTCTTCCCCAAGCTCGCCTGCTGCTCTTGCATTCAATCCACTCAATAACATTGTAAATTGAGGGAGCTCTTCCCTGCATCTGTGGATCCCCCCCCCCCCCACCTTTCTCTCTTTCTCTCTCTCTCTATGTATCTCTGCCCTCTCTCTGAAACACTCTTAACCTGTCTCTCACCTCTCTCTCCTAGTTCTCCCCTCTCTCCTCTCTCTTGCCCATCTCTCCCCTGCTTCTCCCCTTTCTCTCTTCCTTGCTCTTCCCCCTCTCTCACTCTCCTCCTCTCCCTTCACTCTCTCCCCTCTCTCTCTCCCTTCTCCACATCTCTCTCCACTTCTTTTACCCTTCTCTCCCTTTTCTCTCTCCTCTCTCCACTTCTCTCCCCTTTCTCTCTCCACCTTACTCACCCTCTCCCACTCTCTCCCTCCCCCTCTTTCATTTCTCCATCTCTTGCTCTCTCAATATATAAACTATGGTGTACAGTGGCATAACAGGGAAAAATGCAATGTGACTTGTACATAATGATGAGTGACTGATACATGTGAAGATAGGAACTGTTGAGTGTACAGAAGTGTGGCTGACGTTTGGCCGTGCTATGACCCTTTGTACGGGCATTAGATATTTAACAATAATTAGAGACTCAGTGATTCTGCTTGGAGAAAAGGAATTAGCAAACAGAACACACATCACACCAGAGTAAAACATGACAGCGCAGACGCTGTGATTGAAGTAAAAACACAATGCTGGAGAAACTCAGCAGATCAAACACCAGCTCTCCAGCCCCTTCCCTCTCCATTCACAGAGCCATCCCCCCTCACCTCTGTTTCCTGCTGTGCCCTCCACCTATTACCTCCTTAACCTACATCCTATCCACCTATTACCTCCTGCCTGTGGGACTGTGCTCCTACCCTGCTCCTCCCCCCACAACCATTTTGTTCGGGCACCTGCCGACATTTTCCTCGCACCTTGATGAAGGCTCCAGTCCAAAACGTTGGACTTTATCGTTCCTACATGACCTCCACCGTTTGACCTGCTGAGTTTCTCCAGTGTTGTGTTTTTACTACACATCACCCAGCTCCCAATGCCATGGCCTCTCCACCCCCAGGGGACTGAATGTTCCACCATTCATTCACTCGTCAAACTGGACTACGGTGTATTACTTCTCTCTTTTTTTATTTTAAGACATACATATTTGAAATGTACCAGGATGTAGGTTAATGGGGTATAACTTGGGTGGTACAGAATCGTAGGGCCAAATTGCTAGTTATAGTGCTGAATGTCTAATTTTTAAAACATAATTTGATCAAATGAAAACACTGGAGCAAGACACAAGATGCTACAGGAATTCAATAGGGCAGGCAGCAACTGCGGATGGCAATGGCCAGTTGACGTATGGGGACGGAACTCTTCATCAGAAATTAATGAAGCAGGGTCTCAGCCTGAAAGATCCATCGCCATCCACAGATGTCTCCTGCTCCACTAAGTTTCACCAGCACTTTGTGCTTTTCTCTTTGGACAGCGTGAATTTTCCCTGGGGGCTCTGGTTTCCTCCTAGCGTTCAAAACGTACTGGAGGTTGTAGGTCAATTGGGTGTAATTAGGCGCCTCGGGCCCATGGGCCGGAAGGGCCTGTTACCGTGCTGTACATCGACATTTTTTTTAAATTAAAAAGAAACTTGCGGGCACCTGACCCGGGATAGTCCCAGAAGGAACTGTCAGGAAGCTTTGGATTTTGGTAAACACATCAGCAAGTTTCCACAAATATCAGCGAGGCAATGGTCAGATTGTGTACTTGGGAATATAACAGAAAGGGTTGGAAATCCTCAGCGCAGCAGGTGGAATCTGCACTCTGTTCAGTAATGTTGCTGAAGGGAAAACCATTGATCAACCCATCAGGGTCAACTCACCCCTCACGGCCTGGAGATAACGCCAAGGGGGTCATTGCGTAGAGTGAGGGAGAGAGTAAGCGGACTCTCCACTCCCGTAGGAGAGACAGAGCTCCTGCTGTGGACTGATCAGAACCAGCAAATCAGTGTAAGATGAGCTTGTGCAGACTTATCCAATAGCTACGATTGTTGTGACTCTCAGGTGCTTGGAACCTGTTAATTTGGTTAAGAGTGTAAAGCAGAAGGTGTTAAGTCCTTAAATACAGTCTTTTTTTTTAATGACTAAAGACCAAACATCCCCATTTCCACATGTGGATAGATTGCAGTGCACCACTGCCTGTTTGGGAGTGAGATTTCCAGCGTGGCTATTCCTCTTGTTCACAAACCATCCTCAGGCTCTGAGAGGTGGGAATCAAAAATCACAGTCACTTCTCTTTCATCCTTTCCCTCATTCCCTCTCTCCTTCTCTATGATGGCATAGTCACTAAGTATTAAAGTTTCAAAGCTCAGATTTAGTCAGAGATACATATTTACGGCCCTGAGATTCTTTTTCCTGTGGGTGAAGCAGAATGACCTCTCATCCGTAACTGTACACAAGAAAGATGCATGTATGGGAATCTGATTTAGATTGAAAGATTGATGTATATGTTTGGAGAAATTTGTATAAAGATAGTAGGACTAAGGAAAAAAATGTATTATAGGTTTGACTCCCCATAAATTGAAGAATTTTTAGCTTAGATCTGCTGATTTATGTTTTAGGTGTGGTCAAGAAATCGGTACTTTTTTTCATTCGACTTGGACCTGTCCTAAGGTTAAAAGTTTTTGGTTACAAATTAAATTGTTTTGAGAACGGGTATTAAAAGTGAATTTAACTTTTGATCCATTGTTGTTTTTATTAGGAGATTTTAAGTTGATAGCTTTAAGATTGAGATCGACTATGTATCAAATTGAATTTTTACGTTTGACTCTGGCTGTTTCTAAAAAGTGTTTAGCTATCACACGGAAATCTGACTTGGTTTTAGGGATGAAAAGATGGCATAACGAAATGAAAGCCTGTATTCATTTTGAAAAGATTACATATAATTTAAGAGATAATTTTTTTTTCTTTATTAAGCCCTTATTTGAAAATTATTGGTGTTAGAATTTGCCCTCTCGGTCCGCTCTGATAGGTGCCACCGTTCCTGCAGCCAAAAGGTTTAAATGTGACTGCGATTATCTCCTTTTTCTCTCTTTGTAGATGGGGATGGGAGGAGGGAGGTTGGTGGGGGGGGGGGGGGGGTTGGGTTTTTAATATAAATAATTAATCACACTATGTCTCCATCAATATGTGGTAATTAACTTTAGGTGATTAAAAGTTTTAAATAGAATATTTTTAAAAAGATGCATGTATAAAAGTTAAAAATGTAAACAAACCCTCTGCAATACAGAGAAACAATAAATATCAGTGACAAAATGCAAAACTAAATGAGTCCCTGATTGAGTTTGTTGTTGAGGAGTCTGACGGTGGAGGGGGAGCAGCTGTTCCTGAATCTGCTGGTACAAGTCACGTGGCCCCAATACCTCTTTCCTGAAGGCAGCAGCGAGAACACGGCTGAGTGTAGCTGTTAGTGTAGCGGTTAGCATAGCGCTATTACAGCACCGGTGACCCGTGTTTGAATCCGGTGCTGTCTGTAAGACGTCTGTACATCCTCCCCATGCCTGTGTGGATTTCCTCCGGGTGCTCCATTTTCCTCCCTCCCTTAAACGCACAGGGATTGTAGGTTAACGGGGTATTTGGGCAGTGATGCACCATCAATAACTTCAAAGACTAGAAGTTGTGTAGAGACAGATGGGGTTTTATTAACTACAGGATGAATGTCCACCCATGATGATCGACTGAGAAGAGACCAATATTCAGCCAAATATATATACAGCACATCCAAACGTATATACAGGTGGCACAGGCTTGTGGGCCGTAAGGGCCTTCTAGGTAAGTCCATCCCTATCCCTGATACTCCCTTTCCCTTCTTCCACCCTTTTCTTTCACATTCAACCCATTTTCTCATCCTTTGTAGAAGAAAAAATATTGATCTTATTGTATATGCAGTTGAAATGTTGCAAGTGTGGACTTTCGTTTCCTTTGTAAACTAAGAAACCAACCAGTACCCATGACCTAGTGCCTAGTAAACTTAGGAATGCACTTTGTATTCAGAAGGAAGATAAGAGTTGTTTGTTCTCCTGTATAAATATGTGCTCTCTGCCTACAGAGTCCTGTCCTGGTGTAAATCAGGACGGTCTCTCCGTGATATCACAAAATAAAGCTCTCGAAGCAAACTTTAAAGTCTCCACCTGGGTTCTTCTGCAAAAGAGGTTTTGTTCCCCCGACATCCTCCATTTATCGACTTTCTCCCTCCATCCCTCCCCTTCCCCTCTCCTTCTATCTGTTCCCGTCTCCGGCCCAACCTGCCCCTTCCCCCGTGCAAACTGGCCAGGTGGCGTGCATGGTGGCAAAGAGAGAGTTAATGTTTCGGGTTCGATGATGCCCTATCGCTCTCCCTTTCCTTCTCCCTTCTCCACCCGTTCATTTGCCCTTCCTCCTATATAACCATATAACCACTTACAGCACAGAACAGGCCAGTTCGGCCCTACTAGTCCACGCCGTAGCAAATCCCCACCCTCCTAGTTCCACTGACCAGCACCCAGTCCATACCCCTCTAGTCCCCTCCTATCCATGTAACAATCCAGTCTTTCCTTAAATGTAACCAATGATCCCACCTCGACCACGTCTGCCGGAAGCTCATTCCACATCCCCACCACCCTCTGCGTAAAGAAATTTCCCCTCATGTTCCTCTTATCATTTTCCCCCTTCAATCTTAAACCATGGCCTCTAGTTTGAATCTCCCCCTTTCTTAATTGAAAAATCCTATCCACATTTACTCTGTCTGTCCCTTTTAAAACCTTAAACACCTCTATCAAGTCCCTCTCAATCTTCTACGCTCCAGAGAAAAAAGTCCCAGTCTGCACAACCTTTCCCGGTAACTCAGACCCTGAAATCCTGTCAACATTCTCGTGAACCTTCTCTGCACTCTCTCTATTTTGTTTATATCTTTCCTATAATTTGGTGACCAAAACTGTACACAGTACTCCAAATTTGGCCTCACCAATGCCTTGTACAATTTCATCATAACCTCCCTACTCTTGAATTCAATACTCTGATTTATGAAGGCCAACATTCCAAATGCCTTCTTCACCACACCATCTACCTGAGTATCAGCCTTGAGGGTACTATTTACCATCACTCCTAAATCTCTTTGTTGCTCTGCACATCTCAATTGTCTACCATTCAATGTATATGACCTATTTAAATTTGCCTTTCCAAAATGCAGCACCTCACATTTATCTGCATTAAATTCCATCAGCCATTTCTCAGCCCACACCTCCAGCCTTCCTAAATCACCTTTTAATCTACGGTAATCTACCTCACTGTCCACAACACCACCAATCTTTGTATCATCCGCAAACTTGCTTATCAAATTCCCTACCCCTACATCCAGATCGTTAATATATATAACAAATAATAGTGGACCCAGGACCGAACCCTGAGGAACTCCACTAGTCACCAGCCTCCAATTGGACCAACAATTTTCTACCACTACTCTCTGACTCTCCTCCTGCGCTCCCTCCTTCACCTCAGCCTTCCTCCCACCTTCACCCCGCTCCGCTCTCCCACCAAACCACAAGGTACCAGTCAGCTGAGTGACAGGATGATGGACTGAAATATTTGCCTGGCAGTGCAAGTACCTGTGGTCATACATGAGCTCTGATCAATATGTTGTCTGCATTAAACCTCAAGTGCAATCAGCAAAGTAAAACTTGCCAATAGATCAATAGAAGCTGCATCAGTCGGTGCGGACCATTCATCACATTGTGGCGCCAATGGAATGGCTGAAAATGTCTGCTGGCAACTGTTTGGGAATGTGACAAGACATGTGGTCTGCGGGACGTTGAATCCGATCAATAGCACTAGTGGCTCAGGAAGCTCCAAAACCTACTTCCGATTGGGATGTTCAACAGGATAATGGAGGCTAATTGAAGGAAATAGGAACAGAAGTCAGTCCATTGAGCCTGCTCTGCCATTCAACGGGCTGATCTGGCCATGGGCACAGCTCTACCTGCCAACATTTTCCCCGTAACTCCAACCAGACAGCATCCTTGTTGACCTCCAATCTTTGTTAGCTCCCCCTCCTTCACCTGATATCTTTCTTTTCCCCCCCCCCCACTCCCATGCCTCCTTCCCTTCCTTCTCCTATCGCCTTATTTTCCCTCTATCCTCCTACCTGGATCCACCTATTACACCTTACCTGTTAGCCTGTGCTCCTCCCCCTTCCTCTCTCCTCTTCACCCCCTCCCCACCAATTTTTATTCAATATTCCTCATGAAAGCCCCAGGCCTGAAGGGCATTTTATTTACTCTGGATGCTGTGTGTCCTGCTATTTTTCTCCAGCCCTTTTACAAACATCCTTTAACTTCTCGACGATGCGAGAATCAATCGAACAGTGTCTCAAGGGTATTTAATGAGGTGGCCACTACTGCTTCCTTGGGCAGAGCTGGCTCATGCATTGAAAACAGACCCAAGTGCATAATGGCCTCATCATTGTTACAAGGGCTGGTGGGTTCAGAACAGTGGTTTTCAAACTGCCCCCCTACACTCACATTCCATCTTACATATTCCCTATACTTTAGGTGATCTGTGATTTGTAAGGGATTGCTTAAGGTGGTATGTGGGTGGAAAGAAACAGTTTGAAAACCACTGTTTTAATAGTCCCTCGTTGGCTCGTTATGTGCACGGTTTCAGAACTCCAAAGGAAATGGGCTAATGACAATTTTTCTTGAGCAAAATATTTCAGTAACAATTGGTTCTAGAGCAGTGATTCTCAATCTTCCCTTTCCACTCACCTCCCATCTTAAGCAATCCCTTATGAATCACAGAGCACTATTGGCAATAGGGATTACTTAAGATGGAATGTGAATTTGGGGCAGCAGCTTGAAAACCACTGGTTTAGAGTTTTGAGTGGAAAAGCAAATTGTGCAGAGGATATGGAGAGTCTGCAGAGAGTTATAGATAGGTTAAGTGAGTGGGCAAGGGACTGGCAGATGGAGCACAATGTTGGTAAATGTGATATTACCCAGTTTGGAAGGAAAAATGGAAGATCAGAATACTATTTAAATAGCAAGCGATTGCAGCATGGTGCCATGTGGAAAGACTTGGGAGTGCTTGTGCATGAATCACAAAAGGTTGGTTTGCAGGTGAAGCAGCCTATCGAGAAGGAACGTTGTCCTTCATTGTTGGAGGGATAGAATTTAGGAGCAGGGAGGTTCTGCTGCACCTGTACAAGGTCCTGGTGAGATCACATCTGGAGAACTGTGTACAGTTCTGGTCTCCTTACTTGAGGAAGGATGGACTGGCTTTGGAGTGGAGGTGAGGAGGCTCACCAGGTTGATTCCAAAGACGAGGAGGTGAGTCTATGAGGAGAGACTGAGTCATCTGGGACTGTACTTGCTAGAATTTAGATGATCTTATGAAATTATGAAAGGCCTAGATAAGAAAAAGGTAGGTAAGTTGTTTCCATTGGTGGTGGAAACTAGAACTGGGGGCAGAGCCTCAAGATTCAGGGTAGTAACCATATACAGCATAGAACAGGCCAGTTCGGCCCTACTAGTCCATGCTGGAACAAATCCCCATCCTCCTAGTCCCACTGACCAGCACCTGGTCCATACCCTTCCAATCCTCTCCCCTCCATGTAATTATCCAGTCTTTCCTTAAATGTAAATAACGTCCCTGCTTCAACCACCTCCGCTGGAAGCTTATTCCACATCCCAACCACCCTTTGCGTGAAGAAATTTCCCCTCATGTTCCCCTTATAATTTTCCCCCTTCAATCTCAAACCATGGCCTCTGGTTTGAATGTCCCCCATTCTTAATTGAAAAAGCCTATCCACGTTGACTCTCTCTGTCCCTTTTAAAATCTTGAAACCTCCATCAAATCCCCCCTCAATCTTCTAAGCTCCAGAGAAAAAAGCCCCAGGCTGCTCAACCTTTCTCTGTAACTCAAACCCTGATATCCTGTCAACATTCTCGTGAACCTTCTCTGCACTCTCTCTATTTTGTTTATATCCTTCTTATAATTTGGTGACCAAAACTGCACACAGTATTCCAAATTTAACCTCACCAGTGCTTTGTACAATTTCATCATAACATCCCAACTCTTGAATTCAATACTCCGATTTATGAAGGCCAACATTCCAAATGCCTTCTTCACCACACCATCTACCTGAGTATCAACTTTGAGGGTACTATTTACCATAACTCCTAAATCCCTTTGTTGCTCTGCACTCCTCAATTGTCTATCATTCAATGTATATGACCTATTTAGATTTGCCTTTCCAAAATGCAACACTTCACACTTATCCATATTAAATTCTCAGCCCACTCCTCTAGCTTTCCTATATCTCTTTTTAATTTACGATAATCTTCCTCACTGTCCACAATACCACCAATCTTTGTATCATCTGCAAACTTACTTATCCAATTCACCACCCCTTCTTCCAGATCGTTAATAATTAACAAACAATAGTGGACCCAGGACCGATCGCTGAGGAACTCCACTAGTCACCGGCCTCCAATTTGACAAACAATTTTCTACCATTACTCTCTGACACCTCCCATCCAATCATTGCTGAATCCATTTCACTACCTCCTTATTTATACCTAATGCCTCCACCTTTTATTCTAACCTCATGTGGGGAACTTTGTCAAAAGCTTTACTAAAGTCTAAATAGACAACATCCACAGCCTTCCCTTCATCAATCTTTGTTGTAACCCCCTCGTAAAACTCTATAAGATTTGTTAAACATGATCTACCCCTGACAAAACCATGCTTACTACTACCTATCAATCCCTGTTCTTCCAAATATTTGTAAATGCCATCCCTCAGAACATTTTCCATCAATTTGCCCACCACAGATGTCAGACTCACAGGTCAATAATTTCCAGGCTTACATTTGGACCCTTTTTAAACAGCAGAACAACGTGAGCCACCCTCCAATCCTCTGGCACTACCCCCGTGACCAGTGACATCCTGAATATCTCTGTAGATTTAGGATGGAAATGAGGAGGAACTGCTTTTACCCAGAAGGTAAGGAATCTGTGAAATTTGCTGCCAGTTGAAGCACTGGAGGCAACCTTAGTAAAGATAAGACAAGGCTGGAGAGATTTTTTTTTTACATTGTAAGGGAAATGGGGAAAAGGCAGATAGGTGGAGATGACCTTATCATCAGATCAGCTATGATCTCCTTCAAAGGGGGAGCAGGCTCGATGGGCCAAATGGCCTACCCCTGTTCCTGCTTCTTTATGACCTTATGTATGCGGGAAATAGATGGACAATTGCACTCATCCTTGGTGAAGGGCTCTTGTCCCGAAGCGTTGTCCATTCTCCTTCTCCCACTGCTGCTGAGTTCCTCTAGCAGATGGTTTTGTGTTCCCTGTCCCAACATTTACAGTCTCTCCTGAATCTGTGCCTCGCCAACTTTCAAAAGTTGCACTCTCTGTTACAAGTTTGCCATTTTGAACACTTGGCGTCGGTGACCCTTCCAACGCCTCGTTGTGTGAAAAGATTTGTGATAATGCAACACCTCATGCTTGGCTTGAGATCAGCCTCCTGGTCCCCAAGATCAATTTGATTTCCACTGCCAGCTGCTTAGTTTTTTGGAGTTATTGAGAATGCAGGCTGTGCGGTCCTCAACTTTCCAGGATCACAAAGGGCTGGCTGGAATGGATAGGGAGAAGATACTTCCAGTGGGGGGAGGGTCTGGGACCAGAGGGCACAGCTTCAAAATAAAAGGATGCCTCTTTAGAACGAAGATGAGCCAGAGCGTGGTGAATCTGTAGACCATGTGGGTCAAACCAAGTAATTTACCGGGTCCATACCTGATAATCACGTGGTGTGAAACGTCCAAACCTGGCAGGACGAGTTAAGTTCAACTGGGGTCTGACATATGGTGGGGGAAAGTGTCAGGGCCCAGCCGAGTTTAACTAACTAATGGCCTTCTGGCAGCGTGAAAGCACAACCTGCTCTTGCATTGTCGCCGCTGGAGGCGGACCCCCCCCCCTTTGAAATGCCAGCTTGCTGATTAATCAGGTAAATCATGGGGCAGCATGCCCGGTAAGTTTACTGGTTCCTGCGAGGGTTGGCAGTGATGTGGGATACATTGCCACAGACAGCTGCGGAAGCCAAGTCATAGGTTGATAGGCTCTGAATGCGTAAGGGTATCAAAGATCATGAGGAGAAGACAGGAGAATGGGGTTGAAAGGAAGAACATGCAAGTCATGATTCAAATGATGGAGTAGACTTGATGGGCTGAATGGCCTAATTCTGCTTGTATATCTTATGGTCTTACTTAGTCATACCACGCCCTCAATCTGACCAATGGGCATCCTCTTCCTCATCACATGTTCAAGCCCTCCTAAAGTGGGGAAGCTAAAGTTCCATATTTTCCAGAACCTTTTAGAAGGAAAACCTTACCTTTCCTTTCTTGTTTTTTATTTTATTTATTTTTAAATTTCAACATACAGCAGAGCATTCAGGCCATTTCAGCACACAATCCCATGCCACCCAATTGACCTGCAACTTGCATACGTTTTGAAGGGTGGGAGGAAACCGGAGCCCCTGGAGGAAACCCACACAGACACGGGGAGAACATACAAACTCCTTACAGACAGCTTGGGATTCGAACCTTTGTCACTGGTGCTGTAATAACATTACACAAAGATATAGGACATTGGGCTGAGGAAGCTCCCTCACTCCCATTCTCCTGTCTCCCTGGACTGAGTTCACCTCACTCACGCTCATCTCCACCCATTTACCAATGCCCGGCTGAATTGGCCGCAGCCAACTAACCACAGTGCACATCTCTGAGATGGGGGAGGAAACCAGAGCACCCAAGGAAAACGGGCGAATTCGGCACTGACGGTACTAGAGATCAGGATCGAACCTGGGACCAAGGAAGACAGGAGCTGAGAAGCAACAGTGCAGGTAGTTTCTATCTACAATTGCCCTTGCCCTCCTCCATGTTCCAATAACAGCCAACGATTTCAGCATGTATGCCTAAAAGTCTGCCCATCTATTTTTTCTACCAAAGTGCGTGACTGCCCACTTTCCAACATTTTATTTCTTCTGCCACATCTTTCCCCATTCTAATCTATCCAAGTCTCCCTGCAGCATTTCCGTATCCTCAGCACCACCTCCCCCACCACCTATTTTGATATCATTTAATTTTAACATAGACATACATCACCGTAACAGGCCATTTCTCAGGACATGAGTCCAGTCTGCCCAATTTACACCACTAATATCACCACTAACTAGCATTTCAAATGGTGGGAGGAATCCGGAGATACCAGAGAAAACCCAAGCATGCACAGGGAGATCGTACAGCTCCTTACAGGCATCGCGGGACTTCTTGAACCCCAGTCTGAACCCAATCGCTGCTGCTGTAGAGGCATTGGGGTAACCACTACACCTACCATGCAAATTTAGACTCAAAGCCACCTATTTCATAATCCAAATAATTTGTATCCAACATAAGAAGAGCTGGCCCCAAAACCGACCCCTGCGGAGCATCACTGGTAACCGGTTGCCAACCAGAATAGATCCCTTTATTCACACTCTCTGCTTCCAGGAAAAAAAAATTAAAAAAGTATCCTTCCTGTACTTCCTTGGGCCCTCATCTTGTTTACCAGCCTCACGTGTGGCACCTTGTCAAAGGCCTTTTGAAACTCCAAATACACAACATTCTCTGCATCGCCCTGCCTATCCTACTTCTCTTCAAAAGATTGCAATAAGTCCGTCTGGCATGATTTTCCTGTAAGGAAACCATACTGACTTGGGCCTATGTTATCATGGGCCTCTAGGTATTCCATAATCTCATCCTTGGCAATTTATGCAACAGCTTCCCAATCACCGACGTCAGGTCCTTTTCTCTGCCATATACTGAAGCAAAGTATTCACTTGGAGCCTCCCCAATCTCCTTCCCAACCCCCCCCCCCACCACCCCCACGCAGCATATGTTGCTTCTTTATCCTTAAGCAGCCCCACCTTCACTCTCGTCATCCTTCTGTTCTTCATAGAACACCTGAGGATTTACCTTAATCCTCCTTGCCAAGGCTTTCTCATGCACCCTTCTTGCCCTTCTAAGTTCCTTCCTATAATTCTCATGATTTTGCTTCCTAAATCTGAATGTTTACTTCCTTCTTATTATTATTTTTCCGCCTCAGCTGTTTTTAAACCACAGTTCCCTTTTCCTACCATGTTTTTCTTGTCCCAGTGGGACAAACCTATCTAGAACTCCATGCAAGAGGTCCCTAAACTTCCTCCACATTAGTTCTGTGCTTTCTCCGAAGAACATCTGTTCCCAATTTACTCTCTATAGTTCCTGCCTCATCCCATTGTAATTCGTCCTTCCCCAATCGAACACTTTACCATTTTGAATGCTTTTGTCCTTGTCCATTGCTATGCTAAATCTCAGGGAGTTGTGGTCACCCTCTCTAAAATGATAGTAAGAGGTTCACAGACCTGGCCAGGTTTATTACCCAGTATTAGGTCCAGTATGGCCTCTCCTCTACTTAATTGTTCCACGTACTTTGTCAAGAATCATCCTTGGGCACTCCTGACAAATTCTGCCCCATCTCTCCCTCTTGCAGTTGGGAGGTGCAAGTCAATATTTAGGAAGTTGAAATCTTCCATAACAGCAACCCTGTAATTTCTGTTCCATTCCAACAGCGACCCACTTGCCTGTTCCTTGGTGTCCCGAGAACTATTTGGGGACCAATAGACTACTCCCAATACAGAGATAGCTCCCTTTTTATTTCTGACGTACACCCCCACCAACTCAGTGGACTCTCCCTCCACAGCGTTCTCCCTTTCTGGTTGTGATACTATCCCTGGCCAGTAATGCCACCACCCCCCCACCTATCATTTATCCCCCTTCCTGTCACTTTTAGAACACCTGAACATTGATACCTATATCGGCCAATCCTGTCCTTGCATCAGCCATATCTCTGTAACGATCACAACATCATCCTTTCCACCTTCTGCTCTATTCTCTGCCCTCACATTCTTGTTCCCATCTCCCTGCCAAACTAGTTTAAACCCGATCCAACAGCTCTAGCAATCCTGCCTGCCAGGATATTGGTCTCCTCTCCCATTCAGGTGCAGCCCATCCTTTTTGTGCAGACCTTCCCTGAAAGAGATCCTAATGATCCACAAATCTGAACCCCTGCCCCAAATCTTCATCCACACATTCTTCCTATTCCTGCCCTCACTGAGGACCCTGCTTTTCAGCTTCCTTCCTAACCCTCTATATTCAGACCTCATCCCTACTCTTATCTATGACATTGGTACCAACATAGACCACAACATCTGGCTGCTCCCCCTCCTGCTTGAGAATGTTGTGGACTCAATCGGAGATGTCCCTGCGAGGCAACATACCATCCTGGAGCCTCGATTTTATTCACAGTAACTATTCACCTAACTACTGAATCCCCAATCACTATAGATCTCCTCTTCTTCCCCTTCCCTTCTTAGCCAAAAGGCCATGACTTGTCCTTGGTAGATCATCCTCCTTAACAGTATTCAAAACTGTGTACTTATTGCCGAGGGGAATGGCCACAGGTGTGATCTGCACTGACTGCCTATTCTCTTTCCTTCTCCTAACAGCCACCCATTTACCTGCCTCTTGCCTCTTGGGTGAGACTATCTCGCTGCAGCTCCTCTCTATCACCCTCTCTGCCTCCCAAATATTATAGAATTCAACCAGCTCTAGCTCCAGTTCCCTAACTTGGTCTGTAAGGAGCTGTAGCTAGGTGCACCACTTACAGGTGTAGTCATCAGGTATACTTTTGCTGTCCCAGATTTCCCACACCCTGCATTCAGAGCATTCCACTGCCTTAGTTGACATCCCCACAACCTGATCTATTACAATGTCATTACCCGACCTTACCTGTTATGTTCCTCAGCCTCTGCTCGAGCCAGAGCCTCAAACCACCACTAGGCCACCCTCACACTGGCCACTCTACATTGGCTTAAGCTTCCCTTCTCTTTATTGGCTACAGGTAATTAGCCAATGGAGGGACTGAGAGTCCCGCTGCTTTGTAAAAGCTTCTCTGCCCCGTAATAGCCCGCTTGTAGTGCGCTATCAGTAACCACCAAAACTAGGCTTTAATAAATAGAAGAACCTTGCTGGCCTGGATCCAGTATAGGAATGGTGGGAAGGGAGAACTGGCTTGCCCAAGACCACGGGGAGGAGTCATAGAGCATGAGTCATCAGTGGGCCTGCCAGCTCCATATATACAGCAGTCAACTATATACAATGGAGAAAATCTATCACCACACTGCTCTCTGATAAGCGTTCCAACTCAATTACCTCAATATTATGGCCATCTCACTGATCCCCTGTAATCACTGGGTGCCCACCCTATCCCTCCCCCCTCCCCAATTCCATGTCTAGGGAAGGTCTGACCTGCACAAAAAGGATAGACTGGGCGTTATGGAGGTTACTCCCTCAACGTCTTCCATATGATCGTAGCCTCTTTGCCCTTGCATCCATCCTTTTAAGCATGAAACAATAAATTAACAGCTCCTTAATTACTCTTTATTTTAACCTCTGTTCTCCCTTAGCAAATATGTAGAGGTACGTTGCTAAAACAAGTCCAACCGCTTACATTTGATTCTACCTTGTCAAGCGTCCCCATGTTCAATAACAATTTTTACCCAACAGCCATCAGGCCCATGAACCTTCAGGAGTGCATTATCATCATGGCTTCATTTTCTCTACTAACTTCTGAATATTTATCTATCCTTTAATATTTATTGTCCTTGCATGTGGTAATTTCATTTGAGCTCCTGAGGACATCAATTTAAGGCAGTGGTTCTCAACCTTTTTCACATCCCACCTTAAGTAATCCCTGTGCCATTGATGCTCTGTGATTAGTAAGGGATTGCTTAAGGCAGGATGCGAGTGGGAAGGGAAGGTTGAGACCCAATTGTTACTGAAATTCTTTGCTCAAGAATAATTGTCATTGTCCCATTTCCTTTGGAGTTCTGAAAGCATGCACATAATGAATCAATTAGGTGTGTGGTTTTCAAACTTTTTCTTTCCACCCACATACCACCTTAAGCAATCCCTTACTAATCACAGAGCACCAATGGCATATGGAATACTTAAAGTGGTATGTGAGTGGAAAGAAAAGGGGTTGCAAACCACTGGTTTAAGGTGAGCATAGGGAAATTTAGGGGAGACGTCAGAGGTAAGTATTTTACATAGAGAGCGGCAGGTGCCTGGAACTCATTGCCGGGGGTGGTAGTGGAGGTTGGTGCAATTGGAACATTTAGAATTCTCTTAAATAAGCCCATGAGTGCTGGAAAGATACAGGGTTGTGGGAGGGAAAGGTTAGACTGCTGTGGAGTTAAGAAAGAACATCAACAGAGTGCAATGGAGAAACTCAGCAGGCCATGCAGCGTCCATAGGAAGTGAAGGGTGACTAATGTTTCTGGCCTGAAGCCTTCATCAGCAATCTTGTTTATTGATGCATTAGAGGAGTCAGGGATTTTGGGGATCTGAGAAAAAATAATTGGGAGGTAAACAAGCAAGTCTGCAGAGGCTGATGCTGAATGCAATATGCAAACGTGCTGGAGAAACTGAGCACTGGGGATATTTTTGAATAGCAGGGCAAGTTAGAGGGCCAAATGACTAACTCCTGTTCTTGCTTCTTAAATCTCTATTTATTTTATTACAATACCAAACCCCTACCTTTTGCAACCAATTTATTATCCAGCATTTGGTCTGTGGATGTATCAAACCCCGACTGTGCTTTCTGTCAAGAAGCATGTAACAATTGCTTGCACAACTGTTAGACATCTGTACAGGCCACCTGAGATCTATCCCAGCCTTTTGTGCTCATTTTGTCTGCTGCTCTCAATAATCTGCAGGATTCAGCAGGCGTCTAATTGATGTTTGCTGCTTAATTTGGCCCTTATTTCATTCTGATTTAAGAAAGATATTTTCCACGTTACTGCTGAGGATCCCATTTTATGAATGCCCTTTGCTACTCTTGACCCCTCTACACATTCTCCTTGATTTACTGTGGTGACACACTTATTCACCTTCCTGGCTACTACCACCGGATGGCATGAACATCGTCTTGTCCATAAGACCATAAGTCATAGAAGCAGAAATAGGCCGTCCATCCAGTCGAGTCTGCCCCGCCATTTAAATATGAGCTGATCCATTCTCCTAGTCAACCTCACTGTCTGGCCTTCTCCCCATAACCTTTATCCTATCCATCTCTACTTTAAAAACATTCAATAACTTTGCCTCCACAACTGCCTCTGGCAACAAATGCCACAGATTTATTGCCCTCTAGTTTTCGAGCCACGAGCCCATCTTCCCCATCCTTCTGCCTCATTTTCTGCAGCACCCCACCCCTTGCTCTCTCCATTCACATAGGTATCGTCTCCCCCATCACCTCTCAGCATTTTACTCTGTGTCCGCCCTTACCCGTGGGTCTGTGCCCCTCCCCCCACCTCCCCCGCACTGCCATTTTATCCCGGAACTTGCTTGCACCATGACTTAGGACTCATGCCCAAAACATGGGTCATGTAGTTTTATCTTTGCTTCGTTTGGCTGAGTTTCTCCAGCATTACTGTGAGATCTATGATCCCAGCAACAGCGGACTTCCTTGATTAACAACACCGTTCACCTGCCTTGAGCACCATCAGCAAATGGGGAAGAGCTTCCTGTTCAGAGGAGAGTGATTGGTTTCTCTTTATTTTGTCGCCCTCGACTCCAGGAAGATCGATCACATCGTACCCACAATGGACAATCACGCCATTGACATATGACAGATGATCTGTCATGGCCCTCGTGCATTGTCCTTCCACTGATTGGTTGGACCTCTTGCTCTTTGCTCTATTGTATAATGTGCCCAGGACATCATCTTGTACTGAATCCCTCAACTTAATGGGGCTTAATTATGGTTGAAACTGGCAGTGATTGATTGACAGCCTATGAAAGCATACAAAGGCTGAGAACATGAATTATGAAGCAACCCGGCAGCAAAGCATCACTGCAGATGCTGCAGGTTTGAAATTAAACAACGCTGGAAAAACACAGCAGGTCAAGCAGTGTCTGTTGAGAGAGAAAAACACAGTAAATGACCTTACATTGGAAGTTCAACCTTTGAGCTTCTGTGCTCTGAGCACAGAAATGCTATTCCATGCAAAAATTCCAATTTCAATCGAGATTTTGCACAATAATTCACAAATTCACACAACCCAGTCCTCATTGTAAGGTAGTTCTAATCTGAATGATGCTGCCACAAAACATTGTTCATGACAATAAATCCTGATTCTGATTTAGAAACCGTGACAAAGTTTTAGAGTGTAAAAATCTTAAGTCTGGCCTTATTTCCAGAGAAAAAACAAAGCTATGTTAAGCTGGGCAACAACTTTGGTCAGATCACAGTGTCTTCAATAAAAACAGAAATAACAAAATCAACTAAAGCTGGAAGCTGAATCTCTCTCCACAGATGCTACATGATCTGCTGAGTATTTCCAGCAGGTTCTGTTTTATTTCAGATTTACGGCATCTGCACGATTCCCCGTCCTCCCTCCAGGAGAGCAGTCAGAATGGAGCAGTCAGAACTTTGGTATGGTTGAGTGGGTTCCATTACTTCGTGTCAGGGAAAAAGATAAGTGCATGAGGGAGAAATAGATATTATTCAGTAGGGTTGGGATGGAGCACATTGGGAGAATACAGTAAAACCCCTGTTATCTGGCAGCCTCAAGTAACTGACAAAATATAATTGTGGAAAATAAATAGGTAAAAAATATGGAAGTTTTAAATTGGTACCCCTCGCCATTAGTTTGCCAATCCACGCAGCACTCAATCTCAAGCAACCGGAAAATTCACTTATCCAGCATCTACCAATCCCTGTGAATGCCAGATACTATTTACTATTTATAAAGAGTTTGACACAACAGCATCACCCATTTTTGTGAGAAACACAAAAGCTGCAGATCCTGGATTCTTGAACAGACTAAAATTGCTGGAGGAATTGAGCAGATTAGACAACATCCATGGGAAGAGGTTTTCTTTTAATTTTGCAATTTATTTTAAATTTTAGACATACAGCCCAGAAACTGGCCCCTCCGGCCTACCAGCCTATGTACCCAATTATCCTACAACCCCTGGTAGGTTTTGAACGGTGAGAGGAACTAGAGTCCCCCCGGGGAAAACCCACACAGACACGGGGAGAATGTGCAAGCTCCCTACAGACAATGCGGGATTTGAACCCGATCTCAGGCACTGTAACGGTGTGGCACGAACCACTTTGCTATCTGTACCACCCTTGTGCCTTCTTCCTCCACCTCTCACACCTGTCCCCTCCCCCAGATTTTTTAAAGTGTGTGATTTTACTTATTTTACTTTAGCCTTCTGGTTCAGACACAAAACGTTGACTGACCACTCTGACCCATTGGGCTGTTTCTGTGATTTGAACTTTGCAGACAATCCACAGTTCAGCAAGATGTTAAGCAGCGATTTATTTTTTACTATATTGTGTTAAGGGCTGTTGATGCTAATGGCCACAGGAACACGTTCATAGCCTCACACCCCCGTGGGACATGGCACTAACATGGACAAGTTGCGTCACAGTTCATCCCAACAGTGCAATAACCCCTGCCACAAAACACAAGTGTGCATGCGCGCACGCCCACACACACTGATGTGAATTCAAGCACAACTGCAGGAACACCTGAACAACTGCAGATGCATGCACAAACAAGGATATACTTAGATCCACACCCACGTGAGAGGGCAGAGGCATGTGGACATGTTAAGGGCTGCTCTCCTTTGCAACTTACAGGGAGAAGCTCATAAAACAAGAGCCTACAATGAGTCCGCCGAGGATTCAAGCCGAGTCAAACAGATTTGAGTGCCAGGAGAGGTCACGTTGTAGTCAGGCACCTTGATTCTCCTGCCGAGAGAGCGGTGCAGTCTGGGAAAGCTGAGGTAACCGTAGCTGAGGTGCAGGGGCCTGGTCAGGGCTCCCTGAGGGAGCAGTGTTGTTTGGTTCAGCGTGCTGAAGCATGACTCGCCCCTGAATGACTGGAAATGGAATTTCGATTCATTTCATGCTGCAGTTTGCTTTTACAGTGAGGCCTCAGGGGACTGCAGAGCGATGAAAACACTGGGATCGATTTTTTTTTATTCCTAACAATATCTTCACTTCCTTTAACAAATGCCACTGCTCTTCACAATCTCAGCCTATTTCTTTCCCTCTCCATTATATTAGCTCTGTTGTCTGAACAAAGATTGAGAGCTTGGTGAACACTGGCCTGCGGTGGCACTCCCACTTTTGAAATTCTGTTTATCAGGTAGTCTTTATCCAGATGTTACTTATGCCAGCTCATGGCATGCTGCTTCCCAATCTTCAATCCAGAGAGCCATTCCTGTGCCCCGATCCCTGTCCCACTGTTCCTCCATTTCTACCCCCCCCCCCCACCGTAATCAATCCTTCACTGTACGGTGTTACTACAGGGTGGGTGCCAGAACGAATGTGAGAGGAGGGGTCACTGGAATGTTAGGGGGGGGGCATATTTTCCTGTACCGACAGACGCGGCTGGGGGGCGGGCGGAGAGTCGCTAGCATGCGTCAATCCAGAAGCTAGTGACGCTTGATGCACACTGGTCACGCGGCTGGGGGGCCTGGGGCTGACAGCATGCGATGGCCATGAGTGGGGGTGGTGGGAAACAGCGCCGACCATGCTGCTGTGTTCTCCCAAATTTCTACTGTTGTATCTCCCCGTTACGGCGGCACAGTTAGCACAGCGCAATTACAGCGTCAGCAGCCCGAGGTCAAATCCTTTGCTGTCTGTAAGGAGTTTGCATGTTCTCCCTGTGATCTGCACGGGTTTCTTCCGGATGCTCTAGTTTCCTCCCACATTCCAAAGACGTACGGGGTGCATTTGGTCTTAAGGGCCTGAGGGGCATGTCTAAATTAAAATTAAATTAATCCCAACACCTGTGACCACTTGGCTGTTAGACTACATTCCTCTCCCTGCCCCTTTCTCTCTTCCACTCCTTCCCCCCACTCTTTTACTCTGGTTTCTGCCTGTTTAGGCTCATCCCTAGATGAAGGCCCAAGACCCGAAACATTGGTTACCCTTTACTTCCTATTCCTACTACGTGACCTGCTGGGTTTCTCCAGCATGCTTGTGTATTTCATCCCCAGTATCTGCAGACAGCTTTTATTAACCCCTTAATCCCAATGGATTGATCTGTTCCCCAGCCCCTATCATGACTTGGGGGAGGGATTTTCCGACCTACTCACACTTCCATGGACTCGCAATATTGACTTGTTTAGTGATTATTAAGTGAGTTATTTTTGAATCAGCGTGTGAAGGGTCCAACTGGAGACAGAGGCAGTTTTTGATGTTATCTTCAGAAATGAGACGGGGAAGATGGTGGGAAGTGTTGGCGAGAGAGTATTCTGGGAACAGTGAAAACACAAGGAAATGCTGAGAGAGCTCGGTTGGTCTCACAGCAACCATAGGAGGAAAAGATAGAGTACAGATGATTCGGGCCTGAGCTCTTCTTCAAAGTATAAGCAAAAAAACAGGAAGGCACCTGAATAAAGACTGAAGATTGGGAGGGGGAGAAGTCCAGACAAAAAGGTCCTTATTGGATATGACAAGAGAAGAAGTGAGAATTGACAGAGTAAATGCGAGTAGGCTCTTTCTACTTAGATTAGGAGAGATACATATGAGAGGACATGGCTTTAGGGTGAAAGGGGGAAGGATTGGGGGAACTTCAATCAGAGTGTGGTGGGGGTATGGAACGAGTTGCCAACAACATTGTAAATGCAGGCTCACTCTTAAGTTTAAGAATAAATTGGATAGCTACATGGATGGGAGAGGTCTGGATGGTTATGGAAAGGGTGCAGGTCAGTGGAATGATGTTTCGGCACAGACTAGAAGGGCCGAATGGTCTGTTTTCTCCACTGTAGTTTGTTCTGTGGTTCTATGATTTTGGCTTTATAAAAGGAGATAGAGGGAAAGGGGGAAGGGGAGAGAAAGAGAAAGAAAGAGAAAGAGAGGGAGCGCTGGAGTTAAGGAAACAGAGGGGAGAGGGGGAGTGGTTTAATGGAAACTGGAGAAGTCAATGTTAATTCTATCCAGAAGGAGATAAGGTGTTATTACTTCAATATGTGGATGGTCTCAGGCAGTGCATGAAACCAGGGGTAGACAGGTCGGAGAATTGAAATGGGTGGCCACTGGGAGATCCACGCTATTGCGGCGGACAGAGCCGAAGTGGTCTCCCAGACTGTGTCCAGTTTCTTCAATGTAGAGGAGACCACAACAGGACTCCATTCTAGGAACATTGACTGCTCCTCTGTAAGTAACAAGGAAGTTCTGGAAAGAGGCAAGTTTAGTCCTCAAGTTTAGGATATGAGTTGGGGGATGCCTAATTGCAAGAGTAGGTTAGGAGTAGATGGTTGAAGCTGACACGACCACTAACAAAAGTGGGTGTTTTAAAAGAGAGTTGGCAAGAGTGCAGGCCAGGATATTCAGGCCAGGGTGAATGTCAAAGCTGGCAAGGTTAGGGTGGCACGGCTGGCGTAGCAGTTAGCGCAATGCCTTTACAGCGTTCGGGACCAAGATACAAATCCCGCATTGTCTGTAAGGAGTTTGTACATTCTCCCCATGTCTGTGTGAGTTTTCTCTGGGGGCTTCGGTTTCCTCCCACCCTTCAAAATGTACCGGGGGGGTGTGAGTTAATGGGGTGCAAATTGGGCACAGACTGGGCTAAAGTGGCCTGTCATGTCTAAATATAAATTTTAAATTTAAATGACAAAGGGTATTGTAGGTTATTAAAAAAATGAGGAAAGTTATAGGCAAGTGGGTCCAGGAGATTCTCTGGAGGAATATGGAGGAGAAAGAAAATGGGAGGACCAAAGCAGGTCCGTGAACCATTGTTGGCATGTAGGACGAAGGCGAATGCAAAGACATCCGATATCAGTCAGGAACAAGAGAGGAGAAAGGGAAAGAGTGGGCCTGGTGGGGTAATCTATATAAGCCCCTTTTACAGAGCCCTTCCAGGCAAGAATATTGTGCCTTTAGTGCACCACATCATTCTGTGTACAATGTAGAAACGCAGAATGGGGATTCATTGTAGAACTGCCTTTAAGCCGGCAGCAGAGGTAGTCACAGCATTGTTTGGTACAGTGGCGTTGCGGGATCTCTGTTTAAAAAGGACTAGTGTGAAACAGGGACGTGAGCGGGGCCCCAAATGAAGACTTTCTGTCTGTACTCACCAAGAAGGACATGGGAAGTTCAGGGAGGGGTACATTGGGAGACTGGAATATGTCAGTATGAAGGAGGAGGTTTTAGATGTCATGGAATGCATAGGTACAGGGCAGAATGAGACTGTTGTGGGAAGACAGGGAGGAAATGTCTGGGTGCCTGATGGAGAAGAAATGGATAGAATCAGAATCAGAATTTATTGTCATGAATGTGCCACAACATTTATTGTTTTGCAGCAGCCTCATCATTTGTGCAAACATTTATATATAAACCACCTTACAAAATTAAATAACAGTAGTGGGAGAAAAAGAGGCCATGTCTGTGGTTCATTAATCATTCAGGAATCTGATGGCAGCGGGGAGGAAGCTGTTCTTGTGCCACTGAGTTGCTCATCTTCAGGCCCCTGTACCTTCCCCCTCCCCCCCCCGATGGTAGCAGAGTAAAGAGGGCACGACCAGGACGGTGGGGATCCTTAAGTATAGAGGCTGGTTTTTAAGACACTACCTCATGTCGATTTTCTTGATGGAGTGAAGTCTGGTGCCTGTGATGCCGCAGGCTGAATTAACAACCCTCTAGAGTTTATTCCTTCTTAGTAAGAAACTTTATCTGTAAACTTGGGAGGGGGAGTTAATTATCTATGATGTTATTGCTATTATTCATCTTTTGGGCCGTTCTGTGGAGGGGGAGGAACCTGCAGATGCAGTGACGGTTAAATGTTTTCAAAGAATGTGACTGAAAATAAAGTAAAATGCTTTAAGGTTTATATATTCATGTAAGTGAAGTTTGTTCCATGTAAGTAGAGTACAGTAATTTTGACTTTTAAACTGTCAATCTGTGAATTAGACATTGTAAAGGTAAGTCTCAAGCAACCGTAAAATATACTTATTTGGCATCTACCAATCCCCATGGGTTTTACTGTAAATTTTTTCTCCATGTCCTGTTTTTCGAGTACTTTGACACCTCACTACATGGTGCATTTAATATCTGCATCGTGTTTTTACACCTAATTATCCTATTATTGGTTCTCAGCAGCCATGCATTATTCTGAAGGTCAGCGCTCTCACAAGCCCTTGAGGCATATGTGGCTACCCCACCCATTTGAGCCCCTCCACCACATCCATCTGTGAGGAGTGAGGTACCAGGACATGGTCACTGAACCTCCCATGGAAACAGTGTTTAAGATGAAAAGCCTTGCAGCAATGCCTCTCATCTTGCCTATGTGTGACTGGCGATTTTAGTTCTTATATTTTCCATTCTAAGAAAAACATGACATTTTGCCTTCTTGGGCTCGGTCAAATGTGTACTCTCACTGAATTATAAGATCTGGTGAAGTTGCTGGTCTTTGAAAGTGACAAGACTGCAGTAGGGAAAGCATAATTAAACATGCCATAGATATCACTCCAGTGCTGTAACCTGCAGAGTGAAACATGATGTGGTGACTAAGAGAAGGTTACTAATTAAGCAATACATTCCACAGATCAACACAATGTGCTTTCAAATTCTCTACTTTTTCTTGGCTAATTAGTTTTACTGAGTTATGCAGAGGATAATGCATTGGCCCATCTAACCACACCTCTCATTTTAGACATACAGCACGGTAACAGGCCCTTCCAGCCCATTAGCTCACTAGCCCATGATGAATGGTGGGAGGAACGTACAAACTCATTACAGACAGCGCCGGATTTGGACCCAGGTAGCTGGCACTGTAATAGTGTTCTGGTAACTGCTACGCTAACCAGACCCCAAGCCCTGGTACACGAGGCATGGCGGGGTCACTGTTGGGAGACTGGGCTGAAGGTGGGCTGGGTGTTTACAGAGCGTGAAAGGTTGAGCAGATTGTAGTGGAGGGATTAATTCTTCAGCAGGGTGACGTCATCATGGATTGTAAGCGGGGGAGAGGGGGGAGGGGGTAGGTTGCAGATTCGGATTTTGGATTTATTGACAGAGTACATACATGAGGATAGGAGAGATTGGAATGAGGGGTCATAAATTATGGGTTTGGGGCAAAACTTTAGAAGTAACATAAGAGAAGGCTTCTTCACTCAGAGAGTGGTCGTTGAGTGGAATGACTTTCCAGAAGAGGTGGTTGCAGCAGGGACAATTTTATCATTTAAAAGGAGGTTGGATGAGTGCATGGATGTGAGGGGGTTGGAGGGTTATGGGCAGGGAGCAAGTAGGTGGAACTAGTGGTGTTTCACCTAAATCAGTTCCGCCCCATTTGGCCTGTTTCCGTACTGTAATTGTTATATGGTGATATGACATCACATATAGCCCTGAGATTCTTTTTCCTGCAGGCGCGAGGTATTCATCAGTGCAAAAAATTAACTGTATACAGCATAAACATGTAAACAAATAAAAGAACTATAAACAGATAATGAATATAAACAAGCTGACTGTGCAATACAGAAAGAACAAAAAGAAAATCAATAAAGTCCACAAGTCAGAGTCCTTAAGTTAGTCCCTGATTGAGTTTGTTGTTCAGGGGTCTGATGGAGGAGAGGGAGCAGCTGTTCTTGAACCTGGCGGTGCGAGCCTTGTGGCACCGACACCTCTTTCCTGACGGCAGCAGCGAGAACAGAGCATATGCTAGATCTTTGACGATTGTTGCTGCTTTCCAAAGGCAGCCAAACTATTATTCCGCCTAGTCCCACTGACCTGTATTCCATTCACAGCCCTCCATACTACCCCTCCCATCCATTTACCTGTCTAAATTCTTCTTAAATGTTAAAATTGAGCCCACATTCACCACTTCAGCTGGCAGCACATTCCACACTCCCACCGCTCTCTGTGTGAAGAAGTTAAAACCATTCCCAACTATGTCCCTGTCCACACATCTTTTAATCCTGCCTGCCTTGTTCCAGGTACCCACCACTCTCTGGGTGAAAAAGTTGAGCGTCCTCAATAAAACATTCCCATCTTACCTTAAATCCCTACCCTCTGCTTTTAGCCCCGGGAAAAAGACTGCAACCATTCAACTGAGCCATGCCCTTCATGAATTTATAAACATCTTTTAAGTCATCCCTCAGTCTCCTACACACCAGGGAGAAAGGCCCCAGCCTATCTCCTTTGAACTCAAGCACTCCTGTTCTGAAAACATGCCCGTGAATAACTTCCACGCCCTGTCCAACGTAGCAACCTCCCTCCTGCCACCAGGCAATCAGTTCTGAGCACAATACTGCAAGTTTGGTTGATCCATTAGATACTGAGGAGTCATTACCTATAGATCAAACTATGGGGTTGGACAACCAATAAATCTCAGCCTCGTTGATAGGCCGTTGAGGTTATAGCCGACATGTTATGTTGAAGGATCGGAACTGCTCTCTCCTCTCGTGGTCCTTTGAAACTACGACATGTTCCTGCATGTTATCAACATTTTCCCCTCTACTTCCCCCACTATCTCCTCTGTGGACAGTGAGCAGGGAGAATGAATTCACCCGATGGGAATGTTCTGTGAAGTGGAGCATTGCAGATAGACTTTGTTACTCTTGAAGCAGAGGAGGCCGACGGGAGGACTGGACATGCAAAACAAAACATTTAAGTTGTACAGCACAAGCAGAGACCATTCGGCCCACCTGTCCCATGCTGACTGTTAAGTGCCAATGTCCCCATTATGAGGGGTTTGGATGGGGCAGATCGTAGAAAACCTTAAGGGGGCATGGATTTAGGGTAAGCGGAGAGGTGAGGAGCACATTTTTCACCCAGAGGGTGTTCGCAATCTGGGTCAATTGTCGGAGAGTTGGTGGAGGCAGAGGCCCTCATGTGTTTTGTGTCATACCGGCCAAACACCAAGGCAGAGAAGCTAACAGGAAAGTGGGATCAGTGTAGATAGTGACTGGGTGGTCAGCATGGATGTAATGACTGAAGGGCCTCTTTATATGCTCTATAACTCTACCACTCCACGAGTTAAGGAAGAGATAGAAGATAGAACAGGAAAATATTCAATTGTCATATACATAAGTACAGAAGGATTGAAATTCTTACTTGCTGCTGCCACACAGGGATATGAGATAGACTAGTTAGATAGTTGGCCTGCAGAAATATTTAAAATGTCCTTAGCCACAGGTGAGGTTCCGGAATGATTGGAGGGTCAGTCGTATTGTTCCATTGTTTAAAAAAGGCTCAAAAAGTAACCCTGAAAATTATAGGCTGGTGAGTCTGACATCATTAGTGGATAAATTATTGGA
Organism: Narcine bancroftii; assembly: GCF_036971445.1. Lineage (NCBI taxonomy): Eukaryota > Metazoa > Chordata > Chondrichthyes > Torpediniformes > Narcinidae > Narcine > Narcine bancroftii. Next base: position 256,472,529 of record NC_091471.1, read on the forward strand.
ATGTGTCATAAGAGATTGAATATACAAGTATTTGGATAGCAAGGGACTGATTAAGCTTAGTCAACATTAGCACTGTGTGTGGTATGTCATGTTTAACCAAATTTAGATATTTTCTAGGAGGTTACCAGGAAAGTCGATGAAGGAAAGGCTGTGGATGTTGTCCACATGGACTTTAGTAAAACTTTTGACTTTAAAACTTTTGGGAGGTTAATCAGAAAGGTTCAGATGCTCAGTATTCATGATGAGGCAGTAAAATGGATTTGACAATGTCTGGACAGGAGGACCCAGTGTGGTAGTGGATGATGTGTCACATCTTTCACATTTGTTGATCCAACCAAGATGTTTGACACTGTTGGTAGAGACGGCCTGTGGAAGTTCTTACCAAAATTCGGTCGCCCCCTCCCCCTCGTCTAACCTACATCATCCATCAGTTCCACGAAGGTATGGAAGATCACATCAATATGGGTGGTGAGTTGTCAGACCCATTTCCCATCAGGAATGGCGTAAAACAGGGTTGTGTTTTGGCTCCCTCTCTGTTTGGACTTTTCTTCGCTGCTGTTCTTCAGGATGCCACATCAGACCTGAAGTTAGGGGTCGTCCTACAAACGAGGCCTGATGGCGGTCTCCTCAACCTTGCAAGACTGAGAGAAAAAAGAGAAGTCAGGGACATTGTGGTGCACAAGTTACAGTTTGGTGATGACTGGACACTGGTTTCCCACTCTCTCAAAAACTTACAAGAGATCACCAAACACTTTCCCAGTGCTGCTAAGGACTATGGATTGACAAACAGCCTGAAAAAGACGGAAGTTTTGTACCAACCGGCCCCTGGCTCAAGCTAGAAAGAATCAGCTGTCCTCATTGAGGACCCTCATTTCAGTGCTGCCAATAGGTTTTCCTACCTGGGCAGTACAATAACATCCTCAGCTTCTCTAGATGTAGAGATTGAGTCAAGAACCAGAAATGCCTGCTTTGCCTTTGATCAGCTGAAAGATCAGGTTTGGTCACCGAACATCAGGTTGGCCACCAAGTGTACAGGGCTGATGTCATATGGGTGTGAGACGAGGTGCCCATATCAGAGTCACTTACATCAGCTGGACTAACTGCAGCAGCGTCACCTACGTTCTCTGATGAAGAACACCTGGCGAGAAAAGGTCTCCAATATCCTTTCTTGACCCAGAATGCCAGCAGTTTCAACCTTGGTGACGTCGGACCAACTGCGCTCGGCAGGACAAGTTGTTTGCAAAACCTGATGGAAGACTGCCTAAGGTCATCTTTTACGGCCAGAGGTACCCGAAAACGAGGAGGTCGGCAACTATGGTACAAGGACATTCTCCTCAAGAAAGCTGACATTGTCCCATCAAAATGGGAGGACCTGGCCCGAGATCGCTCGCAATGGAGGGACACCATCAGAAAAGATGTGGACGCTGGTGCACCTCCAGGCCTCACCTGCCAAGTATGTGGCAAGCAGAGCCTGTCAAAGATCGGCCTGTACAGCCATTCCAGGATGCACACATCAAACCCCACAAACTATCCGATGGAACAGATAGCCAGAAAAAAAAGTGGACGATTGCTTCTCAGACTGGAGGTATGTGACTAGAGGTGTGCCTCAGGATTGGTGCTTGGGCTATTGTCGTTTGTCACCGGTATCAATGATCTGGATGATAATGTGGTAGATTGGATGAGCAAGTTTGCAGATGATACAGATTGCAGGTGTTGTAGGCAGCGAGGAAGGCTTTCAAAGGTTGCAGAGGGATCGGGACCAGCCAGAAAAATGTGCTGAAAAATGCCAGAAGGAATTTAATGAAGACACGTGGATGAAAGAAAACTCGAGGGTTATGGGGGTAGGGAGGGTTTAGTACTTTTTTTTTAGGAAGGAATGTATGGGTTGGCACAACATCGAGGGCCAAAGGGCCTGTACTGTGCTGTACAATCTATGGTCTAAGTGTGAGGTGTTGCATTTTGGAAGGGCAAACCAAGGAAGGACATGCAGAGTAAATGGTGGGGCACTGAGGTGTGTGGTAGAACAGAGATCTGGGAATAACGATGCATACTTTCCTGAAAGTGGTGTCACGGATGAATAGGGTGATAGAGCTTCTGGCATATTGGCCTTCGTAAATCAAAGTACTAGGTATAGGAGTTGGGATGTTGTGGTAAAGTTGTATAAGACATTGGTGAGGCCAAATCTGGAGTATTGCGTGCCAAAGTACAGGAAAGATAGTAATAAGGTAGAAAACGTAGAGAAGATTTACTAGGAGGTCGCCTAGACTTCAGGGGCTGAGGTAGAGGGAAAGGTTAAATAGCTTAGGACTTTATTCCCTGGACCGTGTAAGAATGAGGGGAGGTTTAATAGAGGGGGATAGAGAGATGAAATGCAAGTATCCACTGTGGGGAGGTGACATACAAACTAGAGGACATGGGTTAAGGGTAAAAGGAGAAAAGTTTCAGGGGAGTATGAGAGGGAACTTCTTCATAGAGAGAGTGGTGTGAGTGTGAAACAAGTTGCCCACTGAAGCGGTGAATGCGGGGTCAATTTTCACATAGAAGAACATTTGGACAGGAACATGGATGGGGCGGGTACGGAGGGATATGAAAAGGCAAAATAATAATTCAGCACAGACTAGAAGGGCCAAATGGCCTGTATTCTGTGCTGTAATCTTCTATGGTGCTATAGTAAATCTTTCAATTACAAATGCAATGCAGAAATACAGATAAATATCAAAGGAGAGATAAATAAATATCCACAGCTAGTGCACAAAATTTAAAAAATCACGTTTCCTTCGTGCCGACAGAACTTTGGTGATCCTGACTTGGTTTATGGTTGGGGTTAGTGCAGGGCAGTTCAGGACCCAGAGAGTTGTTGGATACAGGAAGACAGGGGCAGCACAGTTAGCATATCGCTGTTACAGCGCCAATAACACGGGTTTGAATCCCGCGCTGTCTGTATGTACATTCTCCACGTGTCTGCATGGGTTTCCTCTGGGTGCCCCGGTTTCCTCCCACATAGACCAAAAGGGTGTAACTGGGCGGCACAGGCTCGTGGGCCGAAAGGGCCTGCTGTATGTCTGAAAATAAAAAGGTAGAGAAAAGAGGGTGAAGGGAGTGGAGAGGTGGCAGAGAACAACTTGCTAAGGATAAAAACAGATGAAACTATCGAGGGAGAAAATTAGCAGAAAAATCAGAAAGAAAATCATAATGTCATATGGTAACTTAACAACACGGAATCAAATGAGCCTTCAGCCTGACAAACAGGTGGGATTTAATTTCTACATCGACATTAACAAGACTCTTTAATTTGCTGCAGATCTCCCCTTTCTGATGTTAATGTCGCCTCTGGTGTCTTCAGAGATAACAATGCCTCAAATCCCCCGAGCACTGGCCTTTCTCGGGACCTGCAGCACGATACATTTTTCCATGTCACCTCACGATGTTAAGTAGCAGCGTCCCAGAGCACGTTCAATAATCTCCATTCAAATCATTCCCGGGGCTTCGTGCTGCTCTTCTCAAGGTGAGAAGGCGAATCTTTTTCAATTCCGTTTCAGATCAAATCTGACACACACCGAATGTAGTTCACACTTGATACCTCGCCCAGAAACATTTACATGCTCACGGGCACTGAACATGAGCAGGTGCGCTCTCCCCATTGTTCTGCCCAATATTTATTCATGAGGCAACCATTCTGCCGCTTATCATTTCAGGGTTGTACCATTGTTGTTGCGATGAGAGGCAGTGCCCAAACAGGTTGTCATTTGTCCCATGAAGCCTATCCTTATTACAATATTGTTTTAATGTTTTTAAAATTTTGACATACAGCACAGTAACAGGACCTTTCAGCCCACCAGCTTGTTCTGCCCAATTACACCCAATTGACCTACAACCCTGTGATAGTACAGATTCTATCACCAATGTGTATATGTACAGATGGTAGTGTCGGATAACTGTGATTGGCTGAGAGTGTAGCCACACCTACTGGCAGGTCTTAAAGGATTGGTCCAAGCCAGACCAGGTCATTCTGGACTGGTCGACCTACTTGTGATATGCTCCAGTCTTTTAGTTAATAAAAGCCTTGGTTTGGATCAACAAGTCTTTGGTTCTTTCAACCCGCACTACAAACCCCCAGTACAATTTTGAAGGGTGAGAGGAAACCAGAGCCCCTGGAGGCTTTCTTTGCACATGATTTTTGTTTACCATCAAGTGCCTTAGGATGCCTTGAGGTTATGAATGTGCTTCTACATTCCTTCTTGAATCTTTTTTCTTATGTACAATTCCTACATTCTGGGTTTATCTCTTTGTTTGGACAGCATGGTTAGCACAGGGTTAGCACAACGCCTTTACGGCGCCTGCGATCGGGACCGGGGTTCCAATCCGATGCTACCTCTTAAGGAATTCATACATTCTCCCGACATCTGTGTGGGTTTTCCCCGGGGGCTCCAGTTTCCTCCCACCCTCTAAAACGTGCAGGGATGCAGGAGGCTCGTGGGTCAGAAGGGCCTGTTACTAGCTTGAAAATTTATTTTCTATCAAAATAACTGTACGACACTACTGTTGACATTACAGTAGTTTATTGGCATCCTCAAATATTACATTAGCATTTCTGTATCCACTGCTCTTAAATTTAGTTTAAATGAATACAACGAAATTCTTTAGTCACTGTTCAAAATGGCAGTGACATCTACTGTTGAAATTAAGAATTGCAATGTACATAGAGTGCAAGTTATTGTCAGGTACTATGATCTAACAGGCCACTTAAAAATGGGCAACAGGCCACAGTTGGCCCATGAGCATTAGTTTGGACTCCCCTGGTTTAGAGGGATATGGGCAAATGGCACCAGCTCATATTGGCACCTTGGTAGGCATGGAATCTTTGGGCAAAATGGCCTCAGTGTGGTATAACCCCATGACTCTGACCTGGCATCCAATCCCATAGAAACACAGAAAAATAGGTGCAGGAATAGGCCATTTGGCCATTCAAGCCTACACTGCCGTTCAATATGATCGTGGCTGATCAGTACCCAGTTCCTGCCTTCTCTCCATACTCCTTGATCCCCTTAGTCACAAGGGCCAAATCTAACCTACTCTTAAATATTGACAAGGAACCGGCCTCAACTACTTCCTGTGGCAAAGAATTCCACAGATCCACCACTCTCTGAGAGAAGAATATTTCCTCATCTCAGTCCTAAAAAACTTCCCCCTTATCCTTAAACTGTGACCCCTGGTTCTGGTTTTTCCCAGCGTTGGAACAACCTTCCTGCATCTAGTCTGTCTTAACCCTTAAGAATTTTATATGTTTCTATAAGATCACCCCTCAATCTTCTAAATTCCAGAGAATACAAGCCTAGTCTATCCAACCTTTCTTCATATGCAAGTCCTTCCATCCCTGGTATCAGTCTAGTGAACCTTCTCTGCACCCCCCTCTATGGCGAAGATGTCCTTCCTCAGATAAGGAGACCAAAACTTCAGGCATTACTCCAGATGAGGTCTCACCAAGGCCCTGTACATCTGCAACAGGATCTCTGTACTCCTGGACTCAGATCCTCTTGCTATGAATGTCAACATAGCAGTTTATTGTGAAACAGTGTTTCTCTGGACCACAGTGCACAAACATGCAACACAATACTCAGCACATATCTATAATTTAAAATAAATATCTATAGATATTTGGGGTTGATTTACTCAGTCACAAGATATTGTTCATCAATCTCACATCCTGTGAGAAGAAGCTATGTCCCAGTCTGGCAGTCCTGATTTTGAGACTCCTGTCCCTCCTTCCTGATGGTAGTGGGTCAAAGATATCATGCGCTGGATAGAAAGGGTTTTCTAGAACATAAGAAATAGGAGCAGGAGTCGATCATTCGGCCCATCAAGCCTGCTCCTCTATTCAATGAGATCATCGTTGATCTGATGGGAGGCTCATCTCCACCCACCTGCCTTTTTCCCATATACCTTAATTCCCCTTCTATGTAAATATCTATCCAACCTTGTCTTAAATATATTTAAGTAAAACAAGGAGGTCTGCAGATACTGTGGTTGAAGTAAAAACACACAAAGCTGGTGAAACTCAGCAAGCCAAACAGTATCCTTTTTATAGCCCAAGATTTCCGGTTTGAGCCCTTCATTGATAGATGAAAAAATGTAGGCGGGCGCCCAAACAAAAAACATAAATAAATATATTTCTTAAATATATATTCTCCACCTCCACTGCTTCAATGTGCAGCAAATTCCACAGATTCACCACCCTCTGGGAAAAGCAGTCCCTCCTCATCTCCATCCTAAATCTTCTACCCTGATTCTTGAAGCTGTGTCCCCTAGTTCGTCTCCCCCACCAACGGGAACAACTTGTCTACTTCTATATGTCTTTCATAATTTTATGCATTTCTATAAGATCCCATCACATGCTTCTAAATTCCAGTGAGTACGGTCCCAGATTTCTATTAACCTTTGAGCCCTATTTAAGCAGTGGTCCCAGTGAATATTGTCAGTCGAGAAAAGGGCGACCAGTGGTCTTCTTGGCTGTTTTGATGAACCTCCGGTCCAGTCCTTTACAGCTACTGACCTCACATTGCAATGACAGGCGAGGCGGTAGGTGGAATGGCCACCATCCATTTCCCTTGAAGTACACAAATGTGCTGGAGAAAGTCAGCAGGTCAGGCAGCATCCATAGGAGGTCAAAGGCAATCGATGTTTTAGGCCTGCTGATGGTTCATGACCTCCTGACTTTCTCTAGCACTTGACCACAGATTTTCTTGTTTAGCTCTGTTCATTTTCCTTAGTGAGGCAGAATCTGGGAGGCATTGATGGGAATGTGGGAAGAATTTTTGGGGGCGGCACGGTTGGAGTGGCGGTTTGCGCCACGCCTTTACAGTGCCAGCGATCGGGACCTGGGTTCGAATCCCTCACTGTCAGTGAGGAGTTTGTGCGTTCTCCCCGTGTCTGCGTGGGTTTTCCCGGGGGGGGGGGGCTCCTGTTCCTCCCACTGTCCCATGGGTAGTAGGTTCATTGGGCAGCATGGACTTATGGGCCGAGAGGGCCTGTTAGAGTTGGGAGTGATTGGTAACCAGTGTGAACTCAATAGACCAAAACATCTATTTTCCTCTTGTATGGCGATGTAACTCTAAAAAGTGTTACCTGGCCTGCTGAATATTTCCAGAATTTTCTAGTTTAATTAATTATTTTAATACAGCACAGTAACAGGCCCTTCCGGCCCACAAGCCCACTCTCAATTGATCTACGTTTTGGAGGATGGGAGAAAACTGGAGCCCCTGGAGGGAATCCACGCCGACACGAGAACGTATAAACTATTTACCGACTGTGCCACATTCGAGCCCAGGTCTCTGGCTCTGTAACAGCGTTGTTCAAACCACAATAGTAACATTTAAATTTTAATTTAGACATAACAGCGCAGTAACATGAGGCCGTGCCGCCCAAATATACCTGATTGATCTACAGACTCCCGGTACATTTTGGAGATAATAGTAGATAATAAATAATAGTAAACTAATTGAATTAAATTTTAAAAAGGCAATAAATGCACGATGCACACAAATATTCACAGCAAAGCTCGTGGCAAAAAAAAGTGATTTACAATAGTGCAAACAACCATTTTGTGGTGTCGGAGAAGTCTAGTGTAACAAGGGGAGGTTAATGAGCCTGATCGTTTTTGGAAAGAAATTGTTCTTGAGCCAAGAGATGCAGGTCGTCATGCTTCTGCACCTTTGCTCGAAGGTAGCAGTGAGAAGTTTTGAATGAGAGGTTCCCGGTGCTCTGTGGTTAGTTAGGGATTACATGAGTGGGAAAATAAAGGTTGAGAACCACTAGTTTCAATGGATATGGGGCAAACGCAGGCAAATATGACTAGGTCAGGTAGACATTTGGGCTAGCATGGATGAGTTGAGCTGAAGGGCCTGTTTCTGTGCTCTAAAACTCTATGACGGATTAATGTGTGAGAGCAGCTTGTGCGATGAGATGATGGAACCAGGAGGAGGTACAAGTGAGGAGTTGGAGCAGGTAGGATGTCACCTGGGTGGTTGTGCACCAAGGTTGGAGTCCATGGTGGGATTGATTGGAACCTCACAGGATAACATCAGGTGAACTCGACATACGATATGTCCGGCAAGATTGAACCAGAATTGTACTGCAAAGAAAGGCTTCTGATCTGTTATTTATTAGTTGTGTAACGAACATCTGGTGAATGGAATGGAGATTTGGGCTTTAAGCAGCTTAGTGAAGAACAGAGCAGCCTGGCAGGGCATAGGATGAGAAGGCCCACTCCGGCTCACACACCAGGCAGAAAACAACGAGTTTCAGAAACGTTGCACCGGGGTTTCCCAGGAGGGACAGCAGCGGGAGGAGGGAAAGGGATGAAAGCAGGAGGATGGAGTGCCATGAAGGAGAGAAGGGGTAGAACCAGGAGGGGGGGAGAGCAGGAAGAGGAGCAGAGGAATAAGGGGAGAGCTCCAGGCTGGAAAGGGAGAGGACAACAAGGAACAGAAGTAGGATACAATCAAAAGGGGGAATCAAGTGAATTGAAGCATGAAGAGGAAAAGTGACTCAAAAATGAGACAAAAGTTTATTGTCATAAACATGAGTACAATGTAAGGATGCACCGAAATTCCTACTTGCTGCAGTCTTACAGGGACGTAAAATACACCACCAACTTAGAACCATCGAACATTACATGGAAAACAGGGCTGAACATTTATTCCGCCTAGTCCCACTGACCTGCAGCCAGTCCATAGCCCTTCATACCTCTCCCAACTGTGTACCTGTCCAAATTCTTCTTAACTGTTCAAATTGAGCCCTCATTCACCACCGCAGCTGGCAGCTCCTTCTACTCTCTGTGTGAAGAAGTTCCCCCAAACTTTCCCCTTAAACTTTCCCCTTTCACCCTTAACCCATGACCTCTGGCTTGTATTTCACCTACCCTCAGTGGGAAAAGCCGATCTACATTTACTCTATCTGTACCTCTTATCAAACCTTCACTCATTCTTCTACTCCTACAATTACATTCTCAGAATATATCATCGCTGAGAAAAATAAGATAAAGCAAGTTATGAGAGTGGTTTGTACTGGTACGTTAGTGCTTAATCTTCCCACTGAGTTCCCACCTGTTTTTCTGTGCACACAGATCTGCTCAACAGTGTTATCACCCAAAGCCATTTGGGGTATCCCTCACCCTTCCCCCATCCCGACCCGACCACTCCCTCTCATGGCGGACTGACCTCCACTTTCCCATTGCGGCTGTCCTGAAACCTCCGCCCCTCCTCTCCTTGCTCATGATGGCATTACCAGGGTAGATGGAGGGAGCACCAATCCTGAGAAGGGGGAGGGGTGTCACTGCCTCAAAATAAGGGAGGTGGGAAAAAAAATTCTAACCAAAGGCTAGTGAACATCTGAAATGTTCTGTTGTGTATTTAAGACAAAGTGAGATAGTTTATTGGTGGGGAGGTCGAGAAAATGGGTTTGGTGCATGAAAGTGTTAGAGGTGAAAGTTGGGCCGTGACCTTATGGCACAGACACACAGCCTGCCTGGTTTGTGTTTCTTGTGTTATTAAGTTCTCTCCAATTCCAGTTATTCTGTACGAGATGGTTCTCCCATCCCAGTTATTCTACACGTGTAGAGTCAATAGTTCAATACCTCGATAATTATGGCGGTGCTTGGCATACAGAGGGCAGGAATTGATTGGGACCCAATTCTCAGTGACCAAATGCCTTTGCTCTGAATGGAGAAAAAACTAGGTAGGTCAAACCATGTACTTTATGTAGCAAATATAAAGATAAATAGCCAACATTTCAGGCAAGAGCCCTTCATCAAGGTGCAACAAAATGCCAGCAGGTGCCCAAACAAAATGGTGGGGGGGAGGAGTAGGGGAGGAGCACAGTCCCACAGGAAGGAGGTAATGGATATATAAGGGAGGGAGGGCACAGCAGCAAAGAGGGGGAGGGGGGACGGCTCTGTGAATGTTTAGTTTATTTTATTTATAGAGCACATTTAAGACAACTCACGTTGACTAAAACGCTGTACAGATCATGAATTACATCTTAACTTAAACAGCTATTTAAAGTGCAGTATAAAACAGGTCTGCAAGGTTTAAAATTGTATATACAACATGGTAACCACCTCTTGTAAGTAAAAATACAACTTCAGCCTGGGATTTTAAAAAGTTAAAGGAATGGGCTGATTTGTTGGAGGGAGGAATGTTGTTCCACGGTTAGGGGGCCTCAATCACAAAGGCGCGATCTCCCCTAAGTTTGCGATTTGAGCGCGGAACAACCAGGCGCCCTAAGTTGGTCGATCTGAGGGATTTTGAAGTGGAGTCGGGCGTTAGGAGATCGGTGATGTAGGAGGGGGATCGTCCATTGATGACTTTGTAAACAAACTGGGGAACTTTGAAATTTATCCTGAGCTGAATTGGCAGCCAGTAGGGGAGGAGGCGAGAATATAAATGTATGGTCCCCTCTTCTTCACAAGATCACAAAATCACAAGATAAAGGAACAGAATCAGGCCACTAGGCCCATCGAGTCTGTTCTGTAAATCTACACTAAGCTACTCTACACTAGTTCCAATTTCCGGCCTTTCCCTCATATCCCTTGATGTCCTCGCTAATGAGATACTTGCCTATTTCATGTTTAAATACTCCCAGTGATCTGGCTTCCACTGCTGAGTTCCACAGATCTACGACCCTCTGGCTAAAGAAATTCTTCCTAATCTCTGTTTTACATGAATTACCTCTAATTTTCAGACTCTGACCCTTTGTCCTCGATTCACCCACCAAGGGCAACATCTTACCCGCATCCACCCTGTCTAAACCTTTCAAAATATGAAATGCCTCTATGAGATCTCCTGTCCGGAGCATTGCTGCAGCATTCTGCTCCAGTTGCAGATGAGATAAACTTTCTTCTTTGGCTTGGCTTCGCGGACGAAGATTTATGGAGGGGTAATGTCCACGTCAGCTGCAGGCTCATTTGTGGCTGATAAGTCCGATGTGGGACAGGCAGACACAGTTGCAGCGTTGCAAGGGAAAATTGGTTGGTTGGGGTTGGGTGTTGGGTTTTTCCTCCTTTGTCTTTTGTCAATGAGGTGGGCTCTGCGGTCTTCTTCAAAGGAGGTTGCTGCCCACCGAACTGTGAGGCGCCAAGATGCATGGTTTGAGGCGATATCAGCCCACTGGCGGTGGTCAATGTGGCAGGCATGAAGAGATTTCTTTAGATGGGATAATAATGACTGACTAATTCCCATATATAGAGAGTTAGAGTCGTCTAAACGGGAGCAAGTGAGGGCGTGGATCACTTTCTCTCGGACTTTCAGTGCCAGGAAAGATTTGATTTTGACAATAGTACGGAGCTGGGAGAAGCCAGCTTTTACTACTGCGTTGACTTGTGGAGAGGGAAGGGGGTGGAGAGCTGGATGAAAAAAGACAGAGGGAATGGAGAAGGGAGGGAGAACGAGGAGTGGGCCAGCAGAAACCCGAGAAGTCGATGTGAATGCCATCCAGTTGGAGAGGGCCCAGATGGAATATTAGGTGTTGGTCCTCCAATCTATGGGCGGCCCTTGTTTGTCCATGCATAAGGCCACGGACAGACATGTCAACGTGGGAGTGGGTCATTGGCCAACCATTTCAATTCTATGCTCCACTATGCTGGAGAAACTCAGCAGGTCAAACCGGGTACAGAAAGGTGCAGAACCAACGTTTTGGGCTTGAACCCTGGGAGGCGGGGAAAACGTACAAACTCTTTACAGACAGTGGTGGTTTCAATCCCCTGTCTATGGCATCGTAATAGCCTGGCGCTAACCATGCCACCCAATATTCCAATGGCCAATCCAGAGAGTCACCCTTCTGCTCCTGGCATAAACAGGAGCCTGGCTGAAAAATGAAATTTTTACAGAGATAGAGCTCAGAACCACCAGATCAGAAGCTCCTTCCCAAATAATAAATCCTTTCAGAAGTATCTCACTCGAAGTAAATGAGGTGTATTGTTCATCTGTCCTAATGAGCTGCCGTATATTAGGTCTGCTGCGCCATCCACCACAGGCTATAAACATGTAAAATGTCTCCGACTCTCTTGACAGAGAGTGAGTTTAAGCTGAATTCTATTACCTCCACACCAGAGGGTGAGCCCCTCTTAGTTTCCAGCTTCTGTAATTAAAATGTTAAATGGATTTGATTCTGAAATTTGATCATGTAGTAGAAATGATACCAAGCCCTCACTTAATGAGGAAGAATGAGCTAAATCACTGAGTCCAGTGCACTGTCCTATATAATTTAATTTTTTTACAGCACGGTAACAGACCCAATTTACACCCCATAAACCTACAATCCCCGGTTCATTTTTAACATTGGGAGGAAACCGGAGCCCACGGGGGAGAACCCACATGGGGAGAGTGTACAAACTCCTTACAGACAGCAAGGGATTTGAACCCTAGTCCCGATTGCTGGTGCTATAAAGGCTTTGCGCTGATTGCTGCACCAGCTGTGCCAACCATTGTTGATAATCACTGGGGTTGCCATTGACTTTCTGATATCTTTAATTCCTCTATCCAATTTTTAATTTCCCTCCAATGCTCTGACCCTTTCTCCAGTTCTATGCCCCTTTCACTATCTCTTTCTCTCGTCCAACCTCCATTACCCTTCTCTCTCACACTCTCATCCCCCTCACACTCCCTTTCATCCCTCCCTTCTTCTTCACACTTCCTTTCTCACTTCCCTTCTCACTGCTCACACGAACCATCCAGGACTCTCATATTTCCAAAACAATATTTATTTATTCATTTATTTGCATGTATGAATACTTGTCCTGCATATGGATGTTTGTCTGTGTGTTTATAACACAATTGTCTGGTTGTGTGTCTGTGAGTTTTGTACCGAGGACTGGAGAATGCTATTTCATCAGGTTATACCTGTACAATCAGGTGACAATGAACTTTACTTGATCTCTCTCTCTCTCTCTCTCTCTCTCTCATCCCCTCTCTCACACACATTCTCACCCCTTCTCTTATTTTCTCTCCTCTTTCCTCCCTGCCCCTCTCCCCACTTCTTCATAAAGCTGATTTGTTTCATTCCAACTCCACCCCACCAACCTTTTCAGGTCAAAGTAGCTGCTCAGCTGATCCCCAGCTCCTCTTCCATGCCCATGCCTGTCTACCCCTGGACCCTACTCTCCAAAACTACTTCAAACCCTCCAGCTTTTCCACCTTCCCTCTCAGAGCCAACATGTGCCCAATCGTGGCTCTGCCTCCATCTACTCCTCTGCAAAATCATCTTATTCAGCAAGGAACTGCCCTCGGGAACATTTCTGACCAGGACTACAGGAAACTGCAGAAGGTTGTAAATGTGGCTCAACCATCACTCACTCCCTCCTCCCTTCTATCTACAACTCCTGCTGTCTTGAAAGGCATCCAACACATCTAAAGACCCATCCCACCGTGGCCACACTCTCTTCATTTCCTCCTCCACCTCTCCCCCCCCCACACCCCCCCCCCCGCTTCAAGAGCGTGAGATCACGCACCACTAGATTCAAGGACATCTTTCTAACAACAGCAAGATTCTTTCTTGCTGCTGTTATAATCCTGAATGGACCTCACACCAGTAAAATGATGTCGCCTTTGCTCTGTACCAACTGATCTCTCTGTAACCCTGCACCTCTGTACTGTGCCTTACTTGGTGTACTTTGTATGAGATACCCAACTGGATTGCTCACAAAACAACTTCCATTACATAAGCTGGAATCCTAGTGCGCCACTCCTTGGACATAGTCTGATTCTTTATGTCATTCTGTGTTCACTGAGGAACACTGGTTTGGTTTAAACTTACAGTCTTTGCATGCACACCACACTAAGTTCAAAGTTCAGATTTATTTAGAGCGCATACAAGACATCACATATAACCCTGAGATTCCTTTTCCTGCCAACAATTTTTTAATTTTAAATTTTGACGTACGACACAGTAACAGGCCATTTCGGATGACCCAGTTTATACCTAATTAATCTACACCCCAATTTCGTTTTGAACAATGGGAGGAATACAGAGTCCCCGGGGGAAAACCCATACAGACACAGGGAGAACGTACAAACTCCTTACAGACAGCGCAGGATTCGAACCCTGGTCCCGATCGCTGACGCTGTAAAGGCATTGCACTAACTGTGTTGCCCGCTTATTGGTAGTGAAAATTGTCTCAGCGCCGGTGTGAGGTGACTGCTCTCCCAGAATTCCGTGCGGCAGAGTGCTCTGTGCATGCAGCTGGGCATACAACCCTTTCTCTGCCTCACAGAACTCTGGGAGGGCAGGTCCGCCATCACTTTTTCCCAAAGTTTGTGTAAATAGTATGCGATAGAGCTACCAACTTCTCCGCGCTTGTTAAAAATTGTCCATTATTGCTATTTATTGCTAGCACTTTCCCACAGTCCCTTATAAAGGTTTGTATAGGTCAGCCAACAACAACAGGGGCTAAAGGGCTCATACTGCGCTGAACATAAACCTTAATTATGTTATAATTAGGCACGATTTTGTAACAGCATCATAGTTCAAACAAACATATAAATATCTTACCACATTACTATAAAAAAATAAAATAAAAATAATAACAGTGTCTTTGGTTCATTGATCATTCAGGAATCTGATGGCAGCGGGGAAGAAGCCATCCTTGTGCCGCTGAGTGCTCAACTTTAGGCTCCTGTACCTTTTTTCCCTGATGGTAGCAGAGTGGAAAGGGATGGCCTGGGCGATGGGGTCTTTGAGGATAGAGGCTGCTTTTTTAAGACACCGCCTCATGTCAATATCCTTAATGGAGTGAAGTCTGGTGCCTGTGATGTCGCAGGCCGAGTTAACAACCCTCTGGAGTTTATTCTTGTCCTGAGAGTTGGAGCCTCCGTACCAGGCAGTGATGCAACCAGCCAGAATGTCCTTCATGCTTTATGTAGAAGTTTATGAGCGTCTTGGTGACATACCAAATCTTCTCAAAACACCTCACAAAGTATCTCCACTGGTGAGCCTTCTTTGTGATTGTATCAACATGGAGGCTCCAGGACAGATCCTCAGAGATGTTGACACCCAGAAAATTGAAGTTCTTGACACTCTCCATTACTGATCCCTTGATGAGGACCGGGTCGTGTTCCCCTGACTCCCTCCTGAAGTCCACAATCATCTCCTTGGATTTGCTGACATTCAGCACAAAGTTGTTGTCATTATACCTTTCAACGAGGTGATCTCTCTCCCCCCCTGTACGCTTCATCATTGTCGTTTGTGATTCTGCCGACAACTGTGCTGACGTTGGCAAACTTGTAGATAGCATTGGACTTGTGCCTGGTCGCACAGTCATGGGTTTATAGTGAGGATCGCGAGTGAGAAGGAGACATTGTTTCCAATTCGTACTGACTGTAGTCTTCTGATGAGAAAGTCAAGGATACTGCTGCAGAGAGGGGTACAGATCTAGGGATGAAAATAAGGGATGAGCTATCATTACTTATCATTGCTGACATCCTGCTCTAACTGCTTATACCCAATCCTTCTCCTCATAGTCACCCAGATATCTGCCTCCTGGCTGTGATTATAGTTCCTCTCTATCAGCCCCTCTGCCTCCCATATGATCCAGAGTTCATCCAGGTCCAGCACCAATATCCTACTTCAGTCTCGAAGGAGCTGCAGCTGGATGCACTTCTTCCTTGTGCAGTCATCAGGGACAATTGTGCTGTCACAGATTTCCCACATCCTGAATCCTACTCTAGGTTACGATGCAAGGTCTTACCTGTAGCACATTCTCATCCTCTACACAACGAAGGCTCTTGAGCCAAAGCCTCTAAATCTCCACTCCTACACTGGGCCGCTCTACACTGTGCTGCTCCACATTGGGCTGCTCCACACTGGGCCACTCCAACACTGGGCCACTCAACTCCGACTTCCTTCATTTTATTTACTGCGGGCTCTCTCATACTCCACTTCAATTTAAACTATTCTGAAACAAAACAGTTCCCAACACTCACCTGGATCTGTGCTTGTGTCTGTCTATCTGTCATATGAGTGAGTGTGTGTGTGTGTGTGTGTGTGTGTGTGTGTGTGTGTGTGTGTGTGTGTTTTAATGTTTGATTGAGTGTGTGAGTGTGTGTGTGTCTATGTGTGTGTGAGTGTGTGTATGCCTGTGAGCTTGTGCATGTGTGTGTGTGAGCATGTGTGTGTGAGTATATGTGTGTGAGTGTGAGTGTGTGTATGTGTGTGAGCTTGTGTGTGTAAGTATGTGCGTGTGAGTTTGTGTGTGTGAGAATGTGAGTGTGTGTATGCATGTGAGCTTGTGCGTGTGAGTGTGTGTGTGAGCGTGTGTGATTGTGAGTATATGTGTGTGAGTGTGTGTATGTGTGTGAGATTGGGTGTGTGTGTGAGTATGTGTATGTGAGTGTGTGTCTATGAGTGTCAGTGTTTGTGTGAGTGTGTGTGAGTGAGTGTGTGTGATTGTGTGTGCGAGTGTGTGTATGTGTGTGAGCTTGTGCATGTGAGTATGTGTGTGAGCATGTGTGCGAGTATGTGTATGTGAGTGTGTGTGTTTGTTTGAGTGTGTGTGAGTGTGAATGTGTGTGTGTGAGTATGTGTGTGTGAGTGAGTGTATATGAGTGTGTGCATATGTGTGAGCTTGGGCATGTGTGTGCATGAGTGTATGTGTGACCAGGTGTGTGTGAGTGTGTGTGAATGTGAGTGTGTATGAGTGTGTGTGTGTGAGTATTTGCATGTGTGTGTGTGTTTGAGTATTTGTTTGAGTGTGTGTAAGTGTGAATGTGTGTGTGAGTATGTGTGTGTGAGAGTGTGAGAGTGTGTATGTGAGTGTGTGTGTGAGTATGTGTGTGTGAGTGTGTGTTTGAGTGTGAATGTGTGTGAGTGTGTGTGTCAGTGTGTGGTTGTGATTGTGACCATGTGTATGTGAGAGTGTGAGTATGTGTGTGTGAGTGTGTGTGAGAGTGTGTATGTGTGTGAGCTTGTGCGTATGATTGTGTGTGTGAGTATATGAGTGTGAGTGTGTGAGTGTGTATGAGTGAGAGTGAGTGTGTGTGTCTGAATGTTTGAGTGTGTGAGTGTGTGTGTGAGAGTGTGAGTGTGTGTGAGTGTGTGTGAGTGTGTGTGAATTTGAAATTGTGTGTGTCTGTGTATGTGCGTATGAGTTTGAGTGTGAGTGTGATTGTGAGTATTTGTGTGAGAATGTGAGAGTGTGTATGCATGTGAGCTTGTGCATGTGAGTGTGTGAGCGCGTGTGTGTATGAGAATGTGCGTGTGAGTGTGTGTGAGTGTGAGCATGTGTGCGTGAGTGTGCATGCGGGCTTGCTCAATGTTTTCGATTTGTTTCTTGCCACATGTACAATACAGTGAAAAGTTTTATTTTGCTTGTTATCAAGGCAAGTCAACTTATAAGAACAGCAGGTAATGCAATAGTTAAATAGAAATGCAAGCTGCATTGCCACAGACTGCAGGGTGAGGGTGGGTATGTTTTGGTTTCTTGGATTAACAGTCATTATTCAGCACTTATTGCTGTTGATATCCAAGGAGACATGGGGTTTGGACAAGGAAAAATGGGGCCCAACTGTGATAACCAGCAGACAATGGAACGCATAATATTCTGAAAGGCATAGATAAGATAGAGGTAGGTAAGTTATTCCCATTTGTTGGGAAGACTGGAACCAGGGGACACAGCCTCAAGATTCAGGGGAGTAGATTTAGGACGGGGATGAGGAGGAACTGCCTTTCTCAGAGGGTGGTGAATCTGTGGAATCTGTGCCCTTCAAACCAGTGGAAGTGACCTCAGTAAATATATTTAAGACAAGGTTGGATAGATCTTTTACAGAGTAGGGGAATTAAAGGATATGGGGAAAGGGCAGGTAGGTGGAGATGAGCCGATCTCAGATCAGCCACGATCTCATTGAATGGCAGAACAGGCTCAATGAGACGGACGGCGGGCTCCTGCTTCTATTTCTACGTTTTTATTCTGATGAACTGTACTGGGATCAGTCCTTATGGAGTAGATTCTGACACGACTTTCAGCTGAGCAAAGGTGCAATTTTCCCGGTCCTTCCTATGAGGACAACGTTTGTTCCCCACTCCTGATGCCCCACGCCAGCTCTTCTTGCTGGAAGGGTGGGTTTCCTTAACTTCCTGGGATCTCACCTTTGGAGTCAGGCAGTGAGGTCACAGTGCTAGATTTGAAGCTCAATTCCCTCTGGATCATCCAGCCACCGATGAGAGGAGAGATGTGTCTCCTGTATGCACACACCTGGTGCAATGAAAGCCATGTCCGGGGGAGAGAAAGTCCTCTGTTTATTTGTCCTTCAGGAGGAGGGTGACAGAACTGGGAATAGAGCTTTCCCCTCCTACAACCTCACTGCTGAGACACAGAACAAAACGGAACAATTTGCTCATACCGGCTGCTCCCCACTTCCTCTCCAGAGACACTTGCCCACAGGAGTCAATATCCAGAGATGAGCAGGGAGCCCAGGGGAAGGGGAGCAGAGATGGATCATCATCAGTATTGACTCTCCAGTGGCATTCACAGAGTGACATCTCTTGGATAACACTCTAGCAGGCTCTCCTGGGTCAGACACTGCAGGAAAAAAGTGCCACACTGCACATTCCAAGCGCGGGGATATATAGGTTGGGAGCAGAGCATCTTCTCCATCCATCAAACACTCCCAGGGCAGAGACAGGACAGGTTAGGTGCAGAGAAAGGTTCCCTCTACTCCGTTTTATGTTTCCCTCCATCAAACACTCCCAGCATAGGTGGAGGAAGAGGATTTGCAATTGGATTACACATCAGTGGCTTTTCAAGTTTAAATTTATTATCACATGTATTGAGCTAAAATGTTTGTGAGTGGTCCATCCCATAGGGAGGGCAGGGTAACAGAATTCAGTTATTTTACCAATGAGTCATCCTGAAAATGAAGGCATGCGAGAATGGAGAGGTTGTAGAGCACACGAGGAACTAAAAGGCTGGCTTTAGCAAATAAAGAGAATGGCCGCACTCCAGATTCACTCTTCAAATACTTTAATCAGCAACATTTGTTCAGGAAATGATTAAACTTGGAGTTACTTCCAGCTTGATTCACGTGCATCAGATTGTGAAATCCCTCCTGGTAATTCTGGCCCTCGGACGAAGAGATTACTTCCGCATGTGGGACACACGAGTTGATGTCATCCCTCTTGGAGGCAGGATGAGTGATTATGCCGGGCCAATGTGGTAATTGTGGTGATACACCATTAGCCAACTGCAGGGGGCGATCTCTGTCCCTGCAGGAAGATCACTGGAGGACAGATGGCTGTCAATCAACCGCCCGGGATATAATCCTGAGCTGACCCCTCCCGAGCTAGTCACTCAGGAGTCACCAGTACAGCTACCACTGTAGCAGAGACTTTTAAATGAATAAAGCCTGTTGTACAGTTTTTCTCGAGTTTTGTGTCTGCTCACTGCTGCAGCCGTGCATCACAATAATAATCCCACAGCGTCCGACCAGGAGACTTGAATGGAGGGGGTGGATCAGTGAGTTGGAAGATGATAGGAAGCACGGAGGAGTTGTGGATGGAGCGAAAGTTTGCTGTAGGTTAAAGCAGGATATAGACAGGGCGCAGAGTTGGGCACACCCTCTCTGATGGCAGATGGAGTTCAATCCAGATAAGTGTGAAGTGATGCATTTTGGAAGGTCAAATATAAAGCAGGGTGCATGGTTAATGGCAGGATTCTTGACAGTGTGCAAGAACAGAGGAACCTTGGGGTCAAAATCCATAGATCTCTCAAGGTTGTTGACCAGGTGGTTAGGAAGGGTTATGGTACCTGGGCTTCATTTGCCAAGGGATTGAGTTCAGCAGTGGAGAGGTAATGTTGAAGGATTGTGCTTAGTTCTGGTCACCCAACTACAGGAAGAATGTAGATGGTTTAGAAAGGGTGCTGAGGAGATTTACTAGGATACATGTCTCATGAAGCAAGGTTGTCAGAGTTGGGGCTTTTCTTTTTTGACAGATGAAGGATGAGAGGTGACTGAATCGAGGTATGAGGGGCTTGGATCAGGTGGACAGCCAGTTCCCAGAATGACAATAGCAATCAGTTTAAGGTGAGTGGAGAAAAATTCAGGGGAGACCTCAGAGGCAAATTTTTTTTTGGTGTGTGCCTGGAATGCATGCGGGGGTGGTGATGGAAACTGGTGCATTAGGGATATTCAGGATCTTTTAAACAGGCACATGGATGTAAGAAGAATAGAGGGTTATGTGCATGAGGTAGGGAAGAGTTAAGATTGTTCAGTAGGTTTCCACAGCATTGTGGGCTGAAGAGCCTATACTGTGTTCCATACTCTAAGTGTTGCCTTTACTTATCAATGTGAGCACCTTCTGCAGGTCATAGATTGAGAGGAGTTATTCCATCTGGGAATGATCCATCTCTCACAGGCAGCATGGTCAGCCCCATACAGATTAAATGTGGAATGACCCCTGAGCTGGGAATCTCCCACATCTGGGACCTCCAAGCCTGGGACTCCCCACCAGCCAGCTCTCTTACAGCTGGGGTGAGTTGTGCTTGCAAGCAGGAGGCATGCTGTGCCCTAGTTAGTATGAGGAGATGGGGGAAGGTGCGGGGGGGAGGGCAATGAACTGTTGAGGTTCTGCAAAGCTCCAGGGCCACAGCCATCCAGATAGCAGACCAAAGCGAGGTCAGCCCCTCTCTGCCCGGCACTGTGATTGGTTGGTTGACAGGCTGAGAGGCATGATGCTCATGGGATCTTCAAATCCCCAGGCTGACCATGGGCACCTGCGTCACCGCAAGCGGGAGTGCAGCAGGTCCCCAGGCTGAGGGTTGCCCACGAACATTTTCACAACAAGCCAGGGTTCCCCTCCCTTCCCTGGTCTCTCCCTGCCATGCCCAGGTGTCTCCAGGTAACGGCGCACCTGCCCTGGGGAGGAGGAACAGCACGCAATCGAGCATCAGCCGGGGAGAGGGAGAGGATCTGCACAGGCACAGAGATCCTCACTGAAAACAACCGCCTCTGCTGGGGGTGGTGAATTCCCAAGATTCTGTACTGTGGAGGGATGAATTTATGGGCGTGGGGGGAGGGGTGGGTTAGATCACTTTGTTAAGATTTGGCAGATGAATTGGTCAGATTTTAACCAATCTCCCTCTCCCGCATTGGCGATCTATCGGGATCATTATCTGAAGAGATGGCCCAAAATTATCTTTCAGCTGCTCCCATTGGGAAAGAGATACAGTAGGATTAGAGCCAGCACCACCAGGCTGAGGATCAGCTTCTTCCCATGAGCAGCAAGAACTGCTCACATTCACCATCTGGGACTCTTTGTCCTGCATGTGTATTGTTTATCTGTATGTGTGTTATGTCTGCTTGTGCATCTGAATGTTTTGCACCAAGGATTGGAGAACACTGGTACTTATGCAATCAGATGACAAACTTGACTTAGATTTTGCGTTAGGGGGTAGATTGTAATGTTTCTGGATCTAGTAGGTGTGAAAGTGCATCACCCTCACCTTAAACCTATCTCCTCTGGTCCCCATTTCCCCTTCTCTTGGCAAAAGACTATGCCTCCCATGATTCTGTCCTCCTCTGTGAGATCACCTGTCATCCCTCTGTGCTCCAAGGAATAAAATTTATTTTAAATTTAGACATAAAGCTTGGTTACTCGCCATTTCAGCCCATGAGTCCGTGCTGCCGATTAACCTACATCCATTTTGAACTGTGGGAGGAAACTGGAGCCCCTGGAGAAAACCATGCAGACACACAGAGAAAGTCCTTACAGACAGTGCGGGATTCAAACCCCGTTCTTGATCGCTGGTACTGTAAAGGCTTGGCGCTAACTGCTATGCCAACCGTGCCCTCAAGAAAATAGAGCTCCAGTCTGCTCCACCTCTCCATATAGTTCAGGCCTTCGAGTCCTGGCAACATACTCATAAATCTTCTCTCCACTCTCTCCAGCTTGAAACATCTTTCCTGCAGTACGGTGACCAAAACAGGGCGCAATCCTCCAAATGGGGCCTCACTAATGTCTTATACAACTGCTACCTGACCTCCCAACTTCTGCATTCAATAGGTGGGTGGGCGTAACTTGCTACCTCCAGGAGGGGGTATGAACCTCAGCCACAAAGCAAACGCATGCAGAATTTTTTTTAAACTTTATTTATTGAAAAATTATTGGTATACATTCAAAATACACTTCACAACAAAATTTTTATATATATGAAAATAAAAATTTATAAAAACCTCCCCCCAAAAAAACAAAAAAAAACAACCCCCCCACCCCTTCAGCCAGCCCTTAAGGAGAGCCAAATAAATATATATAAAAAAAACTAAAAAAAAGAAATAAAATAAACCAAAGAACCTCTAAATGCATATATTCCAAATATAATGACCACTTATTAACAAAAAAAGATTATTATCATGCAAAACATAAGGAATTTTATCCATAACAATACAAGCTTTCATTTCATTAAGCCATTGCATTATACTAATCACTCTCTTATCCTTAGAAGTACATTTTCGAGCTATGGACAACGCTAAATATACAAATGCAATTTGAAATTTATCCAACCCCAATCCCTTTAAAGAAGTCACATAACCCAGTAAAAAAAAACAGATGGATCTAATGGTAACTTAATCTACAATTTTTCCAAAATTAACTTAATTTCTTCCCAAAATGGTTGTACATACAGACAAGACCAAACAGCATGTAAAAAATTTCCAACACACATATCACATCTAAAACAAAAATCTGAATTACTAAGGCCATATTTTTTCAACTTCTCAGGAGTTAAATATAACTGATGGAAAAAATTATAATTAACCATTCCATACCGTGCATTTGTCAATCTAGTAACACTAATCATGACACATATCCATCCAGTAATCTTCAGGAAAAACAGAAGACACATGCAGAGTTATAGCTCAACCTGAGTCCAAGCCTTCCCTCAGAGGCTTCAGATACTCATACACACTAAACAAAATCAAAATTGCTTCAAATAATTAAAAGTTTATTTTAAAAAGAGAACATGTTAAAATGCAATAGATTAAAACCAGAAATTTCTCCTGAAGCAATGCATGATGGTGGAGAAACTCAGCAAGACAGGCAGCATCTGTGGAAGGCTCCGTTTCAGCCCAGGGTCCTTCATCCAGGATGGGGTGAATGAGAGCAGAAGCCTGAATGAAAGGGTGAGCGGAGGGAGGTGAAGGAGTACGAGCTGGCAGGGAATTGGTGAATCACGGGCGAGCTGGCAGGTTATTGGTGAATCACAGGTTGGCAGGTGATTGGTGAATCACGAGCTGGCAGGTGATTGGTGAATCACAGTTTGGCAGGTGTTTTGTGAATCATGAGCTGGCAAGTGATTGGTGAATCACAGGTTGGCAGGTGATTGGTGAGTCAAAGGCTGGCAAGTGATTGGTGAAGATGGAAATGGGAAAACCTGTGAATGATAGATCTCCTGAACTCCAGTCCAGTGGAAAGAAAAGGCATCAGGAAAAGTTGGATCAGAATCAGAATCAGGTTTTATCGTCATGAAATTCAATGTTTTGTGGCAGCGTCATAGTCCCAACATTCATATTATAACCATCGTACAACATTACTATAAAAAATAAAATAATAATATAGCGCATGAAAAGTCAGGCAGTGTCTTTGGTTCATTGCTTGTTCAGGAATCTGATGGCAGTGGGGAAGAAGCTGTCCTTGTGCCTCTGAGTGCTCATCTTCAGGTCCCTGTACCTTTTCCCCGATGGTAGCATGGCCTAGGTGATGAGGTCTTTGAGCATAGAGGCTTCTTTTTTAAGATTCTGCCTCATGTAGATACCCTTGATGGAGTGGTCTAGTGTCCATGATGTCCCAGGCTGAGTTAACAACCCTCTGGAGTTCATTCTTGTCCTGAGAGTTATAAATGCCAACATTTCAGGCCTGAGCTCTGGTTCAAGGAGTAACCTAATTCTGGTGGGCACAACATCGAGGGTCAAAGGGCCTGTACTGTGGTCTATTATTCTGTGTTCTATGAGCAAGCAGAATGAGAAATATTTTTTATTCTGCTTCTTCCTTGAGGAAGAGCTAAGATCCAAAATGTTGCCAATATAGCTTTGTTTCCTATGGACGCTGAGAGACCGGCTGGGATCCTCCAGCATTTCCATGTATTTTTAACTACAATTACAGCGTCTGCAGATTTTCGCGTTTCACTCCCTAGAGTTGTGGGTCATTGCTTAAAGACAACAGTTCACCCTCTCAGAACACGAATGGGCCATTGATTTGTTACCTCTAGGATGGCAATATTTTGAAACTCTCCCCTTGAAAGTGCAGCAGAATCAGAGGTGGAGGCAGGTTGTTCTTTGAGGAGCGAGGGGATGAGAGATTTCTGGGGGGTAGGTGTGAGCCCAGAGTTAATGCTGTAGTCATGAATGATGGAGTCACTTCAAGAACCCAAGTGATGTAACCTTACTCCTGACTGGTGTCTCAGATGGAAGCAAAACCCCACGTCCAATACTGGGTTGTCCCAGTACAGCTGTGTTGGGCTGTTGGTCATACAGTAAATTTGCTTAGAAACGGAAATGGTTCTTTTACTCACCAGGTTCGTACTGACCATCAAACTAAGGTTGGTTTTAAGATCTGACTTTTCACTGTAATCCTATATTCTGCAAATTGCAAAAACACACAGAGTTGCTGCAGGAACTCAGCTGGTCTCATAGCATCCAGAGAAGGTAATGATATATTACCGATATTTCGGGCCTGAGCCCTTCTTCAAGGTATAAGCAAAGAACAGGAAGGCCGAGGTTGGGATCGAATAACTTCTCGGCCTTTTGGCTCAGATCAAGTGTTGAGGTTCGGATCGAATCAGGGTCTCTGGCTCAGTGAGGTAGTGGCTCGAGCCCCGTGACCCCCTCCCCCTCACTCCTGGGATAGTCAGGAGTGCCAACGATCTATGTGCATTTCAAACCTCTTTCCGCACAGTCCTGCCCTCCCTGCAGCCAGGAGTCAAAATCCCCATCATCATTACCTCACCACCATGTAGCCTGCAGTGCTGATATTTTCCAGAATCTTCTGCTTCGGGTCACATGACACAGGCATTGAATTTTCAGCTGTGTTGACTTGAATGATCAAGTTGACTCCTAATAATTTCGCAGTCACTGAGATGGATAGAGGCAGCAGTTAATGGAAGAGACAGGCATCTGGAACGGAGCACGACAGACAGAAGAGAGATTGTCAGGTGAGATAGATGGGACAAAACTGAAAGTGAGAGACAAGACAAAGGAATGGAGAATAAACAGATTGCAAAGCAAGGAAACCTGAGAGAGCCAAGGCAGGTGCCCGAGCAGAGAGGTGAGAAATGATCCGTGAAAACCGTGGAAGATGCTCACTGATGGAAAAGTCAAATGGTTCCTCATTCCCAGAATATAATCAGAGTTGCTATTAGATCGACCTGTTGCTGCAGTGGCAGGAAGATGGATGGTGGGTGGGAGGGGGGGAGGGTGCGGAGAGAGAGAGAGAGAGAGAGAGAGAGAGAGAGAGAGAGAGAGAGTGAAGGAGGGAGAGAGAGAGGAGTGTGTGTGTGAAGGAGGGAGAAAGATTGAAGGGAGAGGAGGAGAGAGAGTGTAGAATGGGAGTGAAAAGGAGAGTGAGAGGGGAGAGCGAATATATGAAGGTGTGAGTGAGAGAAAATGAGTGAGTGAAAGAGTGATAGGGAGTGAGAGGGGAGAGAGAGCGTGTGAATTTATTTTTTTTAATTAAATTTAGACATACAACACCTTAACAGGCCCTTTCAACCCATGGTTCCCATTTACACCCAGATGACCTACAGTTTTTTGGAAGATGGGAGGAAACCGGAGCCCCTGAGGAAAACCCACAGGGAGAACGTACAAACTCCAAACTCCTTACACCCAGCACAGGATTCAAACCCCAGTCCAAATCACTGGCGCTGTAACGGCATTACGCTAACTAACCGTTACACCAACCATGCCACCCCGATGGAGTGTGCAGTCATAGTGAGAGGAGAGAGAGAGAGAGAGAGTGTGAAAGGAATAGGAGTGAAAGAAGAGAGAGGGAGAGAGAGAGAGAGAGAGAGAGAGAGAGAGAGAATGAGTGAGAGTGTGAAAAATGAGATGGGGAGAGAATAAAAGAGCAGACAATGAGTAATAATGAGAGTGAAAGAGGAAGTGTATGAGATAAAGGGAGAAATAAAGAGGTAGGAGAGAGAGAAGATGTTGGAGGGAGGAGAAGGGAAAATATCTGTGAGAGAGGAGGGAGAGGGAGGAAAGATTGAAACGGACAATAAGGAAGAAAAGAGAGGGGAAGTGATGGAGTGAAGGTGGGGGAGAGATGTGGAGAGTTGGGGGAGATTGGGGGAAAGTTGGGGGAGAGTTGGGGGAAAGTTAGGGAGAGAGCGGACCAGCCACCAGCTGACCTTCAGCAGCCCCACTTGCTCACCTGGTTATTGTCCCTGTCGCGCAGCTGCTACTGATTTAAGGCGGGACCCTCCCGGGGCCCTGCACCACCTGGCTTCAAATGGTCACTGCATTACTTTAATACACAAATTTAATTTACCATGTATACAGGGGTAATAGTCAAATTTTGTGGTCCTAATTTTACACAGATACTACTTCTGAGCACGGTAATTACCTTCGTCGTTTGAGGCATTGGGGGTCTGGTTCACAGACGTGGTTCCAAGAATAGAGTGGGGGGGGGGTTTGACGTTTACACACGGTAGATGAAAAATCCCAATTTTTGAGCCAAAATTGGGGGGTTGACTCTTATCGACTATGATACATGTATTATATGGTACATTCTATGGTTTAATTACCAATTGCCACATTTCCAGATGTCTAGCAATAAAATTTGAAAACCTTTGAATTAATTTGTGCAATACTGAGAAAAGGATTCATTAATTAGTTTGTACATTAATTGTATTTACAGTT
Organism: Narcine bancroftii; assembly: GCF_036971445.1. NCBI lineage: Eukaryota > Metazoa > Chordata > Chondrichthyes > Torpediniformes > Narcinidae > Narcine > Narcine bancroftii. The sequence continues at coordinate 256,499,420 of NC_091471.1, forward strand.
CTTGACTATGACAAAGTTATTAATTCATAATCTACAGGTTTGGTCCTCAGATTAGTAGGAATTGAGGGATATTTTCCCTCACAGATTTGGAAATTCTCCTCCACCATTTCTTGAGTGGACTCACAGCCGCTAATCAGATGTGGGATGGATTGGCTGCAGAAGTTAATGTGTTGACTCATCCTTGATCTCAAGGAATGATTTGAGTCTCTTGAACAACTCCTGCTCTTATATAACCATATATCAATTACAGCACAGAAACAAGCCAACTTGGCCCTTCTATTCCACTATCTCCTGCCTAACCCCACTGACTTATGCTCAGCCCATGGCCCTCCATTCCTTTCCCACCCATATACATATCCAACTTCTCCTTACATGGTAATATCAAGCCTGCCTCTGCCATATTGTCCTGAAGCTCATTCCACACACCCACCACTCTCTGAGTAAAGAAGTCCCCCTTCATGTTTCCTCTAAACTTTTCCCCTTTAACTCTCAGCTCATGACCACTTGTTTATATCTCCCTCTTTCTTAAAGGAAAAAGGAAAGAGCCTCTCCACGATCACTCTATCTCTCCCCCTAATAATTTTAAATACCTCAGTCAAATCCCCTCTCAACCTTCTATGCTCCAAAGAATAAAGACCTAATTTATTTAACCTTTCCCTTTAACTTAGGCCCTGTAACCCGGGGAACATTCTAGTAAATTTTCTCTGCACTCTCTCCAATTTGTTGATATCTTTCCTATACTTTGATGACCAAAATTGTACACAGTACTCCAAGTTGGGCCTCACCACTGCCTTATACAATTTTAATATGACATCCCAGCTCCTAGACTCAATGCTCTGATTTATAAAGGCCAACATACCATAAGCTTTCTTCACCACCCTATCCATAAATGGCTTCACCTTCAGGGAACTATGTACCATTATTCCTAAATCCCTCTGTTCTACTGCACTCTTCAATGCCCCACCACTCACCATATATGTCCTATTTTTATTAGCCCTACCAAAATGTAACACCTCACACTTAACTGCATTAAACTCCATCTGCCATCTTTCAATCCTCTCTTCTAACTGGCCTAAATCCCTCTGCAAGCTTTGAAACCCTTCTTCACCATCCACAGCTCAGTCTCTCCTAGTATCATCTGCATACTTATTAATCTAATTTGCCACCCCATCATCCAGATCATTAATGAATGTGACAACCAATACTGAACCCTGAGGCAAACCACTAGTCACCGGCTTCCAATCTGACAAACAGTTGTCTACCACAACTCTCTGGCATCTCCCATTCACCCATTGATGAATCCATTTTACTACTTCAATGTTAATACCTAATGATTAAACCTTCCTAACTAACCTTCCCTGAGGAACTTTATCAAAGGCTTTACTAAAGTCCATACATCCACTGCCTTACCCTTATCAACTTTCCTAGTAACAATTCATAAAAATATCCTCACCAAAACATTTAAATCCTTAAAAAAAAATCTATTCGGTATCTTACAAGGTATATTCTGAAAAAAAATATTGAAATCTCGGAAATATATTCATTTTTATACAATTCACTCTTCCTACCAACATTAGTGGCAAATCCTTCCATTTATTCTAATTCTCTTTTATTGCAGACAATAATGGTAAATAATTCAAATCTAATAATCGGTTTATATTTTTATTCACTTTAATACCTAAATATTTAATACAATTTGACCTACTACACGTTTACATTCTGAAAAATCTTCTTCCAACAATGGCATAAGTTCACTCTTATTCCGATTCACATTATAGCCAGATACCTCCCCATACTGTAACAATCTTTCCTGCAATACCTTCAAAGATTATTTTGGGTCAGTCAAATATACCAATACATTATCTACAAATAAACTGATTTTGTATTCCTTTGAGTCTGACATAATTCCCTTTATTCTACCTTCTTGCCTTATTGCTTGTGCTAAAGGTTCAATCACCAATGCAAACAATGCCAGGGACAGAGGACACCTTTGTCTAGTGAATCATTATAATGCAAAAGAATTTGATAACACTCCATTAGTTATTAGTCCCACCTTAGGTTGTTTATATATAGCCTTAATCCATTTAATAAACATTTTTCCAAACCAAAAATTTTCTAAGACATTAAATAAAAATCCTCATTCCACCCTATCAAAGGCTTTTTCTGCATCCAATGATAAGACCAAAAGTAAATGGGCTTCCTCCCCAGAAACATTTATCACACTAATCAATTCAATCACATTATCTGCTGAATATCTTCCTTTTATAAAACCAGTTTGATCAACCTTAATCTGTTTGCCAAAAGCTTAGTCAAAATCGTATAATCTACATTCAATAATGAAATTGGCATATAAGATCCCTGGCTTAACGGATCTTTATCTTTTTAAAGAATCACCATAATAATTGCTTGAGAAAATGATTCTGGTACCAATTGCATATCTGATACCTGTTCAAGAACTTCCTCAAAAACTGGAAAAACTAAGTTTTGGAATTTTTTATAAAATTCTACTGTAAACCCATCATCTCCTGGAGATTTACCATTCAGCATTGAGTTCAAAGCCGATCTAAGTTCTCTCAAACCAATTGGTCTTTCTAACTGATCCCTAGTTCAGTCATTCAGTTTTGGCAGCTGTAGTCCACTTAAAGACTCCTGTTTTACCATCATTCTGTCTTATAACAGAGGTATATAATTTCCTATAAAATACCTTGAACTGTTCATTAATATCTTGCAATCTATAAGATACCCTGAATTTTTCCTCACTGTCTTTATTCTTCTTGATATCTGTTCAGATTTCAACTGCCATGGTAATACTTTGTGTTTTATCTCCTAATATCTCATATTATCTCTGATTAGATCATTGTATTAAACTTTCAACTCTATAAGTTTGTAACATACTCTATTCCAATTTCAAAGCATCTAATTTACTCCTCTTCTCCTTATGCATTTTCTCCTTTTGTAATTCCTTTTCTAAAACTACAATTTCCTCTTCCAACCTTTCTGATTCAGCTAAATATTGTTTTTTTCTATCTAATAATAATTAGATAGATTCTAGCTAATTCTAATAATAATTCTAGCTAATAATCCGTCCTCTCAAAAATGTTTTAAATGTGTCCCACAATATAAACTTATTAGACACTGAATCCCTATTTCTATCCAAAAGTTGTTGAATTTGTTCCATTATAAATTTACAAAACTCCTCATCTTTTAACAATGGCGGATTAAACCTCCAACGATAAGAAGGTTGCACCATTTCAGTCCCTGCATACATCAACAACATCAAAGAGTGGTCAGATAATAGTCTAGTTTTATATTCAGTTTCCACTATGTTATCCATTAATTGAGAAGGCATTAAAAAGTCAATTCGAGTATAATTATCATATTGTGCTGAATAGTACGAATAATCTATCTCTTTTATATTCATTTTCCTCCACACATCAATTAAATTCAATTCTTTCATCAAAAGCAATAACTTCTTAGCCATTTTTTCTTATGTACAAGTTTACCTGATTTATCCATCACTGGATCCAAACAACAATTAAAACCTTCCCCTATTATCGTATGATCTTTAGATTCTGACGTTAAGCAAGAATCCTGAAAAAAAACCTTCATCAACATTTGGTGCATAAAATTTCATAAAATTCCAAGATTCTGCAAAAATCTTACAATTAACTATCAACACTCACCCAATAGCCTCATATAGCGATTCCAAACTAAAAGATAAATTCTTATGAATTAATATTGCAACCCCTCTAGCTTTGGAATTGAAAAAAGAATGAATAGCTTGACCTACCCAATCTCTTTTTTTTAATTTTTGGTGTTCCCTATCTGCTAAATGTGTTTCTTGCAAAAAACATCTACTCTAAATTTCTTAATATAATTTAACACTTTCTTACATTTAATCAGATTATTGAACCCATTCACATTAAAAGTAGCAAATTTTAGATTAGCTATCCATTGTATCCTCTCCATAATCTATGCCACTGGATCTCCACCCCAACAACTCAAGACAACACATCTCCTTAAAGAAGAAAAAAGATAAGAACATGTATATATATATATTTTTTAAAAAACCTTACTCCCCCTTCTCTTTATCTCCCACTAAGTAGCATGTACTATCTCCCTAAAAACACGGGTAGCAACCAAGCCACTAAGTGAGTGACAGTTTTGGTCAGTTGCCATGTGTTCACATCCCTCCCAGACAGATTTATCACAAATTCAAAGTTCACATCTCAAGTACATCCAGCTTCTTCCAATTCTTTATTCACTTGGTCTTCATCCATCAAACCCTCTTCAGGATCACTCGAACTCTCTTGCTGCTTTTCTTCCAGTTGACCTTTCTTCTCCTGCTTCATCTTCCCCTTCGAAGATTTGTCCCCACTTCCATTCTTCCTCCTTTGAGTTGGGGAAGATGGACCTTTCTTAAGATCCTTTCTTAAAAACGAGAATCATAGTTGCCATAGAAAACTTTCAACACCACAAGGAATTGAAAACTTTCCTAGTAACCGCCTCAAAAAGTTCGGTAAGGTTTGTCAAACATGATCTTCCCCTCACAAATCCATGTCACGGTGTTAAAGCCAGAGACAGAACAAGGCATACAGAGATGGAGGAACTCTCATTCAGGAGGTGAAGCCAAGCCAACATTCCAATAGGGTTAAACGGGATGCTGGAGCCAAGAGCAATGCACAAAAGCACTGGAGGATGTCAGCAGGTCATGCGGCATCCATAGGAAATAAAGGGTAACCAAATTTTTGAGCTTGGGCTCTTCGTCAAGGTATGAGCAAAAACAGGCAGGCAGCTGAATAAAAAGGTGGGGGGAAGAGGGGGAGGGTTGAAGAGGAAGGAGGAAGAGCTCAGGCCCAAGATGTTGGTTACCCTTTATTTCCAATAGTTGCTGTGTGAGACTTTTGTTTAGTGCTCCAGTGCTGAGGGCTTGTATTGGGAATGGGACACATGGAGTCCGACAGCATGGAAACAGACCCTTGAGCCCAACTCACTCTCACTAGTCCCACCTGCCCACATTTGCCTCATATCCCAATAAACCAGTGGTTCTCAACCTTTTTCTTTCCACTCACATACCACTTTAAGTCATCCCTATGCCATTGGTGCTCTACAATTAGTAAGGGATTGCTTAAGGTGGTATGTGAGTGGGAAAGTCCCAAATATTGCTGAACTGCCTTGCTTGAGAAAAATTGTCATTGGCCCATTTCCTTTGGAGTTATGAAACCGTGAACATAAGAAGTCAATTTGGGACAATTAAAATAGTGGTTTTCAACCTTTTTCTTTCCACCACATCCCACCTTAAGCAATCCCTTACTAATCACAGAGCACCGATGGCATAGCGATGACTTAAAGTGGGGTTTGAGTGGAAAGATTAAGGTTGAGAACCACTGGTCTAGATATCCTTCTGTTCTTCATAATGTTGTAGAGCTGGATGCTACTTGCCAAGGCCTTCTGTGCCCCCTTCTACCTTTCCTAAATCCTTTCTCGTTCCTTCCTGTCTATTATATAGTTCCCATGAGTCCTTCCTGCCCTTTGCTTCCTAAATCTTATGTACTGTATGCTTTTCCTCTTAACTAGCCGTCTCAGCTCTTTTGTCAAGCACAATTCCCTTATCCTACCATTTTCCCTGTTTCAGTGAGACAAATCAGTCCAGAACTTCATCCAAGCAATCCCTAAACATTTTCCACATTACTTCCATGCTTATTCCCAGGATGATCTGTTCCCAATTTACTCTCCCCATTTCCTGCCTAATCCCATCATAATTAGCCCTTCCTCTCCTATCATTGTCCATGGCTGTGCTAAAGGCCAGAAGTTATGGTCACTGCTACCGAAATGCTCCCCCCACTGAGAGGCCTGTCACCTGACCAGGTTTATTCCTCAGTACTCGATTCAGTATGGCCTCTCTGTCAGGTGTGTGCTGGTCCACACACCTGACAAATTCTGCCTGACCTAACCCTCGCAGTAAGGAGGCGCCAGTCAGTATTTGGAAAGTTGGAGTCTCCCATTACAACAGCCCTGTTCTTTCTGCACCATTCCAAAATCTGTCCACTTCTCTGTTCCTCAGTGTTCCAAAGCCTACTCCCAGTATGGTGATTGATGCCTTCCTGTTTCTGATTTCCACCCACACTGACTCAGTGAACTCTCTACTGTTCCTGATTAATAATGCTACCCTCCCTCCACACTTCTTTTCCCTTCTTTCCTATCCCCTTTGAAATATACAAACCCTGGTACCTGCATCAGCCATCCTTGTGTCAGCCAAGTTTCTCTAACAGGCACAACTTCGCAATTTGACATGTTGATCCACGCTCCAAGTTCATCTCCTCATACTTCTTCTAGCATTGAAGTAAACACATTTCAAACTATCCTTCTGACTACAATTCTGCTCCCTCCTCTACCCGTCCCTCCTCACCAACTCACTACACATTACATCGGCCTTTCCACCATCGGTTTAATTCTCAGCCCTATCATTCTGCTTCCCATCCCCCTTCCAAACTAATTTATACCCTCCCCAAAAGTCTTTCAAACCTCTCCGCCAGGATATTGGCACCCTCTCCAGTTCAGGTGTAATCTGTCCTTTTTTGCACAGATTGTACCTTCCCCAGAAGAGCTCCCAATCATCCAGAGATCTAAACACCTGTCCTCTGCACTAATTATTCAGCCACACATTCATCGGCCAAATCAGAAAGCCATAGAACATTACAGCACAGAAACAGGCCCCCTCGGACCTTCTGGTCTGCGCCAAACCATTTCTCTGCTGACCTGCACCCAATTCATAATCCTCCACACCCCTCCCATCCATGCACCTGTCCAGATTCGTTTTAAATGTTAAAAATGTGCCCATATTCACCACTTCAACTGGCCGCTCATTCCACACTCCTCCCATTCTCTGTGTGAAGACGTTCCCCCTCATGTTTCCCCTAAACTTTTCCTCTTTCACCCTTAACCCACATCCTCTGGTGTGTATCTCACCTACTCTCAGTGGAAAATGCCGATTCAGTCTGTCCCCCTCATATCTTTAAATATCTCAATCAAATCTCCCCGCATTCTTCTATGATCCAGGGAATAAAGTTCTAACCTGTTTAATCTTTCCCCGTGTTCAGTTCCTGAAGTCTGAGTAACAGTAAATATTCTCTCCACTCTTTCCATCTTATTAATATCTTGCCTGTAGTTCGCTGACCAAAGCTGCACACAGTACTCCAAATTTGGCCTCACCAACATCTTATAAAACTTTACCTTAGCATTCCATCTCCTGGACTCAATACTTTGATTTATGAAGGCCAATATGCCAAAAGATCTCTTTACACCCTATCCATCTGTGATTCCACTTTCAGAAAATTATGTATCTGTGTTCCCATAACCCTCTCTTTTATCACACTCCTTAGTGCTCTACCATAGGCTGTGCATATACTTTCTTGGTTTATCTTTCTAAAATGCAACACCTCACACTTCTCTGCATTAAATCCCATCAACCATTTTTCAGTCTATGTTTCCAGCTGGTCCAGATCCCTCTGCAAGCTTTGAAAACCTCCTTCACTTAGTGTCATCTGCAAACTTGCTGATCCAATTTACCACATTATCATCCAGATCATTGATATAGACAACAAACAACAATGGCCCCAGCACCGATATCTAAGGCACACCACTAATCACAGGCCTCCAGTCTGAGAGGGAATCATCCACCGCTACCCTCTGGCTTCTCCCATCCACCCATTGTCGAATCCAATTTACCATTTTACCATGAATAGCTAGCGTCTGAACCTTCCTGATTAACTTCTCATATAGGACCTTGTCAAAGGCCTTATTAAAGTCTATGTAGACAATATCCACAGGCTTTCTTTGATCAGTTTTCCTGATAACCTCCTTGAAAAACTCTATAAGAATGGTTAAACACTACCTACCATGTACAAAGCCATGTTAATTTTCTTTAATCAGTTCATGGCTATCCAAGTAATTGTAGATCCAATCTCTTTGATCACCTTCAATATTTACCTACTACTGAAAGTCAGGCTTATCGGCCTATCATTTCCAAGGTTACTTTTGGAGCCTTTTTTAAACAACAGAACAACGTGAGCTCCCCTCCAATCCTCTGGCACCACACCTGTGGCTAAGGACATTTTAAATATTTCTGCCAGAGTCCCTGCAATTTCTACACTAGTCTCCCTGATGAAATATCTTGTCAGGTCCTGGGGATATATCCACCTTATTTGCTTTAAGACAGAAAGAACATCCTCCTCTTAAATCTGTATTGCTTCCATGACCTCACTGCTTGTTTTCCTTACTTCCCATGACTCAGTGCCTGTTTCCTGAGTGAATTCTGATGAAAAAAAAAATCATTTAAGACTTCCCCCATCTCTTTTGGCTCCATACAAAGCCGACCACTCTTCAAGGGGTCCAATTTTGTCCCTTACAATCCTTCTGCTGTTAATATACCTGTAGAAACCCTGAGGATTTTTCTTCACATTATCTGCCAAAGCAACCTCATGTCTTCAATTAGCTTCCCAATTTCTTTCTTGAGAGTTTTCTTACCTTTTCTATATTTCAAGTACCATGTTACGTAAACCTGCTATATACCTCTCTCTTCTTCTAAACCAGATCCCCAATATCCCTTGAAAACCAAGGTTCTCTGTACCTTCTAACCTAGTCTTTCACTCAAAATTTAATCTTTGAAAGTCATCCACTTACATCACACGTCCTTGCCAGAAAATAACTTACTCAATCCATGTATTCTAGATCCTTTCTCATTTCCTCAAATCAGTCTTTCTCCAATTTAGAATCTCAACCCATGGCCCAGATCTATCCTTCTCCATAATTAACTTGAAACTAATGACATTATGATTACTAGACCCAAAATGTTCCCCTATACGTACGTCCTGTCTCATTCCCTAATAGGAGATCCAGTATTGCACTCTCTCTAATTGGTACCTCTGTATATTGATTTATAAAACTTTCTTGAACACATTTGACAAACTCCAAGCCATCCAGCCCTTTTACAGTCAATATGTGGAAAATTAAAATCTCCTACTATCGAAACCTTATGTTTCCTCCAGCTCTCTGCTCTACAGATTTGCTTCTACAATTCTTGCTAAATTTTGGGCAGTCTATAATTCAACCCCATGAGTGTGGTTTGTTAGGTAAAAACATCATGAGCTGGGAATGTAGAGGGAGTCACCCAGTGCTGGGCCGTAACAAGATGCAGCTGTGACCTTGTACTCTCAAGATAAGAGTGGGGATGACAAATTGATGTGCAGGAAACTAGCAGAGAAGGATAGCAACAGTTTATTCATTGGACAATGTCATGGTATGATAATTTACTAAGTACGTATCCTAAGGTATATAAAAAACACCACTTGCTGATAACGGCAGAATGCGCCTTCTCCAACTAACACTGTTAGTTGCAAGTGTTACAATCCGGCAATAAAGAACAAAGAACCTTGATTTGTTAGGTCTGCTTTGTTCATGAATGAGTGAGTCAAACAGGTTGTACCTTTCTGTTCCTCAGCTCACCCATATAACCTCAGTAGACAAACCCTCTGTTCTATCCTGCCTGAGTACAGCTCAGATATTTTCCCCAACAACCAATGACACTCCTTCCACTTTTATCCTCCTGTTCTATCATGCTTAAACCTATGGAAGCCAAGAAAAAATGAGCTGCCCCTCCTGCAACCAAGTTTCACTAATGGCCACAATGTCATAATTCCATGTGCCAATCCATGCTCTAAGCTCACCTGCCTTTCCCATAATCCTCCCTGCATTGAAATAGATGCACCTGAGAACATTTCCACCTCGTACAACCCGTTGACTTCTAACGGTGCATGTCATTTTCACATCACCACTCCTCCATCTGCTCTGCTATTCCGGTTCGCACCTCCCTGCAAATCTAGTTTAAACCCACTGGAGCAGCACTCACAAACCTTCCCACATGGATGTTAGTTCCCCTCCCAGTTCAGATGCAAATCGTCCTGTCGGAACAAGTCCCACCTTCAAGAAACCTGAAGCCCTCCCTCGTGCCCAGGTTTTTAGCCACGAGTTAAGCTGCATTATCCTCCTATTTCTAACCTCACCAGCATGTGGCACGGGCAGCAATCCTGAGATCACCACCCTGAGCATCCTGTCCTTCAACCTGGGGCCTAACTCCCTGAACTCTCCTTGCAGGATCCCCTCACCTTTCCTACCCATTTCATTGGTCCCTATATGACCCACAACATCTGGCTGACCACCGTGAGAATGTCATGAACTCAGTCTCAGTGTGTGTGTGTGTGTGTGTGTGTGTGTGTGCGTGCGTGTGTGTGTGTGTCTGTGTGTGTGTGTGTGTGTGTGTGTGCGTGCATGTGTGCGTGTGTGCGTGTGTGTGTGTGTGTGTGTGTGTGTGTGTGTGTGTGTGTGTGTGTGTGAGTGAGTGAGAGAGAGACAGAGATCACTTGTACAATGTTGAACACGACAAGCTGGCAAGATGCCCAGTGTGGAAGACGGCCTAGTCACAGACCTTGTGGTTCATGCAAGAGGCGAGGACTGGCTGTCTAATGTTTCACTTGGAATAAGAGAAACAGAAAGGAACTCTATGGTGACCTGAAAGAAAGAGGTTATCATCTGGAGAACCCTGACGGGGCAAGTTTTGTCAGCAAGACACTGAGGTGACTAAGAGAAGTACCTCAGTTGTAGATGTCCTGGAACAACACATCTCTCTCTGAAAACCAACAAGAACCTGCCTGAGCGGTAACCATTTACCTTTCGAGCACCAAAGCCTGGTGAACTTTATAAATGTTAAATTCTGTGCACAATATAAGAATTGCCTGAACTTGAAGGAATGAGAAGTGAGATTGGACTGTGAACTAAAGAACTTTTCTGAACTTACACACACATTACAACTTTTGTTTAAGCAACCGTTTGTCTTGGTAAATATCTACTACTATTGGGTTTATGGATCCTCTGGGCTGGCTCGTAGCACACCCCTCTGACAGTATCCGAAGTGGTACACTTGTTATTAAGGGGCACAGCCCACAGGGATGCCCTGTATCATCCACCTGCTTGCTTTACCTGTCCCTCTCCTGACTGTCACCCATCCGCATCTGCCTGCTTCCTACAGCTTCGGTGTGACTGCCTCCCTATAGCTCCTGTACAAGCTGAAGGCCCATAAGATCTAGGAGCAGAAGTAGGCCATTTGACCCATCGAGTCTGCTCTGCCATTCCATCATGAGCCGATCCATTCGCCCACTCATCCCAATCCCCTACCTTCGCCCTGTAACCCTTGATAACCTGAATATTCATAGCTCCAGTTTCTGAACACAGTCTGTCATGAATCGCATCTCGAAGCACTTCGGCAAGTCTTCCCGAATTCTCACAAGATGTACACTCCACTAACCCATTCTGGGCACTAATGCAAAAATCAAAGAAAACAATAATAATAAGCTCTCAGCAGAATCTTACCTTGGTCTCCATCGCTTGAAGCCTCTTAAGCCAAAGCCTCATCACCCCACTCTGGCCCACTCACACAAAGGTCGCTCCACTTCTACCATTCACTTTCTAAAACTGTCCCTCTCCCGCTCCAACTCTGGTTGGAGGAGTGGGGAGATGGAGAGGCAAATGAAGGAGAAGGTGGACGTTGTGTGATGGAGGTGAGGGATGAGATACAGAGGGAGGGAGCGGATCAGTGAGGCATGAAGGTAAAGTGTGAGGGCAAAGTACGGTGCGGCTGGAGTGTGTCTGAGGGTAGTGTGTGTGTGTGTGTGTGTGTGTGTGTGTGTGTGTGTGTGTGTGTGTGTGTGTGTGTGTGTGTGTGAGAGAGAGAGAAAAAGAGATGTGTGTGAGAGAAATATGATTGGCTGCAGACGCTGTGGTTGTAGTAAAAACTCAGAAATGCTGGTTTTTACAGCATCTGTAGGAGACAAACATATATCACCGACTTTTCGGGCCTGAGCCCTTCTTCAAGGAAAGATCAGAAAAGGCAGAAGCAGGATATATCAGAAAGGCTCTGAATTCAAACAATGGGGGAGGAATCCAGACCAACAAAAGGTGCTAATTGAATGTGATAAGGGACTAGGTTTCATTTATCATGACTGTGCGAAAGGAGACAGGGCATAGAGAGGAAGCAACGGGTTGGGGGGGCAGGTTGTGGGGGGTTAACAAAAGCCAGTGAAGTCAAAATTCCTGCCATCATTGGGAAGATGAGGTGTTTGTTGTTCCTCCAATTTACGGGTGGTCTCAGTCTGACAGTACATGAGACCATGGACAGACATGTCAGCAGGGATAGAGAATTGAAAAGGGTGGCCACTGGGAGATCCATGCTACTGCAGCAGACAGAGCCGTGGTGCTCAACAAAACAATCTCCCAGTCTGCATTCAGACCCTCCGATGTAGATAGAGACCTCAAGCGGGAGCATCGGATACAGTAGATAACCCCTGCAGATTCACAAGTGAAACATTGCTTCTCTTAGAAGGACTGTTTGGGGCCCCGAATGTTGCTGAGGGAGGTGATGTGGGCACAAGTGGAGGATCTCCTGTGGTCACAGGAGTCATTCCCAAGGGGATGATTGGTAGGGAGGGAGGAGAGGACAGAGGACGTCACGGAGGGAGTGTTCCCTGCAAAAGGCAAAGAGGGGAATACGTGTCTAATGGTGGGATCATGTGGTAGGTGGCAGAAATGTTGGAGGAGGCGTTGGATGCGGATGCTGGTGGGGTGGCCGGTGAGGACGAGGGGAATCCTGTCCTTGTTGCGCGTGGAGGTGGAGGGGACCAGGGCAGATGTGTGGGTAATGGAGGATATGCAGGTGAGTGCCTAGTTGATGGGGTAGAGGGAGAGCCACATTGTTTGATAAAGGAGGATCTAGCATAGAAGTCCTCATCCTGGGTGCAGATGCGACAGAGATGGAGGAATTGAGAGATGGAATCCTTATAGGGGACAGGGTGGGAAGGAGGGTAGTTGAGGTAGATGGATGTGTGTGTGAGTGAGAGATGAATTTCAGAGGTTTGTATGTGTGTATATGTGAGAGAAATGTGTGTGTGTGTGTATGTGTGTGTGTGTGTGTGTGTGTGTGTGTGTGTGTGTGTGTGTGTGTGTGTGTGTGTGTGTGTGTGTGTGTGTGTGCGCGACATGTGTACAGTTTACCCGGCAGCAGAACATTGCCTCCAATTGCTGTGGACCTTCTCATGCCAGCCCAGCTGTGAGGACATCTGGTCTCTGATCTTCAACCACATCCAGGTTTAAAGGGACGGGTTTCATTGCTTCATCTGAACTGGAGTGGAGGCAGGTCAGCTCATCCCCGACAATCCACCCAATAAGGGAAGGGGGAGCCAGGATTCAACGGCGGAGCTGAGTCTTTCAGAGGGATTTTCCAGTTTTCCTTCAGCCCCAGTGTTCATTGGTCTTTTGAGTTCTGTCTCCCTGTATACTTAATGTCATAGAATTCCTGGATATTTAATGATCTCCGCTTAAATCCTGTCTCCTGGGAACGAATGTCATGCCAAGCAGCTGACAGCTGAAGTCTGTCGGAGTTTTTTAAAGCTTCACATTTCACTTTCAGCCAGTTGTCAAGGCCTCCACACTCATGCATTTTAAAGCTCCAAATCGCTGTATACCCTGAGTTGCCTCAGGCAGTCGTCATGAAATAATCTTATTATTAGCCTCCAAGGTGGCTCTTCACTGAAATATTCGATTGAACTGCCTGTGCTATGATACACTGACAGACTCACTCAGGTAACTGAAGCCTTCAGAAAGTGGGTCAGGATTTCGGAGGCAAATAATTAGAGGAAAAGTAGATTTTAAGCTTCAGATGCCAAGGTCGTCAGAAACAACTTGAATTTATGGAAAGACTCTGGCACATTCTGTATCCTTTTCACATTTTATCTCTATCTCCCTCTCTCTCTCTCTCTCGCTCTCTCACACACACACACAGACACATATGTATACATATTCATGTATATGCACACACGCACGCACGCACGCACGCACGCACGCACGCACGCACGCACGCACGCACGCACGCACGCACATGCACGCACGCATAGACTTCTCTTTGATGTGGATTCTCATGCCAGATGCCTTTGAGATGTCCCCAGTGTATCTTCGTCCGTGAAGCCAAGCCAAAGAGAAGATAGCAGACATGAAGACTTGACTGCAATCTCACCTCTTGCTCTTCACCAACTGAGATGCAACAAACACTTGAGTAATTTGAACATTATATCCTTGTGCTTGTGTTGAAGTGCTGTGGTCTCAGTAACCCCGACCAGATCCATCAGCACACAGATTGGCAGATTCTCTCTCTCTCTCTCTCTCTCCTCACCCTGCACTATCCCTTCCACCATCTTGAGCAGAAGGGGAAGTGTTGCCACACTTCCGAGTGCATCGAATTCTTGAGAGGGAGGGTGGGAAGCCAGGTGTTGTGGTCTACGTTGGTACCAATGACATAGATAAGAGTAGGAATGAGGTTCTGAAGAGGGAATATTGAGAGTTGGAAGGAAGCTGAAAATCAGAGCCTCAATCTCAGGATTTCTGCCTGTGAGGGCAGGAACAGAAAGTTGTGGCAGGTGAAAGTTATGCCAGAGTTTCATTAGGATCTCTTCCGGGGGAGGCCTAACCTGTACAAAAAAGGATGGGCTATACTTGAACTGAAGGGGGACCAATATCCTGGTGGGCAGGTTTGCGGGAACTGCTGGCCAGGAGGATGGGCCAGGTGATGGGCATTTGCTGTGAGGAGGGACAGGCACTGAATGGTTCGAAGTGTGCGTACTTTAAGGGAGGGAGCATTAGGAATATGAACTCGGGCTGACTCGGGAGCACGAGACTTCAGGAAGAAATGTAAAGAGATGGGGAGTAGCATCGCCTATCAAGAATTCGATCACAGCTGCAGAAAACAAAGAAGTAGAGGAGGGATTGTCTACCGAGTCAGTGTTGGGAAAGAACCCTACTGGGTGTATATTATAGACTCCTCTCCCCACATTGAGAAACAGATTCTCAAAATGTGTAAAACTAATAAGGTTGTGGTGATAGATGACTTGTTACCTCATGTTTGGAACCATCTGTGAGTGAAGTGGAATGCTGAGGTGGCATCAGGAAGGTTTCCTAACACAGTAAGTAGATTGGCCAACTAGAGAAGAGGCTTGACCTGGTATTGGGAAATGAACCAGATCTCTTAATGGGCGAAAATGATCACATATCTCTCTCCTTTACCAGAGCTCCGGATAAGGTCAGAAATAGACCAGTTGAGAGAATATCTTACTGCGGTAGCATAGGGAAAATGTGATGCCATTAGGCAGGAGTGCATAAATTGGATGCAGATTTAATTTTCTTATATAAATTTCAACATCCAGCACAGTAACAGGCCACTTCAGTCCACGAGTCCATGCTGCCCAACTTTGCACCCCACTAACCTACACCCCTGGTACACTTGGAACGGTGGGAAGAAACCGGAATCCCCGGAAGAAACCCACGCAGACACGGGGAGAACACATAGGCTCCTCACAGACAGCATGGGATTCCAACCCTGGTCCAGTGCCGATTGCTGGCGCTGTAAAGGTGCTACACCCCACCCTGCTGCCCCATGTACATTCCGAGATCATTTGCACGGTGCACAAGAATTCTCCACTGAGGCAGGAAAAGGAGAATAAGGTGGTGATGAATAAAATCTGGTTAGAAGAAAAGAAAATCTTGTGAGAGATTTAAAAAGATAGGAGCTCTGGAGAATTACAAGATTGCCAGGAAAGAGCTTAGGAATGGACTTAGAGAGTTCGATGGGGGCATAAGAAGGCCTTGGTGAGCAGGATCCTCAAAACCCAAAGGCATTTCACGGGTACGTGAAGAACAAGAGGATGTCGTGTGAAGACAGGGCCCATCAGGAGTGTTAGTAGAAATGTGCAAGGGGTCGGAGGTCTTTAATGAATACTTTACTTCAGTATTCACCAGAGAAAAGGACCGCGGCAAATTTGAGGATGAGCGTAGAAGGTTGAGAGGGGATTTGATAGAGGTATTTAAAATTATAAGGGGAATAGATAGAGTAGATGTGAATAGGCTCTTTCCCCTGAGGGTAGGGGAGATTGGAACGAGGAGTCATAAATTAAGGGTTGGGGGAAAAACTTTAGGAGTAACTTAAGAGGAAGCTCCTTCACTGAGAGAGCGGTGGCTGAGTGGAATGATCTTCCGGAAGAGGTAGTTGCGTCAGGGTCAATTTTGTCATTTAAGAGGAGGCTAGATGAGTCCATTGATTTGAGGGGGTTGGAGGGTTATGGGCAAGGGAGTGGGTAGGTGGAACTAGTGGAGTTTCACGTAAATCGGTGCGGCCTAGAAGGGCCGATATGGCCTGTTTCTGTTATTCTGAAATAGTTATATGGTTAAAGTGGACTGAAATGCTTGAGCATGTTGACATCAAGAGGATGGGTTGGAGCTTTTCGAAAGCATGAAGTTAGATCAGTTGACAGGACCAAATGAGATTTACCTATGAAGTGAATGGGGAGTTGCAGAGCCACTGGCAGCGATATTCTTGTCGTCACTGGGGGCAGGAAGAGTACTGGAGAATTGGAGGGGGTGTGAATGTTGTGGTCCTGTTCAAGAAAGGGAGCAGAGATAACCCAGGAAATTATAAACCGGTGAGTCTTACTTCAGTGGTGGGCAAGCTGTTGGAGAGACAAGATTTACAAGCAATTCAAGAGGCATAATCTGATTAAAGATAGTCTGCATGGCTCTGTCAGAGAAAGTCTGATTGAATTTTTTGACAAAGCACATTGATGAAGGTAGAACGGTGAATCTGATAAGGACATGGAACCAAGGAATCCATGGTTTGTGGATACTGAAGTGGCTTACCCTGAGAAGGCCGAGGCTGGTTGTAGATGGTTTGTATTCTGCATGGAGGTCGGTGACCAGTGGACTGTTCCACAGGGATCTGTTCTGAGACCACCCCCCCCCCCCCTCCTCTTAGTGATTTTTAAAAATAAATGACCTGGATAAGGAAGTGGAAGGGTGGGTTAGTCAGTTTCCAGATGTCACAAAGGCTTGTGGCATTGCGTGCGGCCTGG
This sequence comes from Narcine bancroftii, assembly GCF_036971445.1. Classification (NCBI taxonomy): domain Eukaryota; kingdom Metazoa; phylum Chordata; class Chondrichthyes; order Torpediniformes; family Narcinidae; genus Narcine; species Narcine bancroftii. The sequence goes on from NC_091471.1 coordinate 256,516,420, forward strand.
AAGGTGGTCACAGGTTACAGTGGGACTTTGACAGCTTGCAGAGCTGTGCTTAGAAGTGGCAGATGGAGTTTAATCCAGAAAGGTGGTCAAACCTGAATACAATGTTTATGGTGGACTCTGTGCAATGTGGACAAAGTGAGAGGTCTTGGGGTCCATGTCCATCAGACACTCAAAGCTGCTGTACAAGTTGACAGTGTTGTTAAGAACACTGTATGGTGTGTTGGCCTTCAAGTTCAAGATCCATGAGGTAATATATAAGCCTTGGTTAATCTACACTTGGAATATTGGGTTCATTTCTGGTCACTTCATTACAGGTAAAATCTGTAGAGAGGGTGGAGAGGAGATTGGCAAGGATGTTTCCTGAATTAGAGGCCATGTTGTGAGGGAATATTTGGGAGATAAATTTGTAAAATTGGAGTAGGTTACATACATAAACACACTTTAAAAGATCTTACTTGAAATACTGAAGAATTCATATTCAGTGACTTTACAGAAACTATGGAGAATGCTATGCACATTTCACAAGTAGGTGCTAATTGAAATGATGTCATGAAATGAATGGGCTATTGACTTGGAAGAACAATCAAAGCCAAGTTGTCTGTTTTGGACCTTTTTGCAAGGCTTTTGACCTCTCTGCAAAGTGCTCACTCAATCATTGAGAGATTATTGTTTACCTAAAACAACAGATGGACTAGAAGACTAACTCCTATTGTTTCCTGGAGAAGGAGGGGGTTGTTCAAGTGAGAGAGAGAGAAGGACATGCTGCTGGCAGTTTTGACTCAGATGGAGAGAGAGACAGAAGGGAGTCTTTGACTGTGTGTGACATAAAGCTGTAACAAGCTAGGAGAAGCTTGTTGGAACTGAAACAGAAGCTCCAGAGTGGCGATTGTTTGATGTAGAAGTGTAGGGGAATGTGGATTGTTGGATGAGATGCGGTGCGGGAAATGGGGACGGTTTGATTTGTGGGTGTAGAGGGGAATGGAGGATGTTTGATGAGGTGGTGTAGGGGGAATGGGGAATGTTTGAGTTTGGTTTAGGCAAATGGGGAATGTTTGAGTAATGGTGTAGGATGAATGGGGACTGTATGACGTGGTGGTTTAAGAGGATATGGGGAGTGTTTGATGTGGTGGTGTCGGGGGGAAAGGGGGGTGTTGATGCGGTGTTGTATTAGAATGGGGATTGTTTGATGTGATGGTGTATGTGGAATAGGGATTGTTTGATGTGGTTTTGTAGGGGATTGGGGAGTGGTGTAGGGGGAATGGGAAGTGTTTGATGTGGGGGTGTAGTGGGGACAGGGGTATAATTTAATATGTTTGAGTATGGGAAAGGGGATTGCTTTATATTGTGGCATAGGGGAATGGGGATTGTTTGATGTGGTGGTGTAGGGGGAAGGGGATTTTTTGATGTGGTGATGTATGAAGAATGGGAATATTTGATATGGTGGCGTAGGGGGAATGGAGATTGTTTGATGTGGTGTTGTAGGGGGATGTGGATTGTTTTATGTGCTGGTGAAGGGAGGAATAGGGGGTGTTTGATATGGTGTTGAATTGGAATGGGGATTGTTTGATGTGATGGTGTAGGGGGAATAAGGATTGTTTGATGTGCGGGTGTAGTGGGGACTGGGGTGTGTTTGATGTGTTAGTGAGGAGGAATAGGGATTGTTTAATATGGTCAAGTATGGGAAATGGGATTGCTTTATGTGCTTGCATAGGGGAATGGGGATTGTTTCATGTGCTGGTTTAGGGGGAATTGGGGATTGTTTGATATGGTACTGTAGGGGGAAATGTGAATTGTTTGATGTGATGCAGTTGGGGAAATGGGGACAGTGATTTGTGGGTGTAGGGGGAACTGGTGCATGTTTGATGTGATGGTATAGAGTGTATGGTGATTGTTTGATGTGGTGGTGTAGAGGGGAATGGGGAATGTTTGAGTTGTGGTGTAGGGGGAATGGATTTTTTTATGTGGTTTTGCAGCCGGTATGGGGCTTGTTTGATGACGTGGTGTATGGTAATGGGGATTATTTGATGTGTTGGTGGAGGTAGAATGGTATGGGTTTGATATGCTGTTGTAGGGGAATTGGGATTGTTTGATGTATTGGTGTAGAAGGGAATGGGGAGTGTTTGATGTGGTGGTGTTGGGGGAAAGCGGATTGCTTAAATTGGTGGTGTAGGGGAAATGGAGATTGTTTGATGTTGTGTTGTAGAGGGAATGGGGAGTGTTTGATATTGTTGTGTTGGTTAATAGTGATTGTTTGACGTGGTGATGTCGGGGGAATGGGAACTGTTTGATGTGCTGGTGTAGGGGGAATGAGGAGTGTTTGATGTGATGGTGTAGGGGATGTGGATTGTTTTGTGTCGTGGTGTACGTGGAATGGTGAGGGTTTGATGTGGTGGTGTAGGAGTATTGGGATTGTTTGATGTGGTGGTGTTGAGGGGAATGGGGCTTGTTTGATGATGTGGTGTAGGGCAATGGGGACTATTTGATGTGGTCTTGTAGGTGGAATGGGGAAGGTTTGATGTGCTGGAGTAGGGGAATAGGGATTGTTTGATGTGGTGGTGTAGGGGAAATGTTGACTGTTTGATGCAGTGGTGGATGTGCCAATTGAGAATTTTTGATGTGGTGGTGTATAGGGAATGGGGATTGTTGGATGTGGTGGTGTAAGGGGGAATGGTATGTGTTTGATATGGGGGTGAAGGGGGAATTGAGGATTGTTTGATATAGTGGTGTAGCGGGAATGGGGATTGTTTGATGTGGTGGTGTAGAGGGGAATGGGGAGTGTTTGATGTGCTGGTGTAGGGGACTGGGGATAGTTTGATTTGGTGTAGTAGGGTGAATGGGGATTGTTAGATGTGGAGGTGTAGGGGGAATTGGAAATATTTGAAGTGGTAGTGTAGGGGAATGCTGATTGTTTGATGTGGAGGTTTAGGCATATTGGGGAGCATTTCATGTGCTGGTTTCGGGGGAATGCGGATTGATTGATGTGGTGTTATATATGCAATTGGGATATTTGATGTGATGGGGTAGGGGAAATGGAGATTGTTTGTTGTGATAGTGTTGGGTGAATGGTGAATTTTTGATGTGGTGGTGTATGGGGGAATGGGGATTGTTTGATGTGCTTTTGTGGGTGATTTGGGCGTGTTTGAGTTTTGGTGTAGGGGAAATGGGAAGTGTTGGATGTGAGGGTGTAGGCGGAATATGGATTGTTTGATGTGCTTTTGTAAGTGATTTGGGAGTGTTTGAATGTTGGTGTATGGGGAATTTGTTGTGTTTGATGTGGGGGTGTAGTGGGGAATGGGGTGTTTTGATGTTCTGTAGGAGGAATGGGGATTGTTTAATGTGGTCGAGTTTGGGAAAGGTAATTGCTCTATGTGGTGTTGTAGGGGGAATGGTGATTATTTGAAGTGGTGTTGTTGGGGGAATTGGGGATTGTTTGATGTAGTGGTGTACGGGGAATATAAATTTTTTTATGTGGTAATGTAGGGGAATGCTGATTGTTTCATGTGTTGGTTTCAGGGGAATGCGAATAGATTGATGTGGTGTTGTATGTGGAATGGGGATATTTGATGTGGTGGAGTATGGGGAATGAAAAGTGTTTGATGTGGGGGAGTATTAGGGAATGGGAAGTGTTTGATGTGGGGGTGTATTAGGGAATTGGGATTATTTGATGTGGTGATGTAGGCGGAATAGGGATATTTTAATATGATTTTGTAAGGGATTTGGGAGTGTTTGAGTGTTGGTGAACAGGTAATGGGAAGTGTTTGATGTGGTGGTGTAGGAGGATGTCGATTGTTTGATTTAGTGGTGCAGGGGGAATGGGGGTGTTTGATGTGGGGGTGTAGTGGGGACTGGGTTGTGTTTGATGTGGTAGTGTAGGGGGAATGGGTATTTTTTAATATGATTGAGTATGGGAAAGGGTCTTGATTTATGTGGTGGCATAGGGGAATGGTGATTATTTGAGTTGTGTTGTAGGGCAATGGGGATTATATGATGTGGTGGGGTAGGTGGAATGGGGAGGATTTGATGTGCTAGTGTAGGAGAATTTGGATTGTTTGATGTGGTGGTGCAGAAGGGAATGAGGAATGTTTGATGTGGTGGTCTCGGGGGAATGGGGATTGCTTGATGTGGTGGTTTAGAGGGGAATGGAGAATGTTTGATGTGGTGGTGTAGGGGAATGGGGATTTTTTGATGTGGTATTCTATGAGGAATGGGGATATTTGATATGGTTTTGTAGAGGGAATGGAGATTGTTTGATGTGGTGGTGTAGGGAGATGTGGATTGTTTGATTTGTTGGTGCAGGGGGAATGGAACGTGTTTGCTGTGATGGTGTGGGAATTTGGATTGTTTGATGTGATGCGGTGGGGGAAATAGGGATTATTCGATGCGGTGGTATTGGGGATATGGGGAATGTTTGAGTTGTGGTGTAGGGGGAATGGAATTTTTTGATGTGGTTTTGTAGCACGAATGTGGATTGTTTGATGACATGGTGTAGGGCAATGGGGATTATTTGATGTGGGAGTGTTGGTGGAATGGGGAGGTTTTGATGTGCTGGTGCAGGGGAATTGGGATTGTTTGATGTGGTGGTGTAGTGTGTATAGGGAGTATTTGATGCGATTGTGTAGGTGAATAGTGATTATTTGATGTGGTGGTGTCGTGGGAATGGGAACTATTTGATGTGCTGGTGTATGGGGATGTGGATTATTTGACATCATGGTGTAGGGGGAATAGGGATTGTTTGATGTACTTTTGTAGGGGATTTGGGAGTTTTTGAATGTTGGTGTAGTGGGGAATGGGGTGTGTTTGATGTGGTAGTGTAGGGGGAATGGGGATTGTTTAATGTGGTCATGTTTAGGAAAGGGGATTGCTTTATGTGGTATTGTAGGGGGAATTGGGGATTGTTTGATGTGGTGGTATAGGTGTATTTTGGAGTGTTTCATGTGGTAGTGTCGGATAATGCGGATTGATTGATGTGATGTATGAGGAATGGGGATATTTGATATGGTTTTGTAGGGGAATGGAGATTGTTTGATGTGGTGGTGTAGGGGGGAAATGGGATTGTTTGATGTGGTGATGTAGGGGGGAATGTGGATTTTTTGATGTGGTGGTGTAGTGGTTGTCGATGGTTTAACGGTGAATTAAAAAGGTATTTACTTGTATAAAACCAGTACATCCCTTTCCCTAGAAAAGAGTTTTGCCAACCCTGAAGTTGTTTCCACGAGTAAATTGGACTTTTCTCTTGCATAGGTGTAACAATCGCACGCAGTGTGTGGTCGTGGCGGGATCGGATGTCTTCCCAGACCCCTGCCCTGGAACCTACAAGTACCTGGAGATCCAGTACGAGTGCGTCCCTTACAGTAAGTAGGCCATTCACATTCTTCTCTCAGTTCATGCATCCTTTGTTGAGGAAAGTTTACATCGGGTGAGACCACACCTTCCAAATAGTGAGCCCCATGTAGGTGGGGAGAGAGGCAGCCCCCATCCCCGGTGTGGTGCTGGGATGCAGCCCTGGATGGATCCGCATTGGGCTGGCTGCAGCAGGATGTCCTCTCGGCCTTCCCTCGCTGAGCAACGTTGAATCCAGCCAATACCAGCCCTGCTGCCAAGCCCTGAGACCACTGAGCGGCGTCGCCTGTTGTTTGCTGCTAACTCTTTCCTTCTCACCCTGCTCACAGCTTCTTTTCAAGGCACCTTGCTCTGTTCCTGCTTTCTTCTCCCACTTTTCTCCCACCAGCACAGCAGGAAGACGGCTTCGTGGCCCCCCAGCGATAGGGGTGTATTTCGGGTGGGATATTTTGCTCGTGTTGTGAAAGGGGAAAAAGGGGAGTCTCCTCGAGACATCACCGACTGTGCAACGTGCTGCAGAGTCTGTCTTCCCATCACCCCCTTTGCCTTCTGGGATCCAATGGCTGGACGATCACCAAACACCCCTGCCATTTACTGCAAAGGCAGCAAAAGCCTACATTCCATCACACCCTTCCATTCGTGGCCTGTGCTGTAGCACCCTGACCCCTGGCCCGGTGAGGGTCTGCGTTCCCCATCCCAGCTGGCATGGTACAGTCTCTGAGGGTCTGCACCCCTAACAACCTGATTGGGTCCTGCATTCCCCTGCTTTCCAGATCGCCTGGTTCAATCTGACAATGAATGTCCTCTCATGACCCAATCCCTGCTCATGTAATACAGTGGTGCATCTGCACCACCGCCCCATCCCAGCACAAGGTACATTCTATGAGGGGGTCTGCACCCCTCTTACCCAAGCAGTCACTTCCCCCTCCCCCCACCTCCACCAGAGTTTGACACAGGGAGGACATCACTTTACAAGTCGTGGTGAAGTGCCTGTCACTCTTTTTTGGGAACCTGTGGTGTGTGCCATTGTTGAGAGACCCCTCCAGTGCTGACAGGCATCCTGGGCATGACTGTGACATGATCTCAGCTTATCCACATCCCAAACCAGCTGTTGGATATAAAGCTACAGCCCTGAATTTCACAATAGTCGGATTAATCTTCTCGTCTCCGCTCCCCAAACAGAGAGGGAAAGTTTGTAACGTTTAGGGTTCAGATTCAGGTAGCTTGTATTTGACAGGGTAAAATGAAGTGTAAAATGCTGTCAGTTCTCCAGGTTTTGTTAGCTAGATATCTCAGCAGGGTCTGGAAGTCAAGCAGATAGAAATTTGCTTCATTTCTGTGAAGCTCTGACTAAACCGAATGCATTCACTTCAGTTCACAGCCACTTAGGAAGGAAACAATAAGGCGGTTCTGTGGTTAGTAATGGAAAGAACCATCGAACATTACAGCACAGAAAACAGGCCCTTCAGCCTTTCTAGGCTGAACTGATTCAGCCTAGTCCTACTGACCTGCACCCACCCCATAGCCCTCCATACCCCTCCCATCCGTGTAACTGTCCAAATTCCTCTTAAATGTTCAAAATGAGCCCGCATTCACCACTTCAGCTGGCAGCTCGTTCCACACTCCCACCACTCTCTGTGTGAAGAAGTTCCACCTCTCACTCCCCCCTAAACTTTTCCCCGTTCATCCTTAACCCATGTATCTCACCTCCCCTCAGTGGAAAAAACCTATCGACATTTACTCTGTCTATCCCCTCATAATTTTAAATGCTTCGATCAAATCTCCCCTCATTCTTCTACGCTCTGGTGGAAAAAAGACCGAACCTGGTTAACCTTTTGGATTCTGGCCATTTTTAACCTTTCACTGCATATACTCTGGATTGGGTCTATGGGTAAACCTTTACAGTATTGAATTACAGCACATGATAAGTCTCGGAAAACGGGGACAGAGAGTCCAAATGGTTAACCTTTCCCTGTAACTCAGTACCTGAAGTCCCAGCAATATCCTAATAAATCTTCTCTGCACTCTTTCAATCTTATTGATATCTTTCCTGTCATCAGATAACCACAACTGCTCACAATACACCAAATAAGGTCTCTCTAATGTCTTATACAACTTTACCATAACATCCCAACTCCAGCACTCGATTCCTTGATTTGTGAAGGCCAATATGCTAAAAGCCCTCTTTCCAATGAGATCAAAGAAAGGCTATAGATTTCCATGTTCCATGGTGGTTCAGACGGCCAAGTTCCTGGAACCCAGCAACAGTAACATCGTTTTGCTGCCTTGCCGCATCAGAAAATTCTCGCAAACCGCAATTCAGCTCATGAAAGACACAATTCACAGCACTCCTCTGGAAATAAAGATTGGGGCATACTCAGAAAATTAAGCTTAGCACTGAAACATCATTAAGATTTTAAAAGCTGAAAAGAATAATTTGCATCACTTGAATATATTTGTTGAAGTGTTTGTGTGAAGGAACTGCAATCCACACTTACAAGATTAGCTTTTACAGCCAGAGAGGTTATTAAGCAATAATTATGGCATGTTGCATAATAAAATTATTTAACCTCCGCGTGCAATAAAATTCAGCACTTTCAAGTTGCTTTCCTGTGAGAATCTGGTGGAAGCACTTAGTGAAATCATCGATTCGGTATAAAGGTTATAATTCACACCACGCGCTGCGTTGGTAACAGGGACAATTTCCGCTGTTAAACACAGAAACTTGCCCTGTTACCAAAACTGTCATTACACGCTGCCCGTTTTGCCATTATATCAGCCTTTGCCCAGGTTCTTAGCCACCCTGGGGTGAGAGGTGCATCACAGAGTAACCAGAATAATACTGAGACTGAAAGCAGCGTTGTTTTCCATTGAGTGTTGAAGATATTGTAAAGGAGGTAAACCTTGGAAAGAGTTAAAGGAACAAATGGAGAGAAACTGTTTCCCCCTTTAATGTGCCCAAAGAGTAACCTTGTCAGGGTTGATGTCTGGACAACTCCTTCATCAAAGAAGGGTAGGACACTCCAACTTCCTCCCCAAGTTTATTTTTGGGTAAGGGTGACTTTAGAGCCATAGAACATTACAGCACAGAAAACAGACCATTCGGCCCTTCTAGTCTGTACCAAACTATTATTCAGGCTAGTCCCAGACCATATCCCTCCTATCTATGTACATGTTCAATTTTTTCTTAAATGTTAAAATTAAACTACATGCATTACTTCAGCTGGCAGCTCATTCCACACTCCCACCACTCTCTGTGTGAAGAAGTTCCCCCAAAAGTTTTCCCCTTTCACCCTTAACTCTTGTCCTCTTGGTTTGTATCTCACTGACCCTCAGTGGAATAGCCTACCTACATTTGCTCAGTCTGTCCCCCTCATAATTTTAAATACTTCTATCAAATCTTCCCTCATTATTCTACGCTCCAGGGAATAAAGTCCCAATCTGTTTAACCCTTCCCTGTAACTCATAGATCGCTACAGCACAGTGAACAGGCCAGTTGGTGCTTCTAGTCCATACCAAAATATAATTCTGCTACTTCCATCGACTTTCACCCAGTCCATAACCCTCCAGACCTGTCCGATTCATGTATCTATCCAATATATTCTTAAAACGTAAGAGTGCGCCCTCATATACCACGTCATATGGCAGCATGTATCGCACTCCCACCACTCTCTGAGGGAAGAAGTTCCCCCTAAACCTTTCACCTTTCATCCTAAAGCCATGACCTCTTGTATTTATCTCTCCTAATTTAAGTGGAAAGAGCCTACTTGCGTTTACTCTGTCTATACCCCTCAATCTTCTACACTCCAAGGAATAGAGTCCTAACCTGTTTAATCTTTCCTTTTAACTCAACTCCTGAAGACCCAGCCACATCCTAGTAAATCTTCTCTGCACTCTTTCAATCTTACTGATGTCCTTCCTGTAGTGAGGTGACCAGAACTGCTCACAATATTCCAAATTTGGCCTCACCAATGTCTTAAAAACCTTCACCATAACATCCCAACACCTGTACTCAATACTTTGATTTATGAAGGCCAAGATGCCAAAAGCTCTCTTTACAATCCTGTCTACCTATTTTCACTATTTTCAGGGAACAACGTATCTGTATTCCCAGATGCCTTTGTTCCTCCACACTCTTTTTCTTTTTAAAGGATTTTTATTGAGTATAATAGAAAGAAAACCTTTATACATAACCTTCTAATTAATAACATAAATCAAATCATATCATAGACATATCTCACAAAAATTGTAAACCAGAAGTGTAACTATAATTATTTATTTCTTATGCCATTCAAAACATCCAATTCTATGATTATGTTAGGTTAACAGTTAATCCATTCCTCATAATTCATCCAAAATTAAAGTTGAATAGAAAGTTGAATAAGATACAATTAAGATTCCCTTATATAAAAAAGAGGTATTTTTTTCTTATTCTGTGGTGTGATTAATATCAATGATCCACAGTTAAACTCATCTTTACCACACTCCTCAGTGTCCTACTCTTTACTGTGTATGTCCTACCTTGGTGTGTCCTTCCAAAATGCAACACTTCACACTTGTCTGCATTAAATTCCATCTGCCATTTTCTGGTTCATTTTTCCTGCTGGTCCAGATCCCTTGGCAAGCTTAGAAAACCTTCTTCATGGTCCACAATGCCTCCAATCTTAGTGTCATCAGTAAACACTGATCCATTTTACCACATTATCATCCAGATCATCGATAAAGACAACAAACAACAATGGTCCCAGCACCGATCCCTGAGGAAAACCACTAGTCGCAGGCCTCCAGTCTGAGAAGTAATCATCACTACCACCCTCTGTCTTCTCCCATACAACAATTTCTTATCCATTTAACCTCTCCATGGATACCTAGTATCTGAACCTTCTGAACTAAACTCCCATGTGGGACCTCGTCAAAGGCCTAACTAAAGTCTACGTAAACAACATCCACCGCCTTTCCTTTATCTACTTTCTTGGTAATCTCCTCGAAAATCTCTTTGATTCGTTAACACGACCTACCACCCATAAAGCCTTGCTGACTATCTTTAATCAGTCCCTGTCTGTCCAAATACTTGTATATCCGATCTCATAGAACATTCTTCAATTATTTACTTATTACTGACATCAGGCTCACTGGCCAATCAACCACGCCCCTCACCACACCCCTATACCACGAGATTATTCAGCACCCACCCACACTGGACGTAAATTACAATGGCCAATTGACCAACAAACCCGTATGCCTTAGAAGAACCTGGAGCCACTGGGGAGAAATCCAAGCAGCCGCAGAGGCTAGGCACAAGCTCCAGAGGTCAGGATCGAACCCTGATGCGTAGAGCTGTGAGGCAACCGCACTATCTGCTACTGTTAATGCTGCTTTTTATCCTGAGAAATCTGGGTCCAGCGGAGCCTGCACCTTTATAAATTTGAGGCACTGATGGTGAGATATTACAGCATGGAAATTGATGCCAGATCTATTTGACAGAATTATTTCATTACTTGTAGAGCCAGGGTAACATAATGTGCTACATATATGCAAGTTGCTTCTTTCCAGCACTGGAGAAAACCTTTTAATTCCTCTGGCGGCCGCAGGTTGTGGTTGTGGTTGTATGTTGATGCGTAGAATAAGCGACACTATCCCGACAAGATTACCTGAAATGTCTCACACAAAATGCTCCACAGTTACAGTTAAAAGATAACATTGGCTAAAGTTGGGGAAATGTTAGGATGGATAGTGTGGAGAGTAGTCTAGTGGTTAACTAACTGGAGTAGTTATGACAGTGGTTAAGTGCATTTCTGGAGGTCAGGACGATTGATGAAGGCCTGAATCTGGTCGCACAAACTGCTAAATTTAAAATTAAGTCTTGAATAATGCTGGTGTCAGCAATGGTAATCATGAAACCACTGTAATTTTGCAAACATCTGGTCCATGAATGTCCTTCAAAGGTTGGGATTGGCTGATAATGACCTTCCAGGAAACAATGGAATCTGGTGGACTAGAAGATCATGAGTGTTTAAGAAATTTAAAACTTAAGGAAGCTGAAAGGAAATTGCAGACCTATTCGCCTGACGTCGGTAGTTGGGAAACGGTGGCAGTCGATAGTCAAGGATGAGGTTATGGAGTATCTAGAGGTGCGTGACAAGATAGGCTCAAGTCACCATGGTTCCTGAAAGGAAAATCATGTACGATAAACCAACTGTAATGTTTTGAAGAGATTTCAAGGAGGACAGGCAGGGGAGATGCAATGTATTTGGATTTAAAAAAAATGCCTTTGACAAGGTGCCACACATGAGGCGGATAAACAAGACGAGAACCCACGGAATTATAGGAAGGGTTGTAGCAAGGGTAGAGTATTGGCTGGTTGGCTGGAAGCAGAGAGTGAGAATAAAGGGATGTATTCTGGTTGGCTACTGGTTACCACAGGGATCAGTGTTGGGGCCACTTTGTTTTACGTTGCTTTGGATTAAATTTGCAGATGATGCCAAAATAGGTGGTAGGGGAGGTGGTGTTGAGGATACTGACAATCTACAGAGAGATTTGGATAGATGAGGAGAACGGGCAATGAGGTGGCAGATGAAATTTAGTGTTGGAAAGTGTACAGTCATGCACTTCGGTAGAAGAAATAGACAGGCAGGGTATTATTTAGAGAGGGAGAAAATTCAAAATTATGAGGTGCAGAGGGACCCTCAAGGTTAACCTTGGGTGGTGGAGAAGGTGAATGCCATGATGATATTCATTTCCAGAGTGATACAAGAGCATGGATGCAATGTTGAGACTCTATAAAGCACTGATGAAACCTCACTTGGAGAACTGTATACAGTTTGGGGCATTTGAAAAAGGATGTGCTGGTGTCAGAGAGGGTTCAGAGAAGATTTACTAGAATGATACCAGGAATTAAAGGGTTGACATATGAGGAGCGTTTGTCAGCTCTTGAACTGCACTCATTGGAGTACAGAAAGATGAGGGGGCAACCTCATAGAGGCATTAGAATGTTGAAAAGCCTGGACAGAGTAGATGTGGTAAGGTCATTTTCCATGGTAGAGGAGGTCTAGGACATGAGGGTACAACTTCAGGATAAAAAGGCATCAATTTAAAACAGAGACACGGAAACATTTCTTTAGTCAGAGGGTCATGGGAGCATGGTCATTGGGTGTATTTAAGGCATGGATTGACTGGAATTTGATTAGTCAGGGCATCAAGGGTTACAGGGAGAAGGTCAGGAAGTGGGGCTGAGTGGGAAGATGGATCAGCTCATGATTAGAATGGTGGGGCAGACTCGACGGGGCCAATGGGCCTCCTTCTGTTCCAATATCTTGTCTGACCCACAAAAATGGTTCAATAAATCCTCTCTGTTCACAGTCAGAATCCAGTTTTGTTTGGATATTGCTGTTATAGCAAAGTTACAGTATGGGGACAGGGACTTTTGGCCCAGGAGAACTTGATGCCCATTTAAACTAGATGCCTTCTGCCAGCATGTACCCCCTGCACATTCATTTGTCAATCTAAAGGGCCCTTAAACAGCCACCACCCCCCACCTCCCACCAGTAGCCAATTCCAGGAACCCACCACTCTCTGTGTAAAATTACCTGCCCTGGGACATCCCCTTTAAACCCCACCAACCTCACCTTAAATTCTTGTCCTCTACCATTTATAATGTTTAACCTGGGAGAAAGAAACTGACTGCCTACCCTAACTCTATCTCACATTATTTCACAAGCTTCCACTATATCTCCCCTTATCCTCTGATGGTCCAGATAAAATCCGGCCCCTCCTTATTTGTACTCTCTCATCCAGGCAACTTTCTTTAACAGCCTGTAAAAACTCAAGCTGGGGAAACTCAGCAGGTCAAACAATATATAGCAAAGATAAAGATACATCACCAATGATTTGGGCCTGAGCCTTTCATCAAGGTATGAGCAAAATGTGTATCGACTGCATCCGGTGCTCTCGTTGTGGCTTTCTCTACATTGGAGAGACTGGACACAGACTGGGAGACTACTTCACTGAGCACCTTCACCCTGTCATCGTCAGTGTCAGCGGCCTACCAGTGGCCGACCATTTCATTTCTGTGCCCCACTTCTGCACTGACATGTCTGTCCATGGCCTCTTCAACTAGAGGTGGAACACCTAATTTTCCATCTGGGCACTTTCCAACCAGATGGGATTAATATCGTCTTCTCCAGTTTCTGCTGGTCCACTCCCCATTCTCCCTCTCTTCCCCATCCCACTGTCTCCTTTCCTCCAGCTCTCACCCCCTTCCCTCTTAATTCACAGATCTCCCCCCCCCCCCATATGCTGGTGTTCCCTTCCTCCCTTATCCACCTATTACCTCCTGCCTGTGGGACTGTGCTCCTGCCCCTTCCCCCCCACCATTTTGTTTGGGGGACTGCCTGCATTTTGCTCAGACCTTGATGAAGGGCTCAAGCCCGAAATGTGGGTGAAGTAACTTTATCTTTGCTGTTTGACCTGTTAAGTTTCTCCAGCATTGCATTTTTACTTCAATCACAGTATCTGGAGACCTTCCGTGTTTTACTCCTTTATTTAATCCCCTATCCACTTTCAGGAAGCTCTGGACCTGGACCCTCAGACCCCTCTGCACAGCATTGCTGTTACGTTGTCCTCCCAGTTCATTTGACCTCTCAAACTTCCTTAGTAATTAGAATAAAATGGCTGCATTCTGCATGAATGCCAGTAGCATCAGCTAAGGGGAGTGTTCCTCAGTTGTTCAGAAACAATAGAAATAAGGAGCTGCATGGTTGGGGGTTGGGTTGGAGAATTGGGAGGCTACAAAATAGATAGAAGCAAACCCATGGAGAGATTTAACTGTGATGTACGTTGCAGGGCAGGAGTGAGCAGAGGTGCTCACAGAGAGCTGGAAGGGGAGAGCGCAGTCTGGAGTAGGTCATGAGGGTAATCAATCTGGAGTGGAGAGTTCCAGTGGCAGGCAGAGGCAGGTGACGTTCAGTGATGGAGAAGCGGAATTGGAACCTACGTTCGGGAGTAATACTGTGTAGCGTGAACCCTGAGCCAGAGTGGGTGGTCCACTGTCTGATTGTCTTCCTGTGGAACCTCTCCTCTTGCCCTAGCTTTACCTGACGTGATTTGTTAATCGTCTCACTCTATATCTTGAACCAAGGCAGTCGCTAACTCCAAAGAAACCGGTGTGAATATTAACCCCAGTTTCAGAACAGATGAATGCAACACAGCAGTGAGGTATGAACACGTCATCCATGTTCATTCACCTTAATCCGAACAGTTAGTACTCCAAATGTGGGAGTGTGTACCTCCATCTCACTATATGAATGAATTTAATAAGGGGGGAAAGATTGTTCCCAAATATCTGTGGCATTGGTAATCTGTAAGGAGTTTGTACGTTCTTCCCATGTCTGTATGGATTTCCTCTGGGAGTGCTCCAGTTTCCTCCCATCGTTCATAAACGTACTGGGGTTGTAGGTAGCTTGGCTAATAATTGTGTGACTGAAAGGCCTCTTACCACTGTATGGCTAAGAAATTTAAAAAATTAAAACCATGGACAGTTACGTCAGCTCCAATGAATCCATGACCATAATGGACAGACAGAGTCTTCCACAGTGACTCACCCCTCCATGGCACCCAGTCCAGGCCTGCTTTGCATTGGCCACCCAATTTCTCAGCTAGATCCTACCTGCACTTCACCAGCGACTTGGAGGCACGTGTCGGGTGCCTGCTTCACACTGAGAATCCCACCATTAAAGGTGTTCAATGAAAGATTGGAATTCAACATTTCAGGATTTTTAAAAAATGTTTAAAGTTGATTGCCCATTCCCAACCATCCTTGAGAATGTGGGGGTGAGCTTCCTTCTTCAACTACGGTGGACCTTCCGAAGCTGGCCTTACCTGCGTCAGTCTTCTCAGGGCGTGCAGTCGCTGTTGCGCCTTCCTGACAAATGAGGAGGTGTTGCGTGTCCACAAAAGGCCACCAGTTAAGTGATCCACAAGGAGCTTGGTGCTCTCCACTCTCTGCACCACGGAGTCATTGATGTGTAGAGGAGGGGGGGGGGGGGCGTCATTCCTGGTCCTCCTGAAGTCCATGATCATCTCCTTCATCTTGACCATGCTGAGATTCAGGATTTGGACCCAATGACAATGAGCATTAGCCAAGTCCTGATGAGGGATCTCGACTCTCCCTTTGCCTCCACAGTCACTGACTTGCCCACTAAGTTACTGACTGTAGGTACACATAAGTGTGGCACATGGCCAAGAAGGAAGCCTGCAGTTTTCTTACACACTTGGTCCTTGAAGATGGCAGCTCACTGTAGCCTCATGAGTAACCATGATGCTCTTGTGGATGGATCACAGGGAAGCAGTGTGTACCAGTGATGGATGTTTAGGCAAAATGATGGGTACCAATCAAATGGATTGGGGTGATGTCCACTTTGTTGAGTGTCATTGGAGCTACATTCATCAGGCAAGAGGAGGGTATTCCCATCACAGTGTTAACTAGCGCTGTGCAGGTGGTGGGAAGGTTCCAGAATGTGAATCACTCACCACAGAATACCAAGCCTCTGTCAAATCAGGTCCCATTTATTGTCATCTGATTGTACAAGTGCAACCCGATGAAACAGTGTTCTCCACTCAACCAGACATAGCACACGTACAAACAAAACATATGCAAGACAAGTGTCCATATATACACATAAATAAATAAATATTATTTTGTTCATCTTAGAGACTCAGATGGTTAGTGTGAGCAGTTCCTTTGGTCGTTCAGCATTCTCACTGGCTGTGGGAAGAAGCTGTTCCTCAGCTTGGTGGTGCTGGCTCTGATCTTCCTGTATCTTTTCCCCGACGGGAGCAGCTGAAAGATGCTGTGAGTGGGGTGGAAATGGTCCCCAATGATTTTGGATGCCCTCTTCAGACAACAATCCTGGTGGATCATGTCGATGAGGGGAAGAGAGATTCCAGCGATCCTCTCTTCCCCTCTTATGGTCCTGTGGATTGACCTCCGATCCATTTCTCTGCAGCAATTGTACCCACACTGTGATGCAGCCGGCCAGGACGCTCTCAATAGAGCTCCTGTAGAAGATTGACATGATGGTGGCCAGTGGCCTTGCCCGCTTCAGTCTTCTCAGGAAGTGCAGTCACTGTTGCGCCTTCCTGACAAGTGAGGAGATGTTGAGTGTCCACAACAGGTCCCTAGTTAAGTGAACCCCAAGGAAATTGGTTTTCTCCACCCTCTCCATGACAGAGTTGATGATGTGTGGTCATTCCTGGTCCTTCTGAAGTCCACAATTATCTCCTTCGTCTTGTCTACATTACCACTCTTGCACCATATCACGAGATCTTCCACCTCTTCTTTGTAGTGCGACTCATCATTGTTGCTCTTGAAGCCAATGACTGTCGGTGCTGGAGCAGAATCTGGTGATGCAGTCGTGGGTCAGTAGCGTGAACAGCAGCGGGCTGAGCTCACGGCCCTAAGATGCGCCAATGCTCAGCGTGACAGTGCTCAGCGTTTTGCTACTGACCCAATGGACTGTGATCTTCCCATTAGGAAGTCCAGGGTCTAGTTACAGAGAGGGGTGTTGAGTCCCAGTGAGGAGAGGTTCTCCACCAGCCTCTGGGGAATGATCGGATAAGGTATACATCGTCTGTGGAATGGTTTCTTCTATAAATGAATTGAAATGGGTTTGGCATCTCTGAGAGTTGTGTGTTGCATCACCAGATATTCTTAACTGCTCCTGTCGACATGGTATGTGGCGAGTCCAGTTACTGTTGGCCCAGGGATAATCCCAGCATGGGGTACTCAGCAATAGAAATGCTGCTGAATTCTGGTGAGAGAAGAAAATTGTCAGTGATCAGGCCCTGCTTGAAGGCTGTTGGAGGTCATGCTGAATGAACATCCAGCCAGCATCAATTTCTCAGGCTTTGAACGTTCAGCAGATGTTTTCACTTGGTTGGAACTGACCTGAGGAACTGCTGCACCGATGCCCATCCATCACCTTTGGTGTGAGGCACAGCTGCAGCCACTCCCTCTGTGAAGCCAACCCAGCCCTGGCATGAGGAGAGGCGTCCATCGACTCACAATGAAGATGGAGTTCAGTCCTTCAGTCTAGTCTGCAATGAGGCTGAGGGTTGTGGTCCTGGGTGAATTCAGACCTCAGCCAGGAGGTTGTTGGTCTGGAGGTAAATTGTCCATGACACCTTCCTGCTACACTTGACGTTTGAGAGTGGGAGTGGACGAGATGCACTTGGGTAATTGTCTTGTCTTCAGGGTCAGCGTTGCACTTGTACAAGATGGAGATGCCTGTGATGCTGCGGAACACGGGACAGACTGTGGTGTAGTCCTGAATACAGCACACAGTGCTACAACCAGGATATTCCTGGTCCAGTATACAACACACAGTGCTACAGCCAGGATGTTCCCTAAGTAGTTTCCACCACTCATGTTATGTGCACACGGTGCATTTCCCATTGTTCATGGTGTGTGGACACAGTGTGTAAGCACGATGTGGTTCACACTGCTCATGGTGTGTGGGCACGGTGTGTACACAAGTCCCACTGACCTGCACCCAGTTCATAGCCCTCCATACCCCTCCTATCCAATACCTCTTAAATTTTAAAACTGAGCCCACATTCATCACTTCAGCTGGAAACTTGTTCCACACTCCCACCAAACTCTGTGTGAAAAAATTCTCCCTAAACTTTTCCCCTTTCACTCTTAACCCATGTCCTTTGGTTTGTATCTCACCTACCCTCAAGGGAAAAACAGGACTACATCAATGTGTGAACAAGGTGTGTGGACACAATGGATGGACACAGTGTATGGACATGGTGTGTGGACACAGTGTTGTGGACATGGTGTGTGGACACAATGGGTGGACACGGTGTGTGGACACGGTGCTTGGACACGGTGTGTGGACACGGTGTGTGGACACAGTGTTGTGGACATGGTGTGTGGACACAGTGTGTGGACATGGTGTGTGGACACAATGGGTGGACACAGTGTGTGGACACGGTGCTTGGACACAGTGTGTGGACACGGTGTGTGGACATGGTGTGTGGACACATTGTGTGGACACGGTGTGTGGACACGGTGTTTGGACACGGTGTGTGGACACGGTGTGTGGACGGTGTTTGGACACGGTGTGTGGACACAGTGTGTGGACACGGTGGGTGGACATGATGCAATTCCCACAGCTTTTTAAAAATCTCCTCCTTTCTTTTCTCCAGCCTTTGAATAGCAACTAAAAGTTTTGACATGTGTCAATAGAGAGATAGATGGAGATACAGGCAAAGAGAAAGATAAATAAATAATTAATTAGCATTCCTAAGTGTCTCATTAAAGAGTGAAGTTTTTCTGAAGTGTGCTGAGGAAACATGATGGTTAATTTTCAGAGAGGTAAAGTGCGGATAGGCCGGTGCGATTATTACCCTGTAATTTGTGTTGTTTGATTAACAAATTGTGGAGAGAGTGGTACTTTATGTTTTGAGATGATACGACGGGATTTTTTTACATCCATCATGCCGAACTCTCACTGACACTGCCCTCTGCTGTTGCATTCGACATGCAGCCCCACAGCACTCACAAATCGCCTGGACTGACTACCCCCCATGGCACATGATCAGTGCCAACCTTCCTGCCACTCCTGACCCACGCAAAATACACGGTCAACCGCAGGAGAGGGATTTAGGAATACAGATATGTAATTCCCTGAAAGTGACATTACAGGTAGATGGAGTTAGTAAGGGAGCTTTTTGGCATATTGGCCTTCATAAATCAAAGTATTGAGTACAGGCATTGGGATGTTATGGCAAAGTTTTCTAAGACAAATTTGGAGTAATGTGTACAGATATGGTCACTAAACTACATAAGATTGAAAGAGTGCAGAGAAGATGTTGCCCAGACTTCAGGAACTGAGTTACAGGGAAAGATTTAACAGGTTAGGACTTTATTCCTTGGAGTGAAAAAGAATGAGGGGAGATTTAATATTTAAAATTATGAGGGGGGTAGACAGAGTAAATGTAGAGAGGTTTTTTTCCACTGAGGGTGCGTGAGATACAAACCAGAGGACATGGGTTAAGAGTTAAAGGGGAAATGTTTAGGGGAAACTTTTTCACACAGAGGCTGGTGGGAGTGTGGAATGAACTTCCAGCTGAAGTGATGAATGTGAGCTCAATTTTAACATTTAAGCGGAATTTGGACAGGTACATGGGTGGGAGGGGTAAGGAGGGCTATGGGCTGGGTGCAGCTCAGTGGGACTTGGCCAAAAAAAATGGAGGCCAATTTCTGTAATGAATCTCGTAAACAGGAGGGTGTGTGAAACTCAACTCCCCACAGATATTCCTAGAGGAAGGGGGTCAACTGTCTATTTCCCACTGTGGATTATTGTCTTTCCTGCTGAGTTCCTCCCTGTTTTGCTTTTACTCCTGATTCCAGCATCTACATCCCCATGATTCCAATCTCGATCTCACACTGGCTCCCATAATTCATTGGGGCCGAGCAGCTGATGTGCCAAGCTGCCACTCATGGTAATGACCACTGTCGACAAGGCCACCTCATTGCCCCCTGTGTTTGTCAAACCTTCTCACCACAATGTTCACCTCACCTCCAAATTCTTGTGAGGAATTTGTGTTTTTTTTGGAGATGCACCACAGTAACAGCCCCTTCTAGTGCTCGAGCCCCCACCGACCAAATAAACCAGATCAACCTGCATGCCGTGTCCATCTTTGCAATGTGGGATGAAACCAGAGCACCCAAAGGAAACTCACTCAGGTTAGGGGAGAACATGCCAACTCCTCGTCAGCACGGGATTTGAATCCAGGTCTCTGGGGCTGTGCCAGACTTAAGAACTAAAAACCACAATTCTGAAGAAACTCAGCAGGTCAAACAGTGTACTTTAAAGAGCAAGATACATAACCAACACTTCAGGCTTGAGCTCAAGGTATGGAAAAATGTCAGCAGGTGTCTGAACTAAAAGGTTGGGGAAGGGGGGTTTGGGAGAGAATCCGCGGATGGCATTAACATCAACTTCCTGGTTTCTACTATCTTAGTATCTATTCTCCCTCCCTTCCCATTCCCTCAGCTTTCCACCCCCCTTCCCCCTCCATCCACCCCCTCTTCCCCTGTTTGCTGGTGTGACCGACCTCCCTTATCCACCTGGCTGTGGGACTGGGTTCCTCTCTCCCCCCCACCATTTTGTTTGGGCACCTGCCGACATTTTCCCGTACCTTGTTGAAGGGTTCAAGCCTAAACGTTGGTTATGCATCTTGATCTTTGCTGTATAATGAACACTGTTTAACCTGCTGAATTTCACCAGCGTTGTGTTTTTACTTCGGTCACTGTGTCTGCGGTCTCATGAGTTTTACTTGAGAAGTAATGGAAGCTGTCTTATGATGACAGCATCCCATCACCACAGCAATGTGCAGGTGGTTTTCTATGGCACGCTCTGAGGTCCAAGCAATTGTTGATGCATTCACTGAATGAGAGTGTCATGCCCATGTCGAGGCATAATTCGCATCTGCAAACTCGTTCCTGTTGCGCTGCACCACCTTCCTATCATCAACTGCTCCCAGCGAGACCCCAGAAAATGTGGATGTCCTCTCCAATCACTGCCACCTCTCGACATGGGCGAGCATTGATGATGTCATTTACAGCTGGGTTCAGGGAGCCAGTATTGCCTTTGGCCGATTGAGGAAAGGCCTGAGGCCTGGGTCTGAAGTCTACCAGGCTACCTGTACGAGGCTGAGACTTGGACTGCCTTTCACAGGCATCTCAAGGCACTGGAAAAATGTCACCAACCCTGTCTCCAAACAATCCTTCACATACACGGGACAGACAAGTCAATCAACTTACTAACCACTCCCAGATCAATATCCTCAATGGTGAGGCAGTTATAGTCAACTACTTGGGTATGTCATGTTGGTCACATACCTGAATTCCCAACATAGACTGGCTTCTCCAAGCTTACTTCAGGGTAGAGATCACTAGATTAAGAGAGGTAAAGATTCAAAGGTGTGCTTAAAGTCTCCTTAAAGAAATGGTTCTGGGGATCTCGGTTCCATAACTTTTCTCTTTGGAGCGATAAAGGGTGAAAGGTGACTTAATAGAAGCGTATAAAATTATGAGAGGTATAGGCATCATGGTCAGACAGCATAAATATTCCTGGAGGTGTTGGGGGATGGGGGGGGGGACAGACAGCAAATATCAGAGGACATCTGTTTCAGGTGAGTGAAGATTTTTACTCGCAGAGCGATGGGTGCCTGGAATGTATCGGTGGGAATGGTGGACCAGGAGGCTGGTACAACAGAGAGGGATTCAATAGGCTTTCGGACAGGACCATGGATGTAATAGAAATAGAGGGCTATGGATGTGAGGTAGGGAAGGGATAGACTGTTGTGGAGTAAAACACGAGAATTTACAGACACCGTGACAGAAATAAAGAGACAATGCTGGAGAAACTCAGCGGGTGCACTTCATATACCTTGATACCTTGATGAAGGGCTCTTGCCAGAAACTTTGGTTATGGTTACAGCATGGTTGGCGTAGCATTTGGCACAACGCCATTACAGTGCCAGTGATCAGGACCGGACCAGGGTTCAAATCCTGTGCTATCTGTAAGGAGTTTGTATGTTTTCCCTGTAATTGTGTGGGTTTTCCCCGGGGGCTCCAGTTTCCCCCCACCCTTCAAAAACATACCGAGGTTGTAGGTTAATGGGTGTAAATTGGGCAGCACGGACTCATTGAGCCGAATTGGCCTGTTACTGTGCTGCATGTTGAATTTAATTTAATTTAAATGTACCTTTATCTTTGCTCTATAAAGTGCACTGTTTGACCTGGTGAGTTTCTCCAACACTGTTTTCATTAGATTGTTGAGGGGTAGGTTTGAATTGGGCGGCCACAATGTTATGGCATCAAGGCCCTACACTGTGCTGGAATGTTGTATGACAACTCAAACTGGAGAAGCGTGGTCCTGAGAAGCATGAGGCCATCCATGGGAGAGACCCCATGTAGGCAGAAGGAGTGCACCAATTCACAAACCACCTTCTCACCTGGGACCGCCAGCTCCTGCCCCATCCGCGGACAAGGATTGTGGATCCTATTTTGGCCACCCCAGACCCCACGGAATCAGGAAGCAGGCCATCCTCCATGCCGAGGCGACCTACAGAAAGGATGGAATCAGTGTTCCTCTGGTCATCCCCCTCCCATTGTCTGCCAGGTCCCGTGACAGAGCTCAGAGCAGAATGTCTGCTTTGAGGGACTGGTATTGGGCATGAGTGATGCCCAACTTAGCCAAAATGAGTCCAACTCAAGCTATAAGCTGGCTGTGTTCTTTCTGAAATTTTGGAGGTACTTTTGTGTTCACCATCTCTATGATCATTTAATTTCACCCAGATCGCAAGAGGGATTGATCCCAATGGCTTTCCGTTAATGCTCTTGCAGAACCAAATGACCTGAATTGATTCCCATCGAAAGGCCCAGGCCCGGAACGCTGCTCACCCTTTACTCCCCATCACCTGCAGAGTTTGCCACAGCACTTACAGACTTGTTTAGCTTTTATATGAATTTGGAGTAACACATCCACTATCAGTGTGATGTTTGAAACCCATTCAGGGGGTGCAATACGAGAAACTCAGCTGGACAACTCATCCAGGAGGTAGCCTGCCATTCCATCATAAGCTGATCCATTTCTCCGCAGCCCCAGTGCCCAGCCTTCTCCCCATAACTTTTGGTGCCCTGTCTAATCAAGAACCTGTCAATCTCTGTTTTAAATACACCTAATGATCTGGCCTCTGCAACCACCTGTGGCAACAAATTCCATAGATTCACCAGCCTCTGGGAAAAGCAGTTCTTTTTGATCTCCATTGCAGATCTACTATCTTGAATCCTGAGGCGATGTCCCCTGGTTCTATTCTCCCCACCAATGGGAACAATTTATCTATCTCAATCTTATTTATGCATTTCATAATTTTATACATTTCTGTAAGATCCCCTCTCATTCTTCTAAATTCCAGCGAGTACATTCTCAGATGACTCAACCCGCTCATCTCTGGAATCAACCTGGTGAACCTCCTCTGCACCACCTCCAAAGCCAGTACAACCTTAATAAAGGAGTCCAGAACTGCATGCAGTACCCCAGATGTAGCCTCACCAGTACCTTGTACAGTTGCAGCATAACCCACCCCCGCTCCTTAATTCAATCCTTCTAGCAAAATGAAGGCCAACATTCTATTTGCCTTCTTGGTAGCCTGCTGACCTGCAAACCAACCTTTTGTGATTAATTCTCAAGCCCTCCCTTTTGCATGGTATCATGTTGCAGTCACTTGCCATTTAAATAATGATCTGATCTTCCATTGTTCATTGACCAACATAGTACCCCATCTGCCTGACCCTTGCCCACTCACATAACCTATCTATATCTCTCTATAGACTCTCTGTATCCTCTGAACAATTTGATTTTCCACTCAATTTAGTGTCATCAGCAAATTTAGGATATTCCGTATCCTCTTAGAGAAATGGGATCAGTACAACTGGGTGAAAACACAAAGCTGGGGAAACTCACCAGGCCAAATAGTGCACTTTATGTAGCAAAGATAAAGGTACATAACAAATGTTTTGGGCTTGAGCCCTTCATCAAGGTACCTTGCTGAGTTCTCCCAGCATGTGCGTTTCTACTTCAACCATGGTGTCTGTAGACTTTCGTATTTTACTAAAGTAACTGGGTTCTTGGGCGGTCCACGCAGAGTTGGTGCGCTGGTTCCACTGCAATGGATCTCCCAATTGTATTCCCCAAAGGAGGGGCTCAGCATTACTCAAGTCGTTTGGGAAAGATCCCTCAAATCCAACCATGCCAAACTGGAGTCAATAAGATCGCCCAGCACAGTTTTTAAAAAACAGCCAAGGCTTACGGCAGAAATTAGCAAAACCGAAGTGTTGAGGTGATAGGGAAACAATAGGTTGATTAGAGAAATTGCATTTTAAGTCAAGAAAAGGGAGGCAGAAAGATTTAGGGAGAGAATTATGGAATATAAGACAGTCCATTCATTATTATCTGACTGGACATATATAAACAAATGAAAGAGCATTTCTCCAGACTACAATGCACACACAATACACATCACTTGTAGACATGCACAAATATATAATATAAAATCAATATTTTGAAATATTTGGGGATGATTTACTTGGTTACTGTTCATCAATCCCACAGCCTGCAGGAAGAAGCCATTTCCCAGCACGGCAGTTCTGATTTTGATGAACCTGTACCTCCTCTCTGTTGGTAATGGGTCAAGGGTACTGCACACTGGATGGAAATGGTCTTCAATAATTCTTTGAGCCCTATTTAAGCAGTGAATGTTATCCATAGAGGAAAGGGAGACCCCAGTGATCTTCTCAGCTGTTTTGGTGATCCTCTGTATTGACTTCCTGTCCAATGCTTTGTGGCTACCGTCCCACTCAGTGATACGGCCAGACGGGACGCTCTGAATTGTGCTTCAGAAAAATGTTATGGCAATGAAGATCTCTGCTGTGGACTTGGCTTAAGCAGAGAGGGTGACAACCTGACTCCCTGGTCTCCTTTGCTGTGCCTGCAGTGTGTTGGTAACAGTCGTCAGTGAGACTATTCTTTCCAGAAAGCGAGATGGATGGGAGATCATCTCTGGGGAGGGGGGTAACAGAAGCAGAAAGGGAATACAGTAAAAATCCTTGCTGTCCAGAATTCAACCTACCACCAAAAAAAATATTGTGGAAAACAAATGTGTCAAAATTATAGGTTTAAAATTAGCCCTCTCCACCCTCAGTTCTACTTTTATGCTACATACAATCTCAAGCAACCGGAAAACTTGCTTATCCGGTATCTACCAATCCCTCAGGTTCCAAATTCCAGGGGTTTTACTGTGTAAGCACAATTCTCAAAAGAAATTAGAGGTTTCAGACAACCAGGCAGATATATCAGAAGCCTCTCCACATCAAGTCATCATCTCCCACTCACCGGCCCCAGAATAAAACGGCATGAAACAAACCCTTCAGCCCATTACACTGGTTTATAGAAATCACAATTTATCACCCCCCACCCCCACATACCTGTTAATTCCATCCCCCTCCCCCATAGTTCACCTATAGACAGCGAACAGCTTACAGTGGTTATATGCTAACTCAGGTCTGTGGGAAGTGAGAACAGGAGCGCTAGAGGGAAACAGTACAACCACGGTGGGAGTGTGCACACTCTACACAGACAGCTCCTGAGGTCAGCATTGACCCGGGGTCTCTTGGGGCTGCGATGGTTTTGTCACAGTGCTGCCCCCTTGTGGAAACCTGTGCTTATTTTTTGCCCCCACTGCACCGTTTCTGCCCAATCAGGGAAAGTGACACCCAGCATGGAAAATTGGCCAGCAATTCCACACCCCATTCCCACACCGGCAAGTCCGTCCATGGCCTTATGCACTGTCAAACTGAGGCCACCTCCAAACGGGAGGAAGAGCACCTTATACTCCCACTGAGCCCTCACCAATCGCACAGCGTTAACATCAACCTCCGGTTTCCGTTCCTCCCCCTCCCCTATCTCCTTTTCCCCCACCCCCTTCCCTATCAGAGAAGTACCCTCTCCCTCACCTTTATTCTCTTCTCCTCTCCCACCTGTATCCACCGATGACCTCTTGCCTATGGACCTGTGCTCCTTCCCCACCCTATCCTCCATCCTCTCCTCCTCCAACCCCTGCCCCCACCACCTTTTTACTTCAGGTGCCTGCCTGTTTTTGCTCATACCTTGATGAAGGGCTCAGGCCCGAAACATGGATTACCCTTTACTTCCTATGGATGTGGCCTGGCCCCACTGAGTTTCTCCAGCACATTGACAACAAGCATTTGTGTGACAAGATTAGCAGAGGATAGGCATGAGAGAGCTCTAAACAGTGGGAGAAGGGACAATGGGTTCAAAGATACAACATAGAAATGCTGGTGGATCTCAGCTGGTCTCACAGCGTCCATGGGAGGTAAAGATATATTACTGATGTTTCAGACCTGAGCCTCAAGAAACACAGAGACTGAATTAAAAGGATGGAGAAAGAAGACCTTGATCCCTGGGTAGCAAAGCCTGACTGAAGGAGAGAGGAGAAGAACTGTAGTGTTTGAGGGCCAGGGTGAGAATCTTTATGTGTCACTGGACCAAGTGTTCATCTATGTTAGCAGAACTGGGAGTGTAGAAGGATGAAAAGTAACTTAACAGAGGTCTACAAGAGTCGTAGATAAGGTGACTCAACACCTTTTTCCCAGGTGAGAGTAGGAAACACCAGAGGACATCTATACAAGTGAAGGGAGGGATGTTTAGCAGAGACATCAGGGTAAGTTTTTTTTAGACAAGAGAGTTATAGGTTCCTGGAATGCCTTGTGGGGGGGTGGGGTGCTGTGGAGGAGGTTGTAACTATGGGGGCATTTAAGAGAGACAGATTCATGGATGGAAGAAAAATAGAGGGTTACGAGGTAGGAAGGGTTTAGTATTTTCTGGTAGGAATATATAGGTCAGCACAACATCGAGGGCCGAAAGGCCTGTGCTGTGCTGTAATGTTCTATGTGAGTGGGCAAAGGTGTCAAAGTTCAGATTAGGGTAGCACCATTTTGAAGGAGCTGATGTTCAGAGGGAATACTGCCTGCTGAGCGATTAGAGTAATTGAGGTGAAAGGAAAGGGGGGGGGGGGATGTTTCAGGCATGTAGGCTTCAGTCTGAGTAAATGAAAGTGGAGGGAGACAAACGAGGGACAGATTCATTCCCAAAAATCAGAAATTTCAACTTGACTGGCTTGGTGTTGGGCAGACCTCCTCGGCATCTCACTGGTGCCCCTTGAAGAGAGAAGGATCAGAATTTACTTGTGATCTGCATTTTCGTTTCTCCCTGCCACTTTGCCCAACAGAGGGATGTAATATTGCTGATATTAAATTTAAATTCAGACAGTCAGCACAGTTGCAGGCCCTTCAGATCCATGAGCACGTGACACCCAATTATAGCCCATTGACCTCCACCCCTGGTACCTTTTGAAGACTGGGAGGAAACCATAGCCCCTGGAGGAAATCCATGCATTCACAGGGAGAATGCACATACTCCCTACAGACAGTGCAGGTTTCAAACCTGAGTCCCTAATGCTGTAATCACGTCACGCTAACCATAGGGTCTCTATAAACAGTAGCGTGTGGTTTAAACCATCCGAGCATCTTTGTGCTAGTGTCAGTAAGAAACAATTGTGACTGGTTATGCAAGGACATTCAAAGACAAGTTAACGAGCTTGGGAAGCCAAATGTCTTTGGTGGCTGCCAAAGACCTGCGTCAAATTCTGACCTACAACACTGCACGGGTAGAGTTTGCACGTTCTCCCTTGTGATGGTCTGGGCTCCAGGTTCCTTCCAATCTCTCAATGGGTTGCTGAATGACATGCGGGTTGCTGGGCTAAATGGTCACTGGGACTTTCCCCCAGGGCAGTGGGTCAGAATTGGTGGGGATGTGGGAAAAATAAATTGGGTTGGGATAGCATCAGTGTAAAACTGGGGCTGTTGTCCCTGCTGTATCCCACTGTGACTTTGTAGCTCAAAGGTTGGACCAAAGGTCGATCTGGACACGTGTGAAAGCTCTGAACAATCTGACTGAGGGACAGGGCATATACAGTCAATGAGGAGTCAGAGTTGGCTTGGATTGGGGACTGCACCATATAAGGGGTAACTAGAGTATGGAGGTGAGAGACTGACCTTGCAGGATATTCACTGGCTATGATGTGACTGATACCATATACCCATATAACCATATAACCACTTACAGCACAGAATAGGCCAGTTCGGCCCTACTAGTCCATGTCGTAGCAAATCCCCACCCTCCTAGTCCCACTGAGCAGCACCCGGTCCATACCCCTCTAGTCCCCTCCTATCCATGTAACGATCCAGTCTTTCCTTAAATGTAACCAATGATCCCGCCTCGACCACGTCTGCCGGAAGCTCATTCCACATCCCCACCACCCTCGGCCCAGGTTGGCACAAAGGAGAACACAAGACCCTCATCCACTCATCCCTTCCCACCAATCTCTCCTTCGGCACCGACCCCTTCTGACAACATGAAAGGCCACACGTCCCCACACCTCCTCCCTCACCGCCATTCATAGCCCCAAACATTCCTTCCAAGCGAAACAGCACTTCACTTGTGGATCTGCATCCAATGTTCCCATTGTAGCCTTCTCTACATCGGAGAGACTGAACGCAGACCGGGAGATCGTTTCATTGAGCATCTTCGGTCTGTCTGCTGCAGTAACAGGGACCTCCCAGTGGCCGACTATTTTAATTCCACACCACATCTGTCCATGGCTTTCATGCTCTGCCAAACTGAGACTTCCTGCAAGTTCCATCTGGGCACCGTCTAACAGATGGCATTAGCATCAATTTCCACTAAACCCCTTCCTCTACGTCTCTCGCTTTCTCTATCCCTCTGGCTCCTTTCCTCTAGATACCCACCCCCTTTCAGAAAGCTGAGCCCTCCCCCTCCCCATCACCTCATCTTTTTCTACCACCCCCCCCCCCCCACTTGTATCTACCTATGACCTCTTGCCTGTAAGCCTGTGCTCCTCCTCCCCCCCAATCCCTGCCTTTTTCTTCAGGCTGCCTTTTCCCCTCAAAGCTTGAGGAAGGACCCAGGGCACTGGTTACCCCTTCACTTCCCTCAGCGTCTTCAGCCCATTCGTGCGCTGCAGTGGATGTCACCCAGTGAGCTGGATGGGTTCACACCACAAGGAAAGGACCACTGAAAGAGCAAGGCTGCAACTGGGAATGAGCCCAGGGAGGATGAAGGCATTGTTGTGTGCAGGCAAGCTGAGGAAGATCAAGTGTACTTCCACATGAACATGCTGGTGTGGAACTTGATAGAACTTGTCTAAGAGATGGCCATCCTCTTCTGTTTCGAACCCCCGATTTATAGGCTAAACTGCTGTTCCATTGTGTCTAAATGGCAGGAGAGGATTACAATGGAGTGCCTGTTCTGAGGTGCACACAGGAAAGTCAAACTTGATTCTTAATTCTGCCTGATCTGAGAAAGTGCCAAGCTCTAACCTTTTGTCTTTGATGCTGCAGAGGGACTGTTACTGAATTAATCACAGATTCGATCACGTGGCATCAGCGCCGTCTTGTATCCCCTTAACTAACTGTTTCCACATCACTGTCTGGGAGGAACTAACGTAACCTTTCTCCCCAGAAGGACCTGCATAATCACTTTTTGCTCTTACAGAGCTGGAACCAAGCTGAACGTTGTCATCGCTCTCCTTCCCAATGCTAATTCTTTCTCAAGAAGAATATTTTTGCAAAGGTGCATGAATATCTGTCCTGCCCTTCACCCTTCTCTCTGCCACTCTCCTCACGAGTGTTAGCTGTCTACTGTCCTCTCCCTTCCTCCTTCCTCTCCTCTCAGCTTCTGTCCACATTCCTCCCATCACCCTCTCCTTTTTCCCTTAGAGTTGCAAGATTGTCAGTCTCTTCTCCTTTCACTCATTTTTCTCACTCCAACTCATTCTTGCCTCACTCTCGCTCTGCCGAGCATGTCGGCAGAGGAGAGACTAACCCTGTTTATTTCCTGGTCTTACAGGGCATGTCCAGAGAGTAACAAAGGAAGTATATTTGTGGTGCTCTGCTTCACCTGACCGGAGAGCCTTCAGTTAACAATATGCAATATTGCTTTCTCCCTTCAGAATTACACTATGAAATTAACTGTCTCCAGAAATAAGGCTGGTAAATCATTTAGCAACCACGTCACAGCACTAGATTAGCCAGAGTACAAGTGGGCAAGAGAGAAGGGTTACGCCAACCCTAGAGCCACATTGCATTTACAATGATCTACAAAGCCTATGTAGATAGCAGGAATCTTGAACAGGAGCAAGAACTGGTAACATCGAGGGATTTGTTTCACACTGTCCAGGTTAAGCTCGAACTATTGAGCTAAAGGGGAAGGCTCAGACATCCTCTTGGTGAATCAGCCCTGCTTTCATTCTACTATTAGATCGGGAAGGAAAGATCAGATTCTGGGTAAACTTTGCAGATCAGCTCCTAATTGGCAAAGACTGCTCTCTCTTTGGCACCCAGCAAAGTTTAATTGCCTCCAAATGAAAAGGAAATCTTTTTCCCACAGTCGGTATAGCTCGGCTGATCCTAATCGTGCTGACCATTCAAATGGATGCAGCAAGATAAAAATAAATTCCAAGATAAAATTGACCAGTGTCTGTGCAGCAGAAGTGTTCAGTGTTCAATTATTTGCCCAATGCCATCTTCGTTATTGTTACTGCCATTTATGTTGGAGTAAATACTCCGATTGTTATTGTAATAACTAATTACATTTACTTCCATCCATCCAGAACATTTGCCAAGAATTTCAAAGAAACACCAGAGAAGTGCGATGACTATAACGTGCTTATTCCCTTTAGATATTCATCTTGTGTTTCGTTCACAATGTCCTTGTATTAAATGCATCCGTGTTCCTTTGTCTGTACTCTCAGTCATTTGACTCTCCTTGCCCTCTTTCAATTACATAGCCATCCTCTTGCACTCTCTTCTCCTAATCTCATCTGCATCTTATTTAATTCTTTTCTCTCTCCAAACCTCTTCTCCTTCAACTCTCATAATTCACAACTATTTAATTGTCGATCCTTTAATAGCACTGGACAACAATTTTTTTTAATAGATTCACTTCTTGAAAATAATTGGAGACTATGACAGAAAACTTCAAGCTGAACACAAAGATAATTTCCGATTTGCTGTATCACGTAGGAACATTAAATTATCATAACTTTGATTGAATTTAACACTTTTAATCGCATAATAATGCTGACACATTGCGTTAGTTCAACTGACCCAAAAATGATTTGCCGCTGATTTTCATCTGATGTCTCACGTGTCAGTGTCCGACAATAGTCAGTCAGCATTGATGGATTCCGGTTGCCCTGATGCTGCTTTTCCATGATTGCAATGTCCCGGTGAAACCTTTCATCGTGTCCATCGCTCACGGCACCAAGATTAGCAGGAAAGACGTCCAAGTGCAAATGCAGAAAATTAGTTTTCAATAATATGTGGCTTTGTCTGCTTGAAGTAGACTTAAGATATGACAAGAAATCTCAAAAATAGGTTATATCTAAAAAAAAGGGTACATGATAGGAAAACCTTAAGGTGATCAGCAGCCCCAAATCCATAAAAGACACCCATAAGTCTTCAGGAAGCAAAATCTTCATTGTCCAGTGTAACCAGAGCAGAAAACCAAAAAATCTTTGCTGGAAATATTCAGTTTGCCAGGCACCATCTATGGACAGAGAAATCGTCAACACCCGTTCTGTCAAATGACTTTTGTGCCCGACCTGCTGAGTGTTTCCTGCAATTTAAATTTTAAATATAAATGTTCAGCATAGGAACAGGCTCTTCCAGCCCACAAGCCCGTGCCAGCCAAATACGCCAATCAACCTACGACCCCCGTGCATTTTGGAGTGTGGAGGAAACCGGAGCACCTGGGTAAACCCACACAGACACGGGGAGAACGTGCAAACTCCCCGGCGGATTCGAGCACGGATCTCTGGCACTGTAATAATCAATTTCAATAACTGCTGGAGTCATTCACCATCAGATCTAGCACATGGACCTCCATCTCAAGTTCACCTCTTCCAAAACCTATCATGCTCCCTATTGCCTTTCATTTGGGATCTGTTGAGTTTCTCCAGCACATTTGTGTACTTCACTAGATGCCAGCATCTGCAGATTTAACCCCCTAATTCCATGATCCTGCAAACTCCCCCACCCCCGCATCCTGTTCCCACCCCTGCATCCTGTTCCCTCCCCCGCCCCAATTAAAGTGCAGAGAGAGTTCTTCGTTGCTAAACTTGGCCCAGTAGTTTCTGCCGCGGAGGCTGCTTTTACCGGGACTGCGACTGATGGCATAGAGTGGTTGTGCTGGATTCCCACCCATCTGCCGAGCAGCAGGGAGCCCCTGGAGAGGCGGGAAGCTGCTGTGAAAAACCCTGATTTGCCCATTCTGATAAAATGCTGGTAACCCGGTTTGGATGTTGGCACAATTAATCCTGCTGCCTCGTTTGACCATGCTTTCTGCAAACTTTTAAAATCCAAAATGCCACAGGAGCGGCATGCAGGGCCAAGGTTTTCACTGTAACTCAGTATATGTGGCAATAAACTCAACTACGCCCCACTTCCCTCCATTCCTCCAGTCCACCAGGTCAATTGTGCTTTTTTTGAAACAGCACGGTACCAGGTCCTTTCGACCCATGAGCCCATTTTGTCCAAATACACCAAGGTGACCCATTAACCTACTGACTGTGTATGTGGGAGGAAACCAGGAGGAACGTGGGAGGAAACCTGAACACCCACAGGAAACCCATGCAGTGGCAGGAAGAATGTACAATCTCCTTACAGGTGGCACTAGACTCAAGCCTAGGTCAGGCGATGTTATGGTGTTACACCAACCAATACGCTTAACCGTGCTGCCCCACGAACTGAGTTCTCCTCAGTCCAAGTGCCCAACGTATCTTTACTATGTTCCTCTCTTGAGTTCTTTACAAATTCATCTTTATCCAAAGCAAACTTTCTGATCCCTCAAGCATATTCATACAAAACTATTGATCACCTTCGCAGCTCCACGTTGGTGAATATTAGAAGTTTTCTCCCCTTAAGAATCATCTCTGCAATTTAACATTTATTCATCCCTCTTCAGAAAAGTAACACTGTCATCTAATATCACCCCCACCCTCAAACTTCTTCCTTGAGTATGTAATGATCTCCAAAGTTTTGGGGCCACACGTTTGGCATAGCGGTTAGCGCAATGCTTTTACAGCACCAGTGATCAGGACTAAGGTTCAAATCCCGCATTGTCTTTAAGGAGTTAGTACATTCTCCCCATGCCTGCATGGGGATTTCCCAGGGAGCTCCGGGTTCCTCCCATTGTCTGAAATGCACCGGGGGGGGGGTGCTTGAAGGTTAATGGGGTGTAAATTGGGCAGCACGGACTTGAGGGCCGAAATGGCCTGTTAACATGCTGCATGTCTAAATTTTAAAAAATAAATTAATTCCCCATCTTATTCAGAACAATTTCTTTGCATTACTCCAGTCAGGTTTTTTTTTCCCACAAATCACCTCCGATCAAAGTCTCAAATGACCTTTGCAATATATATTTTTAGACAAATAGCACGACGACAGGCCCTCCAACCCACAAGCCCGTGCCACCCAATTGACCTACAGCCTCCATACGTTTTGAAGGGTGGGAGGAAACTGGAGCACCCGGAGGAAACCCACACAGACATGGGGTGAACGTACAAACTCCTTTCGGACAGCGCCAGATTTGAACCCGGGTCGCTGGCGCTTTAAGAGTGTTGCACAAGCTGCTACGCTAACCATGCCCACCCTAAATTCTCTTTTATCTGCCCATAACCTTGGATCTTGTTCACTGCTAGGCCCTCCTCCTGCACTACTGCCCACCTTGCCACCCCTACACCCCATGAACATGTCTCCCCCCCAACATCTGTGAATTACTTTGCCCCAGTTTCTCAGGGTATGCTCTTTCATGGTTACATGATCCGAAATCTCCAGAAATTTTCAGCTGGCAGGGTCGTATGCTTTCAAATTACTTCCCTGGACCTCTCTGCCTGTCTAAATGAGGGTGCTCCTTCAATCTAATCACTTTGTCCAAGAGAGAGATAGATGATAGCTGATAGTCTGCATTGAAATCTCCTGACACAATGCGAAAATTTGGTTGAGAGCCCATCTATGAAACTCCTTTGGGTATTCGATAAGGTTAAAGGAGCTGTAAAAATATGAGTTGCCGAGATTTTCTTGTTCATTCTTCCTCAATCTGGCATTCTCTCTCCGCACTTTTTTTTCCATTTCTCCTTTTCCCCTCTTATCTTGTTAATCACACTCTCCGTCTGCCACCCCCACCACCACCCTGAACATCTAATGGGATCTATGCTGAGTGGTTTATTGCTGTGAATTGATTTAACAATCATGGCATCACTTAAGTGCACAGTGTGATTTAACAAAGTAGAAATGTACTAGCAGTTTATCAATATTAACAATTAATATTCTACTGCAATAAGCAGGATGCAGACTCCCTGTCTCAGATTCATATAGATCTTTCATTTTAATTCATGTGAATACTTCTCTTTTTTCCCTTTTCGTTGCCTCTTGTGTGTGTTGGTCCTGGTGGACTTGGATTATTGCTGGGAAATGGAATAAACCTCCCCCACAAAGCAAGCTCTCTGCTGCATCACAACTGCTCTGGAAATCTGAGTCACTTTTCTGTCACTGTCGTCTAGCCCTACATCACGTCCCATCTGCGGTTATCGAGAGCACCATTTGCGTAATGCTTGTCATGGACCCAGTGATACTTTTTTTTAGCAGGAATGATTTAACGCAATACCAACGATAATGCCCATAAGTCCTATAATCGCGCACAACGTAAGAGCAACCCAGTAGTGCCGAAGGCACTGCCCACAGAATAACACCCCCAAAATGTAAAACATACCATTAAGAACACAGGAAATAGGAGCAGGAGTCGGCCATCCAGCCCGTCGCGCCTGCTCCGCAATTCAATGAAATCATGGCTGATCTGATGATCGGCTCATCTCCACCGACCTGCCTTTTCCCCCATATCCGTTAATTCCCCTACTCTGTAGAAATATATTTGCTGAGGTCACCTCCACTGTTTCAATGGGCAGCAAATTCCACAGATTCACCGCCCTCTGGGAAAAGCAGTTCCTCCTCATCTCCGTCCTAAATCTACCCTGAATCTTGAGGAGAATGTCCCCTAATTCTAATTTCTCCCACCAATGGAAACAATTTAACCGGTCTCTATCTTCATAATTTTATAGGTTTCTATCAGATTCATTTTTTGAAATTTCAGCGAGTCCAATCCCAGACGACTCAATCTCTCCTCATCAACCAACCCCCTCATCTGATGGTGAACGTCCTCTGCACCAAAGCCAGTCCATCCTTCCTCAAGTAATCTCACCAGCAGCTTAACCTAAATTCCTCAATTCAAACCCTCTAACAATGAAGGCCCACACTCCATTTGCTTGCTGCCCCTGCAATTCATGCACAAGTACTCCTTCGGCAAAATCGTTTTCCATTTAACTAGTCATCTGATCGTCCATTTTCTTTCCAAAAGGGATAACCTCACATTTGCCAGCACTGTACTCCATCTGCCAATCCCTCGCCCTCTCACTTAACCTATCAATATCTCTCTGCAGACTCTCCAACCCTCCGCACAATTTGCTGTTTCACTCAGTTTAGAGCCATCGCCAGAAGTGGACACACTGCACTCTGTCCCCTCTTCTAGATCATTAACGGATATTAACCATGGATGCAACGCCACTATTAATGAGCACACCAAAGATTGAGTGATTCACACTTGATGAGACATTGTCAGTAATGTGGTACACATCAGTAACTGTGCTCAGAGTAGGAAACAGATGTAATGGTGACTTACCAGTGATAGTGATGACACCAAAATTGAAAAGAAGTCAGTTATTCGGTGGTAAAATATGTCGTAGTGATTACACACCTGAGGAGTAGCATACTAGTAGCAGCATGATGTACGTGGAAAAGTGGTAATCCAATATTACTGATAGCCAGTAACAGTGATCGCACATCTGTATGCCAACACACCAGCAACAATTTAATTGGACATATTCACCCAGATAGTTCATTGTAAAAGCAAACAGCTGGAGAACACCTGCAGGTCAAGCAGATCTGTGTGAGGAACACCGTGGCTCTAGGTCAGAAAATGAAACCTCGCAAACACTGCTTGAGCAGCGAGTTGCTCCAGTAGTTTGTCTTTTATTTTGCTCCAGATTTCAGCACCTAAACTCACAGCAATGCTTGAGGAACTCAGCCCGTCTCACAGCGTCCATGTCCATTACCGACGTTTTTGGCCTGAGCCCTTCTTCAAGGGATAAGATCTCTATTAAGTCTCCTCCCCTCCTTCTTCATTCCCAACTCTGCTGAACTTACCTCATAAGACTTACTTCCCAATCCGGGCCGCATTCTGATAAATCTCCCCTGCACCCTCTCCATCGCTTCCACACCCTTCCTGTAATGATGTGATCAGAACTGGACATAATACTCTTAAGTGTGGTCTCCCCAGAGATTTGCAGAGCTGCAAGATAACTCTTGAAGCCTGACTAATGAAGCTCGGCGTCCCACAGACCTTCTTAACTGTTGTATCAACCTGAGTGACAACCTTGAGAGATGAATGGATTTGAACCCCAAAGTCCCTCTGTTTGTCCTCATTGTCCATTCACCGTGTATTCAGCCTTCAGGTTGACCTTCCAAAATGCATCAGCTCACACTTCTCTGGATTGAACTCCATCTCCCACTTTAGTAACCTACGGCAACCTTCAACACTAGCCACAACTCCTCCAACCGTCGTATCATCCACCAACTTACTGGCCCACCACTCCACTTCTCATTTATGTATTAAAAAAATCACAAAGAGCAGGGGTCCCAGCTTTTTCCCATGCCTTGAAGAAGGGCTCAGATCGGGAATATATCTTTACCTCCTTTGGACGCTGCGAGACCGGCTGAGCTCCTCCAGCGTTTCTGTGTTTTTCTACAATCACAGCGTCTGCACACTTTCGTGTTTCAGGCTCTTAGGTCCCCCGGCTCATTATAAAAGTGTGAAAGAATAGGAATTATGGTGACAGCACACGAAAAAATAGTGATTATGTGCAAGCAGCATGAATGCAAAATTAATGGCATGAGAACACCTTAGTAACATACTTGCAACAGTGATAATATGTCACTAATCATGAGAACACACCAGTAATCTCACAAACCTTCTTAACTATTGTATCAACCTAACTGACAAATGCAAAATCAATAGTGAAACACTATTAATAGTGTGGCGTGATATCAGGGATAATAACAATCCATAAAGGTGTTGTGACAAGCATCTGTGTGATCACACAGTAATACCAATTACACACCTATCTTATTACACACCAGTAATAATACTAAGGCACCTGGAATGGGGATAATGCATCAGTTATGAGAACATGGGCTTCCTTTTTAAGTATATCTTTCATACCTCAATCATAATGGAACATAGTGCCCAGAAAGATCCAGTTACATTTTGTCCAGCAAAGGTGGGGTCCTGATTTCCAATGTTAATCAACTGCCCCCCACCCCACCCCACCCCCACCCCCCCACTGGATGTTCCTGTCGATTCTAAGTCTTCAAAATTCAGCCAGCCAGCAAAATTGCAAAGTTCTAGCCATTTGAAGGACCCAAAGTTCAGAACCCCTAGTACTTGGGTTCAATTTATCCGCCCAAGCCTGACACGGTCAAATTTCAATTGTCTACTGGCTATTAGGATCTCTTAGTGAGAGCCAATTCCAAGTAGGCTTGAGATAACATTTAGTCGAAGAAACGTTCACATCAGTGCATTTTGGAATTGGGACCTCCTCATGTTTGGATCTCAAGCAGAGAGAGTTCCAGTCTGTTTTTTAACCCATACACTCTGCCTTGCTCTGGAAGTGCTGCATGAGTTAATGTAGATGGATCTTTGCTCTGTATCTGATCTCAGTGCCTGCCCTGGAAGGTGTCAGTAGAAACCTTAGGAATCAGTCCTGCAGATTTCACACCATGAAGGCAGCCATCGAACTTACAGCAGCTGTTCGGTTGACAGCACATTGCAAAGGAGTTTTTGCCCTGTTGCATTCAGAATGGATAATCTCAGTCCTAAGGTTCTCAACACCAGAACCAACCAGTCCCCCTCCACCAACACCCGCCTCTGTCTGGCAGAACCTCAATAACTTCTCCCTCGACTCATCCCAATTTCTCCAGATCAAAAGGGTAATGATGGTTACCTACATGGGTCCCAACTGCACTGGCCTTGGCCATGTGGACCAATTCTACACAGGCAAAGCTCCTCAATTCTTCCTCTGCTACATTTGATGACTGCATTGGTTATGATGAGCTCGGCAATTTTATCCACTCTGCTGCTAACTTTCACTCCTACTTGAAATTCACGTGGACCATCTGTAGCAACAGTCTCCCTTTTTTTTTTGATCTCTCTTTCTGCATTTTAGGAGTCAAACTTTCTCCAGACACTTTCTACAAACTCATGAACTCCCACAATTACCTCGACCACACATCTTCACATTCCGCCACTTGTAAGGATTGTATTCCTTTCAATTCCCCCCATCTCCATCACTTCTGCTCCCAGGATGATTCCAGATCGAGATCACCCAAGATCTCCTTCAAAAAACAGGGCTTCCCCCTCTACCACCATATGAGTGAATATATACCTCCTCATCTTGGTTCTAAATAATTACTCCTTCATTCTGAATCCTGCAGCAGGAGAAACAGCCTTCTAATATATATATATATATATATATATATATATATAGTAACCCCACCCAAGTATCCAGTATCTATGGGGATTGGTAGATGCCGGATAAGTGAATTTTCTGGTTGCTTGAGATTGTGTGCTGCTTGGTTGGTGAACCAACCGCTACAAGCGTGCCAGTTTTAAACCTGCTTTTTTTTTTACCTATTTCTTATATTCTTCTAATGTTTTGTGACCAGCTGAGTCAGCAAGCTGAGGTTATCCACATTGGTGCACGTAGTAGAAGAGTGTTTGAACTTACCTTGTGTTGCTCATCAATGGAACCTGGGTGTGCTTGCAAATAACAAGGGAAAATTATGTAAGACAATCACAGCATCTTGCACACTTTCAAATATGTCAACCTTTGTAACAAGACTTTTCAATTCAGCAGTAAGGAGGTGTGAGTGTATTGCATGGGATTTTGTTGAGACTGCCCTGGAGAATTGTGTACAGTCTTGGCCTTACATGGAAAAGGATGCACTTGACTGAAAAGGAGGGCAGTAAAGATTTCCTGAACTGGTTTTACGAATGAGGACTGATTGATTCGAGTGGGGACTACATCCTCTGGAGATTAGAAGAATGAGAGATCTCTTTGAATCACAATGTTCCTAAAGAGCTTGCAAAATCCCCATTATCTGGAATTCAAACAACTGAAAAAAAAGAGGAAAATAAATAGGTGAAAAAGTTTAAAATTGGCACCCTCCTATCGGTTAGTTCACCAATCAAACAACAATCTCAAGCAACTGGAAAATTCTCTTATCCGGCCTCTACCAATCCCCATAGATGCCGGATACTGGGGCGGGGGGGGGGTGGCGGTTAGAGGATGTTTCTTCTGCTGCAAGATTCAGAATGAAGGGGCATTATTTAGAACCAAGACGAAGAGATATATCTTCACTCAGGTGGAGGCAAAGCTGTAGAATTCCTCACAATAGATGACTATGGAATTCAAACCACTGAATATATTTGAAAATATAGATAGGTTGATGAGTTGGAATATGATAAGTGGAGAAAGTTGGAACACAGTATTGACATAGATGAGCCAAGCCTGCTCCGCCATTCAATGAGATCATGGCTGATCTGATGATTGCCTCATCTCCACCTACCTGCCTTTTCCCCTTATCTCTTAATTCCCCTACTATGTAAACAATTATCCACCCTCATATTAAATATATTTACTGAGGTAATCTCCACCGCTTCAAAGGGCAGCAAATTCCACAAATTCACCACTCTCTGGGAAAAGCGGTTCTTCCTCATCTCCGTCCTAAGCCTGCTACCCTGAATCTTGTGGCTATGTCCCCTAGTTCTGCTCTCCCTCACTAATGGAGATTCTTTGCAACCTCCTCCAAAATGGCAATCCCAGGTATTTCCTATCATCAACAAAATGGGAAGTGTGACATGCATTTCCCTCGGCCAAGACAGTGGTGTGGATTGTGAAATGATCGGTCACAAGCACTGTTGGATGCCACTAGCCACAAACTGCCAACCTGACAGTTCCCACTCGTTGTTTTCTAAGCATAAGCAGACAACCCATATCACTGTATTCACCCCACTTTCATGGGCTCTAATCCTTTTGACCAACATCATGTACAGGACTGTAGAATGGTCATTTTAATTCAGCGATACCACACTGCAACAGGCCCTTCCACCCATGTCACCCAAGTACACCAATTAATCTAAAAACCCCGTACGTCTTTTCAAAATCCAAATATTACACCATTACTTATCTATTCCTGACACATCTCAACAAACTCCAATAGAATAATCAGACATGATTTTCCATTCATAAATATGTTCGATCTACACAATACATTTATCACTTATTAAAGGATCATCATTATATTCTGGATTACATAATGTTCCTTCTTACTGATGTCAGGCTAACAGATCCAAATTTGCCTGAATTCTCTCTATCCTGGTTCTTAAATAATGGGGTCACATTTGCTACTCCAGTCCACTTGAACAATTCCAAAATCTATAGGACTTTGGAACCATCAATTATCTTTAAAGCCACCCATGTTTCAATGAGAAATTAATCTTTCTTTAAATTCTTAATGTAATTCTTATATATTCTTATATTCTTGTACTCCCCCTCTGTTTCTTCCATTTCTTCCCCCCCATTCCCCCATTGTCTCCTCCTCCATTTATGCCCATTTCTCTCCCACTGTATCTCCCCCTGTTTCTACCCCTGTTTCCTTTCTGTTAGCCCCCTCTGTTTCTACCCCCATTCCCCTCTCTGTTTTTTCTCCTCTCCCTCCCCAGTTTCACTCCCTGCTTTGCCTCCTGTTCCTCCCCTCTATTTTTCTCCCCACTTTCACTCCCTCTGTTTCGCCCATTTCTCTCCCTGTTCCCCCCTCTGTTCCTCCCCTCTGTTTCTTTTCTGTTTCTCACCCTCTGTTCCTCCCCTCTGTTTCTACCCCTCTCTGTTTTACCCCCATGTTTCATATTCTTATTATTGTTAAATTATTATTCTCTTCCAAAGTGTGGTGTTCATAAACCTCAATCTCTCATCTGAATGTCCCAGCGTTCCAGGAAGCAGCCTGGTGAAACTTTGTTACTGCCACTCTAGGACAATTTTACTCTTTCTCAGGTAAAGACACAACACTGTAAACAACATGCCAGGCGTGTGCTCACCAACACCTGTTAGACAATTCAAAACCTTTTGCAATGAAAGTCCATGCACCTTTTCCCTCCTTCAATGCAGGTTTGCTTTCAGTGACTGCAGATATCAATTATTTCCCGATCCATTACTATTTAAATCATACTCTGTCTTTAGTTATCAAATTGGATAATTACACATTTATTCCACATTTACCATACATTGATGCACAAACTCCTGACTAACATTGAAGCTACTTTGCATCCTGATCAAAACAGACAATCTTATCCAGTTTTATGTGGACAAATTTAGAAATATCACATTTGGTTCCTTCTCCCTTGTAATTGATATGTAGTGAATAGCTGTCAAGTTACCAATTATTTTAGCACTGAACTGTCACACACACTTTCCCAGTGTATTCATTTTGGACTGCCTTGGTCTGTGTCCAGTGGAATAGTCACAGCCCAATTCATTACTACTGAATTTGGAGAGTCACCATTCACTCCTTCAGGAGAGGGCAAACCAGCAAACAGGGGGAGGGGAGATGGCTGTGTGGATGGAGAGGGAAGAAGGGTAGAGAGGCATTATCACCGACTTCTCCAGCTCCTACTAACCCTCTCTCCATCCTCCCTCTCTTCTCTTTCCCTTTGTCTCCTTTCCTCCAGCTCTCCCCCCCCCCCCCATCTCTATTCATAGAGTCACCCCTTTCCTCTGTTTGCTGGTGTGCTCTTCCTCCATTATCTGCCTACAACCTCCTGCCTGTGGGACTGTGCTCCTTCCCCCCCCCCCACCTCCACAATTTTAATCAGGCATCTTCCTGCATTTTGCTCAAACCTTGATGATGGGCGGGCTCATGCCCAAATGCTCTTTAAAGTCCACCCTTTGACCAGCTGAGTTTCTCCAGCATTGTGTTTTTACTATATGTAGATGTGTGTTTTAGCACCAAGGATATTGAGTTAGGACTGTTCTAGTCCCATCCTCAATGCAGATATCTCTAATCCAGCTGCCCAATATACTTAACCCTCAGGTATCAAGTTTGGAGACCATCTGGAATCGAGTCTTCATCCACATCACATTGCACAGACTTTAGACCACCTGAGCTAACTTGATCACCCTCAGTTTTTGCTTGTAGGCTAGTTAAAATCCTTATCCATCTTTGTAGGCCGTTTGCAATGAGTGGTGTTTTGAGTCAGGTCAAACATCCCTGGCCGTATGTGGCCGAAACCTGTTCTTATTGCAAGTCAGATGGATGTCACTTATGGATGTGTTGGGGGTGTTGATGAGAGGAGCTGACCAAATGTCTTTGGCTGAGAATGAGACAAAAGAAGACAATAAATAGAGCACAGAACAGGCCCTTCAGCCCACATTGTGGTGTTGTCCCAATAACCTACTCTAACAACTGCCTAGAATTTCCCTACTAAATAATGCTCCATTTTTCGCACTTTCCTGCACCTAATAGTTTCTCAAAATACCCCATCGCACCTTCTTCCACTGCCGTTGCCCAGCAGAACATTCCATGCACCCGCCGCTCTTGGTGTGGAAAACTTACCTTCGACAACCCCCCCCATACTTACTCACAAGCGCCTTAAAACCATGCCCTCGGGTGTTAGCCATTTCATCCTGGGGGGAGGGGGATAACTTCTGGCCGTCCACACGATCAATGCCTCTCATCATCTTGCACACCCCTAACAGGCCACCCCTCACCCTCCTGATCTCCGAGGAGAAAAGGCTAAGTTTTCTCAACCTGTCCTCCCGAGGCATGCTCTCCAATCCAGGCAACGTCCTCGTAAATCTCCCCTGCACCCTCCCCATCGTGCCCACATCTTTCCTGTAGAGAGGTGACCAGAACTAAAGACAAAATTCCAAGTTGGGTCGAACAGGTATTTATGACAAAATCACCTCCTCCAATTGTCAGGAAGATCAATGTTCCATTTCTCAGTATTGGTGTGTGTCTCCCCCCCACCCCCCGCCTCGCTCTCTCTCTTTCTCTCTCACTCTCTCTCCCCCTCCCCCTCTCTCTCTCTCTCTCCCTCTTTCCATGTAGCCATTGTGTCCTTTTCATACTGTATGTGAAATAAATTCAACATTTTACTGCATTTCACAAGAATAAATACATTTGGGATTGTGACAGATGTAATAAAAGCTTCAAATATATCTGTTTATTGGGCCACCAACGATTATCTATAGGTTATATATCTGTGTTCCAGAATGATTTAAATGTCAATACTGCAATGTTGATTGCAAAATAATGCATTATCATACACCCATATGTATTACTGTTTTATTGTCTGTGGTTGGTACAGTGGAATCTGTTTTAAAGTATTGTACATTTTTATATACAATATTCATGAGTCACTATTGAAGAGTAGTACAATCCATCAGTTTCCATGCAATTTTCTGCAGTGTTACAGCGCAAGAACGCATGATTATATGGACCAATGTGGTTGTGTTGTGTTATTGTCTATGTTTATTTGCCTGTACCTCAAGCCTGTGTACTGCAAACTGCAGGGGTTTACTTGACTCTGCCTGTCATTGTGAAAGAACAAGAGGGCAATATAAGGGTATATGTTTTCCCTTGAGATCATTCACAGTAACCAAGCAACCAGTTAGGGACCTGACAAACGTTTCAAAAATGCATCTGGTTTGCTCATCACCTCTCTCTCCTGTTAGGACGCTCCACTGTGTCAAGTGCTACGCTCACTTCTTCATCACCTCTTAGATTCTGCATTTTCCTTTTCAATTAAACCCTTTCCTGGGGAGCTGTGGTTGGCATAACAGTTATGGCGGCACGGTTACAGTGCCAGAAACCCGAGTTCGAATCCGGCGCCATCCGCAAAGACTTTGTACATTCTCCCCGTGTCGGTGTGGGTTTTCCCTGTATGCTCTGGCTTCGTCTCACCTTCAAAATGTAGCGTAATTTGGGTGCTGGATATTAAAAAAATTAAAATTCGGCCATTAAACGTTTCCTCCACTCATTATTCCCCTTGTGCCATTCCAATCAGCCAAAATACCATAAGACATAGGAGCAG
This sequence comes from Narcine bancroftii, assembly GCF_036971445.1. Lineage (NCBI taxonomy): Eukaryota > Metazoa > Chordata > Chondrichthyes > Torpediniformes > Narcinidae > Narcine > Narcine bancroftii. Next base: position 256,560,753 of record NC_091471.1, read on the forward strand.
AAATAGGCCATTCAGCCCATCGCGTCTGCCCCACCATTGAATCTCGAGCTGATCCATTTTCCCCCCACCTTCTCGCCATAGCCTTTGATGCCCTGGCTAATCAAGCACCTCTCAATCTCTGCCTTAAATACACCGAATGACCCGACCTCCACAACCGCCTGCAGCAACAAATCCTACCCCTCTGGCTGAAGAAATCCCTCTACATTCTCTCTCCTAAGCAGGCGCCCGTCAATCTAAAAAGTTGTGCCCTCTTGTACCAGACTCTCCCACCATGGGAAACAACCTTTCAACATCAACGCCTTTCAATGTTCAAAATGTTTCGATAAGATCTCCCCTCGTTCTCCTGGATTCCAATGAGTATAGGCCACGTGATGTCAAATGCTCCTCATATGATAACTCTTTCATTCCTAGAATCATCCTGGTGAACCTTCTTTGAACCTTCCCCAACAAGACTTCTTAAATTAGGAGTCCAAAACTGCTCACAATATTCCAAATGTCTTATAAAACCTCCTCATCACATCCCTGCTCTTATATTCCAAATGTTGGCATTGAATTCGCCTTTTTCATCACTGACTCAACATGCAACTTTACCTTCAGTCTATTCTGAAAATACCACTTTCATTACACCTTTTCTCCTCCCATCATCCACACAATCCCATCATCCATTTGTCTTCCGCTTCGGAAGTCTCCCACCGAATATTCTATTGTCCATCAGTGTCTACCCTTTGTCCACTAACGTTCATCCATTTTATTCATTGTCCTTTAGTCTCCACCTACCAGGCAGGTCTTCCATTGACCACCTTGCTCCATTCCCTGCCCAGTGACAAGGGTCTTCCTCCATGATTCATTGCCCAACTGACCTGGCCCCCATTGCTCATATCCCACTTGTTGGACCTTCCTCCACCATTACACACCATCCATTCAATACCCTATTAACATAGAGGGTCCATATAAATTAGACAGAGATTAATGTTAGTGATTGGAATCGTGGTATTTCCAGCTAGATTCTCCTTACATTGATTTTCAGCTGCTCCATGTTTTTCCCATCATTAAATATACCTTCTATGCCCATGACACACCCCACTCAGAGAGTGGTGGGTGCCTGGAATCCATTGCCGGGGGTGATGGTGCATCCTGCTACATTAGGGACATGAGGTAGGCACATGGATGTCGGAAAAAATAACGGCATATCAGTGTGAGGTTGATTGTAGGTTTCCATTGCTCGACACAGTATCATGGGCTAAAGGGTCTGTACTGTGTGGTAATTTCTAAGTATCTATCCATTAGACCGCCCATTTGTCTTTCCACATTGTCGGTTTATTTTTGTCATTGTCTATTCGTCTCTGACCTACATCTCTTTTAGAATCAACAAAGGAACAGGCCTTTTGGCCCACGCGTCTGTGCAAAATATAGCGTCCAAATCAAACCCAATCTCTGCTGTTTTCATATGAAAGATACGCCTCCACCCTATTTTCATCCTCATGTGTCTCAAGAAGCCTTTTAAAGTAGCTCCCATGGTATCTGCTTCCACCACTGCTCCTGGCAGCCACATTCAAGCCCTCTGTGTAAAAAATAGGTTTTCCCTTTGTGTTCTGGATCTCTCTGTCTCCATCTCAGGACGAAGACAAGCCATTAACATCCCAGGCAAAGCGATTAACTCCCAGACCTGTCTCGACTACTCATCACCCCTCCTGCAAGGACTCTGTTCCACTCTCCCAGTTCCTGCGTGTCGATCGGATTTGCTCCGACTTTCTCTGAACCGTCGACCATTAATTTTTTAACAGAGATGCCTTTGACTGCATCTCATTCGTTCCCCCCGCCTCTGCTCTTGCCTCCTCTCTTCCAGGACAGATCAAGGGTGGAGGTTCCCAGTGTGGATGTTGTCCTTTGACCCCCTTTGTCCAGGTCCTGGGTGGTGTTCTATTCCTCAGCAAGTGCACTTCAAAGAATGGAGGACTCTGACATTTTAATTTCCCCAGTACTCCCTTATTATGCATAAGCTTGGCGGGAGGTCCATCACCCCCACCCCCCCCACCCCAGCTCCTCAACCATATGATTACTCCTCTTTGTATAGCCCACCACAATCTGACTTGACCAATCAACAAACAGTCTTCTCCCATGTGACAAGCAGCTTAAGCATTAACTTCATCTGCAAGTTCCATCATTATGTGAACCAATCACATAATCCCTTCCTCAGGCATTGTTCTTTCATGTCACCTGATCTGCGGACACTCTAGGCTGAAGGAAATATTTTGTCTTGGCTGGGGATGCCCAGCAACATAAGTCGTAGGCCCCCTCACTCTATGAATATTTACAATCTTCTGCATTGTTTTACAAAGTAGCAAGGCACATGCAGGCATTAATAAACATTGGTCAGTCTACCCATCTCCACCAGGCAGACCCTTATGTCCAGAGCTGGACCTCACCTCCCATCCCGCCAGCATTCAACTGGCCATTCTCTGCCCACCACCTTCACAAGAGATTCCACCACCAGACACATCTTCCCCTTTCAGCATTTCACGGGTCCACCACCATTACCTGGTCATCTCTTCCCTCAGGAGTTGGAGGAGCTGAAAGGTTGACTACCTTTACTCTCAGTGGACACTGCATGCCTTTCTCCAGCACTTTTGTCTGAAGCCCCACCCAGGGACCCAGACGGTCTTTCCAGATGAACTTCTTTTGATCCGGTGTCCTGCATTCAGTGTTCACAATGCGGTCACCAGAGAAACGGTGACAGCTTTGTGGAGCGCCCGCATTCAGTCCAAATCCTGAGGCATCCTTCACGTTGCCAACCAAATCCCACTCACTAACCACTTGTCCATTTTCTATTTAAGTTTTGACCTTCTGCCCACCAGCACGCTTCCCATTGTCTGTTAGATTTGCCACCCTTTACATCATGCAGTGGTTCTCAGCCTTTTTTTCCCTGCTCCCACACCCCCTTAAGCAATTCCTTACTAACCACAGAGCACCTGTGGCATAGGATGCTCTGTGGTGAATAAAAGGTGCTCTATAGTTTATAAGGGATTACTTCAGGTGGTATGTGAACAGAAACAAAAGGTTGAGAGCCACTGATATTGTGGTTGCATTAAACAATTTTCCTATTATATGAAACTCCTCCATTCCCTTAGTCTTGTCTCACTGTTATCATAAAACTCCATCCATCGCCTATTCAACTTTGCCCATTAGACACCTCGCACTGCCCATTCATTTCTTCCCATGAGGCCACCTCATGTTACCATTAAGCTCCTCCCATTAGATGTGCTTCGTATTATTCTACATTAGGTGTGCTTTCCATCGTCCATTTGATCCATTCTGTTAAGGCTAACGTTTTCATTCCCAAATGATATACTCTCTGTGTATTGCACTGATCCTAATGCTGGTCTGCTTACATGTCATATGTAACGTCCTCGCAATGTTGTTGCCCTTTAACGAGAACCAACTGGGTATGAGGTACTTGCATTAGAAACAGGTTAGCTACTGTACTAACTGGGTCTGTGTTAGTCCAAGTCAAAAAGTACCTTAATGAATGAGATCAAATGTGAAAGGGTTTCAACAGTACAAAAATGACCCCATGGACAATTTTATTGATGCTTTGGAGAGGTAATGGCATAATGAACCGTCAAAAATGTGACAATGATGAATGGGCCATCACGACAGAAAGGTATCTTGCGTTTAAAAAATGGCGCTGATGCTGACATCAGCCAACACCATGGGTACAGTTGTGAGACCAAAGCATGCTTCACCATTCCATCAAACAAATCAGCTCCTTAACTGGTTAGCCAATGGTTGGAGTAGCACAAAACATGCCCCAATTGAACTGGTTGCTGAGCTTGGAAGTCCAATAGGATTCCCTGGAGTTGGTGCAGAGTGTAAAGTGAGATGCAGTGCTCTGCCTGGGTCTCTGGACACTGGGTCAGCACATCGATTAATGGATCTTCTTATTTCATTCAGTCAAAGGAGGTAATGGCTGAGGCCTCATTTTTCTGGCGACCTGTTATTCCATCTGTTCTCATTTAATCAATCTTGTCACCATTTTTCCAAGGAATTGTGAAATGTGACTTGTCAAGTCTGTGGAGATTCCGGGTCTCCGACTAACCCTTTCTCTTCCTTAAAACTGTGTGACAATCTGTTGGCCTGCTAATGTTAGTTCTGCACGAGATTGCGGTTGATTTCTGGGAGTAGAAGGATATTCAACGAGAACAAAACCATTTCATTATTCTGTGACAGGTTTGTTGAATCGTCAGCATTTAAAAAAAAACAGAAAAATTATTCCACTGGTTGCAGTGCTCGAAAATATGTTAATCTATTTTCTCTTTTTTCTTGCACTTTTTACTCTCTCTCTCCTACTGATGCTTAAGTAGAAGTGGAACAAAAAGGTAAAGCTATAACATGCACAGTTCCAACCCCAACACTGTTTTTGTACCGATATAATTGTTTCCCCCCCCCCCCCCCACCCTTGCTCTGGTGTGCTGCCCCAATAGCAGGGGCTCCTGTGTTAGCCACAAATCAATCCTGACTTCTCTCTACCTGCAACTCGCAGTCATTAGCCTGTATTCACATAATCTCACATGGGGACATCAGTACGTATCAGCGTCGTTCGGGATGTGTTGTTTTACCTCCTTTAGGGATTTTCCTCCCCCACGGGGTGCCTCAATGTGTCCATAAACGCCATCTGCCTGATTTTTTTTAATCCAGTGCCTTCATGGCTCCCCTCACTCACTTTCTCCTCTCTCTCTCTCTCTCTCTCTCTCTCTCTTCCTTTCGACATGTAATCTTTACCCATGATTTTGGTTCCTCGTTTAGTTTCGTGTGCACTGACTTGGCCAGACGCAAGATTGAATGTATATTCATTTATTTACTCGCATTGGCTAATTTTGAGGATCTTTTGTTATTGTTGCCTGATTGGGGGAAACAAATAAATGACGAATGTGGATTCTTTTGTGCTCTGTCCCGCCATGAAATGCAGTCATGATGTGATATTCTGACGACTTTTGATGTGAGCTGGGGTACAATGAGGGATGAATTGCAATCACACTTGGTCTTGACGGCCACTTAAAAGGAGTGGGATCAGCAGAAACTGTCGCTTTCATTGCTACCCGACTGCTCAAGAGTGTTTTCACCTGTTCCAATCTGCATCTCACTTTATGCTCTGGGTCTATTGGGCTTCACAACAGGGTGGGAGGGAACGGCCACTCCAGAGGCTTCCGACAGCCATAAGGGGTCTTCAAAGAAAAGCCTTGAAGTTGACCGAGTTCCTTTAGCATCCTCCAGTCATTCCAGATAATGGAGCACTTCGAGAACTCAGCAGTGGAGGAAAGGTCACGCAACAAGGTGCCCACAGACCGCTCCAAAAACCCAACCCGATCCCGGGGAATGGATCGCGCCCGTCAGCCAGAGTCTCGGTTGAGCTATGTCACTTGGCGAGGCTTTAACCCATCCGCGTTAAATGCTCAGGCTCAGTCTCCGGAGTGGCTTCGACGCATTGTTCTGTTTTGGCTCAGCGCCTTGATCCGCGGGCTTGTCCGCAATCGTCTCCTGTCACGTTAGACTCCAGAATTGTCCCCCCTCCTGGTCCTCCGGTCAAGGCTGAAAAATGCATTGTAGCATTTTAAACCCCCACCCCCCCCAACCCCCCCACACACACACTCAATAGCTTATAAAATGAACAAAATATTGGATGAGAGGAAAATTTCTTTGTCGGTGAATAATTAGCTGAAGAGATCTTGTCTCACAACCTCAATCTGGCTGCTGGTCTAACGGGGATTTAAGGGGGTCAGTCAATGACCAGTTTTGACAGCCTTGAACATCCTGTTTGGGGTTCTGTGGGAGTCAGTGGTGCGACTTGCCAGACCTTGCTGAAGTATTAGTTTGGAAAATCTCACTTCATTCTTGCATTTAAATTTTTAAATGTACACCTCCAGCAGGGTAACAGACCCTTCCAGCCCACGATTACACCCATATGTTTTTTGGAAGAGTGGGAGGATACTGGAGGCCCCCAGATGACTCGCCCAGACATGGGGAGAACGCACCGACCCCGGTCCCACTCGCTGGCGCTATCACTGCGTTGCCCTGACCCATGCCACCGGGCAAGTTCATCCAGTCGCCAAGTGCTCGTTTCCCACTGAATCTCGAGTTCCACGCCGGTGGCCGTGCTCAGAGTGCCTTCACAGGAATAAGAGTTTTCCGAAGATTGCTGGCTTGTGTTCCAGTGTGTTGTCCCCAAGAGAAACTCGAGTTCCAAACATGTCCCCCAGTGCTCCTCATGCCTGACTGCGTCCCCATCTGGTCTCTTGTGTGCCCACTCCCTTTCTCTGCTAACATTAGCAAATCGGAATATTCAAGATTCAATTTATTATCAAAGTAACAAAACAGGGTCATATCACATGAAGTTTCTTTTTACCTCTGATTCGCCACTGGCGGTCAGAGAGCGAGAAGCAAAAGAGGGTCCCCCTCCCCACCCCCCAGAGTCCGAAGATTCACCTCCAGAACTTCCTCTGCCCCCGCAGCCACACAGTCCAGTCGAAACCATCCAGATCCGAACCCCATTGTTGAAATTTACAAATTTCAAATTCTCTCAAATTTGTTCACAGTAGAAAAAAGATTTTAAAAATTCACTATTTTCTTCAAGTAAATAGTGTTTCAAACTATGATGTGTGTTGTCAAACTGTAAAAATGGCTTTTTAATTTCATTCAAGTTTCTGTGCATCAATAAGAAATTCTCTTGGACCATTCTGCCAAATTGTCCTCAAACATGTATTCCCTGCTCCTCAACCCACAAGGTTCAACACAGCTGTGATGACAACTGTTTTTTTATTGAAGAATGCTCACTGTTTCAAATCCCCAACAATATGTCAAAGCCCAGCACTTGTGGTATCTCAGAAGAAAAATGCCCAGGATGTCTTGAATCTGAAATATAAACAGAAGATGTTGATTACTCAATGGGTCAGGCCGTATCTGTGGAGACACCACAGGGCTAATGATTGAGGTTGAAGACCTTTTGCCTGAACGCGTGCATTAAGTATCAGTCTAAATGGGGTTCCGTATGGTCAAGTACTTTATCCAGTGAGAGGTGGAAGTAATTTGCACATCTGGACAAAGGGTCTGGGTATTGGCATGGCCTAAAATTTAAACAGAAGACAAAACCATTTAATACCTTAATAGGAGTTAAACAGGAGGGTCTGAAGACACTGGGGTTGAGTGCAAACCTGTATAGAGGAGGATCTCTGACTCCCCCATCAAGAAAGGGTAGACCTCCATAGAGCGGAGGATGGCAGTTAGCTCCATGCTATTACAGCATTAGAAACCTGGGTTCCCATCCGCCGCCATAGGCAAGGAGTTTGTACGTTCTCCCAGTGGCCACATGAGTTTCCTCTGGGTACTCTTCTTTCCTCCATTTTCCAAAGACATGCCGGGTTAATTGGTCACATGGGTGGCATGGGCCTGTGGGCCTGAAGGGACTGTTACAGTGCTGTGTTTCGAAATTTAAATTAAATCAGTGTCCCTGGCCAACCTACCCAAGGACCATGCTTCTGGGTGATACAAGGGTCAGCAATGCAAAGTGAGGTGCCCGCAGCTAAGGTTCGTAATGGATTTATTTGGAAAGCAGGGACATAAAAAGCATGAGTGTCTCAGGCAAATACATGAAGAGTATCCCAGCCACTGCAGTGTTCTTCAGAAATGTATGCAGTGTTCTGTGGATCCTACGGAAGGGAACAATTAAGCAGAGAACCTGACTGTTTACGGTTCAGTCCGATCTCGGAAGCTAAGCAGGCTCATGCCTGGTCAGTACTTAGAAGGGAGACCATCTAGGAAGACCAGGTGCTGTAGGTTTCTGTGAAGGGCACTGGACAAAGTGGTGACTCTCTGTCTGCCTCATGGAGGACAAAGGTGAAAGAATTTCATGTATGTTACATTTTAAATGTATATTGGGTGACAATAATGGAACCTTTACCCTAATATCCCGGAGGCCATCGGTAGGTGGATGAGAAATAGTGGCAAGTCCGAGAACCTGCTCTTCACGGGTGTTAAGGAGGCTATCCAGTCCATCCACGCAAACCTGTGACTTGACTGTAAAGTGTCCCTCTGCTTGCAGATGAGTCGAGAAGTAGAAGATGTACGATGATTACGAAAAACAGCAATTTAAGCAGACATTTCTTTGGACATGGAATAGTCAGAAGGTGGCACTTGGGGGCCAGATGCTGTGGTTGCAAATAAGTCTTGATACACTTAACAGGACAATGCAAAGCGAAGGCACTTAAGATTTAAGATTGGAGGTCAAGAAGGATGATCGGAGCTGAAACAAGCAGAGTAAAACCAGGCCAAAGGATCAGATTTCAATAATGCATCTTTACCACCTCTGCCCACTCACTTCCCTCATTGACAACTCTCCGGAAGATCACTTGAATCCTTCTTAAACCCATTTTGTTTCATCCTGCAAGATCTCCAACCATGCATCGTGCAATGGGGCCCTTCAGCCATCTATGTCTGTGCTATCAGTACCTATCAATACTTCTCCCTCACTCCAGCACTAAGCCGTGGCTTTGTTTGGCATTTCAATTGCTCATGTCAATAACTTTGTGGAAGTACTTGCCTTCACCGCCCTCGCTGCACATTGCAGATTCCAAACAGCCTTTGGATAGAAAAAAAATCCTTCTCTACCATGCATCTGAAACGAATGCCCTCTGGTCACAGACATTCCTGCTGAAGGAGGAAAGTGTCCGAATATCTACTCTGAGCCCTCTCATAGCTTTGAACATCTCAATTCAGTGCCTTGCAAGGAAAATAATCCCGACATGTCCAGTTCCTTTCTCTTCGCAGCTGAAATGTTCTATCAACTGGCGGTGAGGCGGCGAGCGCGGTGCTATTGCAGCGCCAGTGACAAGGGTCAGAATCCCGCGCTGTATGTAAGGAGTTTGTACGTTCTCCCCGTCCTCCGAGTGCTCAGGTTCCCTCCCGCCCTTCAAAATGTACCCGAGGTTGTAGGTCAATTGGGCGGTAAAGGGCCTGTTAATCTCTGTCTACATTTTAACATTTAAACTTAAAACCGAAATTCTGGTGAACACCCTCTTCACTACAATCACATTTCACACACTGTGGTTACTAGAACAGCTCCACCTGTGGAAAACAATGTTTTATAAAGTACCATTATCGTCCTCTTGTCATTTATGCCCCACTTTTCGAAGACAGGCAGGATTATCTATTTGCCCTACTTGGTATTCTTGGGCATGTACATCAAAGTCTCTTTGTAGCTCATATATTTTAGCATCCTAACATTTATCGTGCACATACAGGACACTCCATCGAACCAACTCTCCAATATTGATCTGTAACTGAACACGACTCTCCTTGCTATTAACACCACCAATTTTCATGTCGTATGAAAACTTGATTCCTACACTGACATCCATGTCATTGAAGTATGTAACAAACATCTCTGTCGTTGAAGTATGTACAAACATCCCTGTCGTTGAAGTATGTAACAAACATCCCTGTCGTTGAAGAATGTAACAAACATCCCTGTCGTTGAAGAATGTAACAAACATCCCTGTCGTTGAAGTATGTAACAAACATCCTTGTCGTTGAAGTATGCAACAAACATCCCTGTCGTTGAAGAATGTAACAAACATCCCTGTCGTTGAAGAATGTAACAAACATCCCTGTCGTTGAAGAATGTATCAAACATCCCTGTCGTTGAAGTATGTAACAAACATCCCTGTCGTTGAAGAATGTAACAAACATCCCTGTCGTTGAAGTATGTAACAACCATCCCTGTCGTTGAAGAATGTAACAAACATCCCTGTCGTTGAAGTATGTAACAAACATCCCTGTCGTTGAAGAATGTAACAAACATCCCTGTCGTTGAAGAATGTAACAAACATCCCTGTCGTTGAAGTATGTAACAAACATCCCTGTCGTTGAAGAATGTAACAAACATCCCTGTCGTTGAAGTATGTAACAACCATCCCTGTCGTTGAAGAATGTAACAAACATCCCTGTCATTGAAGAATGTAACAAACATCCCTGTCGTTGAAGAATGTAACAAACATCCCTGTCGTTGAAGTATGTAACAAACATCCCTGTCGTTGAAGAATGTAACAAACATCCCTGTCGTTGAAGAATGTAACAAACATCCCTGTCGTTGAAGTATGTAACAAACATCCCTGTCGTTGAAGAATGTAACAAACATCCCTGTCATTGAAGTATGTAACAACCATCCCTGTCGTTGAAGAATGTAACAAACATCCCTGTCGTTGAAGAATGTAACAAACATCCCTGTCGTTGAAGTATGTAACAACCATCCCTGTCGTTGAAGAATGTAACAAACATCCCTGTCGTTGAAGTATGTAACAAACATCCCTGTCGTTGAAGAATGTAACAAACATCCCTGTCGTTGAAGAATGTAACAAACATCCCTGTCGTTGAAGTATGTAACAAACATCCCTGTCGTTGAAGAATGTAACAAACATCCCTGTCGTTGAAGTATGTAACAAACATCCCTGTGGAACACCACTGGCCACTGGCCACCTGTCACATAAACAAGTCTCAAGCACTGGCCTCTGCCTACTTTCAACAAGACAAATTGAGATCCAATTAGACAACCCTTCTGAAACCCGGTGGATTGTGTCGAAGACCACACAAACTACACACACCACACTATTCTCATTGGCACAGTTACGAGGATGAAATATGTATTCAAATTACTTCAAGGATCTCCCCTTAAGACCTTGATTAATCCTTGTGTTTCCAATTGAAGATTACTCCAGTCTCAAATTATTTCCATTACTGATTTTAAACTTAACCATATAACAATTAGAGTATGGAAACAGGCCATATTGGCCCTTCTAGTCCGCACCGATTTAAGTGAAACTCCACTAGTTCCACCTACCTGCTCTCTGCCCATAACCCTCCAACCCTCCCCTCACATCCATGCAACCAGCCTATAATTATCTAGCATTGCCCTTCTCAAATAAAGATTTCCCATTTGTTGTCCTCTATTCATCGAGCCCCTTTTCTGTTGTCAGACATCTGAAAATTTCTGGAGCTCACTGGGTTAGAGCATTGGGCTTGTAAACCAGGGGTCGCAACTTCGTTCCTCGCCAGGGCCTCATCCCTATGAGGGGCACTGGATAAAGTGGAGACTTTGTCCTCCTTACGGTAGACAAGGTTAAAGAATTTCATGTATGTTACATTCTAAATGTAGTATTACATGACAATAATGGAATCTCTATTTGCTGTTTCCACATGCTGAGTTTTCCCAGCATTGTGTTTTTATTTGAAAATTTCTGCCAGAAAATCAACAATCTCCTTTGTCTTTCATGGCTGCCCAGGACACGACAAACCCTGGGGATTTATATAATAACTCGTCCCTTTCAACGGCAATTCATTCCAGAACTTCATCACCCTCCCTGAATTTTCTGACCATCATGAATACAGATAAAGTATTCATTTAAGAATTCTCCAAATCTCCAGCTCCACTCACAGATTGCCATGATGGATTCTAATGAGATATTTTCCCTGTTCTTAATGTATTTAAAATGCTTTGGGTTTTTTCCCTATCTTATCCACATATTTTGTGCCCTGCTTTCAAGTATCACATTAGACCCATTCCATGTCTTTTTGCTCTTCTCCGGTTTTCAATTCTCTGTAACTGCCAGGAGCTTTGTCCATCCTTCAATATCTCTTGATGTCTAGGGTTCCATTGGCTTGTTTGCCTTGCTTTTCACCCTTGGCAGAACACATTGACCCTGATGCCTCATTCACTTTCGAATGAGCCCCTCAGTTGCATAGAGACTTGCCTGCAAGGAGCTGCTTCCTGTTCACTTTTTATTGGTTACACTGGCCTTCCCTAATTCTGGAACTTGGTTTTGGTCCTTCTCCATGAAAAACCTTGCCTTTGAGGTCAGCATTTCTTCTAATCATATTCCCAATGATTAGGTCCTGTAACACCCTTCTCTCAGACTTTCGACCTACTGCAGGGAGGGGTCAAAGACCTTTCATCAATGCACCGTCTGCAGATAAAGACGATTCCAGTTATTACTGGAGAAGATGAAACGTCCAATTGTAAAATGAGACTGTGAGCAATGCTGATGCCCAAGCTCTGTTCTGTAATTTAATATGCTGTATATATATATATATATATATATATATATACGAGTAACCCAGAAAACCTTACTAGGACAGCGGCGTATCTAGGGTATGGTAGGCGTGGCACATGCTCCGAGCACCATTTGAAGGGGGCACACCACTTGTAGGGGGGGGCGCCACTGAGCCAGCGACTCCCACCCGGTTAGAACTGTCGCCACCTCCACCCCCACCATCACCCTAGATCATCCTCTCATTTGGTTTCAACTTATGCCACACAAATACAACATGGCACCCACCAAGGCCAGCCCTTGTGAGACCTCCTTGTCACCATTTATTTTGACGCATTGCCCACCCCTGCCATAGGCACTATTTTGTGTAGATATGCCCCTGCGCTGGGGTCCCAGGGAATTTCACTCTGGTATGAATGAGACCACCAGCAACTTTATCTCGCAGAGTCCATTTGTTTGGATTCCCTTCACTTCAGTACGTTTGTGGCCCCTCTACTCCCTCTGATGCCACTTCATCCAAGGAAATAAACAGTCAAGTTTCCACTCATTATCAAATAAATGTAATTTTTTTCACCCCTCCACAATCCCCCAATTACAAATCATGTCCCTATCCGTTCTTCCAATCTTTTGCCTTGCTACTGTTTCACATGAAGCAATGTTTACAAACTTGGCATTGCACCTGAGACAAGTTGCTGCCCTTGTGTTTAACACCAAGGTGACTAACTTCCATTCTATATCAACCCCAAGAACCTGAACAAGATGAAAGTACTCCATCAGTCCGTGCCAATCACCAACACCATAAAAACAAAAATCACTGTTGACAACACCCAGCTGACAAATATAAACAGCTTCAAATACTTGGGGAGCATCATCTCGAGTGACGGGTCTTTGGACAAAGAAGAGTCAAATTTCAGGATTAGTCAGGCTCTGGAGAGGCTGTACACCAGAGTGCTCAATCAACACATCTCCACACAGCTGAAAATCTCTAGAGCTGTGGTCATCCCTTCTCTCCTCTATGGATGTGAGACCTGGACTCTGTACCCACGTCACATCAAGCAACTGGAGAAATTCCACATGAGGGCTCTCCATTCCACCCTTGGCACCTGTTGTCAAGAGCGTCTCTCCAACCTGGAGGTCATGGGTCACGCGAAGTCCACCAGCATTGAGTCCCTGATCATCAGAGCCCAGATGCGGTGGGTGGGACACATCGCCAGCTGCTCTATAGTGAACTGAAGACTGGAAGGAGACCTCAAAATCATCCACACAAGTGCTGTAAAGATACTGTGAAGGAATCCCCATGCTACTGCGACATCCAACCAAGAGAACAAGAAGCTGTGGATGCTGACAAATCCCGGTGGCGAGCCCTGGGCTATGAAACCTACACCAGTTTTGAAGACCGGCGCTGCCAAAAACTGATGGAAAACCATGAGTAGCATCACAAAACAGCAGCCATGGTTATTACAAAAACGGACTTCTAGTGCCCCCATTTTGCTTCCAGACCGGGACTGGAAAGTCACCTTTGTGTCCGTAGATAAACTACACAATCCTATGTCTTCGTCGAACTGAAGGACGACCAATATATCGCCCGTCCTTTCATACTTCAGGGGAAATAACGCTGTGACACTCATCTGACACTGGGGTTTTTTTTGGAATATTTTATTTTGAGAATTTTGAATCAACATACAGTTAAAATGAAGAATAATCAAAAAGAAAAAATCGATCTATAATAGTAACAAAATCGTACAAATCTCGATCCGCAAGTTGATATTAAACAAAGTGAGAAAAAAAAAGAGGAGTCAACATGTGATTAAATTATTATAAAGAAGGAAAAATTCCAATAATACGACAAAAATGCAAATTCAATGTCCACATCGAACCAAAGGGAGGAAAAGAGAATAACGAAAAAGAACAAAATTAGAGGAAATGCCCCCTCCCCCCAAAGAAACAAGAAAAGAGAAAGAATAAGACAAGGAAAAGATTGGCTTCACCTCGGATAAACCCCACTCCCATCAAGGGACAAATAACCTGACTTATCTAGGGTCCACGGTGCTGTGAGCACCAGGGTAGGAGGGGGGGGGTGATGGAGAGACAGGAGGGGGAAATCGTTAAAGATTTACCCCGATGTACTTTAGGTATGAATTCCATTTTCTTGAAAATACATCATCCCTGTTTCTGAGGTTCGAGGTGATTATCTCGAGGGGAACACAATTTCTATCTTCCAGCGGCTAAACCTAGTTGGGAATCAAATTTCCAAGTAGCTGCTATGCATTTCCTGGCCACTGCTAAAGCGAGCTTAACGAATTATAATTGACGTTTCGATGGCCTCATTTTAGGTCTTACGGCTTCTAAATTCCCCCGTAAATATAATGCTGAGGGTATCAAATTCCTTTTTCCAGGAGATTACCCAAATCTTCCCAGAAAGGCCTCACTTTTGGGCATGACCTGGCTGAATACAAGAAAGTGCCTGTTTCTTGACAGCAACGAAAACATTGGTCTGATATTTCCAATTTGAATTGAGGTAACTTCTGTGGAGTGAGGTACAGCTGATGCAGGAAGTTATAGTGCACCAGCCGATACCGGACATCATACATTTTGTGGCTTGCCAAGTGCCGCTCACCAATCACCCCATACTTGCTTACCTGTGCAGCAGCCGCTCCCTCTTAAATCCTCACCCTTGTTCTTGCCGATCTCCCTAGACCCTCTCTCTCTGCAACCTTCTTCTTTTCAGGTCTTGATGTTCTTCCATTTGTGGATCCCCTGATCTCATGCTTGCAACTGGTTGAGTCAGATACTTGGGAATTCCATTCTCACCCCTTCTCCACTTTGATATGTTTCCCCCTCCTCATGGTTCCTCTCTCTTTATGGAAGGTATTATGACTGACCTCTTTGACCAGGCCTTTGTTGAATTCCCTTGATTAATTTTTTTTTTGGCTCGGTGTTAGCTGTTTCTCTGAAGTGTTTCTGGATATTCACAGTAAAGGCTTTAAAAGATGGACATTGTGAAGCCTGAATATATCCCTGTCATTTTGCCCCTACTGCCATTTACACCGTTAATATTCTTCAGTATCAAGTGTGTTCTGTTTGAGAGGATCTGTTAAGGAATCGTATAAAATGGTTGAAAAGTGACTTGATGAGAAGTAAATGGCTGGTGAACCAGGCTCTGAAAAAAAAATTGTACTTAGTTTTGGAATAATTGACCTGCCTTGTTTTGATTCAAAATCTGAGAAATGATCCATATATGGATGGAGGAAACACATTGCTTTATCTTATTGTGAATTATAATTATAATATTATATATTGGAAAGGAAGGGAACAGCATGTAAAGCACTTGAAGTGTGTAAAAAATCCCTGTATAACCACCTGTTGGGATAAGAGTGTGGCGTTCCAAACCAAAGGAGGTACACTCTGCCATCAATTGGCTGTCAACATAACCAGAACTGGGAATTAGGGGGTGACATTTGCTTATTAAACGTTGAGAATATTAGCAGATAAAGATTGGAGAAAAGTCCTTTTTGAGGACAAACTTGAGAGCTCAAAACAGCAGATGATATTGGGGGAGAAACAGTTAGTGCTGAGACAATGAGTACTGCTAATCTTCAGATTTTTTCTCATGACTTACGAAGCTGTTCGCCTGCGAGTCTATGCTGGCTCTACGAACATGCATCCGAGTTCCATTTCCCCACTTATTTCCCAGCAACTCTCACGTGCCCACCATTCTTTCCTGACTTCTCCTGCCCCCATCCCCCCCGCCCATGCCAAGGATATACAGCGGCCAATTACACTGCGAGCAACTCATCAGGATGGGGGAGGAAACCAGAGCACCCAGGGTAATCCACAGAGAGGGAGAACGTGCAAATTCCGCGCACACTGCACTAGAGATCAGGATCAAATTTGTGTTGCTGAAGGCATCTCTACCTGCTATGGTACTGCTCCAGATCACAAAAAAACAAGCAAACAATTTGGATGAATGTTAATGAGTTTATTATCCCAGACATTGAACAAAATTCAGTAAAACCCCTGGTATCTGGCACCGATGGGGATTGGTAGATACCGGATAAGTGTATTTTCCGGTTGCTTAAGACTCACTCTTATAACACACCTGCATTAAGAATAAACAGTTTAAAGGACAAAAGACAACTGAAGTAAACATCACCTGCAGGAATATATAAACCTTAAAGCATTTTACTTTATTTGCTGTCACATTCTTTGAAAACATTTAACCGTCACTGAATCTGCAGGTTACTCCCCCTCCATGGAGCCACCTGAAAGACGAACAACATTATAGATAATTAACCCCCCTTCCCCTCAAGTTTACAGATAAAGCCTTACTAATATTATAATAAACTAATAAAGATAAAGACTCTTACTAAGCAGGGTTAAGGAGACACTTTAACCCTAACCCTAATGCAGGATTCACCCCAACAGTGAGTGGCATTAACCAGCTCTTCATTCTGGGTGATGCCATTTTATTCAAACATAACTTTATTCAAACAGTTGCTATGAACAAGGCTCTCCGCTGGCTGAAATTTTGCTCCCATCTTCACCAAAGATTTAAGTGTTACTTCAGAGAACATTTTTACAATTTTAAACTTTTATTTACATTTTTATTTCTTTTTATTTAAATATATATATTAATTTATTTCCTCTGGGGTTTTTTTTCCCAGTTGCTTGAGGTCGCCTGTTGCTTGAATTCCTGATAACAGGGGTTTTACTGTACAGCTTTTAATTTAGACATACAGCGCGGGAACAGGACCTTCCAGCCCATGAGCTCATGCTCCCCAAACATACCAATTAACCTACAACCCCCACACATTTTTGAAGGGTGCGAGGAGACCAGAGCACCCGGAGGGAACCCATGCAGGCATGGAGAGAACATACGAACAGAAGTGCTAGGTTTGAAACTGGGTCACCGCTGCTGTAATAGCATTACGCTAAACGCTACACTAAATGCACCAAAATTCTTACTTGCTGCAGCCAAGCGGATACTTTGTTTAAAAAAAAATAGGCATTAAATTATGTTGAAAATGGATCGATGATATTCAGATACAACAGTGCACGAGATAAGTAATCTAACAATAGTGCAGTCAGTATTTTAGGGGCCTTGAAAGCAGTTTATGATTTGTGTAGTAAGGGAAGGTTCAAGAACGTGATAGACATTGGCAAGAAACTGTTACTGAACCCAGACCAGCTGGTCTTCAGGCTTCTGTACCTTACTCCCATGGTAGCAGCGAGGAGAGGTTGTAGCCAGGATAATGGGGTCCTTCGTAACCCTGGCCCTCCCTGAGGTAGCACCTCCCAGATGTCTTCAATGGAGCCTGAGATGGACTTGGTTTTGTTTGCAGCCTTCTTCATTCTTTGGCACTCCAATGAACAAACTGGAGATTCCAGGCCAGGTCTTCTGATGAATCCCAGGATCCTGAAGGTCCTAACGCTTTCCCCCTCTGTCCTAACAATTCAGACAGGTGCCTGGACTCTCAACCTCCCCTTTCCATAATCAGTAATAAGCTCCTTGGTCTGGTGAGGTTGAGAGCAAGACAGTTGTCTTGGCTTCCTTCCTCAGGGAGTGTTGCAAATGTAGAATGTATTACAGAGGGATCTTGAGGTCCAAACCCATACATCTCTCAATGTTGCCGTGCAGATTGATAGGATAGTTAAGAAGGCTGATGGGATGCCGGGCTTCATTAGTCAGGGGATTGAGTTCAAGAGTTGAGAGGTCATGTTGCAACTCTATAAATCTCTGGTGAGGCCACACTTGGAATATTGTGTTCAGTTCTGGTCACCTCATTACAGGAAGGATGTGGAATCTATAGAGAGGGTGCAGCGGTGATTTACCAGGATGTGGCCTGGATTGGAATTAAGTCTTAATGGGCAGGTTTAGCAGAGCTGGGACTTTTCACTCTGAAGTGATAAGAGGTGATGTAAAAGAGGTCCACAAGATTCTGAGAGGCATGGATAAGGTAGACCGCCAGCGCCTTTTCCCAGGTCGGGAGTAGCAAACACTAGCGGACATCTGTACAAAGCAAAGGGAGGGAAGTTTAGGGAAAACACAGGGATGTTTTTATTTACACTGAAATGCCTTGCCAAGGATGGTGGGTGGAAGCTGGAATATTGGGGGAATCTAAGAGACTCTTAGACAGGCACATGGGTGGAAGAGGGTAGGGAGAATATATAGGTCAGCACAACATCAAGGGCTGAAGGGTCTGTACTGTGCAGTCATGTTCTATAGTCTATTAACATAGAAAATGGTTGAAATGAAAAAAATGGGCATATTTTAAGGGGAAAACTAGAGAGAAAATGAAGAAACAGGAAGTTATTCCAGTTATGAATCCTGACACTCTGACCCTGTTCTAGTCTCCCCACCAATGGGAACAACTTACCTATCTCTATCTTATCAATGCCTTTCATAATTTTATACAATTCTATAAGATCCTCTCTCCTAAATTCCAGTGAGTCCAGTCCGAGACAACTCATTCCCTCCTCAAAGGCCAACCCCCTCATCTCTTGAATCAACCTGGTGAACTTCCTCTGCTCCACCTCCAATGCCAGTCCATCCTTCTGTAAGTAAGGAGACCAGGACTGCACGCAGTTCTCCCGATGCGGCCTCACCAGGACCTTGTACAGTTACAGCAGAACTTCAACATAGATTTTCAACTGCCCACTCGAATGGATGTGACAGATTCCATGCCACTATTTCAAAGTTGCTTTCCAGTCATCATAAACCATATTCATCATTCAACTGACGTTAAAAAAAAATAAAGGATCTTGTTATTGATCTCACGCTGTGTGCAAATGAATTCTATGTTTCTCGTGTCTTCAAAAAGAATTTCATTTTACTGAAAAATATTTGGGATGTCTGGAGATTCTAAAAGGCGTGCAGAAATTTTTTTTAAATTTTCTTTGATAAAATCACATTAAAGATGGGCCAGGCAGCTCGCCAACGTCCTACTTTAATTGATCTCTTCGCCAAGGTGGCTCACACGTGGAATGTGATAATACTTGAAATCATTCCTGAGCTGTTAATAAAATCTGGTGAGATTGCAAATTGGCAGTTGCATTTCACGTTTGTCATCTGCCTTTCAGAAAGAAAAGGTTTCACATTGGTGATTAATGGCTAAAGTAGGCCATGAGTGAGGGTGGTGCAATTTGTCTGAAATTTGGCCAGATGATAGGCAGTTAATCCAGGGTAGAATATGTCAGCCTATTGGAAGGCTGCATTGAGAATACTCTGGTCCTCGGCACTGCAATGTAGTATTGGAGGGATCTAATTGAGCATAGTCTTCAAGAAATACATGCATCTATACCCTTTAGTGTATCGATCACGTGGAGATCACTGAACATCACTGCACTGTACAGGCCCTTTGGTCCACAATGTTGGTCCGATCCTACCAAAAAATACTAAACTCTGCCTTTGTCATAACCCTCTATTTTTTTTGGCACCACCAGGTTCAGGAACAGCTGCTCCCCCTCCACCATCAGACTCCTCAACGGCAAACTCACTCAGGGACTAATTTCAGATATTGATTTTTTTTTTCTTTTGCTCTGTACGGCACTGTTTGTTCACATTTATTCATTTGTTTACATGCGTACATTGAGTACAGTTTCTCTTTTTTGCACTACCAATAAGTGGTAATTCCGCCTCGCCCGCAGGAAAAAGAATCTCAGGGCTGTTTGTGATGTCAAGTATGTACCGGCAATAAATCTGAACTTCTCTTTTATACATGGGCTTGTCCAAGGGTCTCTTAAATGCCCCTATTTTTCCAGCTTCCACCACCAACCCTAACAAGGCATTCCAAGCACCCACAACTCTCTGTGTGGGAAAAAAAAACTTACCCTAATGTCTCCCCTAAACTTCCCTCCCTTCACTTTGTACAGATGTCCCCATACTGTCAAGACATTAGATTAAAGCTAAATCAGAGCCAGGGGAGGTAAAATATTCAAAATAATTTTGATCTCTTGGTGAATTGCAATGAACAACATCAAATACTGTCGAGAAATACAAACTAGTTAGTGAAATCGAGTTTCATTGAATGGAACAGTGTGAGAGTAGCAGATATACTCATCAATTTTATTAATTCATTGGACTATTTACTTCTGACAAGATTGACGTTTATTGCTCATCCTTTGTTACCTTTATTGGACTTAGATTTCTTCAGTCCACGTGTACGGGTGTGTGAAGAGTCCCCATAGGGTGGTTGGGCACGGTTTCACAATTTTGATCCAATGACGGATAACAAACAACAACACATTTCCAAAGCAGGATAGCGGCGGCTTGGTTAAAGGGAAAGATTCCATTATTGTCATGTAATACTACATTTAGAATGTAACATACATGAAATTCTTTAACTATTGCCCACTGTAAGGCAGATCGAGGGTCGTCACTTTGTCCAGATCCCCCCACAGAAACCTACAGTACCTGATGTTCAGAGGTGGTCACTCATCCAAGCACTGAGCTTCCGAGATCAGACAATCTCAGGCGTATTGCATAGGGGGTGGGGCACAGTTAGCGAAGGGGCCGTTCAGTTAGTATAGGGGCAGTCTGGTTAGTTTAGGGGGTGGCCCAGTTAGTATAAGGGGTGACCCGGTTAGTGTAGGGGGTGGCCCAGTTAGCATAGGGGGTCTCCCAGTTAGTGTAGGGAGAAGCACAGTTAATATAGCCATTAGAGCAACACCGTTACATATGGCACTGTCTGTACATTCACCCTGTGTTCACCTAGGTTTCCCTGCCTCTCCAGTTCCCTCCCACTGCTGAAAACATACCTGGGTGTAGGTCATCTGGGTGTAATAGGGTGTCACGGGCTCGTGAGCTGAAAGGGCCTGTTACCGTGCTGCATGTCTGAATTTTTTTTAAATTGGATTATTTGGAAGGGAACTTTCAGGTAATGTATCCCATACTCTTGCTACATTTTCTCTTCAGGTAAATAGAGGAAAAAGACTTTGGAAGGAATATCGAAAAAACTTGACAAGTGGCTAAGGAGCATGTTATAGATGGTGCTTGCTACTGATGGTAGAAAGAGTGAACGTTTAAGCTTGTGAAGTCCAAGGCAAACTCATCTTTTACTCATTCTCAGGAAGTGTCCATGTGTCGTAAGGCTGTATTTACAGTCCAAACCCAACTGGTGCAGCGCAGAGCCAAACAAGGTTCTCGACACATTTATTGACAATAAATATGGTGGTGCCATATACTCATGGACACATTCCAAAAATGTTCCAAGTAGACCACTTAAAATGTTAAAATAAAACTACAAAATGATACATTGGAGTCCACAAGTCTCCAAAAAGCTATTGGATTGAATTAAAGAATCATTTGCTTACCTGGTGTCGTATTGTAAATTGTACCCTTCCCTACGTTGAGATCAAACATGATTCCTCCGATCTGCTCTCTGAAGAGGGCTAGCAAATATCATGAGAATGAAATGGAGGCAATTAGAGAGGGGAAAGTAATGTTGAACTTGCTGGAAAAAGTCTAATGACGATTTATTGGAAAAGATAGAGGCCAAGTAGCAGGAAGGTAGTGATGTGGCCACGTTTGGATGCTATGTACAAATCTGAGGGTCAGAGCAGATACCCTTACTCTGAAAAGAGACAACCATCATGATTCCAGGAAGAGTTTTTTTGCACAACCAATAAGTGGTAATCCTACCTCAGCTGCAGAACCTCAGGGTTGTATGTGATGTCATGTATGTACTGCCAATAAATCTGAATCAGAAATAGTTACTATAGTGAAGTAAAGACTTACTTTTTTACTTCAAAATCTAATTTAAACGGGTTTGACAAGCTTGACCCAAATAAAAGCCTCATATGGGATATGGTTCAAATTTTAGACAATAAAGGAAAAATCAACATTGAGGAAAATATGGTGAAACAGGTTTTTCTTTATGCTGGGGGTGGGGGGGGGGAAGCATTGAACAGGAGATGTTTTTGTAGAAAAAAGGCATGGGTTTATGGGCTGAAATAGCCTGTTACCGTACTGTTTGTTTAAATTTAATTTAAATTTAAATTTAAAAGTGTTTGTGTAATATGGTCCATTCACAGTGGGTTCCTTTGCTGAGACTAATGGCCACTTCCTATTCCTTAGAAATGCACAACTGGCTTCCCCGGCTTTTTCTTTAAATTTAAATGTCGACATATGGCACGGTAACAGGCCATTTTGGCCCACGAGTCCGTGCCGCTCAATTTAGACCCAATTACCATACAACTCCCAGTACGTTTCAAATGATGGGGTGAAACCAGAGTCCCTGGGGAAAACCTGTGCAGACACGGGGAGAACGTACAAACTCCTTACGATCAGCGCAGGATTCGAACCCCGGTCCCGATCGCTGGCGCTGTAACCGCTGTGACAACCATGGCGCCCCACATTCTTCCCACCTTGACCATATCCCCCTCTCTTGAGGCCGTCTTTTCTCAATGATTCCAAATTCTGACGACTTACACTTCTCCCCTCCCATTTGTAACCCTTTCAGCTTGCACCGAACCCACTGTCTCCTCGTGTCACCCTCCTTCCCTTCCCGTAGCCAGTCTCTCTTTCCATGAATCATCCTTTACATTGATCCTTTGCCTTCCCACGTTGAGTATGATGGTGGTACAATGGTTACATTGCCAGTTCAGTACTCTAGCGCTGTCAATTGGTGTCAATCCTTGATCCAGCTTCTGGGGTGAGGTCTTTATCAGCAGTCTATTCTCTTGAGGAATGAAGGACTCAGACTTTTAATTTCCCTTTAAATTTAATTTTGAATTTCAATTTGGACGTACATACAGCACGGTAACAGGCCCTTTCAGCCCATGACCCCATGCCACCCAATTACATCCAAATGGCGTACAATCCTTGAAAGTTGGGAGGAACCAGGAACCCCTGGGCGAAACGCACGCAGACACGGGGAGAACGTACAAGCTCCTTACAGGATTCGAATCCTGGTCCCGATCGCTGGCGTTGTAACAGCACTGCGCTAAATGTGCACGGAGGTCCATCACCTCTGAAGAGGATCGAGGGGCTCTCCGAACGTACATGCATGGGTTTAGATTCTCCAAAGCTATCTGACATTCGCCAATTGCCTCCAAGGCAGCGTCTCATCCTATCAGCATTCAGTTATGCAATGTCCATCTACAAAGATACGCCATGTAATGTCCCCCTCCCCTCAGGTTTTTTTTTAAATGTTTAGGTTCCCCTAATTTTTGTAAGTCACATGATTGCAGAAAGAAACAGAACTTGGAAATGGATCAGCCAGGCTGTTGTTATCAGGCAACTTGCATTCCAGAGCCCCTCACTGTCCTTGGTCAGGGCTAATGGCATTTCAGCTTGGCTGTCATTGCCTCAGAACACAAATCTCAGGCCCACCTCAATCATCCCAGCATAAGCCTTAACCAAGCTTTATCTCTGTGTCATTAATTTGATTAATTAATTAATGTTAATGTATTTGATGTATTAATCATCAACAATCTAAAGTAGAAATACCCTTACTTCTTAAAGGCCAAAGATTAAATCCTTCCATGGCAGGCATGGAGTTTAAATTCAGTTATAATTAGCATTTTAAATATAGTGTTGATACCCACAAAAGTACTTATGATAGAAGCCCATATGTTTTAGCCGTGTCCTTCAGAAGACCAAATTGCTCGTCGTTTTATAGTGTGGTCAATATGATTTCAGGCTCCCTCAAGCGATCGGGCAAGATACTTGGTTAAAGGGAGATTGGGCGATAGGTTGGGGAAAAAAAAACTCCTACATCCCTTCCACTGACATCTCCCTGCACAATAACCCTCCCATTACCTCTAGACTCCACCTGACCATTTCCTTCACAGTGACACCCTCCCTTCAGTAATCTTCTCCGACTGATCCCTCTCATGGACCACTTCCCCCATTACCTCATGGTAATGTCTGATTCTCACATGGGACATCATGGGTTGGTGTGGTAGCTCAATGCTATTACAGCACCAGCGATCAGGACCGGGATTTGAATCCTGCACTCCCTGTGAAGAGGATTCTCCCCGTGTCTGCGTGGGTTTCCTTTGGGTGCTCCGGTTTCCTCCCACCCTTCAAAACATTGGGGGGGGGGGGTGTTGTAGATCAATTAGGTGTAATTAGCTGAAATGACCTCATATCGTGCTGTATGTCTAAAGTTAAAAATTTAATTTAACCATGTATGGTTTTTTTTCTGCATCACCAATAAATGGGAGTGTCATATATGTTCTCTGACAAGAAATCTGAAATCACAACCACCTTCATCTCCACCCCACACCCCCCCCCCCCCCACCAACTCTCTTCAAATTAACCTCTCTGATTCTTTGTCTGGACATGTTCTTCTCTTGCAAATTTCTCACAATGACCCCATCCCTTTTCAGTGGCCAACTCCCCTCCTTAATACTGATCTTCCCACAGTCAATACTCATAGTCAATACATCCCAATGTACAATGCCAAGAAGGCCATTCCTTTTTTCTCAATCATGTTTTTGACACATGCCAGGGCAACTAAAGGCTGGAGATTGGTCATGTGTGAAGGCCTTTTTGATTGGACGTTACTGCTTCCTCCACATGTGCATTGATCTTTTCCATACAATTTTGTTAATGTGTGCCAGCATCATTCCCCTGCTATCATTTTATTTCCAGTAAAATATTGAAATTTTGTCAGCTCCTGCCAGCAATTATTTTTCTCTCCAACCCTCTCCAACCCATCTTCATCTAATTCCATCATCTCCTATTATTTTCCCTCACATACTTGTCTGGCCACCTGTTCTAGAGAATCAATGACAATCATTCTAACCACTGCATTTTCCCCAAGTGGATTTATTTATCTTTCTGTTTATGGTTCCCTAGTGGTGGTCTCGAAGGTGAGTTAAAACATCTATCTATATTGAAACAATTTGAACCCTTTCATAATCTCAAAGACTCTATCAAGTCACCTATTAATCTCTTTTCTAGATAGAAGAGCCCAAGCCTGTTGAATCCTTCCTGGCAGGTAGAACCTTTGTGTTCTGGTATAATTTCAGTCCATGATGCACTTTCTCCAGTGTTTTTTTTTGATAATACGGAGACTTCAAGTGCGGTCAAACAAGGTTCTATGCAAAGTTAACATAACCTCTCTACTTTTCAGTTTTATTCTTCTTAGAAGGAATCACAGTGGTTTGTTTTATTCCTTTAGTGATTTTGTGCAATTGTACCCTGGATTCCTCCTCTGCCAATTTCTCTCCCTGGCTTCTGTGTTATTGTTAACAGTTCTCTCTCCTCAGGTGCTCTTACCCCGTTCCCTCTTTCAAATCTGTTGTCATGTTCCCTCTTCAAAGCCGAATCTTGATCCTTCTGTCCCTTCAAAACTATTTCCTCATCTCCAATCACCCTTTCATCTGAACTCAACGTATCATCCATAACCATTTTCCCCAGATTTCCTGCTTTGAACCCATCTCATCATAGGCTTTAACAAGGCCGTAGATTGATCTGACAAATTCTGCGATTGGGACAAGAATAAACTAACCCTCCGTAATCTGTGTGCATCCAGTGACAAGCCATACTTGCTCACTGCCATCCAAATGGATGGGCAAGAATTTCCACACTCCATTCTCATCGCAACCACAGGATCACTAATAACTTTTCATTCTTCATCCACATTGGTTTACTTTTTTCCACCCCCCACACCCCCTCCAATCTATACATTATGCCATTCCATGCAGCCACAAAATCAAGTCTCGATGTAGGCTGCCATCACATCCCTCACTGTCTACACTATCAGACAGCTTTTCAACATCTTGTATTAGATGAATGAAATGTTTGTTCCACTAAATACTGGAAATCCAATTGTCATGTCCTCGAGGCCCAACCTATCCCAAGTTTGATGACGATTAACTCTGACTTCTCAGTAACCACTAGGATGGCCATTCCAAATTTCCAAGAAGGAGAACATAGTTTGCCAGTGCATTTTAAAAAATGATTTTTATAAAATTTAAATCATATTGCGAAAACAACAAAACAACAAATACAACCACTCTGTGTGTGTGTGTGTGTGTGTGTGTGTGTGTTTTTGTGTGTGTGTGTGGATAGATGTGAGTGTGTGTGGGGGTAGATGTGTGTGTGGGGGTAGATGTGTGTGTGTGTGTGTGTGTGTGTGTGTGTGTGTGTGTGTGTGTATGTGGGTGGTGTATATGTGTGTCTGTGTGGGTGGTGTATGTGTGTCTGTGTGTGGGTGGTATATGTGTGTGTGTCTGCATGTGTGTGTGTGTGTGTGTGTGTCTGCATGTGTGTGTGTGTGTGTGTGTGTGTGTTTTTGTGTGTGTGTGTGTGTCTGTGCGCATAAGTGTGTGTGTCTGTGGGTGTGTGGGTGTGTGTGTGTCTGTGTGTGTGTGTGGATAGATGTGAGTGTGTGTGTGGGTAGATGTGTGTGTGTGTGTGTGTGTGTGTGTGTGTGTGTCTATGTGGGTGGTGTATATGTGTGTATGTGTGGGTGGTGTATGTGTGTGTGTATGTGTGGGTGGTGTATGTGTGTGTGTGTGTGTCTGCATGTGTGTGTGTGTGTGTCTGCATGTGTGTGGGTGTGTGTGTGTCTGTGTGTGTGTGTGGATAGATGTGAGTGTGTGTGTGGGTAGATGTGTGTGTGTGTGTGTGTGTCTATGTGGGTGGTGTATATGTGTGTATGTGTGGGTGGTGTATGTGTGTGTATGTGTGGGTGGTGTATGTGTGTGTGTGTGTCTGCATGTGTGTGGGTGTGTGTGTGTCTGTGTGTGTGTGTGGATAGATGTGAGTGTGTGTGTGGGTAGATGTGTGTGTGTGTGTGTGTGTGTGTGTGTCTATGTGGGTGGTGTATATGTGTGTATGTGTGGGTGGTGTATGTGTGTGTGTATATGTGGGTGGTGTATGTGTGTGTGTGTGTGTCTGCATGTGTGTGTGTGTGTGTGTGTGTGTGTGTGTGTGTGTGTGTGTGTGTGTATATATATATATATATATATATATATGGTAGCCAATGTCCTCCTTTTGGAATGGCCACCTAGTGGCTACCTTCACAGGCTGAGTGTGAGTTTGCAATAATGGTGTCTAGTAACACATATCTATGCCCAGACAAACACCATGCATTTTCATCTCCAAAGCTCTGCTCGCTTTGTCCAGCCGCTGTTTGTCTGCTGAAATCTAACCCAAGCCTTGCTCGCCGCTAGAGTTGTCTATTCCATCGCAATCCTTGATTGCACTCCTCCAGGGTCCATCTCCTAAAAACTTAAGATGACAAGAACACCAGAGATTTGAATGGTCTTACGTGGACAGTCCCACTTGCTTTTTAACCTGGACCAAATTCCAGATCAACATTTCCAGCAGAGAATCCAATCTCCATATGTGCCAGATTCCGGGCCTTTCACTTAAAGTCCTCCATTCCCACACCACCATTAGACAATAGGTGCTGGAGTAGGCCAAATGGCCCGTCGATTTATCGGATCATGGCTGATCTTTCTCCTTCAATATCCAATCACAGCCTTATCCCCATAACCCTTAACTCCCCTGCCCACAACAGACTGATCCAACTCTCTCTTAAATCTATCCAGCAAATCTGCCCCCACTACCGTCTGTGGCAATGCATTCCACAGACCTACAACTCTCTGGGTAAAAAAAATTCTCCTCATCTCTGTCTTAAATGGCCTTCCTTGTATTCTTAAACTATGCCCTCTCGTCCTAGTCTCTCCCATCATTGGGAACATGTACTCTGATTTCACTGTGTCAACCCCTTGATAATCCTAAATACCTCAATCATGTCTCCCCTCATCCTTCTAAACTCCATCACATATAATCCCAGTCTTTCTAACCTATCCACGTATGACAATCCTGCCATACCGGGAACTAACCTCGTAAATCTGCGCTGCACACGCTCTTTGCAAGTATGTCCTTTCTTAAATATGGGAACTAGAACTGGATGCAATAGTCCAGGTGAGGTCTCACCAGGGTCCTGTACACTCCTATACTCCAATCCCCTCTTTATGAAAGCCAACATACCATTCGCCTTCTTCACCACTTGCTGAACCTGCATGCTAGCTTTCAATGACGTGAACAAGTACACCCAGATCCCTTTGCATTACCCCGCTCCCTAGCTTAACTCTATTTAAATAATACTCTGCTCTTGCAACTGAAAACCCCATTTTTATATTTGAGTTTTTCATCCCATGATTTTGCATCATCTTACATGGCTCATAAAAATATTATTTGTAAAAAAAGTCCTGTGAAGTGCTTTGGGATACTTTACGTTAAAGGGTCTATGTTAATGAAACTTCTTGTTATAACTTATGCAGACATTTCTTTTCCAAGGAGTAAGTGACCTTCATGTTTGTCATATCTAATTGGATCATGGTTACTTAAATTGAGCATTTTTTTATGAATTATACGCTCATTTTCTAAATTTATTAATGTCTTCCTCTCACCCCATTGTTACAGAAAAATTGACCCTCTTAATATCTTTGTTTCCTGTCCTGGGAATCTCTCTCCCTCCCTGCCCATTGATTTTGCTCCCTTCAGCAGTGTTCCTGGTTCCCTACATTACCCCCCACCCCCCCACTCACCCCCCCCCCCCACCACACTTGGTCACTCCATGTTCTCCTCATCTCTCTCTCTCTCTCTCTCTCTCTCTCTCTCTCTTTCTCTTTCTCTCTCTCTGATATCAAATCAATGAGCCATTCTGTTTTGTCATAAAGCATTGCAGTTGTGACTGATTTCCATCAATTCATTGTTGTGTTGAAGGGCTGAAGTGTTTATTTGGCTTTTGTTCTTTTCCTGCTTCTCTCATGAGGGTGCACAGCTCCATAAGGGCAGAAAAGAAATGACCATTCCACAAGTTAAAGTGTCAGGTTTCAAAGCAGCAGTACATTCCTTTGTGGTTCAGCCCAACCCTGCACATGCCCAAACCCTACTGGTTCAGATTTTCACCAGGAGTCACCAAATGCCCATCAGGAGAACACTGTAGTGATTTTCCTCTTAATACATATGGCAAGTGATTGCAGCATGCTGCCGTGCAGAAGGACTGGGGAGTGCTTGTGCATGAATCGCAAAAGGTTGGTTTGTAGGTGCAGCAGGTATCAAGAAGGCAAATGGAGTGTTGGTCTTCATTGCTAGAGGGATAAGATTTAGGAGCAGGGAGATTCTGCTGCATCTGTGCAAGTCTCTGGTGAGGCCGCATCGGGAGAACTGTGTAGAGTTCTGGTCTCCTTACTTGAGGAAGGATGGACTGGCGTTGGAGGCAGCGCAGAGGAGGTTCACCAGGTTGATTCCAGAGATGAGGGGGTTGCTCTGTGAGGAGAGATTGAATTGTCTGGCACTGGACGGTGGAATTTAGAAGAATGAGAGGGGATCTTATGAAAAAAAAATGGATAAAATTATGAAAGGCATAGATAAGATAGAGGCAGGTAAGTTGATCCCATTGGTGGGGGAGACTAATACTAGGGGACATGGGCTCAAGATTCAGGGGAGTAGATTTAGCACAGAGATGCTTTTCCCAGAGGGCGGTGAATCTGTGAAATTCGCTGGCCATTGAAGCAGTGGAGGTGACCTCAGTAAATATATTTAAGACAAGGTTGGATACATTTCTACATAGTAGGGGAATTAAGGGATATGGGGAAAAGGCAGGTGGGTGGAGCTGAGCCATGACCTCATTGAATAGGGAACAGGCTCGATGGGAGGGATGGTCTACACCTGGTCTTATTTCTATTGTTCTTATGTTCTCCCTTAAATACCAAGCCTGGTTCTGAAACCCAACTTGTCCATTGCTTCGATCATGACGTAACCTAACACAAACTGAATCCAGAAATCAATTCTTTTTGTGTAACATGTCGTCATAATATGCATTGGCCATCATTCCGCTCATGGTGGTGTTGAGAGGCAGGTAATATTAAATCTTCAGGCTGGTGTACCCCTCCACACCCCCTCCCCACCACATGCAACTTTAACAAAAACCATTAGGGCAGCATGCTGGGATCTCCACCTCCCGCACGAGGGTCTGATTTTGACCTCTTGCACCACCTATGTGGAATTTATATGTTCAGATGGGATTCCCACTGGTGCTCCAGTTTCCTGCACTGTAAATTACTGCCTGTGTGGGTAGCAGGAAAACCACAGCCAGGTTTGACAGGGTCACTGGGAGATCTTTTAAATTAAATTTAGATATACAGCCATCCCAAATACATCAATTGACCTACAATCTCGGTACGTTTTGAAGAGAGGGAGGAAGCCAGATGACCAGGAGGAAACCCATGCAGACATGAGGAGAGAGTACAAACCCCTTTCAGTGGGTGCGGGATTCGAACCCAGGTCGCTGGCACTGTAACAGCGTCGCGCTAACCATGCTGCCCCAAATAAGAAGGCAGGATGGGTTTGATTGCATAAACTCATTCACCTAAACTAGCTCCTGCCAACACGAGAACTAATAAATGCATGCAACGAGGAATTACCTTTTTTTTCGAACATACAAGATCCCAAGGGAGGCCTGACTGTGCAGACATTTACCATTTCCACTAATGCAGCAAGTCATAAAGTAGGGAACGTTGTGACCAAAATAAGGGGCATGAAATGTCTCAGCGGGTAGTGAATTCCTGGAATTCTCTCCCCACTGAGGGCCCTAGAGGTCAATTCAATACATTCAAGGCTAAGATAAATATGTGGATGAAAAGGTCAAGGAATTGAGGGTTGTGGGGAGGTGATGAAGGGCTCAGACCCCGAAGCACTGGTTAACCTTCACTTCCAATAACTGCAATAACTGCTGCGTGACCTGCTGAGTTTCTCCTGCTCGCTTGACCCCAGCCTTTGCAGGATTTCTTGTTTAAACAGGAGCGTTGATCATGTTGATCATTGCGGGGGGTGGGGGGGGGTCTGAAATCATAGCAGGCTGGGTTTGTAGGGTGGGTTGTGGTGTGGGGTAAATGGCCTGCTCCTGCTTTAGTGGATTAACATATTGAGTGAGAGTGAATGGCAGCAGGGAGTTCTGACATCTCCCATCTGGTGTCCACTGATAATATCCACCTCCCTAAAGTAATTGAGTAAAACTTGAAAGTCCGCAAACAACTCTGGAGAAGCTCAGCCGGTCGAACAGTGTCC
Source organism: Narcine bancroftii (assembly GCF_036971445.1). Classification (NCBI taxonomy): domain Eukaryota; kingdom Metazoa; phylum Chordata; class Chondrichthyes; order Torpediniformes; family Narcinidae; genus Narcine; species Narcine bancroftii. The sequence continues at coordinate 256,591,884 of NC_091471.1, forward strand.
TTTACACAGCAAAGATAAAGATACATCACCAATGTTTTGGGCTTGATCCCTTCATCCAGGTTTGAGCAAAATATAAGCCTGAACAAAATGGTGGGAGTGAGGGAGGGGCAGGGGGAGGAGCATGGTCCCACAGGAAGGAGGTAATAGGTGGATAGGGGAGGGAGGGCACAGCAGGAAATGGGGGAGGGTGGATAGCTCTGTGAATGAAGAGGGAAGGGGGTGAGAGCCAGAGGAAAGATAAAGGGATGGAGAAGGGAGGGAGAATGGAGAGTGGGCCGGCAGAAGCTGGAGAAGTCAATGTTAATGCCATCACAGTTGGAGAGCACTGTGGAAAATTAGGTGTTGGTCCTCCATCTTATGGGTGGTCTTGGTTTGGCAGACATGTCATTGCGGAAGTGGGGTGTAGAATTGATATGAGTGGCCACCGAAAGACCCCTGTCAGACGGAGCAGGGACTCTCAGCGAAGCGATCTCCCAGTCTGTGTCCAGTCTCTCCAATGTAGAGGAGGCCACAATGGCTGTGGGGGAAGGTAGCAAGGGGGCGATTGGAGGGAAGGGATGAATGTGTCATGGAGGGAGCGGTCCCTATGGAAGGTGGAGAGTAGAATCTGTTTCTGGTGGAGGATGGAGGGATCATGTTGTGGGTGGTTCAGTTGAAAGTGTTCAGACAGGAGCGATCCCACCTGTGGTCAGGTCAGGAGGTCTAAACTCCAGCGAGCACCTGAGCATGAAGTGGTTGTTCCAGATGTATAGCTGGGTGCCCCTTGCTCCTCCCCCCCCCCCACTATTTCATTCAACTGCCTGCCCTCATTTTGCACACACCTTGAAGGGCTCAAGCTCCAAATCTTGCTTATGTATCTTTATCTGTGCTACATGATGTACACTGTTTGACCATGAGTCTCTCCAGCATTGTGTTTTCACTCAATGGGTTAGAGGTAGGGTGCATGTCTGTCAGCCCTCCCCTCCCCAGGCAGTTGGGTCAAAGATCGGGGCCTGGCTGACCCCATCCAAGGCCCAGTGATTGGTCAGAATACCAGCTCATGATTGGATGGTCATCGCAAGCTCACACAGCCTGGCTAATGTGTGTGGAAACGGTGCAGCTCTGCCCAACCTGCCTGACGACTGACGGCTCTCTCTCTCTTGTGTGTGTCTCTCTCTCCACCCCCCCACCCGTCCTTTTCCCTGAAGTATTCGTCTGCCCTGGGACCCTGCGCCGAGTCTTTGAACCCACCAATGTCTTCGAGTCGGAGCACGAAGCGGGTGCCTGGTGCAAGGACCCGCTGCAGGCCGGCGACCGCATCTACTCCATGCCCTGGATCCCATACCGCACCGACACGCTGACCGAGTATGGCTCGTGGGAGGACTACACAGCCGGCCGCCCCACCACCTCCTACCGCCTGCCTCACCGCGTCGACGGCACTGGCTTCGTTGTCTACGATGGCGCCGTCTTCTTCAACAAGGAGCGCACGCGCAACGTGGTCAAGTTTGACTTGCGCACACGCATCAAGAGCGGGGAAGCCATCATCGGTGGGGCCAACTACCACGACACCTCCCCCTATCGGTGGGGCGGCAAGACGGACATTGACCTGGCGGTGGATGAGAATGGCCTGTGGGCTATCTATGCCACCGAGCAGAACAACGGCAAGTTGGTGGTGAGCCAGCTCAACCCGTACACGCTGCGATTCGAGGGCACCTGGGAGACAGTGTACGACAAGCGCTCAGCCTCCAATGCCTTCATGGTGTGTGGCGTCCTCTACGCTGTGCGCTCCGTGTCCAAGGAGGATGACAGTGAGGCCATAGGCAACACCATCGACTTCGCCTTCAACACCAACCTGAACCGTGAGGAGCCCGTCTCCATCACCTTCCCCAACCCCTACCAGTACATCTCGTCCGTCGACTACAACCCACGGGACAACCAGCTCTATGTCTGGAACAACCACTTCGTGCTGAGGTACTCGCTGGAGTTTGGACCTCCTGACCCGACAACAGGTAGGACCGTGTCTGAGCACCTCCACCCCATTTGCTTGCTGACATGTCTATCCATGCTTTCATGCACTGCCAGACTGAAACCACCTCAAAATTGGGGAAGCAACACTTCATCTTCTGTCTGGGCACCCTCCAACCAGGTAGCATTAACGTTTCTGTTAAATACCCCCCCCACCCCCAGCTCTCTCTCTCTCTCTCTCTCTCTCTCTCTCTCTCTCTCTCTCTCTCTCTCTCTCTCTCTCTCCCTTTCGCACAGACATAATCAATTCTCACCTCTCCCCTGATCATATTCAATTAACACGTCTTGTTGGTTGGACTCCTCCCCCAGCCAGCACCAGTATTCTGAGATTTTCTCTTTTTAGCACATTCTGCTTATCCCTTGAAGAAGTGTTCAAGCTTGAAACCTCAGCAATGTATCTTTGTCTCCCATGGGTGCTGAACGACCAACTGGGTTCATCTAGAAGTTCAGTGTGTTTGTACTTCCAACGGAGTCACCTACAATGTGATATCTCCACCAAACCCATCTTCCCCTCTCTGCGGTCCGTAGGGACCAGTCCCTTGTCCACTCGACCCTTCCCACTAATCGTTCCCTTGCTATCTACTCCTGTGGTAGCAGGAAGTGCCACACCTCCCCACCCCCCCCCAAGCATCTACAGCATTCAGTGCTCCCTTTGTGGCCTTCTCTCCAACAGATGACTAGATGCAGACCGCTTCACTGAGTACCTGACCGCATCAGTGACACAGACCTCCCAGTGTCCAACCATTTCAATTCAGTGCCCGCTCCCACTCCATGGCCTCGTACACTGTCAAACCAAGACCACCCCTCAATCGGAGGAGCAACATTTAATATTCCATCTGGGCATGCTCCAACCTGATTGCATTAACATCGACCTCCAGTTTCTTATGGCGCATTCTTCCTCTCTTCCCCATTCCCTTTGTCTCCTTTCCTCCCTCTCTCCAAACCCCCCCCCTTCCTTCCCCATTTATAACAGAGATGAGGGGAAATTTCTTTAGCCAGAGGGCCGTGGTTTGTGGAATTTGTTGTGGAGGCAGGATCATTGGGGGAGATTGATAGGTATCTAATTAGTCAAGGTATCAAGGGATATTGGGAAAAGGCTGGAACTTGGAATGAGCTGCGATAACAGTTTACCTCAGGGATGATTTGTGGGCTTGATGGGCTGAATGGCCTACTTCTGCTCCTTTATCTTGTGATTCACAGAGCCACCCCCCCCCACCCCCGCTTGCTGCTGTGCCCTCCCTCCCTTATCCACCTACTACGTCCTGTCTATGGGACTGTGCTCTTCCCCCCTGCCCCTCCCTCCCACCATTTTGCCCGGGCGCCTGTCTACATTTTGCACCTAGCTTGAGGTAGGGCTCGAGCCTGAAATGTTGGTTCTGCATCTTTAGCGTTGCTACAAGTACACAGTGCGACCTAGTGAGTTTCCCCAGCTTTGTGAGTTACTACACTCGCATTGTCTGCAGACTTTTTTCTTTCACTCTGTCTGCAGTAATGACTGTTTGCAAATGTGGATTTGGTCAGCCTTTGCAACTTGGGCCAGGATAAGGCCATGGATTGTGTTGGTTTGCAAACCTTCCAATGCCCTTTACACTTATTTTAATGGATTTTTCACTCCCTTAGTTTTTTTTTAAATACATATTTCCAATGGGATGTTGCTAATTAGAGGATGTTTGCGACATATCAAGGACATCCCTGATTTTTTTTAATATAACAAAATTTTGCATATACCATTGCACCTGTTTGGTGTGTGGGAGGTGTTGACAGGAAGTAGAACATTTCTGGAATCTGGGGTGGTTATTAGGAGGGAGATGTGATATGGGAAAATCCATCTGTGAAGCGACTGCCTGAGAGGATTGGTGTCGGGTGGGCGAGAGCGAGGAGTGTGGTGGCTCGTTGCTGGGATGTGAGGTTCAGGACTATACCCTGAGTGGCCACCAACTCGAGGCCTGTATTTGAGTTTGTTTGAGCTGTGGGCTGGGGGGAGAGCTGAAGAGGGGGAGGCAGCAGCTTCCCGGGCGTTGAAGAAGGACACCGCAGGATCCGGAGAGTGTTTCCTTCCACAAGAGGAGCAGCTGCTCTGGACCCCCAGATTTTACCTTGGTGGTCTTAAGCCCCACCTCTCAGGGCAACACCTCACACACCCCCCTTAGTCAGACTCTGCTCCAAGCCATGGATTATTTCAGTTTTGGGGGGCACCAGCAGGGAGTAAGGACTCCCACTGGGATCACCGCACTACACTCTAAGCCAGTCATTCTCAACAGCTTTTTTTTGGCCCTGCCCAAAATTTATAGGCCCCGGCCTCTCAGGTCATTATCGTCTGATCGTAAAAGTACAACCCAACGAAACAGTATTCTCCAGTCCTTGGTGCAAACATGCAGACACACAACCAGGCTGGCAGAAAGCAGAGAGTTGGAATACAGGGATCACATTCTGGTTGACTGCCAGTTGCTAGTGGTGTTCCACACAGGTCAGTTTTAGTGGCCACTTCTTTTTATATTGTAATTAATCATTTAGATGATGGAATGAATGGCTTTGTGGCCACATTTGGAGATGATAAGAAGGTAGGTAGGAGAGCAGGTAGTTGTTGAAGAAACAGGGAGGCTGCAGAAGGACTTGGACAGATTAGGATAACGGGCAGAGAGGTGGCAAATGAGATACAATGTCGGAAAGGGTAAGGTCATGCACTTTGGTTGAAAAAATAAATGGACAAACTATTTTCTAAATGGGGAGAAAATTGAAAATCCCCAGGTGCAAAGGGACCTGGAAGTCCTCTTGCAGGATGGCCTGAAGGTAAAGTTAAATGTTAAGTTGGTGGTGAAGAAGGCAGATGTGATTCTGGCCTTCATTTCAAGAGGAATAGGATAGAAGAGCAGAGATGTGATGTCAAGGCTTGATAAGACACTGGTGAGACCTCACGTGGAGGATTGTGAGCAGTTCTGGGCTCTTCATTTAAGAAGGGAAGTGCTGACGTTGGAGAGGGTTCAGAGGAGGTTCACTAGGATGATTTCGGGGTTGAGGATCATTTGACAGCTCTTGGCCTGAACGTTAGAATTTAGGAGAATGAATGGGAATCTTAGTGAAATAGTTTGCATGTTGAAAAAGATGGGCAGAGTCATTATAGAAAGGTTGTTTCTCATGATGGGAGAGTCTAGGACAAGAGGGCACGACTTCAAGATTGAAGGGTATCTGCTTAGAACAGAGATGTGAAAGAATTTCTTCAACCAGAGGGTGATAAATCACAGGTGGATGTGGAGGCCAGACCATTGGGTGTATTTAAGGCAGAGATTGATAGGTTCTTGATAAGCCAGGGGCATCAAACTTTATGGGAAAAAGGCTGGGAAGTGGGGCTGAGTATGTAAATGAATCAGCCCAGGATTGAATGGTGGGCCAGACTTGAGGGGCTGAATAGCCTAATTCTGCCCCTATGTCTTTAAGCTTGTTGGCACATGTTTTCACACTCTTCAATGGGCATCTAGAGGGTGATGGGTCCTTCAGTATGTTGGCTGTCTTTCCTTGGCAATGGGAGATGTAGTGGGGAGGAAGTATGCATTGTGTTCTGAACTGCATTCACTACCCTCTGCAGTTAGATTTCCAACCTTGAGCAGAGCAGTTCCTGTTCCATGCTCTCTCTTCAGATGTCAAATTGTATCCTTATCTTTCCTTGAGTTTGCAGTCATCATCCTCATTCTCTCTTGTATGAACATTCTTATCCAGTTCTGTTTATTTCCACTATATGGCCATTAAAGATGTTCTAGCTTTAATTTCTTTCTGGGAATGTACTTGGGACTGAGCCACTTATCCTAGACTCCCCAGCCTTGGAACTGTTTAGTGTAGCAGTATTGATCTGTATGGTCAAAGTTTTGGTCATTGGTTGCATTCCTCCAAGACGTGGATGATGGGATTTGACTGCGGTCATCTCATGGGCTGGCTCCTTTTGCCAGAATGAAGGTAACTTCATCCAAGGCAAATCAAAGTGAGAAGTGGTGACCAGGTTCCTAGTCTGTGGCAGTAACCGCTTCCTTCATTTTGGTAATGATAGACAATGGATAGACATAGAACATAAACGGGGTGTGATTGTCTTTAGAATTTGCTTGCTTTTGAGTGGACAAGGTAATATTTGGGCAGCATTCTGTTCAATATATATGTCAATGTCACATCAGATTCAGATATATTGTCAGAGAACATACATCACATAAAACTCTGAGGTTCCTTTTCAATTTTAATTTTTTTAATTTGAATGTTAAATTTTTTAAATTTTTAATTTTGACATACGTCACGGTAACAAGGCCATTTCGGCCCACAAGCATGTGGAGTCCAATTTACACCCAATTAACCTACACTCCCCATTATATTTTGAACAGAGGGAGGAAACTGGAGCCCCAGGGAAAAACCCACTCAGACACAGGGAGAGCTTACAAACTCCTTCCAGACAGCCCAGGATTCGAACCACTGGCACTGTAAAAGTGTTGCGCTAATCACTATGCCAAACTGTGCCACCCCTGCAGGTGAGGCAGAATCACCACTTAGAGGTACAGAATAATGCAAAAAAAAAACTGACTCAATGTGCACATGTAAACAAATGCATATAAATGTAAACAAACTGTGCAATACAGAGAGAGAGAGAGAGATAAATCAATAAAATGCAAAATGAGGAGTCTTTAAATGAGTCTCTGGTTGAGTTTGTCGTTGGGGAGTCTGACGGTGGAGGGGGAGCAGCTGTTCCTGAACCTGGAGGTGCGAGTCTTGTGGCACCGATACTTCTTACCTGATGGCAGCAGCGAGAACAGAGCGTGGGCTCGGTTGTGTGGGACTTTGATGATCACTGCTGCCCTCCGACGGCAGCGTTCCCTGTAGATTTTTTGATGGCAGGCAGGGTTTTGCTTGCGATGTCCTGGACCATGTCCACTACCTTTTGCAGGGCTTTACACTCAGGGGTATTGGTATCCCCATACCAGACCAAGATGCAGCCGATCAGTGGATTTTCCACCACACCTCTGTAGAAATTTGCCAGTGTTTCCAATATCAGACCAAGCCTTCACAAACTCCTGAGGAAGTAGAGGCATTGATATGCTTTCTTCATGATGCCATTAGTGTGTGGGGTCCAGGAAATATTCTCCAAGATAGTGATTCCGAGGAGTCACCCTCTATTCTGTTTCTATTGTTCTGGCAAATAGAAGAAACATAGAAAATAGAAGCAGGAGAAGGCCATTCAGCCCTTTGATTTGATCATTCAACACAATAATGGTCAATCACGTCTTCAGTACCGGGGGGGTGGGCGGGGGGGGGGACACGACAGCTTGTTTATAAAACCACCCACCACTACTTTTCAAGGACCAGGATTTTTCTCTCTCTCTCTCACCCTGGGACACAGCGGATACTGTGCATGCGCTATACTGGAGCGGCGACCAGCAGGCCACCTCTAATACATTTTTGATATGATCTTGCGGGCCAAATATAATTATATCGTGGGCCAAATTTGGCCCGCGGGCCAGAGTTTGACATGTGTGGTGTAGAGCATTCTGGCTGGTCACATCCCTGTTTGGTATAAAGGTTCCAACACTCAGGACAAGAAAAAAAAAGTCCAGATGATTGTTAACTCAGCCTGCAATATCACAGGTACCAGACTTCACTCCATCGAGGACATCTACAAGAGATGGTGTCTTCAGAAAGCAGCCTCTATCCTTAAGGACCCCCACCTCCCAGGCTGTGTCCTCTTCACTCTGCTACCATCGGGGATAGGGTACAGGAGCCTAAAGACAAGCCCTCAGCGGCACAAGGACGGCTTCTTCTCTGCTGCCATCAGATTCCTGAATGATCGATGAACCACAGACACGGCCCGACTTTGTCTTTTCTTTTTTTTGCACTGTTCTTATTTATTTTGTAACATAGTCTAACATTTTCTAATGTTTACACTGTGATCCTGCCACAAAACAATTTTGTGACATGTTCATGGCAATAAATTCTGATTCTGGATGCTGTTGACCTGCTGAGTTCCTCCAGCAGTTCTTTCCCTGAGATTGTAGCAGTGGGAATCTTTGCACTTCTCAAATTAAAAAATTGCCTGCACAAACTGCAGAGATCAGAATTCACATCCCACCCAACAGCTGTGGGATTTAAATACAATTAAGAATCAAAAATTTGGGCTGGAAAAGTAAACAGTTCTTTACTCATGGCCACAACATTTTCAATTGTTGGTGAGAAAAATAATCCCAGTTAATTGTGTCCATCGAGGAACAATATCTACCGTTTGGATCCTGCCTGCCTTATTTGTGACCCAGGTTGGAAAATGATACGGCAGACGTTCTATGACTGCCACCAAGGTTCGCACGTGGAGGCTGATCATCTGGCATCGACAAATTCGTCCAGGACTGTGAATAACTTTGCCCAGCCAACCTTGCAAAGTCATTCTCATAGACAGCTGGGGCCCTGGGTCTAAATTGGGTTAGCTGTCCTACACTAGTTGATCAACAGTGGCTACGTAGTCAGACATGCAGCTTTGTAATTTACAGCCAGGGTTCCTTCATGGAGTCTATGCTGGTGGACCCTGTGAGACCGGCTGAGTTCCTCCATGTGTTTTCACTACAATCACAGGACCTGCAGACTTTCATGTTTCACTCCTGGTGAATATTGACCCACAAGAGATGGTGTAGCAGTGGTTTACAGAGAAGAACGATATTTCTTGGTCCTCAACATTGACCCCAGAAGACTCATCATGCCGGATCGATTCTGAAATCAGAGGTGCAGGGGAACTTGAGAGTCCTCATACATGATTCATAGAACATCAAACAATACAGCACAGCGCAGGCCCTTTGGCCCCTCAATGTTGTGCTGACCTGTATATTCCTTCCTTTAAAAAAAAGTACTAAACCCTCCCCACCCTGTAACCCTCTATTTTTCTTCCATCCATGTGTCTGTCCAAGAGTCTCTTAAATGCCCCCAATGTTTCAGCCTCCACCATCATCACCGGCACCCACAGTTCTCTATCTTTAAAAGAAAAACTTACCACTGATGTTCCCTGATTAACTTCAGAGTCGGTGGTAAGGAAGGCAGATGTGAAGCTTGAATTTATTTCGAGAGAATACATCTTCCAATGAGAGTAATGGTAAAAATAACCAGTTCATATCCCTGTGGTAAGAGTGTTCACATTGAGGACATCCTCGACCACAGTCAACTTTAGTGTTACATTTATTGAGGTGCAGTCAGCATGTTTTGCTTTGCAAGCAGTCCTGCTTGTCAACTCATACATAGTATAGCATGAAAAACAGTATTGAGTACAGATTTACAGAGAGAGAGAGAGAGAGAGAGAGCACAGTTGGTGTAGAGCAAAGGCAAACATTATTCTACTGGTGTGAGAGCAGGGAGTGGAGACGATGCTCCCCCATGGGGTCCAACTGCTATCAGCTCCATACAGGCCTTGGACATCCTTTTAATGGCGCTAATGGTGATTTTTAAAATTTCGTGACCAAGATGGCAGTGCCTGTGATCGGCGGCAGGCGCAAGGGGTTTCAGACTCCAGGGAAGCAGAGTACTGGCTCAGGCAACCAGAAAATGGGGAGACCACCCCTCCCCCCCATTTGAGAAGGAGAAGCAGAGGAGACAACTCATGGGGCGGTAACCACGGCGGTGGACCAGTGAGGGGTTCTGCGGCTGAAGAAACCCACAGATGGCGGGCTGTAAGCGAATCGAGGCTGCTGGTGACTGAATTCGGGGGATTCGCACCAGGCTGTGGCAGCTTAAGACTGGCTGAATGGCCACCAGGTTTTGGAACAGGAAGGTGAGAGGTTGCCAAGGGCTCTGATTGTGTCCGAGGTTGGGATCTGGAGCTCGGTCTGGTTTGGACTGGACTCAGTGAGGCTGCAGTAACACTGGAGGCGAATCTATGGATGCTCAGTAACTCTGAGGGGACCTTCTTTTGCCTCTCTTTCTCTGACTGTAAGAGGCGCTTCAGGCAATTTCTGCCGATGGCAAATCTGTTTGCCTTACAGCAGGCAAAAGCAAGGTCTGTGTAATATTATGCTGCTTTTATTACATGACAATAAAGGGAATGCCTTACCCACAGGAAAAAGAATCTCAGGGTTCTATGTGATGTGAGCACTCTGACAATAGATCTCAAATCTGAAATTAGAAAATTACCTTCTCCAAAAAGAAAGATAGAGACTTGTGTATGACATTCAACGACTTTGCCATGGTGTTCCCCACAGTCAAAAACCTTTGGCCTAAAACTCAACTGGACCAGCCTCTCACATGCACTACAAGATAGGTTATGCCCTGAAATTTGCTGCTGCAGATGTACAAAAGACAGCCTAAGTCTTTCTACCACAAGACACAAGTCAGGCGTGTGTAATAATGCTGCCCACTTGTCTCAGTGAGTGCATTTCCAGAAATATCCGAGAAGTTCAACACTATCCAGGACAAACTCCCCATTAATCGTCTAAGCTTCTCCAGATGCCACATTGTGTACTGTCTATAAAATGCCCTGTAATGACTTGCTTAGGCTACTCCCATCAGCGTCTCCCAGACTCCAGTAGGAAGGTTGTAGTTCACTTCCAAATCGCAAACAATGTAAATTCTTTCCAGCATCACTGTGAGGGTATCTTTACCAGAATGACTGCAGTGGTTCAAGAAGGCAGCTCTCCTTCACCTTATCGCAGCAATGAATCCAGGCCTTGCCATCAATATCTAGGGTCAGTTGGAGAGATGGAGAGAGCAAGAGATAGAGAGAGCGAGAGATGGAGAGGGCGAAAGGGAAATGGGGTTGGAGACGGGGAGCAATAAGTATTGAACTGATAAAAATTAAGATTTTCTGTCATTCTCAAGATGTTCACAGCTTGAAAATACCGTACCATTCAGTAGAGTGGCTGTTATTAGACAAACAAGGTTTAATTTCCTTTATTGTCATGTGTTGAATTGTAAAAAAGATGTTTACATCGTTTGCCCTTAAAAGGCACACAGAAAGGTACCACTAAGTCTGCTACAGTCACCAAGGAAAGAATAAAACAAGAGAGTGCCTTGAGAGAGGCTCAGTGTCTGTGGATCGCGCCGCCTCCTCCTATGCAATTGTCTCCTGTGCTCCTGCAATCCCTTAAGTCACATGACATCTTATCTATTCCAGCAGTGGAACTGAGCTTCAGGCAGCCAAATCACCCTCCTCCATCACTGGTTCCAATTAAGAAGCATTAAACATGCGAGATCCTTTGGGAGGCCTGTTCACCATTGGCACCCTCACAAATCCAGTCCCATGAGCCGGCCTCCAGCAGCCTGAAGCCCGGTGAATCTCTTGACCGCTGGCCCACTGCTGTTGTCCTCTCCCAGGCTTCTCCAGCTCTGGTTGGGGTGGGGGGGGGAATGTTGCTCTCCCATTCTGATGCCCTTTAACAGCTTCATCAACAACTTGCTTTCCAGCAGAGCCCGTAACCCTCACGACCTGGGCTGCCAAGCATGGGTGCCACCATCTTGGGTGCAGAGGCTCCTTGCCTTCTCCGATGCTTGGGAAAATAATAACTATTTAAAACCATTGGCGCAGCGGCTGGGCAGCAGGACCCTGCCGTAACAAGGACGAGCACTGGCCGAAAACATTCCTCCAGCAAGCAGAATGCAGATTGTGCCAGCGTTGCTGAGAAATGTAAATTCAAGTAATTACATCTGGAATAGAAAGCTAATATCCTTAATGGTGACAATGAAACTATTAAATTGTCATAAAGATGCAGCTGCTTCACTAAATGTCCTTTAGAAGAGATGAATCCTTTGCTGGGATGGCGGATGTGAGTGCAAATCCACTAATGTAGTCGACTCAATCAAGGATGAACAAAGGCTGGCCTTTTCAGTGATGTCGACACCCTGTGAAAGAATGCCAAAATACACAGCCCACGTATCCATTGAAACTTTTGTTATTTTGCTTGGATTGTCTTCCAGTCTTTTTTATTTTCCAAGCCATCATTTTGGAACACAGATTACAAATCAGTCTTCAGTAATGCACAGGACGAAAGAAGTGGGACTGGTGTCAAGTCAGGGTTTGGTAATGTGTGTCCTTGCTGTCAAGGGAGCGTAACAGAGATTCACCGGAATGATTCTGAGGATAAAAGCAGTGATTGCCAGAAATGTTCAGCAGGTCAGTCAGTATCTGTGGAGAGAGAGAAACAGCTGACAGTTCAGAGAGAAAGCAAAGTAAAAATACAATGCTGGAGAAACTCAGCAGGTCAAACAGTGCACTTAAACAATAAAATTAAAGATATATAACCAACGTTTCAGGCTTGAGCCCTTCATCCAGGTTTGAGCAAAATGTAGTCAGACGATTGAACAAAATGGTGTAGGGGGAAGGGGAAGAAGCAGGGGGGCACAGTCCCATAGGGAGGAGGTGGATAAGCGAGGGTGGGAACACTAGCAAACAGTGAGGGGAGGGGGTGGCTCTGTGAATGGAGAGGAAAGGGGGTGGAGAGCTGGAGGAAAGATAGAGGGATGGGGAAAGAGAGGGAGAAGGAGGTAAGCTATCAGAAATTGGAGGTGGATGCATGGGAGTCATCTACTGCATTCGGTGCTCCCGTTGCGGCTTCTCTACGTTGGAGGGCGCAGACTGGGAGATCACTTCATCCGCATCAATGACCGAGATCTCCCATTGGCCATCCGCTTCAATTCTGTTCCCCACTCCCGCGCTGACATGCTTGTCCCTGGCATCATGTAATGTCTGACCAAGACCACCCTTAAATTGTCGGAGTGGCACTTGATTTTCCATCTGGGCCCTCTTCAACTGGATGGCATTAACATCGACTTCTCCGGTGTCTGCCGGCCCACTCTTCGTCTTCTCCCTCCCTTCCCCACCCCTCTGTCTCCTTTCCTCCAGCTCTCCAGCCCCTTCCCTCCCCATTCACAGAGCTGTTTGCCCCCCCCCCCCCACCCCGGTGTGCCCTCCCTCCCTTATCCACCTGCCTGTGGGACTCTGTTCCTCCCCCAGTTTTGTTCAAGCGCCTGGGTACATTTTGTTTATACCTTGATGAAGGGCTCAAGCCCGAAAACCTTAGTTATGCATGCATCTTTAGCCTTGCTAGTTTAACCTGCTGAGTTTCTCCATCATTTGTGTTTTTAACGACAAAATGCAGAACTGCAGGACCTGTCCAGCAAATCAAGTCAGGCTAACAGAGAGAGAGAAAACTTGAGTCAAGATCTGGAGTTTAAAATACACCATCGAGTCCAGTGTTGCATTCTTAGCCTTTACATCTAGGTAGTGAACCTAGAAAAAAAAAGCCTTGCATAAACGAGCTGTACTGTGACAAATCAAAAGGGATTTAACATTGTTCACGAGATTGGTGACTGGGATGTTGGTGTACTGTATGAGGAGAGTTTATCTCATTTAGTTTCTCTTAACTAAGATTGAAAGTAAGAGGGTTTTTCATATTTTTATTTTCTATTTTTTTCAATAGAAAAGTTGAATTTCAGCACATAGGGCTTTCCAGGAACAACCATCAGGTCTATTCCCCGCAGCCCTTAATTTCCAATATGCTTATTAACTCCCTCTTCCCTTCCAACACATTTAGTAACTCTCTCAGACTGTCCAGCCACCAACCACTTATGTTGGTGGTCATTTTGCCAATAACATCAAACAGGAAACTGCGACACTTGTGGGGAAAACCCATGCATTCACTGGGAGAATCTACAAACTCCACACAACCAGCGCCGGTGCTCAGCACGGAGCTGAGCTCGCGGGAGCTGTGTGGCAGCGGCCCCACCACTCTCAGCTGGCGCATCACTCGCCAGGCAGTTGAGGAGATTTTGAGAAGGATGGGCCCTGCAAAAGGTAGTGAATGCAGCTCAGGATGTCACAGGCAAAACCCCACCTCACCATCGAGAACATCTACGGGGAATGCCGGCGTCGGAGAGCAGCAGTCAAGGATCCACTCCACCCAGCGCACGCTCTGTTCCCGCTGCTGCCATCAGGAAAGAGGTATCGGTACCACAAGACTCGCACCACCAGGTTCAGGAACAGCTGCTCGCCCTCCACCATCAGACTCCTCAACAACAAACTCAATCGGGGACTCACTTAAGGACTCTTATTGTACATTTTATTGATTTTTTTCCTTTCTCTATTGCACAGTCAGTATGTTTACATTACCTTATTTGTTTACATGTGTACATTGAGTAAAGTTTTTTTTACACTACCAGTAAGTGGTAAATCTGCCTCACTTGCAGATGAAAGAATCTCAGGGTTATATGTAATGTGACAATAAATCTGAATTCTAACATTCTGACAGAGCTCAACTGGCTGGAAGCAGGGAGGATACTTCCCTACCTGAGGTGTCTGGAATGAAGGCTTGTAGTGTCAGGTGATAGGATAGGAGATTTCAATTGAGATGAGGAAAATATCTTGAGAGGTTGGTGAGCCAGTGGAATTCCCTAGCACAGAAGGACATCGCCTCCAGGTTGTTAAATACACTTAAAAAGGGGCCTGATGCATTTCTAGACACAAGAGGCATCAAGGCTATGGTTACAGAGCATCGTCATGGTACTGAGGTAGAGGAGAGAGAGAGTACCAGTTTTGGGGTGTGTGTGGGAGTGTGTGTGTGTGTGTGTGTTTTGGTGTGTGTGGGTGCCTTGGTGTGTGGTTTTATGTGCGCGTGTGTGTGTGTGTGGGTGGGGTTGTGTGTGGGGGGTGTGTGTGTGTGGGAGTGTGTGTGTGGGTGTGGTGGCTGTGGAGCCGGGCCGTTGGGTGTATTTAAGGCAGAGATCGATAGGTCGGGACCTAAAAGGTTATGGGGACAAGAAAGAGCAATGGGGTTGAGTGGGAGAATGATGGAATGGCAAAGTGGACTTAATGGGCCAAATAGCCTACTTATAGGGAAGAAAACGTATCTTGAAATTACATTGTGAAGGCTTCTTTAAACTTCAGGGAGTTTAAATGTGGCCACCTGCTCAGGATCTGAGCTTCCTGAACATTGCAGCACTGCAATCCCTTTAGGAAGAGGAGTTAATGCAGCATCTTTTTCAGTGGCACCAGTGGGCAAGTAGGAGCGATGCCACTGGCATCCTGACAGACATTAGTTCCTCAAACCACTCAAATTAAACTGAAGGAATCTTCTTTCTTTGGGCTCAGTTTTATTCTGGGTAAATCAGAGTCTCTCTGATGATGGCCCTTCATAGATCTGGATCTCTGCAGCTGAATTTGCTCTGCCCTCCTCCTCTAGGCACAAGTAAATGCAGTAGGTGCTGTGATCTTGATGGTATGGTCTCTCATCTCTACCTACAATTAGCTGAACTACTAGACAAATGGTTTTAACCAGCATGGTTAAGTCATTTCTCTCAGTGATTCTAATTTCAGGGATTTGACAACATGGTACACGCAGACACAATCTGCGGTCGTGTTACTTTGCAGATGCTATCATTTGGAGGCAGTGTCTTCTGAGTCTCCATCTGGTTCCTTGAGGATCTTGTGCCAGTGTTCCAGAAATAATGAAGGATGCCCACTTTGCTGTGCCACCTGAAAGTTATCCCTGAGCTAACATCCCTCCAATGGACAGTAAAACTCCTGGTATTCGGCACCTATTGGGATAGATATGTGCATTTTCCGGTTGCTAGAGGATGTGCGAGGTGGGATTGGTTGTTTGTGGCTTCTGGTTGCTGGAGTGCAGGGTAACAGGGGTTTTACTGCATTTCCTCGTCATTATTGTGCCACTGTTTGTTGGGGGGGGGGGGGGGGGGGGGAGCTTTCAATTTGGTTTCCTGATGGCTCTGACACATCGGGGTGCCCTGATTTTCTGAAAGGCTATCTCTCTTAATATTGGGCCACACCTTTAACATCCATTCATGACCTGACCTGTGAGTAGCTATCTATACCTTTCATTCGCAATTTGTCGATATCTGATCATCCAAAAGATCAGATTTCAGATTTTAGATTTATTGTCAGAGCACATACATGACATCAATTACATCTCTGAGATGCTTTTTCCTGTAGTTGCAAATCAAAAACTGTACACAGTGAATACATGTACACAAATAAAGAACTATAAACAGATAACGAATATAAACAAACTGACTGCAATCATATCTCTCCATTTGTCACGATCTCTGACTCTCCAAATTGTAGTTGTTTCCATCCCTGTTCTCCTTCGGCGAAGACTCCATCTTTGAGCTGAGGTCGTGGTCGATGTTGAGTTCATGATTATACAAAGGAAAAATACTGAAGTGGTTTTCCGTTGCTGCCTTCAGCTGCAGTGTCCATACTGGACGGGTAAACCTTGGTCACTGATCTGCAGATTCATCTGCCCAGCGTTTTTAGTTTTACAACCATAAATCCCAATTTGTAGAATCTGCATGTAAAAACCATCCACCATCTGCAATCCACAGCTTGACGTGACCCTTGATTGGGAGGCTAAACAGGTGCTACACCTTGCTCAAGGTTATCAGATGGAAGGAGCACCTCCTTTTGCTGAACAATTCCGCAGCACCAACACTGACTGTGCAATACAGAGAGAATTTTTAAAAATCAATAAAGTGCATGTCAGAGTCCTTAAACGAGTCCCTGACTGAGTTTGTAGTTGAGAAGTCGGATGGCGGAGGGGTAGCAGCTGTTAATGGTGTGAGTGTTTGAAATTATTCCCACTGTCCAAAGCACGTGCAGCTGAGGGCTACAGTCCAGGTACCCTGGGATTTCATATCACAGTTCAGGAGGTATCTTGCACAATTTCACACAAGTAGCTTGAGGAACCTCTTCACTTTTTCACCTTGGTTATCAGGATTTGAACATGATTCCACCTCTTACCCATTCCTAATTCTCCATAGATCTCTCCGCACTCACTGTCTTTGTCCTTTCTCCTTTGTCTCTTGCCCCTCTAAACCTGTCTCCTTCCTCTTGGTCTTATCTTGGTAGTCATTCTCCTCATTCCAGAAATGAGGGGATTAGCCTTTGAGGAGTGATTGAATCGTCTGGGATTGTACTTGCTGGAATTTAGAAGGATGGGAGGGGATCTTGTAGAAGTGTATAGAATTATGAAAGGCATAGATAAGAGTGAGGTAGGTAAGTTGCTTCCATTGGTTGGGAGACTAGAACTAGGGGACATTGCCTCAGGATTCAGGGTAGTAGATTTAGGAAGGAGATGAGGAGGAACTGCTTTTCCCAGAGGGTGGAGAAACTGTGGAATTCACTGTCCGTGGAAGCAGTGGAGGTGACCTCAGTAAATATATTTAAGACAAGGTTGGATAGATTTCTACATAGTAGAAAGGGATATGGGGAAAAGGCAGGTAGATGGTGATGAGATCAGCCATGGTCTACTCCTGCTCCTTTATCCTATCTTCTCCATGTTGCCCCATTCACTTGGTGTCCATGATCTTTCTGTCCTCACTGTAATTCCCGATTCCTTGTCCCTTTGCTTCTGCTGGAATTTGACTCCAAGTTGATGACAATTTCTGTTCACCTCAGCCTTTGGGATGAGATGCAGAGATGTTCTGAACACTGCCCTATAGGGACTGAATGAGTTGGAGACAGCAGCGTTTGGTTAGGTGAACTGCTTCAATACCTCCTTTGGAAAATGGGTATTAAACAGTCACAGGCTCTTTCAGCCCATGAGCCCGTGCCGCCCAATTGCACCCACCACTACGTTTCTGAAGAGTGGGAGGAAACCAGGAGGAACCCACGCGGACACGGGCAGGACATACAAGCACAGGATTCGAACTTCAGTCCCGATCGCTGGCACCGTAACAGCATGACCTAGCCATAAACGCTGTTGTTCAGGTCCACAGCTCCAAGAGTGGACTGGTTGGACTTTTCTGAAGAGGGGCCAATCAAGCAGCCGGCTTCCATACCCTGATGGAAGGGCTCAATCAATCCTGAAATGTTGGTTATGTATCTTTGCGATTATAAAGTGCTGAGTTTTTTCCTCCATTCAAGCAGCTTTTCCCAGCTCGCTCCAAGTACAAGATGAGTCCTCCCTGGCCCTCCCTACATGATACAGGGTTGCTGAGCTAACAACAGTCACTTTCTTGAATAGAACTTTGCCATGCTCAGGTTTCTTCAGTTGCTGTGACAACCAGCCAGCAAAAAAAACCAGGTTGAAACAGATGGAGCATTGGCAGCGCAAAGCCTTCAGAATGCAAACCCATTGCATGTAGGCCTGTTCACTAAAATCACCCCAGCTGTGGAATGAATAATTCACGGCAGTATATTGCTGCTTGAGAGAGGTGGAATTTAAGGGCTAAATAATTCAGGGTTTCACCTCCGTGTCAAAGAGGTGGAGGAGCAGATCTGTGCTGTCTAATCCAGTGAGCTGTGTGCAGTGTTCATGGACTAGAGCCTGTGGAAAGAGCTGTCAAATGGATAAGAAAAAATAATTTTATAATCTATCATCAGATACATGATCGTTCCTGAGCAGTGATCTTTGCGCGTACATGTTCTGAATTTGGATGACGTTACAAACTGGCTCTGTTGTCTCAAGATACTGACTGTGCTCAGCCAAATTCATTACATAAAGTCCACCTTTTACTTCATGACTCAATTGAATCGTGCTTTACGTCAAGCTGCCCTTGTCTCCCACCTGCCATCACCCCCAACCACTGCCTCCCCCCAATCCCAAATCTTTAATGAAAATCAAAACAACTGCAGATGCTGGAAGACTGGAATAAAAATGGAAAATGCGGCAAACCTTTCAGGTCAAATGAATGTTGTGTCTCTGTGTCTCTGTGTCTCTGATGCTGTCAAACCGATTGGAGTTTCCAACGTTTTTGCTTTTTAATCTCGATCATTAAGTACTGAAAATGGGGGTAAAAATGTCCGTGAAATTTTTACTGCCTCTCCCTCTGCCAGACGCTGACGTGCTGCAGTGTCCAGGAGCCTAATTTTAAATTTCTCCATGAGTCCAGAGGGCGGGAGGGGCAACCAGGCCGCTGTGGAGCAAAAGGACGGGTGGCACGGTTAGCGCAAGGCTGCTACAGTGCCAGCGATCGGGACCGGGGTTCGAATCCCACGCTGTCTGTAAGGAGTTTGTACGTTCTCCCCTGTTGGTGGGGGGTTTTCTCCAGGTGCTCCGGCTTCCTCCCACCATTTGAAAGGTACCGGGAGGTTGTAGGTCAATTGGGCAGCATGGGCTCGTGGGTTGAAAGGGCCTGTTACCGTGCTGTATGACTACATTTTTTAAAACTTAGAACAATTGACTGATCAATTCAAGTTCATGGTCATCTGATTAGACAAGTACAACCCAATGAAACAAAGCTTTCCGTTCCTCGGTGCAAAGCACGCGGAACAGACACAACTAGACCTAGCCCATGAACATCCATATGCACGAACACTCACACATAAAAATAAAATAAATAATGCTTTGTGGCTATGAGGCTCTCAGATGGTTGCAGTGAGCAGTTCCTTGGGTCGTTCAGCACTTGGGCCTGTCTCTGGCAAGAGGCCTGTCTCTGGCATGAGGCTGATTCTCAGCCCAGTCGTGCTGAATCTTTTTCCTGATGGGAGCAGCTGAGGGATGCTGTGTGAGTGGGGGGGGGAGGCGGGGGAGAGGGAAGGAGGGAGGGAAGGAGTCCTCCATTATTTTGCGCTCCTCATCAGACAACGATCCAGGTAAATTATGTCGATGGCAGCTGGGGGTGGAGATGCGAGTGCTGCTCCTCATTTTGCAGTATTTGGGGGAAGATGCAGCACTTGGGGATGTGGACAGAGATATTGGGTGAGAGATGGTGATTCAGTGAAGTGGGGGATGTCAAAAACAGGAATGACAGAATTGTAAACTTTGAGGCAATGAAGGTTTGGAGCTGAGCACTTTGTAAGTTCACTTCTATTGTCAGAATACATACAGGATCTCACATACAACCCTGAGATTCTTTATCTTGCGGGCCAGGCTTAAAAACAGTACTCAAGGAAAGATCTGGATACAAAAGAAAGAAACAAAAAAAATTAAGAAAACTGCAGTAGGAAAATAAATATTCAATTATAAATAAGGTGTACAATAAGAATCCTTAAATAAGTCCCTGATTGAGTTTGTCATTGAGGAGTCTGATGGTGGAGGGGGAGAAGCTGTTCCTGAACCTGGCGGTGTACGTCTTGTGGCCCAAATATCTCTTTCCCGGTGGCAGCAGCGAGAACAGAGCATGTGCTGGGTGGCGAGGGTCACTGATAATTGCTGCTGCTCTCCGAAGGCAGCATTCCCTGTAGATGTTCTCGATGGTGGGGAGGCTTTTGCCTGTGCTGTCCTGGGCTGTGTCCATTACCTTTTACAGGGCTTTCCCCTCCGAGCTTAGTTAGTACACTTTCCACTACACATCTGTCGAAGTTTTCCAAGGTTTTCAATGTCACACCGAACCTCCACAAACTCCTGAGGAAGTAGAGGCCCCTGACGTGCTTTCTTCACAACGCCATTCACGTGCTGGGTCCAGGAAAGACCCATTGAGATGTGACTGCCAGGGATTTAAATTTGCTCACCCTGTCCACCTCTAATTTCCCCCAATGATCACTAGATCGTGCACCGCTGGATTTTCCCCTCCTAAACTCCACATACGGTTACATAGGAACATAGGAAGTAGGAACAGGAGTAGGCCAAAAATGGCCCATCAAGCCTGCTCCGCCATTCTATACAATCATGGCTGATCTAATTTATGACCTAACTCCACCTACCTGCCTTCTCCCCATATCCCCTAATTCCTTGGTTTTGGTGACATTGAGGTTGTTATTAGTTTGTTATCCATCTGGTATAAAATTTGTGAAAAAAATCAATGTTCCTATTTGCTTGTTGCTGCCTAAGTCCTCCTGTACAGTACCACCCTATAGTCAGAAGATCGTGTTCCAAAAGGCTTGCAGATGCTGAAAATCTGAGATAAAAACAGAAAAGCCGGAAAGCTCAGCAAGTTGAATAGTATAGGGGAGTTTAGGACAAGAGGCATAACTTCAGGATAAAAAGGCATCAAAACTGGAAAAATGTATTTTGTCAGAGGGTCGTGAGGCTGTGGAACTTGTTGCCATAGTTGGCTGTGGAAGCGAGGTCGTTGGGTGTATTTAAGGACAAGATTGACAGATATTTGGTCAGTCGAGGCCTCAAGGGTCACGAGAGAAGGCTAGGGAGTAGGGCTGAGTGGGAGGATGGAGCAGTTCATGATGGAATGGGCCTATTTCTGCTCCTATATCTTGTGATCTTGTGAGCATCTGGGAAAATGAGAGCCAGATTAATGTGATGGGTTGAATATCCTTTGTCAGGGCCTACAAATACATTGTCTCCCATGAGTGTTGATTCCATTTCTGCTGTGTCAGGTGAACTTCACCTCCATGCATCCAGTCTATTTCAGGCACCTGATGGCCAATTGCAGAGGTTAATTTATTAGCTTTAGCTGTATCTTTGAACAATGGCTGATTTATTGCGCCGAGCTAGAATGCCTCAACAGAGATTTCGGCCTCCCTTGTTTCTGTCACCCTGTTCCAGTTTTTTTGCAAGCATTCCATTGGAGTTGTGGGGCCATACAGCAGGAAACAGGCCATCCTATCTCAAGATGGCATTCTGGGCTAGTCCCATTTGACTGCATTTGGCCTACATAATGGTGACACGGTTAGTGTAACGTTCCAGCAATCCTTTTACAATGCCAGCGACCGGTGTTCGAATCTGGCACTATCTGTGAGGAGTTTGTACGATTCCCCACGTCAGCAGGGGTTTCTGGCCACCATTCAAAATGTACCGGGGGTATAAGTCAATTGGGTGTAATTGGATGGCACAGGCTCGTGGGCCAAAGTGGCCTGTTACCGTGCTGTAGGTTTGTCTAAATCTTGAAATAGGACCTAGAGTCAGCCATTCGGCTCCCTCATTCGATGAGATCACGGCTGATCTGATGATGTGCTCATTTCCACCAAACTGCCTTTTCCCCATATCCCTTAATTCTCTTACTATGTAAAAATCTACCTAAACTTCTCTTAATTATATTTACTGAGGTTTCCTCCACTGCTTCAATGTTCACCACCCTCTGGGAAAAGTTCCTCCTCATCTTCTAAATCTACTACCCTGAATCTTGAGGCTATGTCCCCTAATTCTCATCTCCCCCACAAATGAAAACAACTTACCTACCTCTAACTTATCTATACCTTACATAATTTTACACATTTCTATAAGATCCCCGCTCATTCTTCTAAATTCCAATGAGTGCAGACCCTCCTCAATCCTATCCAAATGCTGTTGGAACACCATAATCAAATCCCCTTCTATCGCTTTATCTGGCACCCTGTACCAGATACAGACCACACTCTGAGTGAAAAAAATTCCCTTCGGGCCTTTCTTACATCTCTTCACTCTCACGTTAAACCTATGCCCTCTAGATCTGGAGAAAAGACTGTATGCCTTCATTAATTTTTTTGTCCTGTCCTCCAACAATTCAACATCCAGGCTCTCCCTATAACCCAAGCCCTCCTGTGTATCCCACTTGTTGTACGTCTGGTTTGATCTTACTTATGCCGTATACAATTCCAAAATTCAGTTTTCTTTGAAAAGAACAGGGAGTGCTCTGAGAGTCCTGCGCCCTTTCGAGTATACGATGGGAAGGGATAAGTATTTTGTGGAGAAACAGGGTAGAATAATTGCAATGATTGTAAGTGGAGGGGACTGCCAGGAGCAGTTCCAATAGGTCACTGTCCCCCAACCCCACCACAAGTCAGATCCTTCAGTCTGTTCTAAGAACTAAGAAGCCTTCGAGGCATAGAACACTACATCACAGAAACAGGCCCCTTCGGCCCTTCTCATCTTTGCTGAACCATTTTTTTAAACTAGTCCCACTGTCCTCAACCCAGACCATAGCCCTCCATACCTCTCCCATCCATGTACATGTCCAAATTCTTCTTAAATGTTAAAATTGTGCCCACATTCACCACCTCAACTGGAAGCTTGTTCCACACTCCCACCACTTTCTGTGTGAAGTTCCCCCTCACGTTTCCTCTAAAACCTTTTCCCCTTTCACTCTTAACCCATGTCCTTTGGTTTGTATCTCACCTAAACCTCAGTAGAAGAAAACCTATCAACATTTACAGTATCTATACCCCTCATAATTTTAAATAACTATTAAATCTCCCCTCATTCTTCTATGCTCCAAGGAATAAAGTCCTAACCTGTTATCCTTTCCCTGTAACTCCCTTCCTGAAGTCCGTGCAAAATCCTAGTCAATCCTCTCTGTGCTTTTTCAATCTTATTGATATCTTTCCTCGTTAGGTGACCAAAACTGCACACAATATTCCAAATGTGGCCTCACCAATGTCTTATTCAACTTTGCATAACAACTCAGCTCCTATACTCAGTACTTTGATTTATGAAGGCCAATGTGCCAAAAAGCTCTCTTTGCAACCCTGTCTGCCTGTGATGCCACTTACAGGGAATTATGTATCTTTACCACACTCCTTAGTGCCCTACCATTTAACGTGTATATCATTTCTTGGTTTGTCCTTCCAAAGTGCAATGCCTCACAATTTCTGTATTAAATTTCATCTGCCATTTTCCAGTTAATCCAGATCCCTCTGCAAGCTTTGAAAACCATCTTCACTGTCCACAATCCCTCCAATCTTAGTGTCATCTGCAAACTTGCTGATCCAATTTACCACATTATCATCTAGATCACACATGTCAAACTCTGGCCCGCGGGCCCGCAAGATCATATCAAAAATGTATTAGAGGTGGCCCGCTGGCCGCTGTGCCAGTATAGTGCATGCACAGTAACCGCTGTGTCCCAGGGTGAGAGAGAGAGAGAGAGAGAAAAATCCTGGTCCTTGAAAAGTAGTGGTGGGTGGTTTTATAAACACGCTGTCGTGTCCCCCCGCCCATCCCCCCACCGCAGCACGGCCTGGCTGGTGTCAGGGGAAGCCAAGGCTGCTTCCCAGCGCCCGGAACCCCAGTGGCACAGCGTTTCTTGGAGCTGCAGATGGAGTCGGGACGCCGGAGGGAAGATTGGGGCTCCCCGCTGGGCGATGGGGGCGCCGGCCACCGGCGTACACATGGAGAGCGAGGCTGGTCAGGCAGGTAGGGTGGAACCTCCCCGCCAATCTCGGGAGTGGCGTGGGCTGGATCGGGATTAGCCGCGCTCACCTGCTCCTCCACCGCTGACCGGGATCCCAGCGCGGTCCTGAGCGTGGAGACTGCCCTGGAAAGGTCCTGGGACACCGGCATGGAAAGAAAAGGGGGTCCGGGAGAAACTCAGCAGGTCAAGGGAGGTCCGGGAGAAACTCAGCAGGTCAAGGGGGGTCCGGGAGAAACTCAGCAGGTCAAAGGGGGATCCGGGAGAAACTCAGCAGGTCAAAGGGGGATCCGGGAGAAACTCAGCAGGTCAAAGGGGGGTCCGAGAGAAACTCAGCAGGTCAAGGGGGAGGGGTCCGGGAGAAACACAGAAGGTCAAGGGGAGGGGGTCTGGGAGAAACTCAGCAGGTCAAGGGGGGTCCGGGAGAAACTCAGCAGGTCAAGGGAGGTCTGGGAGAAACTCAGCAGGTCAAGGGGGTTCCAAGAGAAACTCAGCAGGTCAAAGGGGGATGCGGGAGAAACTTAGCAGGTCAAGGGAGGTCCGGGAGAAACTCAGCAGGTCAAGGGGGGTCCGGAAGAAACTCAGCAGGTCAAGGGGGTTCCGGCAGAATCTCAGCAGGTCAAGGGGGGTCCGGCAGAAACTCAGGGGGGGACTGACCTCGCCAGGACCATTGCCCACTCCCCCTCCCTGCCGCAGGCCGACCCGCGACTCACGGTGACAGGGCCGCTGATCCGCTGAGATGCCGCCCTGCAGCGAGAGCCGATGCCCCCGCACTGTCGTTGTCCAACCCGATCGCCCGCAAACCCTGCCCTCCCACACACAGGCCTGTGTAAGTATTATGAACTTTAATCTCAGGATAAAACGATCTTCCAATAGTTTCATGTCACAGTGATAAATATATTCATGGTTAAAAATGGTCCTGCACCTGGATACAAGCTCATTAGGCATAAAACTTGAAAAGTGTGTAAATCAAGGGATATCTGTACCAATGGAAAAAGGGCATGGCAAATAACCCTGCTAGAGTTCATGCCCACAATCAGTCACCCATTTGATTGTTTCAGGAATCATGTTATTCTCCCACATTCTCAATAGCCCTCAGATTTTACTATTCGACAGCACACTAGCAACATTTGACAAATCCTCTATAGAGAAATATTATTTATTGAATATTTTATTTCTCATTTGTTAATGCTTCTGGAAAGAGTTTATCCAAAACTATTATTAAACATTTATTTTAATAAGAAAAAGTTTAACATTACATATGTTGAAAGAAGAGAAAATATGCAGATGTTGTTGAAAATTTTCAATAAATATTTAGTTCGGCCCTCGACTTAGTCCAAGTTTTTAATTTTGGCCCTCCGTGAATTTGAGTTTGACACCCCTGATCTAGATCATTGATATAGACAACAAACAACAAAGGCAGCTACTCTGAGGTTCTTTCTTTTGGGCAGTGTTACGAGCCCAGTTGACCCCAAAATCCAGCAGCAATAGATATTCATCAAGACAAATGGCTACTTAAACAAAAGTTGTTTTTAATTATCTTTAAACATGAAAATAGAATCAAACTTTAACTTATTACTATTAACTTACTTAACCTAACTTAACCTCCTTCTAATTCTAAGCACTGTAATGTGTGTCTAACTTCCGTAAAGTTCTTTGGTTCACAATCCAATCTCACTTCTCAATCTCAGTTCTTATAATGTGCAGAGAATTTAACATTTATAAAGTTCACCAGGCTTTGGTGCTTGAAAGGTAAATAGTTACCGCTCAGGACGGTTCTTGTCAGTTTTCAGAGAGGGATTTGTTGTTCCTTGTACTTCTATCAGTCACTCCAGTGTCTTGCTGATGAAACTTGCCCCATCAGGGTTCTCCAGATGATAACCTCTTTCTTTCAGGTCACCAGAGTTCCTTTTTTTTTTCTCTTATTCCAAATGAAATATTAGATAGCCAGTCCTCTCCTCTTGCATGAACCACAAGGGCTTTGACCAGGCCGTCTTCCAAATGGGCTTGCCAGCTTGTCTTGTTCCAGTCCCAGCTACTGTCTGCTGGCTGTAACACTGTGGAAGTGGTCTCTCTCTCTTTGAGAAAAAAGCCTGTTTTACACTATCTCTGCCTGCAAAACCACATGACCCTCTTACATCAGCAAGCTCTCCTGCAGACAATATGCTGCTCCAACAAGCTCTTTCATCTGTTGCCTTTTGTAAACAACAATCCATTAGTGAAGCCTCTTGAGCATTTTTCAAAGCTCTTACAACGCTGTAAGGCTCCAAATGTCCAGCATGGGGCAGAGCTGCAGTATTTCAAATAAGATATATTTTTTAAGTGTTTGTATGTGACCTACTCTAACAAACCTTTCCCAATTTATCTCCCAAAATCATATCTATATACTTTATATACTCTTTTCCCAGCAGAAACAATTAGGAATGGGCGACATGTTGTTATCGCATTGGTACGCTCATCTCCTTCAATTCCTACATCCCACAATAAATAGCAATACATTAATGGGCTGGATAGACTCAACAGGTCATGCATGACGTAGGACCCAGGCCCAAAATGTTGGTTACCCTTCTTATGGACGCTGCATGACCTGCTGAGTTTCACTGGCATGTTTGTGCTGTCACACTTGACCCCAGCATCTGCAGACTTCCTTGTTCAACTAAACAATCCATAACCTAGCTCAAAGAGTGGAGTTTCTGATTTGGATGCTCACAAAGTGTGGGATCAGAAGCGTTGCTTCACTGCGTTTCTGTTTAACCTCGTTTATATATCACCAAGTATAATCTGCCCTGGGCTATGAGAGAAGTAATTTCTTTTCACATAATTAATGTAAATAAATATGCTTAAATGGATTTGCTGATGCAGTTTTGTTAATACAGCTTAAAATTGGTAAAAAAAAGAATATTTTTATTTTAAACATACGGCATGGTAACAGGACCTTCCAGCCCACAAACCCATGCTGCCCAAATTCAACTACACCCCTGGTATGTTTTCCAAGGATGGAAGGAAACCGGAGCAACTCACTTTCTGGTGTCACATCTTTCAATCAGTAAAAATTAAGACTGTAGAAATGTGGATGTAAAACACTTGAACTTCCTGCAATCTTTTGTGCCGGAGCTTGGCCAAATTCTGATGAGAAACGAGGTATGGCCCAGCAGAAAGTCCATTCATCCTTCCCACTGCCATCTGTTTAATAAATGTTCTTTCAAATGAAAATCTAAGATTTCTGCAATCTCTGGGAATTACCAGCTATTGCTTTAAAAGTGTAACCGGGAACCATTGCTATTAACATCCTGGTAAACAGTAATTCCTTGATTTCTAAAGTACAATTTTACAAAGCTATTATTCATCAGAACAAATTACAACCCACTTTGTTTATAATGGAATTCACTGTCAAATGCCCACATCACCTTTTGCCCAACATTTTCAATTGACAAATTATTTTTCTCAGAACTCATCATTTCCACAAATTAGAGAGTGATAGCAGTCAGATATGTTGGATTGGGATTTGTATAATTCGAGCAAGGACACTGAGAGATTCCGACAGATTTATGAAGATCCTTGCCTGGCACCCGCGAGGAAATTTTGCAAGATTGCCTGCTTCACAGACTAGGCGAACACCTGCTTCCCAGAACAGTGGGTTCTGATGTGACTGATGAGACCAAGGTGGGGCACACACATTCGTTCCCCAGATCCCAGGAGGTGGCTGGAGGAGTGGGTTTGTGAGGTGGTGCTCTCCTTCTACCACTTATCCGGGGCTCTTCTGTGCCTACCTTGTATGACCTCTGTGTTCCCCTTCTCCACCTTGCATGACCTCTACGTTCCCCTTCTCCACCTTACATGAACTCTACGTTCTCATTCTCCACATTACATGACCTCTATGTTCCGCTTCTCTACATTGAATTACCTCTACGTTCCCCTTCTCCACATTACATGACCTCTACATTCTCGTTCTCCACATTACATGACCTCTACTTTCTCATTCTCCACATTGAATGACCTCTATGTTTCCCTTCTCCACGTTACATGACCGCTGTTCTCCACATTACATGACCTCTACCTTCCCCTTCTCCACATTGCATGACCTTTACATTCCCCTACTCCACCTTGCATGACCTCTACTTTCTCATTCTCCACATTACATGATCTCTACATTCCCTTTCTCCACATTACATGACCTCTACATTCTCCACATTACATGACCTGTACATTCTCGTTCTCCACATTGCATGACCTCTACGTTCTCGTTCTCCACATTACATGACCTCTACATTCCCCTTCTCCACATTACATGACCTCTACGTTCTCCACATTACATGACCTCTACATTCTCCACATTACATGACCTGTACATTCTCATTCTCCACATTACATGACCTCTACGTTCTCGTTCTCCACATTACATGACCTCTACGTTCCCATTCTCCACATTACATGACCTCTACGTCCTCATTTTCCACATTACATAACCTCTACATTCCCCTCCTCCACATTACATGACCTCTACGTTCTCCACATTACATGACCTCTACATTCTCCACATTACATGACCTCTACGTTCCCCTTCTCCACATTGCATGACCTCTATGTTCTCCTTCTCCACATTACATGACCTCTACATTCCCCTTCTCCACATTACATGACCTCTATGTTCTCGTTCTCCACCATGATTGTGGATGAGATTCCTGGATGTTGCATTTCTTCAAGGAGGTGTTGAGAACATCTTCTTCTCTGTCAGCCTGGAGGCTACTTCACATGACACTCTTCAGAATCAAATGTCTGGTTTATGGTAGTTTTATGCAACTTGGCAGTTTCAAGGGAGTGTTGTATTGTTGGAGACACAGTCTATTGCATGAGATGTTAGACTTGCCCAATTGTTCTGTGGCAGAACCTTCTCCAGACAAACTAAGGGCCTCACCCCTAAGGTGTATCATAAATGCTGCAAAACACTAAAGTTCGCCGACGCTGTGCTCGTGGAAAATCACGCAGAAATGCTGGAGGAACTCAGCCGGTCTCCATTGGAGGTAAAGATGTATGACTGACGTTTCAGGCCTTGAGCCCTTCATCAAGGTATCAGCAAAGGACAGGACAAAGACTGGAGAGAGAAAGGGTGACAAATGACAGGGGAATGAGTCCAGATCAAAAGGTGTTAATTGGATATGGTAAGAGGAGAGGTGAGAATTGGTTTTGGCTGTGGAAGGGAGGAGAGAGAGGGACACGCTGGGGAAAATGCAACAGGGGGAAGAAGAAATTGAAATCTGAGTTGATGTTAATGCCATTCAGTTGGACGATGCACAGCCAGAAGATGAGGTGTTTCCTCCAACTTCTAGGTGGTCTCATGCTGGCAGTGCATGAGACCATGGACAGAGATGTCAGAAAGGCAATTGAAAGGCTGGCCTTGCCCGTGATAACAATAAAGGTTATGAAATATCTGTTGTCTGGTGTATTGATCTGATGTTTTACACTGAACAAATAATTGACATTTCTTCTGCAGCACAAGCCACCACAGCTTCCACAAGCAGCACTGGCGCAGCAAGACCAACCACAGTCACCACCACAACCACCACCCGTAAAGCCCCACTCACCACCATTGCAGTGGGCGCCATCAACCAGCTGGTCCCTGAGAAGCATCCCATCACTCCCAACGTCCCCTTCACGAGTCGGACTCCTCCATCCAATCAGCTGCCTTCACCGCAGAGGTACTGTGAACCGACTGAGACCCGGGGCATCAAGTGGCCATCGACTCAGCAAGGTGTTCTGGTGGAGAGACCATGCCCCAAAGGGACCAAAGGTAAGAGGGAAGCTCTGGACCATCGGAATAGTGAATGGTGGGTTTTCTTTAATGTAGACATACAGCACGGTAACAGGCCATTTTGGCCCATGAGCCCATGCTACCTAATTACACCCAATGAACCTACAACCCCTTGTAGTGCTGATTAAAGTACAGAAATCTATTGAGGAAGAGTCAGTTTTTGGTCTCAAAGTACGTGCACAAATCTTGCCTCTGGGTGATGCCTGAGATGGGATGCCCTGGTGCTGATTGGCTCTGCCTGCCCTGCCGCACAAATCACCCACCATCTGAAGCATTCGGTGTCCATCCACCTCCTCCCTAACCCCACCAATATATCTTGCCCGTGGGCCCCACTCTCTATGCAATACACGACAGCAATGCACACAGGCTTCTTGGACAACACCGTCTTCTCCTCCCAAACTCGTCAGTTCCACTGGCGAGAAGAACATGGAAAGTGGTTTAGAGGTAGGCAAGGGTCTAGCAGATGGGTTACCATGGTAGTAAATGCAAGATCATCTCCTTTTGAAGAAAAAAATAATTCTGATTATGATTCCAATGGTGAAAGATGCTGCTGTGCATTCGGGCAAGAGAGCAGGTGCATCCAATGCAAAAGGCTGGTTTGCAGGTAATCGAGAAGGAGATTTTGCCAATACTGCTGGAGGGATTGAATGTAAGAACATTGAGGTTATTATGAAATGGTACAGAGCACTGGTGAGGCCACACCCAGAGTCCTGAGGGCAGTGCTGCTCTCCTTGTTGAAGCAAGGTAATGCTGACTTTGGGGGCAGAGCAGAATAAGCTCACCAGGTTTATGCCAGAGATGTGGGGGAAGCTTGTGAGGGGGTAGCTTTTGAGGGGTATGCTTCTGAGGGACAAGCTTGTGAGGGGATAGCTTGTGAGGGGGAAGCTTTTGAGGGGGTAGCTTGTGAGGGGGTAGCTTGTGAGGGGGAAGCTTGTGAGAGGGAAGCTTGTGAGCGGGTAGCTTGTGAAGGGGAATCATGAGGGGGAAGCGTGAAAGGGAAGCTTGTGAAGGGGTAGCTTGTGAAGGGGAAGCATGAGGGGGAAGCTTGTGAGGGGATAGGTTTTGAGGGGGTAGCTTGTGAGGGAGAAGCTTGTGAGGGAGAAGCTTGTGAGGGAGAAGCTTGTGAGGGAGTAGGTTGTGAGGGGCAAGCTTGTGAGGGGAAGCTTGAGCGGGTTAGCTTGTGAGGGGGTAGCTTGTGAGGGGGAAGCTTGTGAGAGGGTAGCTTGTGAGGGGTAAGTGTGAGGGGGAAGCTTGTGAGGGGGTAGCTCGTGAGGGAGTAGCTTGTGAGGGGGTAGCTTGTGAGGGGTAAGTGTGAGGGGGAAGCTTGTGAGGGGGTAGCTTGTGAGGGGGAGTGTGAGTGGAAGCTTGTGAGGGGGAAACTTGTGAGAGGGTAGCTTGTGAGGTAGAAGCGAGAGGAGGAGGGTTGTGAGGGGGTAGCTTGTGAGGGGGTAGCTCGTGAAGGAGAAGCTTGTGAGGGGGGAGCTTGTGAGGGGTAGCTTGTGAGGGGTAGAGTGAGGGAAAGGTTGTGAGGAGGAAGCTTGTGAGGGGGAAGCTGGTGAGGGGATAGCATGAGAGGGAAGCTTGTGAGGGGGTAACTTGCGAGGGGGTAGCTTGTGAAGGGTAAAATTGTGAGGAGGTAGCTTGTGAGGGAGAAGCGAGAGGGGGAAGCTTGTGTGGTGGAGGCTTGTAAGAGGGTGGATTGTGAGGGGGTAGGTTGTGAGAGGGTAGCTTATGAGGAGGTAGCTTATGAAGAGAGATTAACTTGCCTGGCACTGTATTCACTGGCGAACGAGAGAAATTATGAATAGATAAGATTGAAGCAAGAAAGTCGTCTCCACTGGCAGGTGAGACTAGAACTAAGGAATGTGGCCTCAGGTTTGGGGAGTCAATTGAAGGCTGAGATGAGAAGAAACTGCTTCTCCCAGAGAGCGGTGATTCTGTGAAATTCTCAGCTTCCCCTGGGTTCCTTGGGAAAACACATTAAAAAAATATTTCTGACACAGCTCGATAGATGTTTGTGCAGTAGGGGAAAGGCAATAAGGTACTGGAACAGAAATAGGCTCTTCAGCTCACCGAGTCTTCCCAGCCATTCAATCATGAGTCGACCCATTTCACCCCTAAGCCCCACTGCCCAGCCTTCTCCCCATAACCTTTGATGCCCTGGCGAAACAAAAGCCTGCCTTGAATATACCCAAGAAAAGACAGGAAGTTGGAGCTCTGAGTCCACGGCCAGATCAGCCATGAGAATGTTGAATGGTGGAGCAGATTTAAATACTTCTGCTCCTATTTTCTTGATTTATAAAAACAAGGCAGCTGGCGATCAGTGCCCAAGGTTAAATCTCGGTGTCAATTCCTCCACTTATTGAGTGCTGGCCAGGGTACCTACAACAAGCATCTCTATTTTGCAGGTATAGCCTCCTACCTTTGCTTGGTTTCACTGGGACTCTGGAGCCCACGAGGACCTGACTTCAGCAACTGCACCTCCCCCTGGGTGAACCAGGTAGCACAAAAGGTAATCGCAGTTGAGCAGAGAGACAACAAGTAGCTGAAACGTATTAGTCATGTAAAAAATATAAGTTCAAAACCATTGAATAAACATTAGGCTTTATTTCAGGAGTCTGTTTAAAGGTTAGAATTCCAGCCCATGAGCCCGTGCCGCCCAATTACACCCCATTAACCTGCAGCCCCCATACAGTTTGAAGGGTGGGAGGAAACTGGAGCCCCCCCACTCTGGGGAGACACAGGGAGAATGTGCCAACTCCTCATGAACTGTGGCGGATTTGAGTCACAGGCGCTGTAAGAGCGTGGCGCTTACCGTGTTGCCCCATAACCATTTGGAGTCAGCAGAGGAGGAAAGGTGATGGGGAGAGAAGGCGGGGACGGGGTACTGAACTTTAAGATCAGCCATGATCTCGTTGAATGGCGGAGCAGGCTCGAAGGGTCGAATGACCTACTCCTGCTCCTATCTTCTATGTTTTCTATGAGAGGAGGCCGTTGGAGTGAAATCCTACCCTCTGATTGGAGAGCGCAGAGATGGATACGGCAATCCGAAAGTGGATTGCTGGACCATTCAGCTGTGATGACTGGAATCACCTCTTCAATCAAAGGATCGTGGGAGTGTGAGACATACGCAAAATACTGTTGTATAAAGTCAAGATTGAAATTTAGTCATACAGACCCTTTTGACCTATGAGCCTGTGCCCCCCCCCCAAACAGATCAATTCGTGTACAACTCCCGTACAATGTGGAGGGTGGGTGGAAACCAGAGCACCCAGAAGAAACACACGCAGACATGGGGAGAACGTAGAAACTCTTTACCGACAGCACTGGATTCAAACCCAGGTCGCCAGCACTGTAATAGCTAACTATGGTGCCCTTAGATAAAATTCAGAATCAGGATTTGTTGACATGAACAAGTCATGACATTCGATGTTTTGCAGTAGCGTCACAGTGTAAACATTCATATTATAACCATCTTACAACATCACTATAAAATAATAGTGCACAAAAAGTCAGGCAGCGTCTTTGGTTCATTGATTAATCAGGAATCTGATGACAGCGGGGAAGAAGCTGTCCTTGTGCCGCTGAGTGCTCGTCTTTAGGCTCCTGTACCTTTTCCCCGATGGTAGAAGAGTGAAGAGGGCATAGCCTGGGTGGTGGGGGTCTTTGAGGATAGAGGCTACTTTTTTAAGACACCGCCTCATGTCGATGTCCTCGATGGAGTGGAGTCTGGTGCCTGTGATGTCGCAGGCCGAGTTAACGCCCTCTGGAGTTTTTCTTGTTGTAAGAGTTGGAGCCTCCGTACCAGGCAGTGATGCAACCAGCCAGAATGCTCTTCACGGTCCACCTGCAGACACTTTTGAGGAGTTTTCAGTGACATCTCCTCACAAAGTACAGCCGCTGGTGAGCCTTCTTCGAGATTGCATCGGCGTGGAGGGTCCACATTGATGCAATCATAAATTTTATTGGGAAAGGTCATTAGGGTTTTGGAGAATGGAGGTGAGGAGGCAGAGTTCAGACATAGAATAACCAGCATTTATTCAGCCTGAATGGATGAAGTCTCGTCCTGATTTCTGCTTTTGGAAGGAGAGGAAACATCAGGATAATGTAGAGAAGGTTAGCTGGCCTAATTGTTCTGATGTATGCAAATTGCCAAATAACACTGCAGCCAGGAATTGTAAGTCACCTAATGTCACCTAATGGACCAATTTTGTGTCATTATTTCCGGGTGATAAAGTACTTAAAGGGAAAATTAATCTGGATTTAAGAATTAATGTATTAACAAAACCAAACTGATTATGGCTCAAAGTTAGTGGCCAGAAATAGATTGCCTACACACGCCATTGATTTCAGATTTCAGGTTTATTGTCAGAGAACATGCATGACATTACATACAACCCTGAGATTCTTTTTCCTGTGGGCGAGGAAGAATGATCATTTATTGGCAGTGCAAAAAACTATATTCAAGAAGTTACGTATACATGTAAACAAATAAAGAAATGAAATACAGAGATTAAAAAAAAGTGGAAGTACACAAGTAAGGGTCCCTAAATGAGTCCCTGATTGAGTTTGTTGTTGAGGCATCTGACAGTAGAGGGGTAGCAGCTGTTCCTGAATCTGCGAGCCTTATGGCGCCTATACAGATACACAATCCTTTATCTGGACATCTAAGATCCTGAAAGCTCCAAAAACTGGCATTTTTTTTCATGGTGCTGGTACAGCAGAGGGAGAGAGATAGAGAGAGAGACGGCAGCACGACTAGGTTAGGTGGGGGGGGAGAGATGGCAGTGCGACACAGTCAAGCCGGGGGGAGAGGGACGGCAGCATGACTAGGGTGGGTGAGGAGGAGAGAGACGACAGCATGACTGGAAGGGGATGGATACGGCAGCACAATTTGGGTGGGCTTAAATCTGGGGTAGTTGCCGTTTGTTCTGAAATCCGGAAAAATCCGGAATTCGGAACACATTGTTCCCCCAAGGGTTCCGGATAATAGGTTGTGTACCTGTACCTTTTTGCTGATGGCAGCAGCGAGAACAGAGCGTGTGCTGGGTGGTGTTGATCCTTGATGATCGCTGCGGCTCTCTGACAGCAATGTTCCCCATAGGTGTTCTCGATGATGGGGAGGGTTATGCCTGTGATGTCCTGGGCTGTGTCCACTACCTTTTGCAGGGCTTTACACTCAGTGATATTGGTGTCCCCGTGCCAGACTTTAAGCACAGTTCCCACCCCTCATAGATATAAATTTACAAAGAAATATTGGATTCTTCCCTCAGGAAGAACCTGTGGCAAAATTTCAAACCCAACAGCAAGACCTTGTGCCCTGATTTGGGGGGAGGGTGGGTGTTGGTGGTGAAAGTGACAGAACTCACGAGACTTGCGAGACTGTTGAGGAAGGTTTTTGTGGCAGTGCTACACCAGCTGGCCTCACCTGCTTTTCAATCTCAAGAAACTTGAACTCTTGCAAGTCAGAAACATTTAAATTCCAGTTTATTGTCATCTGATTGCACAAGTGACAACCTGACGAGATAGCGTTCTCTGGTCCTCTGTGCCGAACACGCAGACGCACAACCAGACATAACACACATACAGACAAACAATATATTTACAGGACAAATATATTATACATAAATAAAGATTGTTTGGTGAATATTAGAGTTTCAGATGGTTCGTGTGTGGAGTTGCATTGGTCGTTCAGCATTCTCACTGCTTGTGGGAATAGCTTAAAAACTATTTAAAAGTGAATTGACCTGTTAAAACATGAGAATTTTTTTTGAATGTTTATAATTTATAAATAAAATGCCTAATATTTAAATGTATTCAAACAATATTTACAAATCTATAAAATATGCTGAGTAGCAGAGTGAGCCAGAGTGTTCTGGGCCATTGATCCAGAGACAATCCCTCCATGGCAGATGGAGAATTTAAACATGAATGTGGAATTTAAAATAGAATTGGTCCTTTGAACCACGATGCTACCAGACTGCCATTGAAGTTCCATCTGGCTTCCTAATGTGACTCCAGACCCACCACTGTGGTCCAATCTTAATTATCACTTCATCTCGGAGGTAATTGGGGATGGAGGTTGTGAATAGTGTTTACGTCCTGTGGATGACGTTTTAATCATTCAATGAAGGAAGTTCTCTTACTCCATCAAAAGTGAACTCACAGTGGGGGTGGGGGGGAGGTGCGGGGGAATTTTTTGGTGCTAATCTGTGCCCTTTGAGTCTTTCTGTCACTATCCTGTGACCCTTGTAGCTTCCCGCCACTGACTTGCGACCCTTGGGGCTTCCCGCCACTGATCTATGACTTTTATTGCTTTTCGCCACTGACCTATGACCCTTGTAGCTTCCTGACATTGATCTGTGCCCCTTGGGGGGTTCCTATCACTGGCCTGTGACCCATGGAGATTCCCACCACTGACCAATTATTGCTTTCTGCCACTAACCTGTGACCCTTGTAGTTTCCTGACATTGATCTGTGCCCCTTGGAGCTTCCTATCGCTGACTTGTGACCCCTGGAGTTTCCCACCACTGACCTGTGACCCTTTCACATCATTACACAGATTAAAAGTGGGGAGAATGCAGCCAATATCGCGAATGAGCTGTCCAGACACACAAGAGGCCCCATCTATGCCGGTGATGTCAGCTCTTCAGTCAAACTGATGGAGCAGCTCCTGGATATTCTGGATGCCCAGCTGCAGGCTCTTAGGCCCAGCGAGAAGGAGTCGGCTGGACGGAGTTACAACAAGGTTTGACTAACTTCACTTGATGTCGATTGGTGCCCTGACAGCTAGGGTGGGCAAGCTGAGGATCTGGAGCTCGGGGGAATGGGGACAAGGTGAATTGAGACTGGGAGAGAAGATTAGGGTGGAGATAGTGTGGGAGAGAGAGAGAGATGAAAGAAATTGAAGGCCATTTTTAACCTCACCGATGGAAAATGGGTGGCAGTAGCCCAGTAAAAACACACTGGAGGAACTCAATCAGTCTTGCAGCCTCCACAGAAGGTAAACATATATTGCCAATGAATCAGATCTTCTTCAAGGTATAAGCAAGAAGCAGGCAGGCAACTTAATTAAAGTCTAGAAATGAAGGGGGAAGAATGGATGGGGAGGAGTCCAGACCAACAAAAGGAGATCATTGGTTATGATAGGAGAAGAGATGAGAATTAATTTTGGCTCTGAGAAAGGAGACAGAGGGAAAGGAGAAGAAAGAAGGAGAGAGAACTAGGAGGGGGGAGGGTATTCTTAATGGAAACAGGAGAAGTCGACATTAATGTCATCTAGTTGGTAGGGTGCCCAGACGGAAGATGAGGTGTTGTTTTTACAATTTGCAGTGGTCTCATTCTGGCAGATCATGTCACCAAGGGAATGAGATTGGGAATTGAAATGAGTGGCCACTGGGAGGTCCAAGCTATTACAGCGGACAGAGCTGAGGTGCTCAACAAAGCAATCACCCAGTCTGCGCCCAGTCTCTCCGATGTACAGCAGTGACAGGATTAACCTTGACTCCACTGTGCCTTCTGTGTCCCAGACCCTCCTCCTCATCCCACGTTTCTCTGCCCTCACCTCGGGATGAATAACACGGAAGCTTGGATGGTAAATGTGAGGGTGGATATTATGAGACCAAGTTGTATGGACATGCCTGTGTCTGGCTGAGATTGGAAGATGATTGAAGGCTTTATAACGATAATTTATTTCTGGCGATTGGTGAATCCAGGATGAAAGGGGACTTCCTCTTAATATTGAAACAAGGCTTCTGAGGAACCTATTCTTCCACTCAAAAGCCTGCAGACACTGTGATTGAAGTTAAAAAAAAAAGTGCTGGAGAAACTCAACAGGTCGTACAGTGTACTTTATGTTGCAAAGATAAAGGATCATAAACAACGTTTCGGGCTTGAGCCCTTCATCAAGGTATGAGCAAAATGTAGACAGATGCCCAAATAAAAATTTTGGAGGGAGGGGCAGAGGGAGGAGCACAGTCCCACAGGCAGGAGGTAATAGGGAGGGAAGGCACAGCAGCAAACAGGGGGAAGGAAGGGAGTTGGAGAGCCAGAGGAATGGGGAAGAGCAGGAGAATGGGGAGTGGACTAGCAGAAACCGGAGTATGTTAATACCATCCAGTGGAAGTGCGCCCAGATGGAAAATAAGGTGCGGCTCTTCCAAATTACAGGGGGTCTGGGTTATGAAATCTGTTCCCCAAACATTGTGCCATTTGGAGCTTTCATTTGAGATGCCTTTCTATTAGTTAAAAGGGAGAAAAGATATTGGGACAAGATAGTGGATTAGTTGCAAATAAACCTCAGTCTGTTAAATAGCACGTGGAACAAGAAAATCTACAGATGCTGGCATTAAGGGCAGTGCACCAACACACAGAAGAAACTCAGCAGCTCACGCAGCAGCCATGGGAAGGAAAGGGTAGCCTGAGCCCCATGTCAGGAGTCCTGATGAAGAGCCCAGGCCTGAAATGTCGGGGACCCTTCCCGTGGATGTTGCGTGAACTGTTGAGCTTCTCCTGCGTGTTTGTGCTTTGCTCTGTTAAATAGCATAGCAAGGTTTAAGGGACTGGAAAGCCCATTCCGTTGTTTTAATGTGGCCATGAGACATGATTAAACAGTTTTAGGAAGAGAGAATCTGGACCAAATATTACATTGCAAGAAGTTGTTTTACTCCATAGTAAGCTCTTAAATTTAAATTTCAATGTATGATAACAGGCCATTTCGGCCCTCAAGCCCAATTAAACTCAATTAACCTACAACCCCCGGTACATTTTGAATGGTGGGAGAAAACAAGAACCCCCGGGGGAAACCACGCAGGTCACGGGGAGGACGTGCCAATTCCTTAGTGCAGGATTTGAACACCGATCTCTGGGGCTGTTACAGCATTGCACTAACCACCACGCCAATTGTGGTGCCCATGCATGCATGTGGGCGGCTTCTGAGGTTTAATGAAATTCATTCTGTTTCTCTCCTCCCTGCATGGAATGGACACAGATTCAGAAACGGGAGAGAACCTGCAGGGCCTATATCGAGGTACGTGATTGAGCGAACGTGTCCGTGTTCAGCACTGATAAACCCACTTAGAGCTCTGCAGGGGGAGATTTCCCCTCTTTGCCCTTTGTTTTTTCAGTATCGTGCCTTCCTTCTCATTTCCACTTCTCCACTCTTTGTTGGTGGTCTCGGGCGCTTCAGAGATCAGAGTAAATTGGGCCAGTGTTGGGGTCGTGATGTGCCGGCATTTTCTCACATTGAAGGCCAAAGTCCAATCATTCTTCATTTATATTTATGTTGCCCTTGTTGCGCGCAACAGTGAAAAAATTTGTTTTTTATGCTACCCAGGCAGGTCAACCCATGCTTAAGTTCACCGGGTAATAGTTATAAATATCAGGAGAGGGTTTGCTGGGGGCAACACACAAGAGGTCACCACCTGCATTGCCTTTTTTAACCATAACTGCAATGTGAATTTTGTGATTTGCTAAAAGGATCTGTTGTAGGTTAATTCTTTCTCACCTAAATGCAGTCATTTATAGGTTAAAGTACCACTCTTCCACTCCAAGTCAAAATGCACCTGAGTGCTGCATTTGAAGTGCCATCTTTCAGAAAAGATGTTGAACTAAATTCCTGTCTTCCTGTCGAGTGGCCATATGAAGGCTCCACAGCGACAATTACGCAGTGTTAATCCCAGCCAGGTCAGGTCAGGTATCGTTTATTTGTTGCAGTTAACACCATATGGATAGCATTCCCCTGGCCCAGTACAAAGAAACTGCCTCACGATACAATCCAACAGACAGCCAATTTTCAGAAACCAGACAATGGTACAGGGAGACAGGTTACAGCTAGATGTTGTAAAATGTCCGCCAGTTTCAGGTGAAGAAGAACATTCCCTGAGCCTGAGGGGCTGCTGCAGGCTCTGTTCGCACACCGTTCTACATGGCGGGTTACCGACCCCTCCACAGGCGTTAATCCACCAGCGGTAGGGAACCCAACTACCACCCAGTCACAAGTTCACGCGGCCCAAGCCCTCCGGCCCTCTAGACATTGCAACCTCAAGTTCTCCATTTATCCATGAGGCCTAGGTACGTCTCTCCCGACCCCTGAGCCTGGCCCGGCTCTGCAACACTCGTCGAAATCGGACGCCGTCTCCGACTCTGCCACTCATCTGCCACTCATCCTTTTCACTCAGCCAAATAGCCTCATAAGGGGAAAATTATCCCACCACTTTCAGTGGGGGGAGGTTGATGTGGGCCACACTGGTTGTTGCATTACCCTCAGTAGCTAAAGTGTTAAATTTTCTGTGTAACAGCTTCGTTTCTCCCCCCCCCCACCAATACTTTCACAATGTTAAGAAGGATTTGTATAATAAACTTCAATGGCCTTGTGATCATTCTCTCCATTCCACTTACAACAGTGAGATTGGAGATGATTCATTGGCCCAGAATCTTTAAGGCCACCCTGGAGAAATAATGATCCCATCCTAATAAGTACTGGTTTGGTTTCAGGCTGTTGTACAGACTGTGGATAACCTCCTGCGTCCTGAAGCTCTGGAATCTTGGAAAGATATGAACACAACAGAGCAAGTACATACGGCAACCATGTTACTGGATATCTTAGAGGAGGGAGCATTCCTGCTGGCAGACAACCTGAAGGAGCCAGCGAGA
This sequence comes from Narcine bancroftii, assembly GCF_036971445.1. NCBI lineage: Eukaryota > Metazoa > Chordata > Chondrichthyes > Torpediniformes > Narcinidae > Narcine > Narcine bancroftii. The sequence continues at coordinate 256,632,300 of NC_091471.1, forward strand.
GTCAATGCCACCACTCAAAACGTTGGTATGTATGCCCCCAACTGCTTGCTCAGAAACGCTGGGTTCTCTGGGTGGGATATGTCCTATAATTTCAATGCCTCTGTCATCAAACCAAAGGTTTCTGATGTGCTGCAATGCAGGGATTGTCTGTGGTCCAGTAACTGGCATTGATCCTGAAGCCCAATGACTCTCGGGCTGATCATGAGCCTTCGGTCATGTGATCATTGATCTGGCCCCTCCAGCCTAGATGTCATTAGCAGGAAGTCCTACAGGCCCTTGGTGGGTTCTCCTGGCATCCCCAAACCCTTCCACTTTTAGCCTATCTTTCTCACACCCAACTTCCTTTCTCAGAGTTCCTGGTGTTTTCTGGATTTGACACTTCCTCTAGATCATCATGTCAGTCTCTGTGTAACATCGAAAGCCTTGCCTTTTTGTTTCATTTCAGACACAGAGCCACTGTTCCATCACTGCTTCCTCCCTGCCTCTCTTCCCAGATCCTTTCATCACACAGAGAAGATATATTAGGATGTTGTCCAGACTTGAGGGAAGGTTAAACAGGTCAGGACTTTATAGAAGAATGAGGGCTGATTTGATATACAAGATTACGAGGGGTATAAATAGAGTAAATATAGGTAGGTTTTTTTTCCACTGGGAGCAGATAATATACAAACCAGAGGGGGAACTTCTTCACATAGAGAGTGGTGGGAGTGTGGAACGAGCTCCAGCCAAACTGGTGAATGGGGGCTCAATTTTCACATTTAAGAAGAATTCGGACAGGTGCATGGATGGGAGGGGTATGGCAGGCTGTGGACTGGGTGCAGGTCAGTGGGACAATGAAGAATAATAGTTGGGCACAGACTAGAAGGGCCTGTCTTCTGAGCTGTAATGTCCTATGGTTCTATTTAACATCATTTTCACTCATCTTCTTCACATCATAAACATTGTTTTTTGCCCAGCTCACTTTATTTATCTGCATCTGTTCTTCCAGCTCCTGAACAAGTTGTCACTGGATAGTGTTCATTCTTGCCTTTTTCAAATGCCATGAGATTAATGCCAGGTTAGTTGGCCGATATGAATTGGCCCTCAGTATAAGCAAGTGGCAAAAAGTTGGGAAGTGGGACTGGTGGGATTCCTCTGCTAGGAGTTAGTATAGGCCAAATGGACTCCTTTGTCCTGGCAACTAAACCAGCAAGCTGATTACATCGCCCACTCAAGTCAGTCATCCACCCACTAAACCAATTCCATCTGTGTTGAGGTATCAAGTTTTCCTTTCTGTTCCATTTCCCCTGTCACTTGTTACCAGACTTGCTATCAGATTCTCTTCCTGTCTCATCAGCCTGGTGTGCCTCCATGCAGATCTCGCACAAAATAGCAAATGTTGGGAAGAGCAGCAGAGTTCATGTGTAAGATTCTTCATCAGCCCCAAGTAGAAAAAAAAAGTTATGTCCTGTTAAACAAGTAAGTCTCCGAATGCTGTGGTTGTAGTGCAGTTTACTAAAGTGCTGGAAGAAGCACTCTTGGGCATTACAGGATATCTCCTGTGGAAGTCAGACAGAATATAAGGTCCTGATTGTTGCAGTAATATAGCCCCTTCCTGAACCATGGCTGTCCCTCTACCATAATGGTCAGAGCCCCTATATCACATGTATTTCTCCGACTTCTGTTTCTATCACCTCCCCTGGTCAGACCAGAGTTCAATTGCTTCTCCCCTTCCACCAGTATCCATCTTCAACAATGCCGCAGGCTCATGTTCCTTCTACTAGTGTGACTTGGTCTACTGGACCTGGTCACCCAACTGTGCAATAAGGGAACAGCTGTCATCATGGGAGACTTTAATTTGCATAAAGATTGAACTGGCCAAATTAGTAAAATATTGAGGAGGAGGAATTCCTTGAATGTTTACGGGACGGCTATCTAGACCAATATGTCGAGGAACCAACTCGGGAGCAGACCATTTTAGATTGGGTATTATGCAATGATAAGGGGCTAATCAACAATCTTGTTGTACGAGGCCCTTTGGGTAGGAGCGATCACAATCTGATCGAATTCTCACTCGACATGGAGAGTGATGAAATTAAAACCGAGACTAAGGTCCTGAATTTAAATAAAGGGAATTATGATGGTATGAGACGGGAGTTGAGTAAGATTGATTGGGTGGTGTTTATGGGGGAGTTGACTGTGGATAGACAATGGAAAGCATTCACAGATCTAATGGAGAAATTGCAAAAATCGTTTATACCGGTTTGGCATAAAAATAAACCAAAAAAGGTGACTCAACTGTGGATAACAAGGGAAATTAGAGACAGCATTAGGTCCAAAGGGAGAGCATATCAATTGGCCAAAAAAAGTACCACAACCGAAGACTGGGAGCAGTTCAAGATGCATCAAAGGAGGACAAAGAGATTAATCAAGAGAGCAAAAATAAATTACGAAATTAAGCTTGCGGCAAATATAAAAACCGACTGCAAAAGCTTTTATAAATATGTCAAGAGGAACAGATTGGTGAAATCCAGAGTAGGTCCCTTGCAGTCGGAATCAGGGGAATATATAATGGGGAATAAGGAAATGACAGACCAATTAAATTCTTACTTTAGTTCTGTTTTTACAAGAGAGGATACAAATAACCTCCCAAGGATGTTGGGAAACAGAGACTAATGCAAGGGAGGAACTGAAAGATATCAGTATCTCTAAGGACATGGTCTTGGGGAAATTGATGGGATTGAAGACAGATAAATCCCAAGGGCCTGATAATCTACATCCTAGGGTACTTAAGGAAGTGGCCATTTCAGATAGCAGATGTTTTAAGAATTATTTTCCAGAACTCGATAGACTCAGGATCGGTACCCATGGATTGGAGGGTAGCTAATGTTACCCCACTATTTAAAAAGGGGGGTAGAGAAAAAGTGGGGAATTATAGGCCGGTGAGCCTTACATCAGTAGTGGGCAAAATGATGGAATCCATTATTAAGGATGTAATAGCAGAGCATATGACTAGCAGAGAAGGGATCGAACGGAGTCAACATGGATTTACAAAAGGTAAATCATGCTTGACAAATCTATTGGAATTCTTTGAGATGGTGACAGGTAAAATAGATGGGGGAGAGCCAGTGGATGTGGTGTACCTGGACTTCCAAAAGGCCTTCGATAAGGTCCCACATAAACGACTGGCTTTCAAAATCAAGGCTCATGGGATTGGGGGAAAAGTATTGATGTGGATTGAGAACTGGCTGGTAGGTAGAAGACAGAGAGTTGGGATAAATGGCTTGTTTTCTGAGTGGCAGGCGGTGACCAGTGGGGTGCCACAGGGATCTGTACTGGGACCCCAGCTGTTCACAATTTACATTAATGATCTGGATGAGGGGATTGGATGTAATATGTCCGAATTTGCAGATGACTCTAAACTAGGAGGGGTTGTGTGCATGGAAGAGGGAGTCAGGAAGCTCCAGTGTGATTTGGATAAATTGAGGGACTGGGCAGATACATGGCAAATACACTACAATGTAGATAAATGTGAGGTTATCCACTTTGGTCATACAAACCGGAGGGCAGATTACTATTTGAATGGCAATAGATTAAGAGATGGGGAAGTGCAGAGAGACCTAGGGATACTTGTACATCAGTCTCTGAAGGCGAGCATGCAGGTACAACAGGCGGTTAAAAAGGCAAATGGTATGCTGGCCTTCATATCAAGAGGGTTTGAGTATAGGAACAAGGATACCTTACTGCAGCTGTACAGGGCCTTGGTGAGACCACACCTGGAGTATTGTGTGCAGTTTTGGTCACCTTATCTAAGGAAGGATGTTCTTGCAATGGAGGGAGTGCAGAGGCGATTCACCAGGCTGATACCTGGAATGGCAGGAATGACTTAGGAGGAAAGATTGCGCAAATTGGGATTGTACTCGCTGGAGTTTAGAAGATTGAGAGGGGATCTCATAGAGACCTATAAAATTCTGGCAGGACTGGACAGAATGGATGCAGATGGGATGTTTCCAATGGTGGGAAAATCCAGAACCCGGGGCCATGGTTTGAGGATAATAGGCAAATCATTTAGGACCGAGATGAGGAGGAATTTCTTTACCCAGAGGGTGGTGAATCTGTGGAATTCATTGCCACAGAGGGTAGTAGAGGCAGGTTCATTAAATATATTTAAGAGGGAATTAGATCTATTTCTTCAGTATAAGGGTATTAAAGGTTACGGAGAGAAGGCGGGGACGGGGTACTGAACTTTAAGATCAGCCATGATCTCGTTGAATGGCGGAGCAGGCTCGAAGGGTCGAATGATCTACTCCTGCTCCTATCTTCTATGTTTTTTTTTCTATGTTACATCTCACGAAAGAAAAAGCATATAGGGCTTCAAACTGCTGTGTTAACCCTATGAGAAATCCCTTTTGTTCCACCTGTCTTTCCAGCACCTTTTATTCTGAGGCAGTGCCCTCTGGTCCAAGACCCTTTCACCACTGGAAACATCTCCACACCTAGTCCTTTCAATATTCAATAAGTTTCAAAGACTCTCCCTACCCCCGATCCTTCGAGGGTCCAGCAGGTACAGACCCAGAGCCTTTATGTTGACCCTCTCATTCCTGGGATCATTCTCATAACCCTCCCTTGGACAATCTTCCACATCCTTTCTTGGAATAGAGGGACCAAAACTCTTCCCACTTTTGATGGTGTCCTGCTCATGTTTCTTTTTCCATGGATGTTGCCTGATCTTCTGTGTTTTTCCAGCATTTTCTATTTTTGTTTCAAATTTCTCGCAGATTTCATTTTAAAATATTTTCCACCACTCTGTCCCCCCAGATTCACTGATATCCTTCAGGATGGGGGATATGCCAGTCTTACTTAGTCTAGCCTATTTGTGACTCTAACTGGCAACGTAATGGTTGTTAAACTGAAATGGCCCAGTAATCAATCCATTTGTTTCAAACACAATAAATCAATTTGCAAATACAGTGAAACCTCGTTAGAACATGATTCATTAATCCGTGGAATCGTTTAAAGCATGGGTGTCTGTGGATCCAAAACATTGATTTTAGGAGCCAGGCTAACAGCCACAAACTCAAAAATGGACTCTCATGACTCATTTACAAGGTGTGTATGTTAATATGTGGAGTTTAAAGGTCTTAAAGGTCTTATTATAGGGTTTGAGTCACAGTATTCTGTTTTTCTGCTTCCTGAACCATGACATATATGCATCTGTTCCGCGACTCGGCTGTTAGGCAGTATGAAATCTTGGACCCTAACTATCGCATTCTAACAAGGTTTCACTGTACTATTTTAAAATTAAATTTAGACATACAGCACGGTAACAGGCCCTTTCAGCCTGCGAGCCCGTCCTGCCCAATAACACCCAATTGACCAACAATCCCGCCGTGTTTTGAACTGTGGGAGAAAACTGGAGCCCCTGGAGAAAATCCGCACAAACACGGCAAGAACGTACAAACTCCTTACTGACTGCGCCGGATTTGAAACAGTCGAATCCTCGGTCATTGACACGCCGCTGTTACAATGTTGCACTTCTTTCTTCTTTAGCTTGGCTTCGCGGACGAAGATTTATGGAGGGGTAATCTGCACGTCAGCTGCAGCCTCGTTTGTGGCTGACAAGTCCGATGCGGGACAGGCAGACACGGTTGCAGCGGTTGCAAGGGAAAATTGGTGGGTTGGGATTGGGTGTTGGGTTTTTCCTCCTTTGTCTTTTGTCAGTGAGGTGGGCTCTGCAATCTTCTTCAAAGGAAGTTGCTGCCCGCCGAACTATGAGGCGCCAAGATGCACAGTTTGAGGTGATATCAGCCCACTGGCGGTGGTCAATGTGGCAGACACCAAGAGATTTCTTTAGGCAGTCCTTGTACCTCTTCTTTGGTGCACTCTGCCTCGGTCGCCAGTGGAGAGCTCGCCATAGAACACGATCTTGGGAAGGCAATGGTCCTCCATTCTGAAGACGTGACCTACCCAGTGCCGTTGGATCTTCAGCAGCGTGGATTCTATGCTGTCAGCCTCTGCCATCTCGAGTACTTTGATGTTGGTGATGAAGTCGCTCCAATGAATGTTGAGGATGGAGCAGAGACAACGCTGGTGGAAGTGTTCTAGGAGCCGTAGGTGATGCCGGTAGAGGACCCATGATTCGGAGCCGAACAGGAGCGTGGGTATGACAATGGCTCTGTACACATTGATCTTTGTGTGTTTCTTCAGGTGATTGTTTTTCCAGACTCTTTTGTGTAGTCTTCCAAAGGTGCTATTTGCCTTGGCGAGTCTGTTGTCTATCTCGTTGTCGATCCTTGCATCAGATGAAATGGTGCAGCCGAGGTAGGTAAACTGGTTGACCGTTTTGAGTTCTGTGTGCCCAATGGAGATGTGGGGAGGCTGGTAGTCATGGTGGGGAGCTGGCTGATGGAGGGCCTCAGTTTTCTTCATGCTGACTTCCAGGCCAAACATTTTGGCAGTTTCCGCAAAACAGGACGTCAAGCGCTGAAGAGCTGGCTCTGAATGGGTAACTAAAGCAGCATCATCTGCAAAGAGTAGTTCACGGACAAGTTGCTCGTGTCTTGGTGTGAGCTTGGAGGCGCCTCAGATTGAAGAGACTGCCATCCGTGCGGTACCGGATGTAAACAGCGTCTTCATTGTTGAGGTCTTTCATGGCTTGTTTCAGCATCATGCTGAAGAAGATTGAGAAGAGGGTTGGTGCGAGAACACAGCCTTGCTTCATGCCATTGTTAATGGAGAAGGGTTCAGGGAGCTCATTGTTGTATCTGACCCGACCTTGTTGGTTTTTGTGCACTTGGATAACCATGTTGAGGAACTTTGGGGGGCATCCGAGGTGCTCTAGTATTTGCCAAAGCCCTTTCCTACTCACGGTGTCTAAGGCTTTGGTGAGGTCAACAAAGGTGATGTAGAGTCCTTTGTTTTGTTCTCTGCACTTTTCTTGGAGCTGTCTGAGGGCAAAGACCATGTCAGTAGTTCCTCTGTTTGCGCGAAAGCCGCACTGTGATTCTGGGAGAACATTCTCGGCAACACTAGGTATTATTCTATTTAGGAGAATCCTAGCGAAGATTTTGCCTGCAATGGAGAGCAGCATGATTCCCCTGTAGTTTGAGCAGTCTGATTTCTCGCCTTTGTTTTTGTACAGGGTGATGATGATGGCATCACGAAGGTCCTGAGGCAGCTTTCCTTGGTCCCAGCAGAGCTTGAAAAACTCATGCAGTTTGGCATACAGAGTTTTGCCGCCAGCCTTCCAGACCTCTGGGGGGATTCCATCCATACCTGCTGCTTTGCCACTTTTCAGTTGTTCAATTGCCTTATATGTCTCTTCCTAGGTTAGGACCTCATCCAGCTCTAGCCTTAAAGGCTGTTGAGGGAGCTGGAGCAGGGCGGATTCTTGGACTGAACGGTTGGCACTGAAAAGAGATTGGAAGTGTTCTGACCATCAGTTGAGGATGGACACAGCCTTTAGAGCCTCGTAAAAACCCCTGAAGTCGCCAATGTCCACGCTGAGCTGGGTTCGTTTGGTGAGGCTAGTCCACCACTCATTTTGGATCTCCCGGAGTTTGCGCTGAAGATGGCTGCATGCGAGACGGAAGGCTCGTTTTTTCTCTGGCCAGGAAGGCTTTGCAAGGTGAGCCTGGTGGGCAGCTTGCTTCTTTGCCAGCAGCTCCTGGATTTCCTGGTTGTTTTCGTCGAACCAGTCCTTGTTTTTCCTGGAGGAGAAGCCCAATACCTCTTCAGTAGATTGCAGCATGGCAGTCTTCAGCTGATCCCAGAGGGTTTCAGGGGACGAGTCCATGAGGCAGATTGCATCCTCGAGCTTTGCTTTGAGGTTTGCCTGGAAGTTTCCTCTCATTTCGTCTGACTGGAAGTTTCCAACATTGAACCTCTTTCTGGGGGTTTTACTGTTCCTGGACTTTGGCTCGAAGTGAAGGTTGAGCTTGCAGCGAACAAGCATCAGTGTGGCATTCCGCGCTGGGCATGACCCTGGTGTGGAGCACATCTCGTTTGTCTCTTTCTCGCACCAGGATGTAGTCCAGGAGGTGCCAGTGTTTGGATCGGGGATGCATCCAGGTGGTCTTCAGGCTGTCCCTCTGCTGAAAAAGGGTGTTTGTAATGACAAGCCGCTGTTCTGCGCAGAGCTCCAACAGGAGGCGCCCATTGTCGTTGCACTTGCCGACACCATGCTTGCCCAGGATTCCTGGCCAGGTTTCTAAGTCTTTGCTGACACAAGCGTTGAAGTTGCCAAGGATGACAACCTTGTCGGCTGTAGGGGTGTGTTGAATGAGATTGCGCAGATCAGTGTAGAACTTGTCCTTTTTTGCTGGTTCCGCCTGGACGGTTGGAGCATAGACACTGATGAGGGTGATGCGATGCTTGTTTTGAAGGGGGAGTCGCATGGACATGATCCAGTCCGAGTGGCCTGTCGGGAGGTTTTCGAGTTTGGAGGCAATGGAGTTCTTGACCATGAAGTCTACACCAGATAGGCGTCGTTCATCCATAGGCTTTCCAGACCAGTAGAGTGTGTAGCCCGTGCCGCGTTTTTGGAGGCTGCCTACATCTGCAAGGCGGACTTCGCTGAGAGCGGCTATGCCGATGTCGAGTCTGAGGAGTTCATGTGCGATGAGGGCAGACCGACTTTCAGGTCGGTAGCTGTCAGCCTTGTCTAGCATGGTTATGATATTCCAGCATGCTAGCTTGAGTTTGTGAGCATCTTTTGAGGGGGAGGACGTGGAGGTGGAGGACGTGGACATGTCCTCGGGCCTGCGCAAATGAGCTTTTAGGTGGAGTGCAGTGTGTGCAGTACTGGCCCCACCCTTTACACCCATGGTTCGTATGCCGTGGCCAAGTAAGCTGGGACGTGGCAGTGAGGTCCTTGGGTCGTAGGTTTTATATCGGAGTGGCCTTCTCCTATGCAGGTTTCTTATGGTACCACCCTAAATTTAGACATACAGCACGGTTGTGGGAGTATTTAGTAGGTCCCAAAGAAGTTAGTCATGAGTCACCTTAAATCCTGGATGGTGACCTTGCCAGTGACTCCCACCTTTCATGAATGAATAAAAAAAGAATACACTCTGTTCTACCACCTGTAAATGCATCCCCTTTTTCTCATGGAACCTGTTCACAACTCTCCTTTTCTGCGCTTCAGTTAATCTGACCCCTCTGTCCTTTGCACTATGGTTAAAGGATCACAGAACAAGACCATTTTCAAAAATTCAGAAAGAGGAAGTGCAAAGGCAGTCCTAGTATAGGATTCCCTGAAGGTTAACTTGCAAGTTGAGTCACTGACAAGAAAGGCAAATGCAATACTTTAAAGGACTAGAATATAAAAGCAAAGATGTAATGCTGAGGCTTCTTTCGGATTTATTGTCAGAGCACAGAGAGGACATCACATACAACCCTGAGATTCGTTTTTCCTGTGGGTGAGGTAGAATTACCAATAATTGGTCGAGCAAAAAGTAAAATATGCACAGTGTAAACATGTAAACAGTCAAAAGAACTGTTGACAGGTATTAGCTGTTGGTCAGACCATATTTGGAGTACTGAGAGCAGTTTTGAGCACCGTATCTAAAAAAAATGTGGTGATGTGGGAGAGGGTCCTAAGGGAGTTTATGACAATGATCCAGGGGATGAGAGGGTAAATGTATGGGGAGCTTTTGATGGCTCTGTACTCGCTGGAGTTTAGAAGATGAGGAAATAGCTCATTGAAATCTATCGCACATTGGAAGGCCTGGATTGAGTGGATGTGGCAAAGTTATTTCCATTAGTGGAAGAATCCGGAACCAGAGGGTTCAACCTCAGAATAAATGGACGCTCCTTTAAAACAGAGATGGGGGTAAATCTCTTCAGCTACAGCAGAGGTTCTCAACTATTTTTCTCCATTCACATCCCGCCTTAAGTAATCCCTTACTAACCACAGAGCACTTACAGCATTCAAGGAAGGTGGTAAGTGAGTGGGGGTAAAAATGGTTGCCCACCCCTGAGCTAGAGGGTGGTAAATCTGTGAAAATCATGGAGTAAAGTGGAGGTTCTTAGATTCTTAATTAGTAAGGGGGTTATAGGTTATGGGGAGAAGGCAGGAGAATGGGGTTGAGAAAAAAAATACATTGGCCATGATTTGGATGGTGGAACAGACTTGTTGGGCCGAATGGCCTAATTCTGCACCTAATTTGTTTTAGCCATACTGCTTTAGCTCGCTGCATCTCTTGCCTTTAATTCCTTTTATTTGTCTTAACTTCTCCCACCCCCATTAATTGCACTGAGTAGTCTAACAGGGACATCATGGCTGCAGCCGTATACGACGGGAAGTCTGCCACAATACTATGTGCAGCTCTGTTCACCCAGCCAATGGAAGAATATTGTTGAGCTGGAAAGATTCAAGTCAAGTTTATTTTCATCTCATTTCACAACATGATATAACACACATACAGACAAACAATACATATGCTGGACAAGTATTCATACATACAAATTAATCAATATTGTTTCATGAATATGAGAGTCTCAGATAATGAGTGTAAGCCATTACTTTGGTCGTTCAGCATTCTCACTGCCCATGGGAAGAAGCTGTTCTTCAGCCTGGTGGTGCTGGCTCCTGTATCTCTTCCCCAATAGGAGCAGCTGTGGGCAGGGTGGAAGAGATCTGGAATAACTTTGAGTCCCCTCTTCAGACAACTATCCTGATAGATCACGTTGGGGGAGGGGGAGGGGAGGAAGAAAGATTCTAGCGATCCTCTCTTCCCCTCTTATGCCCCTGTGGATTGACGTCCAATCCATTTCTCTGCAGCAACTGTACCGCACTGATGCAGCTGGCCAGAGTACTCTCGATAGAGCTCCTGCAGAAGGTTGACATGATGGTAGCCGGTAGCCTTGCTTGCTTCAGTTTTCTCAGGAAGCGTCGTCATTGTGTGCCTTCCTGTCAAATGAGGAGATGTTGTGTATCCACAATAGGTCACTAGTTAGGTGAACTCCAGGGAACTTGGTACTCTCCGCTCTCTCTACTACAGAGTTGTTGATATGCAGTGGAGGGTGGTCGATCCTGGTCTTCCTGAAGCCCACGTTCATCATGTCTTGTCTGTATTAAGACTCAGGTTGCTACTTTCGCACCACCTCTTCTCTGCAATGCGACTCATTGTTGTTGCTGAAGAGGCCAACGACTGTTGTGTCATCTGCAAACGATGGATGACGCTGCTGAAACTGGATCTGGAGATGCAGTCGTGGGTCAGTAGCATGGACAGGAGTGGGCTGAGCACACAGCCATGAGGTGTGCCAGTGCTCAGCGTGACAGTGGTTGGCTTCTGCTACCAACCTGAACAGACTGTGGTCTTTCCATTAGAAAGTCCAAGATACGGTTTCAGAGAAGTGTGTTGAGTCCCAGAGAGGACAGTTTCTCCACCAGCCTCTGGGGAATGATCATATTAAACACCAGTCATTGAACAGCAGCCTGGCATGTGAGGTGGAACAGGATAGAGTGAAGAGGCAAGGCTACAGTATCATGAGCGGAACAGTTTCTTCTATAAGCAAATTGAAATTCACAAGGATGTTGCCAGGGTAAGAGAGCTTGAATTATAAGTGGAGGTTGGGACTTTTCCTTCTGGAATACAGGAGGCCGAGCAGGGACCATATGAAGGTTTCTAAAGCCATGAGGGCTATAGATAAGGTGAATGGTCAGTCTTTTTCCCAGGAGAGACCTTTTCTGTTCTGTGCATCACCTTGATCTTTGCATCCTTCATTCACTATTTTGTTCTATCCTATTTTTGGATTCTCTCAGTAGACTATTAATTTTACCTTTCTCCTTTTTGCATTTCATCCTTTCCTTCACTTACCCCACCCTTCCGATTATATCCCCCCGCCCCCATCCCATCTTTACAGGGTTATTTCTGATCCTCTGTTCTCTCTTTCCACAGTGCTGGAAGTGTCTGTGCTCAATACTGAAGGGCAAGTGAAGGAGGTGATGTTTCCACACAGTTATCTAACAGAGAGCTTTATCCACATCTCCCCGAATACCATCAAGCAGAACAGCCGTAATGGTAAGTGTGAGCATCTTCAGACTGTTGACTTCCTTGCCCTCAGTTGCCTGCTGAGTGAGCAACTTGTTCGTTTAAAGGCTAGCATCTCCTCATTTTTGCCCCCATCCCAGTACCATAATTCCATGCTGCTTTCCCTCGTTCACTGAGCGAAGTCTTCAGTCATCAGGACATTCTTGGGGAGATCTCCGTGCTGGGAAATAACCAATTTGATCAGAATGGTTCCCATTATATTTGAAGGGCCCTCTGAGTTTACCAATTTGTGCCTGAACCTAAAGCTCACCAGAAGTGAGGCTGAGAAGCCGCATAAAGCATGGAACCGGCCCTTTGGCCCATCTTGCCACTCTGGGCTAGTCCCGTATGCCTGTATTTGGTCCATAAATCTGCCCAGTGTTCTTTTGAATGTTTGCATTTGTGATTATTCAAGGCGGCACGTTCAGCTTAGTGGTCAGTGCCAGAGACTGGGGTTCGAATACCGCACCCTATGTAAGGAGTTTATCCATTCACCCTAGGACTGCGTGAGTTTCCTCCAGGGGCTCTGGTTTCCTCCTACCCTGCCAAACAGCTGGGATTCTAGGTCAATCGAGTGCAACCAGGGAGCTCATGGGCCGAAAGGGCATGTCACGGTGCTGATGTCTAAATTTAATTTAAAAATGTAACGTATCAACAGTTTTCTCAGGTGCTCAGACAACCCTCTGAGCAAAAAAGTCCCTCTTTCTTTTTTTTTAGCCATACAGCATGCTGTTGTGTCCCTCTTGCTTGCCATCCTCTCTTTTCCCTTCACAGACCCTTCCAGCTGAGAGACTAAAGTATATGGTAAAAACTGCAGAAAAATAACCGGAAATGTGAATATAAACTAAAATTTGGTTTGCTTTCCATCACAAATTGTTGAGATAAGCAATCGTCCCGATCTTTCACATTCCCTCATGATCTGGAGCTCACAGGCAACACCTATGTTTATTACCCCTTCTCAATCCCACAGAACGGGCTTGATTCCATCCTGTACAGATCTATGATTCCAATTAGAAGCTATTTCAGACTCGACCACACTGGAGACCAGTGACTGAAGGTCATTGGTGAACCAGATGGGTTGCACAAAACTCTGATATCACAGTTGCAGTTAATGGAACCAGTTTACCTTTTTATATTCCAGATGCTTTTTGTAATTGGCTGTAGTGCACTCCCAGTAACCACTAAGACTAGGCTGAGGGAACGATAGGCTTTAATGTACAGAAAAACCTTGCTGGCCCAGATCCAGGTATAGGAATGGAGGGAAGGGAGAGGTGGCTCAACCTTTATGGCCCAGGACAATGGGGGAGGAGTCATAGGGTGTGAGTCATCAGTGGGCGAGACAGCTCCATATGTAGAGCAGTCAACTATATACAATGGAGGAAACACATCACCACAATTACTTAAAGTTGTCCAGCTGTTTTGGTGGGACTTAAATATACTTTGATGTATCATTGGTCCAGAAGTCTGGCTGTAAGTTCAGTAACTCTTCCATATCCTGTCTTTTTCATGCCCACAGGCACTGAGCAGTATAAACAGAATTTCTGGGAAATAATCAGGAAATTGTGGAGAGAGGGGTCACTGATTGTGTTGGTCTTAAGAACAGGCCAATGCTGTCAATAGTTTGTTACTGCTCTGTCCAACTCGTTACAGGAAACAGTTCTGGTCACCTCATTACAGGAAACAGTTCTGCCCTTCTCATTACAGGAAACAGTTCTGGTCACCTCATTACAGGAAACAGTTCTGCCCACCTCATTACAGGAAACAGTTCTGCCCATCTCATTACAGGAAACAGTTTTGGTCACCTCATTAGAGGAAACAGTTCTGCCCACCTCATTACAGGAAACAGTTCTGGTCACCTCATTACAGGAAACAGTTCTGGTCACCTCATTACAGGAAAGAGGTAGAAGCTGCAGTGGAGATTTACCAGGATGTTGCCTGGATTGGAAAATATGTCTTAGGAGACAAGGTTTGTAGAGCTTTTCTCTTTGGAGGTGACTGATAGACAACAAGATTCTGAGCAGCACAGATAGGGAAACAGTGCCTTTATCCCAGGGCAGCAAACATCAGAGGGTGTACTTTATCTGTACAAAGTGAAGGAAAGGAAGTTTAGGGGAGAGGTGTTTTCTTAAGCAGAGAGTTGCAGGTCCCTGGAATGCATCGCCAGGGCTGGTGGTGGAAGCTGGAACAATAGGGGTGTTTAAGAGTCTCTTAAGCCCCCTTTCACACTTGCAAGTGATCCTCGGAATTAATGGCCAAATCGGCCTTTAAAGTGCCAAATGTGAAAGCAAAATCAGCTCAATGCCACCGTCAGATGACGTCATCTCACACCAGAGATTGACAGCCTCAACCACTAGTGCAATCAGGCAAGTGTGAAACGGGTAATTGCATGGTGGGATTGAAATGACCCAAGTTTTTCCGTGTAGATATGAACTTTGCTGTGACAAAGTTACAGTGGGAGAGAGAGAGAATAAATAAATCGCAATAGCTGACAATTTTTAAGCAGCTTGGGAAAATTGGTAGGACTATTGTGCACAATTTATAAAGACTGTGGAAAAAAATAATGGCGGACCTGACTTCCCAGAATGCCATGCAGCAGAGAAACCCCTCTATTAATGCTCCGTGCAAACAGTCAGGCATACAGCCTTTTCTTTGCTGCATGGCATTCTGGGAGGGAAGGTCCAGCATCGCTTTTCCCCATGGTATTTATAAATTGTATGCAATTCTGCTACCAACTTTCCTGTGCTGTAAAAATTGTGCATTATAGCTTTCCTACCCTGTTTAAAAAATTGTCCGCTATCGCTATTTATTGCTAGTGCTTTCCACGGTCCCTTACAAAGGTTTATATAGGTCGGCACAACAACACAGGGGCTGAAGGGCTCATACTGTGCTGTACATGAAGCTTAATTATGTTAAAATTAGGTATGATTAATGTTGTTCCAATACAACATCATAATACATTGATCAGGATTTAGGGCAAGTCCACCATCACTCAATGTGTCATGATGTCACCAATAGAAGGTAGAATAGTCCTCACCTCAGGGATGGCTCCTCGCAAGTGTGAAAGTGTTCAGTGTCCCAGTTAGGAGTGGTCAAGTGTGCAAAGCCAAAGCCCTCATCCCTATCCCAGGACACTGAATGACCAATTTAGTGGGATGCAAGTGTGAAAGGGGCTATAGGCAGGCACGTGGATGAAATAAAATTAGCATTAATAAGCACAAAGGGTTTAGTTTTATCAGTAGGTATAAATGAGTTGGCACATGGGCCGAAGGGTTCTATTGGGATATATGAAAAAAAATGTCCAATCACGGATTACTGCAAAACCATTTTATGTCTACCACTCCGCCCCTTTTTCTTTCTCTCATCGAGCCAATTTTTAATCGAGCTTGCCACTTGAATTTCACAACAGTTTTTACTTGTTCACCTTCCCGAAGTCCACATCCAACCCGCCAGCTTCACCAGCCTTCCCTGCTACCACCTTCAATCAAGTTAGTTGGACATAGCTTTTCCAATAATTCAGCCACTGTTAGCTTTGTATTTACTGCTTTGGGATCGGGTCTGTCCAGATTTTCCACATTCTCAGGCAGTACAATTCAAATTTAAGGAGAATAAACAGGTAAATTTTGATTAATGAAACATTTTTTCATATAAAATACAAAGTACAAAAAGAACAAATATTGATTTGTTCATTTCCACAACTTCTGTGCATCTGTGATGTTTACACACCTACCCACACAAAAGCCAATGAAATTTTAAACGTTTGAGAGTTTTCGAGAAGGCCAGATTCTCAGGTAGTCTGGATTTCTAGCATCCAGATTTTTGGACTTTTACTGGACTTGGTTTCTTTACTTCTTCCTTTTTAAATTATGGCTATACAATAACCTTTGCACTCACCACATGAGCACTCCACACATTAAGACTATGCTATTGTTGCAATTACACCATTACCTTCGCCCTTTCATTCCACAAGCAGTGACTTGTGCTGCATTGCCTCACGCAAGAGGAGCAAAGAGCAGGGGTGCAACTGTTTGGGAGGGGGTAGTGGTGGGAGGGAACCGAAAGGTGAAGAGGAAGAGAACAGAAAGGGTAGAGCACTTAGAAGGTGGTAGAGCAGAAAGGGGAAGTGAGTGAGGGGAGAGGTCAGGAGGAGGAGAAACAGAAAGAGCAAGTAGATCAGGATGGGGAAAGTCTGAGGGACCCAGAAAAGGGTAGGAGGTCATGTCGAGGTGACGTGCATCCCCACATAAATATCTTTGTTGTATCCTGTTCTCCAATTAAATTCAGATTTCAGATTTGTTGTCAGAGTGCAACCCTAAGATTCCTTTTCCTGTGGGCTTGGCAGAATTACCACTTATTAGTAGTACAATAAAACTTTACTCAACGTACTCATGTAAACAAATAACATAAATTGTTCAATGCAGATAGAAAAAAACCAATAAAGTGCAAAAGAGTCCTTAAATGAGTCCCTGATTGAGTTTGTCATTGAGGAGTCTGATGGTAGAGAGGGAGCAGCTGTCCCTGAACCTGGAGGTGCGTGTCTTGTGGCCCCAACAGCTCTTTCCTGATGGCAGCAGCAAGAATAGAGCATGTGCTGGGGGCGGGGTGTAGACCCTTGATGATTGTTGCTGCTCTCTGACGGCAACATTCCCTGTAGATGTTCTCGATAGTGGGGAAGGTTTTGGCAGGGCTTTTCTCTCAGGGGCAAGTTGCAGTGAACAGATTTCATCCTGGA
Organism: Narcine bancroftii; assembly: GCF_036971445.1. Classification (NCBI taxonomy): domain Eukaryota; kingdom Metazoa; phylum Chordata; class Chondrichthyes; order Torpediniformes; family Narcinidae; genus Narcine; species Narcine bancroftii. Next base: position 256,649,043 of record NC_091471.1, read on the forward strand.
TTGGATGAAGGAGGAGATGCTGAAGCCTGTTGTGCTTTCTGCAGGTGTGGTGAAGGTGGTATTAATTCTCTACAACAACCTTGGCCAGTTTCTGACGACGGAGAATGCCATGGTGAGGATGGGAACTGACAGCAGCAGCCAAGGGACCTCCATCGTCGTCAACTCTCAGATCATCGCCGCCTCCATCAACAAGGAATCAAGCCGGGTCTTCCTCACTGAACCAGTGATATTCACTCTGCAACACCTTGATGTAGGTATTAGAGTTTGGGTTTCACCACACACGAGCATCTCTCAGAGAATCCTGTAACAAAAGTCTACATCATCGCCACACTACTCAAACAGTTATAGCATTCCATGAACCTGTGGGATTGGATCTGCCTCTCAAATTTCAAAAGGATGTGCGCAGAGGGGGATGCGTGTGGGACTGTTTCACGTGATGCCAAATTTTTATGCGTGAGCTCAACAGCACATCCCCAGCTTCCAATCGATAACACACTCAACAAACATTTTTTTCAAAAGGTTTGCTTCCTGAAAAATAACTGGGGATTATGATAGACAACGTCAATCTGATAGCTTCAGATTTGCTGTATCACGTAGGAAGTTGGAGAAACATTGAATTAACTTTTTTATTGAATTTAGCATATTTAATTGCATTAGCTCAACTGACCTAAAAATGTTTTTCCACTGATTTTCATTTGTACTCAGCATCTGATATCTCTCGTGTCAGTGTCTGACCATAGTCGGCCAGCACTGATGGATTCCAGTTGCCCCGATACCATTTTTACATGGTCACAATGTCCTGGTGAAACCTTTCACCGTGTTCGTCACTGACGGCACCAAGATCAGCAGGGAAGACGATGGCATATTGCCCTTCGTGGTCTTTGTATGCTTGAAATATGACAGGAAATACAAAAATAGGATATATCTAAGAAATAGTATGTGATATAAAAATTTTAAGGGGATTTTCATGATCAGCAGCCGAAAGTCCATAAAATACACCCAAAAATGTTCAGGAAGCAACATTTTCAATGTCCCATATTACTTTCAGAGCACATTTCCAGACCCCACTGAGGTACCACTGTTTCTCTGCCAGCATTTACCTGTTGAAAAGACTTTTGATTATTGTAGGTGCAGATAATCTTTGCACAGACCTCCCAACCTTTATCCTGGGGTATGATGGTGACACCTGTCTGAGTGTTCGGGAGTGAATGTAATACACTGAAATAGTTCTGTTTCACTCACACAGCATATCATGAATAGTATTGGCATGTATTTCACAAGCTGTCAAAGCCACTTAACTATAAAAGAAACCATGCATTTATATAACACCTTTCCCATTCCCAGGAACTCCAACGTTAATGTGAAACCAATCAATTAATTTGAAGAGAATAATTGTTCATTGTTGTTTTAGTTTGGAACATTTAAAGGAAAGTCGCACTCTCCCTAGAATAATGTTAGAAGAAACTTCAGTCAACATTACAGCATGATGTGCCATCCTATATAAACCTAATCAACAATCTAAAGTTCCCTACCTCATACCCATAACCTATTTTTCTCACATCCATGTGCATTTAAATGCCCCCTCCCCCCACCACCACCACCACCACCACCCCTGGCAAGGCATTCCATGCATCTGAGAAAAAGAAATACCCTTGGTAATTCCCCAAAACTTTTCCTCTTCACTTTGTACAAATGTCCTCTGGAGTTTGTTATTTCCACCCTGGGAAAAAGGCACTGGGTGCCCAAAATAGAGATCTAGAAGATTCTGACAGGCCGATAAGGTGGGCACCCAGTGACTTAATAAAGTCACCTCTCATCCTTCTTTGCTCCAAAGAGAAAACCCCCAGCTCTGCTAATCTTGCCTCGTAAGACAAATCCAGACAACATCCTGGTAAATCTCCTCTGCATCTTCTCCATAGCTTCCACATAATTCTTGTCATGAGATGACCAGAAATAAACACAATATTCTAAATGATTCCAGAGATTTATAGAGCTGCAACATTACCTCATGACTCTAGACTAATGAAGCCCAGCATACCTTCGGCTTCCTTGACTATCCTATTAACTTGCGCAGAAACTTTGAGAGATCTATGGATTTGGATCCCAAGGTCTCTCCGTTCTTCCACACTGTTAAGTATCCTACCCTTAACCATATACTCTTCCTTCTTTTGACCTTCCAAAATACAAAAATCTTGCATTTATTTTTCTCCACCAGCTTTGGAAAATTCCGTAGAACATAATGTGTGAATGATCAGTTGATGTGTTATTGTGGAAGATCACTAGAGAAACAGAAGTCGGCTCATCGTCTGCTCCACCATTCTAATCATGAGCTGATCGACCCTCCCACTCAGCCCCACTCCCCAGTCTTTTCCCTGTGACCCTTGATGCCCTGATTGATCAAATGTCTGTCAATCTCTGCCTTAAAAACACCCAACAACCTTGCTTCCACAGCCAAATCTGACTGAAGACATTTTTTCCACTTCTCTGTTTTAAATTGGTCTTTTTATCCTGAAGTTGTGCCTTCTTGTCATAGACTCCCCTCCCATCTGGAAACATCCTTGCCACATCTAGTCTATCAAGGACTTTCAGCATTTTAATTGCCTTTAATAAGGTCCCCCTGCCTTCTGTACTCCAACGAGTACAGTCCAAGGGCCAACAATTGTTCCCCATATGCCTCTCCGACACTAGCATGCCTTTTCTCAAATAAAAACAGTACGAAGGTAGAGAATTGACTTGGAGGAAAGATGCAGGCCAAGTTTATTGTCTCTTCCTAAAGGTGGCACCCTGATCGTCCCACATGGAATTGTCAGCCTGGATTTGGTGTTCCCCTTTAAAGTGGGTCTTGAACCCATGAACTGCCAACTCATGGGTTGTGGGGGGGAGTGCAGACCATGCCGGGGAATGGATTGTACTAATGCTGCATTCATAGAGTCTGGGTTTGCAGGCCTGGTGTAGCATCAGATGGTACACTGGGGATTCAAAACTCTGCGCATGCTACAATCAAAGACAAACAAAAACAACCTGTTGGAGGAGCTCAGTGGGTCAAAGCAGAATCAGTCGGAGGGAAATGGGAATCGTCGCTGTTCTGAGTCAAAGTCACTCATCAGATCTCTTCACCTTGAAAGTGTTCTACCTGAAACGTAGACAGCTCCATCACCCCACCACTCTTGTACTGGGGCTATATGTAAATTGGAGGAACAACACCTTGTATTCCATCTGGGTATTCTCCACCGGATGGCATTAACATCAACTTCTCCAATCCCTGTTCAACCCCTCCTATCCTCTTTCTCTCTGTCTGGAAGAGGGGACAGAGTGTAGTATATCTAAATTCGGCGAAGACTCTAAATTATGCAGGAAAGCAAACTGTGTAGAGGATATGAGAGACTGCAGAGAGATATAGATAGATGAAGTGAGTGGGCAAAGAATTGCCAGATGGAGTACAATCTTATAAATGTGAGGTTATCCACTTTGGAACGAAAAATAGATCAGAATATTATTTAAATGGCAAGCGATTGCAGCGTGCTTCCATACAGGAGGACTTGGAAGCACTTGTGCATGAACCACAAAAGATAGGTTTGCTGGTGCTATCGAGAAGGCAAATGGAATGTTGGCCTTCATTGTTAGAGGGATGGAATTTAGGAGCAGGGAGGTTATGCTGCAACTGTACATTGTCCTGGTGAGGCTGCACCTGGAGGACTGCGTGCATTCCTGGTCTCCTTTCTTCAGGAAGGATGGACTGCCTTTGGAGGCGGTGCAGAGGAGGCTCAATAGGTTCATTCCAGAGATGAGGGGGTTAGCCTATGAGGAGAGATTGAGTCGTCCGGGACTATACTTGCTGGAATTTAGAAAAACTAAGGGGATCTGATTAAAATATGTTATGAAAGGCATAGATAAGATAGATGTAGGTAAGTTGTTCCCATTGGTGGGGGAGATGAGAACTAGAGGACATAGCCTCAAGATTCGGGGAAGTAGATTTAGATGAGACGGAACTGCTTTTCCCAGAGGGTGGGGAATCTATGGAATTCGGTGCCCATTGAAGCAGTGGAGGCGACATCAGTAAATATATTTAAGACAAGGTTGGATACATTTCTACGTCATTGGGGAGTTAAGGGATATGGGGCAGGTAGGTGGAGATCAGCCATGATCTCATTAAATGGGGAACAGACTCAATGAGCCGGATGGCTTACAATAAGTTAATAAACATAACATAGTTTATGTTCTTTTCTCACCCACTTCCCTTCCCTGTCAGAAAAATCCGCAGACCCTCCTGCACTGCTTCTGCTCATCCTGCAGTTCCACCCCACCCAGCTTCCTTGAGCTGCTGTACGAGTTGAAAAACACTATTGCTGGCCCGAGGTCAAAACTGCTTGTCAAATATCAACCTCCTTTTAACACTTAAATGTTGAAGTCCATGCAATTTTTTTTAGATACTTCGGTGTGAAGTGAAGGGTTATTGCCCATTAGTATGTGGATATATTGCATGTCACTTTAGTTTATTTCAATCAGAGCACTCTCTTCCAAGCCGAGCGCTGGAGCATGCAATGTGAACCTGTGTTTCTGTACAATACTCAAGAAGGTACCGCCTCTCAATTAAAGGATGCCCATGGGTTTGTCTGTTCTGGTGGATATAAATGTCTCCCTGGCCCCAATTTAAAACTAGCTGAAATTCCCTAGTTATCCTGGCCCCCAGTATGACCCATGATCCTACATTGTCAAAGCGGATTCATATAATTGTTTGCGGACCCTCGGTTTACGCTCATTAGATGTGACGTTCACCGAGATAATAACACTGACAGCCCAGAAGTCGTAGACTGTGAAGCACTTTACCTTGCTCAGGGGACAAAAATAATATTAATGAACGTTCTTTTCTTTCACATTTTCATTATCCAGTATATTTTTGAGGTTTTGAAGCAGCATTAAAGACCCAGATTTTAAGTATATTTTCCATTGTTTGCAGGCATTTCTTTTTTAAGTTTAGACATGCAGCACAGTAACAGGCCCATATGTCCCACGAGCCCGTGCCACCCAATTACACCAACAACCCCCGGTACGTTTTGGAGGGTGAGAGCACCTGGAGGAAAGTACAGACAATGCCGGATTCAGAACCAGGTCACCAGCGCTGTAACAGCATTGCGCTAACCACTACACTAGCAGTTCCGCCCTTGATAAAGGCCGCCCTTGATTTCTTGATGAAGTCTGGCCCTTCAGGAAATTACACCAAGCGTGTCCTGGCCGGAATCACCTTACCCCAGTATCATTTTCCCTTCGTGATTTATCATTTGCTTAACAACAGAAATTGGATCCAAGGATCATAATTTACAGTCTGAAATATGAAGACCATTCAATAAAACAAACAAAAGGTAATGACCCCTTAAGTTAAATTGTCACCCATTCCTCTGTACTGAGATTGTTTATTTTTGTTGAAATTTACCATTACAATATTAATTTCTGTAAAATTTCATCTGTGTAGACAGAGGCATCTATGAACTGTTGACTGCATTTTACAACTTGCACAGTCTATGACCTGATAACAGACATTTGCAAATGCCCACAGCCATGCTCAAGTTGGTTTCCTCCCCTCTCCCTCCCATTATATTTCCTCCCCTCCTTCCCATCTTTTTTTTCATGATCCCCTGGTCCATTTGATCTCTTGTTGCTTGCCTGGGGCCACTGTGGAGAAATCATTTTAATGGCACTGACTGTTTTCACATCATTTCTCAAGTGAGTTTGCTGCTAACATGTGTTGCAACTAAGTGTGTGTGTGTGTGTGTGTGTGTGTGTGTGTGTGTGTGTGTGTGTGTGTGTGTGTGTGTGTGTGTGTGTGTGTGTGTGTGTGTGTGTGTGTGTGTGTGTGTGTTTTCAAGCATATTTGTCCCAGTTTTCATCATTTTTGATTACTTCTGATTCGACATTAGGGCTCCCATTAGCACACATTTAGTGCTCTAAAAATACATGCTGTCCAATTACTAGAAACCTGCCTCCTCTCCTCACTTCTCAAGGCAATGGGATCCCCAACTTTTTTCCAAATTGATCAATGTCAATGTGGATTTTTTTTGTGAATCATGCCTCAGAGGCAGAAGTTGTAGGTTTAAGACTCACCTCTACTATTGGGCATTGGAGTATCAAAGGGATTGCATCCTTGAGAGTGCTGGATAGAGGTGAAAATATTCCATGACACAGTTGAAAGAACCAAGCAATCTCTGGTCCCGAACAATGATTCAGCCCTTAATTAACTCCTGAAAATTGATGTTATGTCTCTGTTTCACTGGGGAGGCTTCTTAAATAACTTTGAGATGCAAAATTCAAATAACAGAAGAGATTTTACTTACTGATGTTTTCCACCATCTCAGGAAACTTCACACACACTCATATACATATGCATACATATACAGATGTGCACTACAGTTACTACAGTGAGAAGGGTGTATTCTTACGCAGTTACAAAATAGTTCACATTACCTGCCTTCTCAAGAGAAAGAAAAATTTAGTCTTCTTTATCACTTCCTTTCCAGTGAAACTTAAGTAACTGAACTTGTACACTAGTTTATTTACACAACTATTTTAAATAGTTCTTATCGATATCGCGGCAGTATGTTGCTTTGCCATCTTCTGGATTTGGCTGCGACCGTTGGGCTCTGTGTTGCTGGTCCACTTGTAGGTGATGTAGCTTGTTGTGCTTCACCTGACAACTGCTGTGTTGATGTTTTGATGTTAGTGGTTGCGGTCTCTTCACTTGATGCCTCACTTGATTTTGGTGCTGCAGGGTTTGATGGTATTAAAGCTTTCTGCTTCATCACATCTCGTGTCAGCCAGATGTGAATTCTGTTCCTCCTCAGCTGACTGCCAGAGTCTGTCTCGACAATGTATGATCTTGGTGTCTCAGCTTCTCTGGAGACCTTTGCTGGGGTCCATGTTTTCAACATCGGCTCTTGAACACGCACATGCTGCCCTCTGATGTAATGATAACAAACCCACACTCTACAGCCAGCTTTCTGAATTCTAGTGATGTGACTGTGTTCCATTGTCTTGGGTATTCCTTGTTCAGCAAGGAGTGCTCTCATTTCTGAGGTGATAGTTGACGGTCTCAGGTCTTTCACCCTTTTGACGAATGGAAACTTAGAGTAGTAACTACTATGAGATACCACTCTTGATTCTTGGTGAACAAGTCTATTCCCACTGTGGGCCATGGCCTGGCAGGGACTTCTGTAGAAATGGTTTCCTCTTTTTGTTGTGTTTGTCTGTTGATCCTTTTGGACATCTTCTTCACCTGGATCTCATAATTGGCAACTGCAACTCCCGGCAGCTATCCAGACCTAGAATTGCTGGTCCATCTGCGTCTACCACGTAGAATGTAGAGGATGTTCTTTCCCTTATGGCAGCCATTGATCTTAGCTCTCCTTAGCTGCTTGATCATGGGTTCACCATAGGCCATTAATGTGACATTTGCTGTTTCCAATGCACCGTCTTTTGGATGCCCTTTTTCTATGTTCTCTGGGAGCATCTGGCAGTAGAGTCTGAGTGGAAGGATGTTGCTTCATGATCCAGTATCTTGCTTCACCTTTAGGTTAAATATCATTGGCCTATTCTGGATTGTCCTCTGTATTTGGATCCTTGTGTGCAACTCGCTTCCTTCTTTCATCTCACCCGACATCTCGTGAAGGTATATGGATTCCATGACCAGTATCTGGGTGTCGGGTCCTCATTGTTGTTTCCTTTTATGTGGTGGGTCTTCTTGTCTTTTTTCTTCTCTGGTGTTACTGTTTTCTTCATACCAGACTTGCCCCAATGTTTGCTTTACCACAGACTCTACATTCAGAACCGTATGTGGGGCATTTCTTTCGATCTCGAAAGGGTGTTGTCTGCCGCACTTCCTGCAGGTCCTGGGGGTTTGCACTTTCCTGATTGTGTTCTTCATAGCATCAACCCTTTGTTCTCTTTACTGTGGGTTGGTCTGCGTAGATAGGGATTTCATTTGGATCCTCGTGGTTTCGAAGGCTCTGGCTGTGTCTATATCTTCGGCCAGCTTCAAACTCTCCTTCCCTATAAGAGACTTTTTCACTTCAAGTTGGGCACTCCTCCATATTAGTTGATCAACTAATCTTTCCTCTATATCCTTAAATATGCATTTTGAAGCAATAATTTTTAGTCTAGTGAGGAAGTTATGAACAGTTTCATCAGCCTCTTGCATTAAGCCTTGAAATTCATAGCGTTTAATTCAATGATTGGACCTGGGTTCAAGGTGAGAAGCAAACTTTGCAAATATCTGTTGTGGATCATTTTTCTCCACCCCTGTTAGCTCCCAGCTATTAAATAAGTCAAGGCCTCGCTCCCCTGTCCAGAGAAGTATAGAACTGACCTTCTCCTCTGCTGTTGCATTTTGAAAATAGCTCTTGAATGCTAAATTGTACTTTTGCTGAAACTTTTTAAGGATTCATCAACGTCTTCAACCTCCCCGCCCATCACTGGGTGAACTGCTGTTGTTCCAGACATTTTTTTCAGTAATGTTTTTTTCTCATCTTTCCCTTCGTATTTCAGTGACTTCCAATCAATTGTATGGCTTTATTCCTGCTCTCTTACATGTTATGTCTCTGTGTTACTGGGGAGGCTTCTTAAATAATGTAGAGATGCAAGATTCAAATTACAGAGTTTACTTACTGATGTCTTCCAACATCTCAGAAAACTGTTCACACACACTCACTGTACAATACATATGCCCCACAGTGGTGCACTACAGTTACTACAGTGAGGAGAGTGTATTCTTACAGTTACAAAATAGTTCACCTTATCCTGACTATATAACAATTGATGAACCAGAAATTGTTCACCACCGTTGAGATTCTCCTACGTTCACCATGCTCTATCACTCTTGAGTAAATCTCTTCCAAGACCTCACCCAATAAAACTGAAGGGTCAAGATTTAAAATGTATACAGGGATAGAGCTTGTGATAGCAAATAGTAAAATTGAAGAGATCGTTAAAAATGTTCAGGATTGGTAGGTTCATTGGTCACGTGGGCGTATTCGGGCAGCTTGGCTTGTAGACCTAAAGGGCCCTGTAGGTATGCTGAAATTCTACATTTAAAATAAAAGTATAAAATTAAAATCAAATGGATCCTTTGAGATGTTCAGGGGTAGAGAAGGGCATCTGAGACACTGGGATTTTTTTGATGAAGAGGATGGAGTTGGAAGGGGATGTTAAGCTGAAAAGAACATGAAATAAGTTGAAAACCTGAACTTGTAATCGTTGGGAGTTTAAACGCTGTTCTCTTTCAGTCAGAAAACCACTTCAACGCAAACTGCTCTTTCTGGGATTACTCTGAGCGCTCCATGATGGGGTTTTGGTCGACGCAAGGCTGTCGGCTGATTGAAAGCAACAAGACTCACACAGCTTGTGCATGCAGTCACCTCACCAACTTTGCAGTGCTGATGGCTCACAGGGAGATTTTGGTAAGTTGCTTTGCTGCCCTCTAACTGTCAAGCCCGACTTTTACCGTTCATTTGCATTTGCTGTGGGTAGCTCTGGCAAGTCTTGCTGACTAAATTGTCGGAGCTGAGGGTTGATACATACGCAAGCGCGCTGGAGAAACTCAGCAGGTCCTGCAGTGTCCATAGAATATATAACCAGCCCTCAGGGAAATGAGGGTTGACAAGTTGAGGGACCACTTTAGGGTCTTGAAAGAAGTGGTTAAAGGGGTGGTGTTAATCAGTTTGGAAAATGACAAACGCTAGTCATGTTACATACAAATGAACTCATCATCTATCAAAGGCAAAATGTTAGAGGTTCATGTTAAATATATTTATTAGGACGGTACTTTGAAAAAAGTTCAAGGCCATCACAGACTCAACATGGTTCATGTTTGAGTTCTGTGGAAAACTAATATGCTATGAATAAGGGGAAACCTGCGAATGTGCTGCACTTAGATTTCCAAGGGCATTTGAGATGGTGTAACATCAAAGGTCATCATAGAAAATAAACGCTTGCATGAATTATTTTGGCATGGACAGAGGATTAGCAGGAGAAGGGGTGGAAGCATAAATGGGTCTCTCCCTGGGTGGCAAGGTTTTACGAATGTAGGGTGATTGCACAGAGATCGGTAGGTTAGTCATTGTAAAGGTGCACAGAAATGCTGCAGGAACTCAGCCAGTCTCGCGGCGTCCATCGGAGGTAAAGATATGTATTACCGACTCATCAGGCCTCAAGGTACAACCAAATAAGCAGAAGGAGAATCAGAATCACATGTCACAAAATTCGTGGTTTCGTAGCAGCGTTACGGGTGCAAGAATTTGTAAAAATAAATAAATTAGTGCAAAAGAAGAGGTAGTGGTTCATTGACTGTTCAGAAATTTGATGGCGGAGGGGAAGAAGCTGTTTTTGTACTATTGGATGCTCATCTTCAGGCTCCTGCACCTCCTTCCTGATGGTAGCAGTGTGAAGAGGGCAGGGCCTGGGTGATGAGGGTAGAGGCCGCTTTCAGGAGAACACAGCTTCTTGTAGATGTCCTCGACAGAGTGATGCCCAGGACAGTGCAGGCCCAGTTAACAACTCTAGTTTTTTTCCTGTCCTGTTCATTGGCACCCCCAGAGCAGGCAGTGATGTAACCAGACAGAATGCTTTCCGTGGGTAAACCTGTAGAAATTTGCAATAGTTTTTGGTGACATACAAAATCTCCTCAGGACTCCCCACGACATATAGCCACTGGTGAGCCTTCTTAATGATTACATAGACATGCAGGCCCCAGGTTAGATCTTCAGAGATGTGAATGCCCAGGAAATTGAAGTTCTGTACCAGATTTCAGATTTATGGTCAGAGAACATACATGACATCACAAACAACCCTGAGATTCGTTTATCCTGCGTTCACGGCAGAATTACCACTAATTGTTCATGCAGAAAAGAACTGTACACAGTGTAAACATGTAAACAAATAAAAGAACTGTAAACAGATAATGAATGTAAACAAATCATGCAATAAAGTGCAAAAGTAAGAGTCCTTAAATGAGTCCCTGATGGAGTTTGTTGTTGAGGAGTCTGATGGTGGGGAATAGCATCTGTCTCTGAACCTGGTGGTGTGAATCTTGTGGCATCGACACCTCGTTCCTGATGGCAGCAATGAGAATAGAGAGTGTGCTGGGTGGTGGGGACCGTTAATGATTGCTGCTGCCATCTGACTGCAATGTTCCCAGTAGATGTTTTTAATTTTGGAGAGAGCTTTGCCTGTGATGTCCTGGGCTTTTATGCTCAGGGGTATTGGTGTCCCCATACCAGACCATGATGCAGCTTTCCACCACATTTTGGCAGAAATTTGCCATGGTTTCTGGTGTCATTACTAAACGTCCACAAACTCCTGAGGAAGTATACCTTTTCCACTGCTGACAGCTCGATGAAGACTGGTTCGTGTACTCCTGATTTCTCCTTCCTGAAGTCCGTAATCAGTTCCTTCATGTTGCTAACATTGAGTGCAAGGATGTGGACGTGACACCACTCCACCAGCTGATCTCTCTCACTCCTGTACACTTCCTCATTTCCTTCTGTGATTCTACTGATGACAATGGAGCACAAAGGTGTACTAGGTATAAAGCGAGTGGGTACAAACCTGGCAAATGGAGTACGTACAATGGTGTAATGGGTAATACGGTGTTCAAAGAGCAGAACAGAGAACCATAATGATAATGAGTTTATTGGTAAACACATTGTACAATGTACACTTGCACCAAAATTCTTACTTGTTGCAGCCACACAGATACAGTACAACTCCAATGATCCAAAATCCTCATTTATCCAAAATTTTTTCAGTCGAACTGACCTCACAGGTTGAAAAAAATATTCACTTGTCATGAAATTAGAACGACGATTGTCCTCCTTTCAGATAATTCCCTCCCCTTTCTCGTTCCATTTCTTCTTTACCTTCCCCTATTGACTTTTCTCTCCTACGCTCCCTCTCAAACTACACACCACTGTCCCCAAGAAAGGGATTGGAAGAATCTCTTGTCCCGGCATCAAGAAGGAGAGCAGCCTCCCGGACAGCGGCTTTTCCTCCCCTTCCCTCCCTCTTCTCCCCCTTCCCTCCCTCCTCTCCCCATGACGCTGACCCCGAACCCTCCCTTTGGCCTACCACGGACTCCCCGGTGTGCGTGTTCAGTAGGCCCAGGGGAGGATTCAGGACTCCGGCATCAGGAGCTCCAGTGACTGGGGAGACAGGAGCCCGCTGACTCGCTAGTGAGTGTTCCACTGGCTCAGTCCCAGGGATCAGCGGTGACATTGGGTCCGTGTTGGGGTCAGCAGCGGTTGGGAGTGCTTGGTGATCGTCAGTGGCCAGCATTTTGTTGGTGAGAATTCAACCTTATTTTAATACTTAAAAAGCCTTCCCATGTTGTTTGTTGTTGTTTAAACACTGTTACAAGTGATTTGCTGCTGCTACTGGGCCATTTTCAAAAAATGACCAGTTCTCTGAAAAAAAAGTTTATCTGACAGTCCCAACCATTTTGGATAATCGGAGTTATTTGTAAAAAAATCATAGTAAAAGCTTATTGGATTAAAAGACTTAACAGATAATATTCACAGTAATTCTAGTTCAAATAAAATCATTAATTCAAAATCGGGTAAGAGTAAGATGTTTCTGGTGGTAGAATCTTGCAGAATCAATGAACAAATAATGTTCCTAAATCAGTTTGAGTACAAAAGTAGGAATGTTACGCTTCAATTACATTGAATTTTGGTGGTAATACATCTGGTGTACTGTGTATGCTGCTGGCCATCTCATTTACTGAAAAGGAATCTCAGGGTTGTATGTGACATCATGCATGTACTCTGACAATAAATCTGAACTTTGAAGTTTTGAACATCCGGTTGCTGCATTTGTATAGGGCCTTGGTGTTGGTGAGACTGTATCTCGAATATTGTGTCAGTGTTTGGTGTACCCACCCGAGACAAAATGGTTTTTGGCCATTGATGGATGGATACATCATAGTGCAGGGAAGTGAGGCTTTTGCAGCTGATGAACCATACTCTTTTTGAAGGACAGCGCAGGTGTGAGAGTCTGAACTTCTTGTGCTAAAAATGTGGGCGCTCAACAACCAGGTTAGTAATGAACCACATAAAACCCTCCAAATTTGACACAGAATGAAACAGTTCCTGTGAAAAAAGAAACCTTGCCCAGATTTATTTTGGAGATCAGGTGTGAAGCTGTGTTATTTAGTACTGTCGACTTGTCCCCTCCCATCCATTCCCTCTCTGGACTCTCTAGAGAGTGAGAGTTTCTCTGAGGAGTTTCAATAAAGCCCATGACCCCTGGATTAACTCTCTGGCGTGTTGATCAAAGCCACTCTTCATGAGGTGACTAAGTCATCAACCTGCATCTCCTGTGGGATTTCTTGGTAGCAAGCTCGAGAAACATCTTTGGCCAACTGTTAGTAGATTAAAACTCGTGTTTCCTTTCCCAAACTTTTATAAAACGCACCAGTCTTAGGGGTTAAAATTCTACTCCATTGCCTCAGTCACACGCTCCCAGGGTCCAGACCTTTGACAGTTCAACAGGCTCTGTAGGATTGAAATCAACACAGAAAACCCAAAAACATTAGGTAGCATCTGTGGAAAGAGAAATAGCAATTTAATATTTTAGGTTGGACCCATCATCAGAACTAGGAAAAAACACAATGCTGGAGAAATTCAGCTGGTCAAACTGTGTACTTTATGTAGCAAAGATTAAAAAAATACATAACTAATGTTTCAGGCCTGAGCCCTTCATCAAAATGTAGGCTTGATACCTTGATGAAGGGCTCAGGGCTCAGGGCTCAGGCCTGAAACATTGGTTATGTATCTTTATCTTTGGTATACAAAATACATTGTTTGACCTGCTGAGTTTCTCCAGCTTTGTCTTTTTACCTCAATCACTGTGTCTGCAGACTTTGGTGTTTTACTCATGTGATGCAGCAAGCAGACACAAAACACAAAAGACTGTACTACAGGCTTTATTCTGCCAAAAGTCTGTACACACCAGTTTCAGCTGTGGTGACTCCGAGTGACTGACTCAGGAGGGGATGGCTCAGGCTTATATTCGGCTCAGCTGATTCACAGCCGGCCAGGTGGAGTCAGCCCCCAGATGGTCTTTCTGTAGGTACAGAGATCACCCCCTGCAGTCAGCTAGTGGTCGTATCACCACAACTCATCAGATGTCAAGATTGGTCTTGTTCTAGTAAATGCAAGCAGAATTCCCACTGAAGTTGAGTGACACAAGAACATGGGTTAAGGATGAATGGGGAAATATTTCAAAAGAACATTGAGGGAATTAGTGGTGTGAGGGTAGAATGTGAGGCTGAATTTGGGCTCGATTTTGACATTTAAGAAAAATTTGGAGAGGTATATGGATGGGAGGGGTATAGAAGGATATGGACCAGGTACAGATCAGTGGGAGTAGGCAGAATAATAGAATGTGGGAGCAGGAAGATCTCGGGCTTAAGAGGAAAACCCTGAATCTTCAGACACTGTGGATGAAGTAAAAACAGAATGGTGGAGTAACTCAGCAGGTCAAACAAGGTAAGACAAAGACAAATGTACAGAAAAGACAAAGGTACCTAACCAGTGTTTTGGGTGTGAACCTTTCAAGGTATGAGCAAAATGTGGGCAGGCACCCAAACAAATAGGTGGGAGGGGAGTAGCAGGCCCACAGGCAGGAGGTAATAGCTGGATAAGGGAAGGAAGGCACAGCAGCAAACAGGGGGAGGGGGGTATGGCTCTGTGATTGGAGAGGGAAGGGGGTGGAGAGCTGGAAGACAGGGGTGGAGAAGGGAGGAAGAATGAAGAGTAGGCTGGCAGAAACCAGGGTCAATGTCAATGCCATCCAGTGGGAGAGTGCCCAGATGGAAAATCATGTTGTTCCTCCAAGTTACGGGTGGTCTTGGTGAGATAGTACATCCTGGTCATGCTCTGCATTTATGTACAACGTGCGCTGGGCAAGTAAAGGCTGGCAAGCAAGCCAAAGAGTTTGGGAATCGAATCCAAAGATATGAACACATCATGACCTTGACCAGCAGTTGAGAGATGATTTTAAAGTTCAGTCTCAGAAAGGTTTTGTGTTGAAACTCAAACCCTTTACTACTGTTCAAAGATTCTCAAACTCACAAATTCTTGTAGGTTTGTTTTCAGAGAATTGTTTCTTCATATGAATGATTTCCCTATTCTTGCACAACGACTTCACAAACCCTGGGAAGGATTACATGAAATGGCCATGTAAAAATGGGCACGGCAAAACTGTCCTCTTTTCAAAGGACAGCTGGAGTGGCTCTTTCTTACCACTGATATGGGCATCTCCCATGGTAAAGAAAATACAATAAAATAAGATACATCTCTCACTAGATGCTACTGCATTTCTGACTTCAGATGTTTTTTGGTGCATTATTAAAGTCTTTCTGAAATATCTTTATCACATGACATCACTGCTGTCTTTTATTTTGTTTCAAGTTCTCCATTTATGAGCCAATTCCTCCGACCTGTCTGCATAGGTCATTGAAGCAAAACCCTGTTTGTTGAAACAGTTTATAGATGTGTTTCTCTGAGTAAATAGCATTGTCTTCAATAAATGTTTGTCCAAATAAACCTTTTACTCTTTTTTGGAAGGTTAGTCAAAGGAATTGTGATCTCAGAAAAAATTTACGGAACTTTCTATAATACCCTACCATGCCTAAAAATAGCTTTCTTACCTGCACATATAGGAAACTCAGAAGTTGTCTGCATTTTCATGTGGATAGGTATCAATTTCTTTTACCAACATCATAACCAAGATATGTAACTGTAGGATGACCAAATTCACTTTTAGCTAAATTAAAAGGTTTATTGAACAATTTCTCTAATGAAAACATATATTCTTCCCAGGTTTCATTCCCCGTGACAAAATCACAATAGAAACATCCATATGCTCTAAATCTTGAGTCACAGAATTAATCATCCATTGAAATGTTCCCAGAGCATTCTTCATACAAATGGTAGAACATTGTATTCATATAAACTTGATGATGTTGTGAATGCAGAAATTTCCCTTCCTCTGTTTGTTAAGGGAACACACCAGTAACCATTTAATATGTCCATCTTCTTAAGAAATTTAGCCTTTCCAACCTTGTCCTCACAATCATCCACCCGAGGGATAGGATGTATCTATTTTTGTTCCTGCATTAACTTTCCTCTAATCAGTGCAAACTCTAACTGACCCATCTGATTTAGGCACAAGGACACAAGGTGAATTCCAATCTGAGGTAGAATGTCTAATAATTTCATTCTCTAACATGTGTTCAATCTCCTGATCGACCAGTTTACACTTTACAACATTCATTCTATATGGAAGCTGTTTGATAGGTGTTGCATCACCAACATCAACATCATGACAAGTTATTAAATTTCTCTGAGGCACATCAGGAGACAAATTCCTAAATTTTAAAATTAACTGTTTCATTTATTCCCTTTCCTGGGGATGCAAATGAGCAAACTTCTTGTCCAAATTCTACAAAATACTTGAATTAGACAGATGAACTGGGACATTTTGTTTGAAATGATGTTCATAAGAGTGAGTCTAACCCTTCAGCCTTACCAACAACCAATACTGCTTCTGGCTAACATCCAAGTTCTCAAAATAAGGTTTTGTGGCGCTTTGCGCAGTTGAACAAAGCACAGCCACCACGTTGAGGGTCGTTAACGACTGTTTACTTGAATTTAGTACGCACCCCTTTAAGGGCAGTGCTGGCTCAGTCACCACGTGCGTGGTGACATCATAATCGCTGCCCACGGCACACACTGAGAGGAAGGTTTTTGTCAGGCAGAACCCCTGATGGCGCCATTTTCCCATGGCTTCCCCACAGACGGTTCGCCATGAGAGAGTGTGCCACCACACAACTCCCCTCAGAACCGGCTACAGGTCCTGCCACTTGGGCGGGTGGCCTCGGCGCTTGGGCACGGCCATCTGTACCAGCTGTGACAAGTCCAAGTAGGCCACCTTCAAGCGGTCCACTGTAAAAAGTTCCTCCTCCCCTATACGGACCTTCGTACAGGTGCTGTAACAGTGCCCTCTGCGGTCCCCTCTGGATAAACACAAACTGTGCTGAGTCCAGTTCCTTGGGGAGGTGAGATGGCCGGACGCCATGGTGTGATGCGGGTGGAGGGGCCAGGGAGGCCAGTTTCCTGTGGAGAGCCACCAACAGGTTTGTGTCCTCTGGTGCTGTGTCGGCTTCTGGGCCAAAGAACTCGCCGGGCAGGAAGAATGGCCCGCTGTATACCAGTTCCGCCAACAAGACTTGCAGGTCCTCCTTGGGTGCAGTCCTGATCCCAAGGAGGACCAAGGGTTGTTCGTCTGCCCAGTCCAGGCCAGTGAGTCGGGCCCTGAGAGAGGACTTTAGGTGCTGATGAAACTCTTCATGGGCAGGGATATCAGGTGGTCTCCACTTCCTCATCACACATCTTCCTTGAAATAATATCTAACTGGCACTTTAATTTCATCATCTCTCACTTCAGTAAGATCAGGATCTATATTCTGCCCCTCTATTAACTCCTCTCTGGATAATGCCCAGTGGTTTTGCCACTGGTCTGCACTGGCACAGACTGCTGTGAAATCATTCTGTACATCACTGGCAAGCTTTTTCAACATAGCTCACGTTAGTGCACAAGCCGGATGTATATCAGAATCTGTCTTTGTCTCATCCACGACTGGCTTATCTATTAACTGCACTGCAGGAACAACTTTGCCCTCTGCCAAATCATTTCCTAATAACAACAAAATACCACCCAGTGGGAAACTTGATCTGGTTCCTATCTTAACAAGTCCATTAACTAATTCTGATTTCAACATGATCTTGTGCAAAGGTATCAACTCTGGATCATGCACCAACCCTCGAATCAAATTCATTTCACCCATGGAAGTCTTATCACCAAACTCCAAAACATTGTCTGACATGAGTGACTAGGGTTTCCCCAATATCGCTAAGGATTTTTAATATCACCATTCCTTTAAAGAGACCTTACCCTTTGACACAAATGTTTCAATTCCTCCCTAATTTTACCAGCAGAACTGGCCCTTTCTTTACTTCCTTTCAGTTTATCTCTTCGAATCCAATCATTTAGTGCTGCCTCCTTTTCCTTCTTTAACACAGGACAATTTTGTGACCAGGTTTCTTACAGTAGTTGCATGGACCCAAAGGTTTTTCCTTTCCTTGCCTCTCTTTTTCTTTACCTCTAGTACTAATTCCCCATTTATTTTCTACCCTACATGGATATTCCATATTACTTTATTGGGAAGTTTTATGGGGAACAAATTTAACCTTGTGAGTTCAAGCACACTCATCTACTAACTTAGCAGACTCCTGCCAAGTTGTCACTCACTTTTCATCTAAATTTGTTTTTATATCATTAGGAACACACCTTTTTAATTTCCTCAACTAACATCAATTCTTTTAGTTCATATTGCTTATTGGTCAAGCGTTGAAACTTATGGAGATAAAAGTGTCAATAACCACAGCTTGCCCTGCAGTGTCATAATCAGCGGATTGTTGAATTGTAAGGGCAGAATAAGCCTGCTGCGCTTTCCCTTTAATTACACCCTGTAACATGAAGGATCATTGGTTTCTTGGCATTTCAGACTCTCAACAACTTTCTCAAAGTGCTGAAAATATTTACCTCCCTATTAGACATAAAACTCATGAGAACCAAAAGATTGAGTTCCTTCTTGTTTTCAAGAACACTTTGTTTTTCAGCTTCCAAAGTTTTATGATTTTCTAAGTTTATCAAAATCTGCCTGTGCTTTTCAGCTTCTTCTTTGTTTTTCTGCTTATTTCACCTAAATCCTAAGGACTTCTAACTCGTACTTCCTTTGGGTTTCTCTCTCTCTCTCTCTCTCTCTCTCTCTCTCTCTCTCTCATTCTCAATTGTAACTGCTGCTCAAGAGATTGTTTCAACTCATCCTCTCCAAAAGTCCCCTCTTTTAAATTGTGATCAGCTATAATTCCCTAGACCTCCATTTTTTTCATTGACACTTTTGTCTCCATAAGTTTCAACTCTTCACCGAGAAGCAAACACTTGTGCTTTGCTGCCCTCTTCAAATCTGCAGAGGTTGGCAATGCCACGAACTGTTCAATATCCATTGCTGCTGCCTTTTCAACACACACAAGCATTTTAATTGACTTTCAAAAAGAAGTTTAACTAAACAAATTGAAAATTAATGTCAATAAGCTCTAATTTTGGTCAAATCCCCAATTTTTTATGAACTAGACCAATAGTGTAATAGAAATTCACCAAGACAATGGTATCTTCAAAACAATAATTTTTATTAATAACTTAATACTTCTTAGTTAACTTTAAACTTAACTCTAACTCTATGCACACCCAAAACCATTATAGCTTAGGCATAATTCTGAGGAGGTGGTTTTAAAGTTCCATCTCAGAAAAGCTTTTGTGTTGAAACTCAAAGCTCTTATTGCTGTTCAAAAGTTCTCAAACTCACGTAAGTTTGTTTTCTGAGAATTGTTTCTTCCTACGAATGATTTCCCTCTTGCACAGAGGTTTCAGAACTTGGGTTTTCTTTCACAATGATTTCACA
The DNA here is from genome assembly GCF_036971445.1 of Narcine bancroftii. Taxonomy (NCBI): domain Eukaryota; kingdom Metazoa; phylum Chordata; class Chondrichthyes; order Torpediniformes; family Narcinidae; genus Narcine; species Narcine bancroftii. Next base: position 256,668,612 of record NC_091471.1, read on the forward strand.
AACCCCAGCAAAGGTTACATGAAATGGCCATGTAAAAACGGACAGGATGGGACAGTCGTGAAATTCAGTGTTTTGTGGCAGCAAACATGCACATTGTAACCATCTTATGACATTACTATATCAAACAATAACAGTGTACGAAAAGTCAGGCAGTGTCTGTGGTTCATTGATTATTCAGGAATATGATGGCAGCGGGGAAGAAGCTGCCCTTTTGTTGCTGAGTGGTCGTCTCTAGTCTCCTCTACCTTTTCCTCGATGGTAGCAGTGAAGAGAGCATGGCCTGGGTGGGGGGGTCTTTAATGGTAGGGGCTGCTTTTTTAAGACACTGCCTCGTGTAGATGTCCTTGATGGAGTAAAGTTTTATGCCTATGATGTCTCAGGCCAAGTTCATTCTTAATTCGTAGTTCTATTCTTGTCCTGAGAGTTGGCACCTCCATATCTGATGGTGATGGATCAAGCCAGTATGCTCCCTACACCTGTAGATGTTTATCAGACACCTGGCAAAGTATAGCCACTAGCGAGCCTTCTTTGTGATTGCTTCAACATGGAAGCTCCAGAAGACCCAGTAATTTGAAGTTCTTGACCTTCTCCACTACTGAGATCTCAAGGAGGACTAGGCCATGTTCAACTAAGTTCCTTCTGAAATCCATAATCATCTCCTTGGTTTTTCTGTGCTGACTTCAGATGTTTCTTGGTGCAATATTAAAGATATCTTTCTGAAACATCTTTATCACATGATATTACTACTGACTTTTGTTATTTTTTGAAGTTCTTCTCATCCAAAAGCATTTATGAGCTAATGCCTTAGACCTGTCTGCACAGGTCATTGAGGCAAAAGCTTGTTTGTTGGAATAGCATTGTCTTCAACATTTCAATGAACAATCACTCCATGATTTATGGCTGTTTACACAGCTTCAACCAACAATGAACTAATGGACATTTTGTTTCTCAAAATGGTTCTGCATGTAAGTGTCCATGTCCCTATTCACCCACAAAGCTTTTTCCAAGAAATATATATATATATTTTCTACCGGCATCACTTACGGCTCCTAGAATGCTTCCACCAGCGTTGTCTCTGCTCCATCCTCAACATTCATTGGAGCGCTTTCATCCCTAACGTCGAAGTACTCGAGATGGCAGAGGTCGACAGCATCGAGTCCACGCTGCTGAAGATCCAGCTGCGCTGGGTGGGTCACATCTCCAGAATGGAGGACCATTGCCTTCCCAAGATCGTGTTATATGGCGAGCTCTCCACTGGCCACCGTGACAGAGGTGCACCAAAGAAAAGGTACAAGGACTGCCTAAAGAAATCTCTTGGTGCCTGCCACATTGACCACCGCCAGTGGGCTGATATTGCCTCAAACCGTGCATCTTGGCGCCTCACAGTTTGGCGGGCAGCAACCTCCTTTGAAGAAGACCGCAGAGCCCACCTCACTGACAAAAGGCAAAGGAGGAAAAACCCAACACCCAACCCAAACCAACCAATTTTCCCCTGCAACCCATGCAACCGTGTCTGCCTGTCCCGCATCGGACTTGTCAGCCACAAACGAGCCTGCAGCTGACATGGACATTTACCCCCTCCATAAATCTTCGTCCGCGAAGCCAAGCCAAAGAAAAAAGAAAGAATAATAATACAATTCTGTTACACGACTGACCACACCGAGGTATTATCTGATAGATGACAGATTGAGCTTAATCAACCTGGCCCCCAACCCATTGCACTGGGCTCACAGTGTCCATGTCCAAGCCAGAGTTCTATGCCAGAGATAGCTGCTCTCAAAGAGTGACCCCTTGTACTGTGCTACCAGATTGGATTTGAGTTATTTAGATCTATTTTAGGCACAGTTTAGAATTTTGTCAGTTTTAATTTTTTTTAAAAATCTAAATATAGTAAAACCACTGATATCCAGCATCTATGGGAATTGGTAGATGTTGGATAGGTGAATTTTCTGGTTGATTGAGGGTGTGTGATGCGTGATTGGCGTGAAGTGCACCAATTTTAAACTTGAGTATTTTTTTACCTCTTTATTTTCCCCAATTTTTTCCAATTGTTTGAATTACTATAGATTTTAAATGTCTAGAGACACGCAAACAGTTCTGTAGTGATCTGTAGGCCTTCAGGAACATGGTGCCAGGATCCATTGCCTGTGGCTTCTCAGTGCTCAGGGCTCGCTCTACTTCAGGGGACAGCCCTCTCAAGTGCGGCTGAGCACCTCGTCCAGCTGCCTTCATAAGTTCAGGTAGGGGGTTACCTGCACGACAGAGTGCTGAGTCTGACAAGCCTTTGTTTGCCTCTAAGGTGGGGTATATGGTAACTTCATGGGGTGGAGGATTCCGCAGTCTGTTGGCTATGACTGGTTCTTTAACCATCACTGGACGGTAGCATCGGATGGGAGATTATTCACACTGCTGAGCCTTCTTCACTTGCTGCACTCCATTTGGCAAGCCTCTGTCCACAACTGATTTCTGAGGCTTGAACTTTGCTTAGATTCTGTTCTTGTAGACAACACAGCTTTGCTACTGTTTTCTCTCTCACTCGCCACGTTTTAAATTTAGACATACAGCACAGTAACAAGTCATTTCAGCCCACGAGTCCGCGCTGCCCAATTTACACCCCATTAACCTACACCCCCGGGACATTTTCAGACAGTGGGAGGAAACTGGAACCCCGGTGGAAAACTCATGCAGACACGTGGAAAATGTACAATTTCCTTACAGACAGCATGGGATTCAAACCCCGATCCGGTCCCAATCGCTAGTGCTATAAAGACGTGCTAACTGCTATGCCAACCATGCTGCCCTTCAACTGGTTTCATAGAACAGGACAGGCCCTTTGGCCCACTATGTTATGCTAAGCCCACTCAACAATCTAAACCTTCCCTACCTCACACCCTAATGCTCTGTTTTTCTGACATCTGTGTGCCCATCTAAGTGGTTTTTTTAAAAAGTCCCTATTGTGCCAACTTCCTCCACCACCCCTCGTTTGGAATAAAATCACCGGATGTCTCCTCTAAGCTTCCCTCGGCTTACATTTCCCTCTAGAATTTGCTACTTTTTCCATGGGGAAAATGGGCTGGCTCTCCACCCTATCCATGCCTTTCATAATCTATTAAGTCACCTCTCATTCTTCTTCGCTCCAAAGGTTGCCCAATTACAGTCCAATCTAGTCAACATCCTGGTAAATCTCCTTGGCACCCTCTCCAAAGCTTCCACATCCTTCCTGTAATGATCGTTCCATAGACAGTCCTTTCACTCCATCCTGACCCACCTGGAGAACAACACCTCACATCAGCTCAGCGTTTAATACAATCATTCCCCAGAGGCTGGAGGCAAAACTCTTGCCAGGACTCAACACCCCTCTCTATGACTGGACCCTGGACTTCCTAATGGAAAGACTGCAGTCAGTAGCAGAATGTCAAGCACGTGCACACCTTGGGGCTGTGTTTTCACACTACTCACACACTACTGCCAGATCCAGATCCAACAGAGTCATCAAGTTTGCAGATGAAATGACAGTCGTTGACCTCATCAGCAACAACGATGAGTGACTCTACAGCGAAGAGATGAAAATGAAATGAGAATCTCAATGTAGACAAGATGAAAGAGATGATTATGGACTTCAGGAGGACCAGGAATGCGCCCCACCCCCCGCACTACACATTAAGAGCAGTGTAGTCGAGGAAGTGGAGAGCACCAAGTTCCTTGGAGTTCACTTAACTAGTGACCTGTCATGGACAGACAACTTCTCCTCACTTGTCAGGAAGGCACAACAGCGACTGCAGTTTCTGAGAAGACTGAAACGGGCAAGGCCGCCACCTTCCACAGGAGCTCTAGCAAAAGCGTCCTAGCTTGTTGCATCACGGTGTGGTGCGGTTGCTGCAGGGAAATTGATCGTAAGTTAATCCATAAGGAGTGGCAGAAAGGATCACTGAAATTTCCCTCCCTTCAACATGATCTACCAGGGTCATTGTCTGAAGACGGTTTTCAAAATCATGGAGGACCCCTTCCACCTCGCACACAGCATCTTTCAGCTGCTCTTGTTGGTAAAGAGATACAGGAGGATCAGAGCCAGCACCTCCAGGCTGAGGAACAGCTTCTTCCCATGGGCAGTGAGAACGCTGAACGACCAAAGGAACTACTCACACTAATGCTCCGAGACTCTCTTATGAATACTTGTCCTGAATATGCATTATTTGTCTGTATGTGTGTTATGTCTGGTTGTGTGTCTGCATGTTTTGCACCGAGGATCGGAGAACACTGTTTTGCCAAGTCGTACTGTACAATCAGATGACAATAAACTTGACTGACTGATTGACCAGAACAGAACACAATACTCTGTGTAAAATCTGTTTCAGATTTCCAATCCTTGAAGATCTTTGCTACTTTTGATTTGTGGCATTTGAGAGCAAATGACCTCTTGAACTTGCTGTGCTTAATACTTGGTGAGGTAGAAGCTTATTGGATCACAGGAGTCTTGCATCTGGTCTTCATGTGCAAAGATTTAACTTTGGCTCTTAAAGCAATTACTGCTGTATCACTGGGAAATGGGCGATTTGCCTTCAGCCCCGCAGGCTCCCTTGGTAGGTTCCTTATAGAATTATTAATGGCTTGGCTTCAATACAAGAGGAAAGGACAAACTCACAGAAGGCCAAAAAGTAAAAGGCTGCTTGTCAAATTTCAGAATTAGACCTGACTTGTTCTTAACTAATTTGTCCAGGGGTGTCTTCCAGGAGTGGCAGTCATTTTGGAACAGGGCTATTGTACAAGTTAAATCGGAATTTGTCGGCAGAGATCTGGTCAAGAGACTATCGCGAGAGAACTGTTGAACCATAAAACATCAGAGCACAGAAACAGAACATTTTTCATTGTTAATTTTGACATGATTGATTTGTCTTTTTAAAAATTGCTAAATAGTGGGAGATCACAGTGAGGAATGAGGGAGTTTTGTCACGATGCATAAGAGGCAGTGGGCAGATATAACACGTGTGAGGGAAGCTGCAGCTCAATGTTAAACATCATTGTACCAGCAAAACCTAAGGTCAGACTAAGCTTCCCCTGCAGCTTGATCCTCGCCTTCCTCATCGGCAGACCCCGATCAGTGTAGATCGGCAACATCACCTTCTCCTCACTGACCATCAACATGGGGCAGTGCAAGGCTGCGGCCTTGTCCCCTGCTCAATTCCATGTTCATCCTTGACTGTGAAGCCAAGTTCAGCTCCAAATCAATCTAAAAATTAAGATAAAAAATCAATTTATTGCTGTGTAATAAAAAATGTGTCATATTACATGAAATTGCCTTTTGCCTGCTGTAAGGCAGACAGATTTGCCATCGGCAAAAATTGCCTGAAGCGGCTCTTACAGTCAGAGAAATAGAAGCAAAAGAGAGTCATCAAGAGTCCGTGCATTCACCACTGGCGCTGCCCTAGCCTCCGCAGTGACATAGAGTCCAATCCAAACTATCGGTGACCCGAGCTCCAGATCTGAACTCCAGTACAAGTTAACACCCTTGGCACCTTTCACATCCCGGTTCCAATACCTGGTACCCTTTCAGCCAGTTTCGAGCCAGTCTCCAGCAATATGCTGGAGAGACCCTTGTCTCCAGCAGCCCGCAGTCTGCATGGGTTCCTCTCCAAGAGTCATCAGAAGTCCGGCCCCCTCTGTGGGCCCTATAGCCTCAGGACTCCACACTCGTTCACTGCTGTGGCTGCCGTCCTGTGGGTTGTCTCCTCTGCCTCTCCTTCTTAGATGGATGGGAACGATCTCCCCATTTTCTGCTGCCCTGCACCAATCCTCCGCTCCCCTGGAGTCTGGAACCCCTCAAGCCCACCATCTTGGGCACAAACTCCACGGTCAAGGGATTTTAAATAAAACCAGTGTCAGCTTCTTTAACGGGCCATTTAATGCTGGTATGGAGCTGATTGTAGGAGGCCTGCGTGGTTGGTCCCCGCGGGAGCGCTGTGACTCCATTCCTTGCTCTCCATGGGTCCGCACCAGCTCAGTATTGCTGTTACAGTGGCTCCAGCAGTGCCGCCATTTTGCACCAAAGAAACTGACAAACCACCAATCTTGGCCAGATAACGGGAAATGATGAGTCAGAATATAGGATAGAGGTGGAGAATCTAGTTGGGTGGTGCCAGAGCAACAATCTTGCTCTTAATGTCAACAAGGCCAAGGACCTAATTACAGATTTTTGGAAGGAGCGACTGAAGGTGCATCCACGTTGATGTAACGGAGCTGCAGAGAGTCGGACCCTTCAACTTCCTGGGAGTCCAAGTATCGGAGGACCTCTCCTGGAACCGGCACATTGAGGCAACCATGAAGAAGGCGCACCAACGCCCCTACTTTCTAAAAAGTCTGAGGAAATTTGGCTTGTCAGGCGCACAGTGAAAAGGACACTGTCTGACTTGTTAATGCGAGTGCACAGAAGCACAGTTGCAAACATTGCCAGGTCCATCTCTGGCTCCAACCTCCTGCCCATTGAAGACGTCTATGTCAGATGTCACCCCACGAGAAGGCAGCCAACATAATGAAGAGCATCTATCACCCTGGTCGAAACCTTGTCTCGCTGCTACCTTCAGGAAGAAGGTTCAGAAATTTATAGTCCAGCATCTCTCAGTTCAAGGACAGTGTTTTTCTAACAGTTATTAAGCTCTTCAACTTCCCCTTCCTATCCTCATCAGAAACTGCTCCAGCACACAAAAAGACCTGATGAAACACCACAATTTTTTTACATGCACTACTGTAACTGTGAATATTTTTTATCTATCTTTACAAGGTGGCACAATTAGTGTAATGGTTAGCGCAAATTAACCGGAGTTTGAATCCCACGCTGTCTAGAAGGAAGTTTGTATGTTCTCCCTGTGTCTGCGTGGGTTTCCTCCGGTAGCTCTGGTTTCCAACCACCCTTCAAAGCACACGGGGGGTGTGGGTCAATCAGGTGTAATTGGGCAGCACCGATTTGTGGGTCGAAAGGGCCTGTTACCATGCTTTATGTCCATATCTTTTTTAATGTTTTATTTTTGATTTTCATAAACTCATAAAAATCCGACACAATCCCTTTCAATGCTCATATAACTTACAGAGACTGTGTTTATTCCCCCTCCCCATCCCCCACCTCACCTACCCCAATACATGCAGTCATTGTGGTGAACTGCTGGACACTCATTTATCTGGCTCCACCCTGTCCTATGACTCGACCTGTGGCTCCTCCCTCTGGACCCTGAGTCAAGGCACCAACACCACAACCCCTCCCTAGCACAGGATGGCCTTCACGTTTATTGTAAATAAAATTGATGCGCTATCGATAACTCAAAAGTATAGAGTTACAGAACCGTAGGCTTTTATTTACAATAAACGTGAAGGCCATCCTATTCTTTTTCAATTATGGAACAACTCTTGAAGCTCGATAAGCTGGAGATCGACCCACAATCGCCAGAGGCCTCAGACTGTGTCAAACTCAGTCTTTCTATAGAACTCCTCTGGAGTCATGGCCACGGAGGTAAACAAGCTGCATCTCCTCTTCTCCTGGGTTGGACATCGAGTATTCCTGATGATCAGGGACGGCTCAACGTATATGGAGGCAATGAACATACACAAGGACCAGTAAAGGGAGAAAGTCAATGAGGTATACGCCAGGCTCATGCTGATTATCCACAGACAGTAACTGGGTCAATCGAGCGATGAGTTCCTCCAGGCCCTGCGGTGACTCACACAAGTGTGCAACTTCCAGTCAGTGTTGGCCGCCCTGAGGACATGATGCAGGATGCCTTTGCAATAGGCACCAGGCCAGCAGCCCGCTACCACGTTCGATGAGTGAACCCACCAGAGCCCTAATCCCTCAGGAGCACCCAAAGTGCTACTTTTGCGGCCAACCGTCCCAGCATCGCCACGTGTGCAGCACGGGGGCCTGCCATCTTTGCCGACGTCATCCCCCCAGGGATGACCACGCCATGACACGGAGGGTCCCATCTTCACCACTGTCATTCCACGGGGATGAGCACATCATGACACGGGGGTGCCATCTTGGATGCTGCCAACTTCCAAAGATAATCACATTGCTGCATGGGTTTGCCATTATGCTCCCAGACTACAGGTCAATACAGACCAAAAACGGGTTGTGGCGTTCATGTTTAACAACAGACAGTGGGATAAGACAAAGATTTTGAGATGGAGGATCAAACTCTCCACCTATAACTACGATATTCTGTATCATCCAGGGAAGCTCAATGAGCCCCCAGATGCTCTGTCTCATGCACAGAGAGACCACCTCAAGATCCTCCACAATGATCTCTGCCACCCCAGTGTCACAAAATTTTTCCACTTCATCAAATCATGTAATCTGCCATACATTGGGGGTGTCAGAGACATGACTAGGGACTGTCATGTCAGCGCGGAGTGGAAACTGAACTTCTACCAACCAGATATGGTGCACTGGTGAAAACCACAAGGCCTTTTGAACGCCTGGGTATGGATTTTAAGAGCCCCCTTGCGTCCACCAACCACGACGTGTATTTCCTCACGGTATTCAATGAGTATTCCCTTTTCCCCTTTGCCGTCCCCTGCCTAGACAGGACCACCACCTCAGTCATCAGGACATTGTGCAAGTTGATCATCCTGTTCAGGTACCCATCATAAGTCCACAGTGACCGAGGGTCTTCATTCATGAGCGAGATGAGCTGCGCCAATACCTGCTAGCCAGAGGTATCGGCAACTGCAGGACCACTAGATATAACCCCTGAGGGAATGTCCAGGTGGAGAGAGAGAATGGCATCATGTGAAGGCCATCCTCCTTGCCCTTAAGTCGAGGAGGCTGTCAGTCTCTCAGAAGGGCCTTCCTGAGGTGCTCCACGCAATCAGGTCGCTGTTATGTACGGCCACCAATGTTACCCTTCATGAACGAATTTACTCCTTCCCCAGGAAGTCTACCATCCTGGTTGATGACCCCAGAGCTGGTCCTGAAGTTCTGGCAACATCTTCTCTGCACTCTTTCAATCTTATTGATATCCTGCCTGTAGTTCGGTGACCAAAACTGCAGACAATACTCCAAATTTGGCCTCACCAATGTCTTGTACAACTTTACCATAATATCCCAATTCCTGAACGGGAAACATTGTTTTATGAAGGCCAATATGCCAAAAGCTCTCTCGAGTCGTGCATTTGTGCATTGCCTCTCTCCCAGTACACGTGATGGCTTTCACTGTAGGGTAGTGTTATGGAATGTCAGAGGATGGGTTCAGGGCCCGGGCAGAGAACTTGCAACAATGGAAAAGCCTGATTGACCTTGTCTTGCCTCAGAGGCTTCCTCCAATTCTTACGATCTCTTGTGCTGTTCTGACCTCATTAATGAAGTTTCTGCTTTCCCACCAGTATGAAGACCGAATGCACAGACTCCTGCTCTCCGTGATCACCTGGGTTGGGATCGTTATATCGCTGGTCTGTCTCACCATCTGCATCTCCACCTTTTGCTTCCTTCGAGGGATTCAGACCGATCGCAACACCATCCACAAGAACCTCTGCATCAACCTCTTCATAGCTGAGCTCATCTTTCTGATTGGCATCAATAAAACCCAATACCAGGTGAGTATAGCCACACCCCAGCAAGCAGCGAGGGTGCGAAGAGAAGTCAAATGCCAACAGCAGGTGGTGGTCCAAAGATCAGTGGCAGGGACCTCAGGGTGAAGGTCAGAGCAGGCTTGAAGGTTTGGGTATCATTTGCAACGTCAAGAATTGTTGGGGGTAGAAAAAATTGCTGACTTTGAATCACAGTAAGCAAGGATTGAACTCTTATGGCTATGTGAGGGGGCCTGATGGTAAAAATTTATTTGATTTTTTTTCGGATGTGGCATAGCTGGTAAAGGGCAGCGTTTTTTGTTTTTACTTGTCCCTAATGACCCCTGTCTTTAACTGCTGCACTTCTCCTGTTAAGAACATAGAATATTGATAGGACGTTGATCGCCTGTTCTGTGTTGTATGTTCTAATATTACAGCCCAGCATAGGCCCTTCAGACCACAATGTTCTGTCAACCTATATTGTCATCCAGTGGACCCCAAAACCCAGCAGCAATTGATATACCCCACAACAAAGGGTTACTTAAACAAAAGTTGCTTTTAATTATCTTTGAATATGTAAACAGAATCAAACTTTAACGTTGACTTACTTAACCCCCCTCTAATTCCAAGTGCACCTGTGTGTAATGTGTATATAAGTGTAGAAAAGTTCTTTGGTTCACAGTCCAATCTCACGGGTTGCAGGCATTTCTTGTACTGTACACAGAAGTTAGCATTAACAAAGTTCACCAGGCTTTGGTGCTTAACAGGTAAATGGTTACCACTCAAGAGGGTTCTTGTTGGTCTTCAGAGAGAGAGTTTTCTCATTCCAGGACAACCACTCCAGTGTCTTACTGATGAAATTTGCCCCCTTCAGGGTTCACCAGATGATAACCTCTTTGTTTCAGGTCACCACAGAGTTCCTTTCTGTTTTTCCTATTCCAAGGGAAGCACCAGACAGCCAGTCCTCTCCTTTGACCAGGCCATCTTACAAAGCTTGCCAGCTTGTCCCTCTGGAACCTATGTCTATCTGTCTTCTCTCTCACTCCCCCTCCCACTCTGAGAGCAAAGCTGTTCTCCCTCTGCCTGAAAAGATCACGTGCTCTTCCAGACAGCAAACTGTTTTCCAGACAAACTGCTTCCATATGTTGCTACTTTGTTGCCTTTTGCAAAATACCACTCTGCAAAACTCCTGCAAAAATTCTGTGGTTTAAAGTGTTTGTGTGCAACCTACTCTAACAAATCTTTCCCAATTTATCTCCCAAAAACCCCTATATACTCTTTCACAATATATAAAACCATATAACAATTACAGTACAGAAATAGGCCATCTTGGCCCCTCTAGTCTGTTTTAAGTGAACTCCACTAGTTCCAACTAACCGTTCCTTACCCATAACCCTCCAATTCCCTCACATCCATGTACTCATCCAACCTTCTCTTAAATTACAAATTGACCTTGCTGCAACCATCTCTTCCGGAAGGTCATTCCACTCAGCCACCACTCTCTGAGTGAAGAAGTTCCTTCTCATGTTACTTCTAAACTTTTGCCCCCTAACCCTTTCAATATCACCTATCCTCAAGGGGAAGAGCCTATTCACATCTATTCTATCTATCCCCCTCATAATTTTATATACTTCTATCAAATTCCTCCTCATCCTTCTACACTCCAATGAATAAAGACCCAGTCTACTCAATCTTTCTTTGTATTTTAGATACTGCAATCCAGAAAACATTTTAGTAAATCTTCTCTGCACCCTCTCTACCTTATTGATATCCTTCCTATAATTTGGGGACTAGAACTGCACACAATATTCCAAACTTGGCCTCACCAATGCCTTGAACTGTCTCAACATCACCTCCCAGCTCATGTATTCTGCGCTTTGATTTATAAAGACCAGCATACCAAAAGCCTTCTTCACCACCTTTCCACATGATAATTCACTTTCAAAGAATGATGAACCATTATTCCAAGATCTCTCTGTTCTTCTTCATTCCTCAATGCCCTCCCCTTCACTGCATATGTCCTGTTTTGATTATTCTTCCCAAAATGAAGCACCTCACACATCGATATTAAACTCCATCTGCCATCTTTCAGTCCCCTCTTCTAAGTAGTCCATGTCCTTCTGCAGTTCCCGAAAATTATCTTCACTATCCGCAACTCCCCATATTTTTGTATCGTCTGCATATTTACTAATCTAATTTACCACTCCATCATCCAAATCATTAATGTAAATGACAAACAACAAGGGACCCAACACCGATCCATGAGGCACACCACTCACCTCCATCGTGACAGACAGTTATCCACCATGGCTCTCTAGCGTTTATCTTCTAGACATCGTTGAACCCATCTGACTATCTCAACATTAATACCTAGCACCTGAACCTTCGTTACCAACCTTCCATGTGGAACCTTATCCAGAACCTTACTGAAATCCATATGCACAACATCTACTATTCTACCCTCATCAACCTTCTTAATCGACCTCCTCAAAAAATTCAACAAGATTTGTCAAACATGACCTTCCCCCGCACAAACCCATGTTGGGTGTCCCTGATCAGTCCCTGCCCCTCTAGATACTTATGCATATTATCTCTAAGAATACTTTCCATTAGTTTACCAACCACTGATGTCAAACTTATTGGCTGATAATTGCTGGGCCTACACCTGGAGCCCTTTTTAAACAGAGGAACCATGTTTGTGATACGCCAATCCCGTGGCACCACTCCTCCCTCCAGTGACTGTTGAAATATCACTGTCAGAGCCTCCGATATTTTCTCCCTGACTTCCCTCAAGGTCCTGTGGAAAATCCCATCAGGACCCAGAGACATCCACCTTTATAGGCCTCAAAAGTTCCAATACCCCCTCTTTCCTAATCCCTATGTTTTCCCTTTTGCTTCACTTATCCTACACAATTCCATATCCTTTTCCCTTGTGAATACCAATGAGAAGATCTCATTCAAAATCTCCCCCATCTCATTTGGCTCCACACACAGTTGTCCACTCAGATTCTCCAGTGGACCAATTCTATCCTTCACTCTCCTTTTGCTATTCACATATTTGTAAAAACCCTTTGTTGTATTTTCTTTCACCTTTTTCACTATAGCCACCTCGTACCTTCTTTTAGCTATCCTAATTTCCTTCTTAAGCTTCTTTTTACACTCCATGTAATTTCCAAGTATCTCATCCATACCTTGCTTCCTGTATTTAATATAGGCCTCCCTTTTATTTCAAACCAATTTTATAATCTCCCTTGAAAACCATGGCTCTCTTGAACTTTTGGCCCTGCCTTTTATTCTAACAGAAACATAAAGATTCCGCACCCTCAAAATCTCACCTCTAAATGCCCTCCAATTCTCCTCTCCATCCTTCCCATAAAACAAATCAGACCAAACCACTCCCTGCAAATCCCTTCTCATTTCATCAAATCTGCCTTTCTCCCACTCAAAATCCTTCATCGTCGGACCAAACCTATCTCTTTCCATAATTATATTGAAATTAATGGTACCGTGATCACTGGATCCGAAGTACTCCCCAACACACTACACCTCCTTCTCCTCACAACACCGCCCGAGCTTCGGTCGCCGTCTCCTCCAACTCCACCTCATAACCCTCTGTTTTTCTTTCATCCATGTGCCTGATTAAGAGCCTCTTAATTTTCCAGCCACCACCATTAACCCCCTGGCAAGACCTTCCAGGCACCCAGAACTCTCTGTGTGAAAAACCTACCCTGACGTCTCCCCTAAACTTTTCAGCCTTCACTTTATACATATGTTCTCTGAGACGGGTGCTCTCACAGTTCTGTTCAGCTGATTCAATTCTGCTCCCTGATTCTACACAAGCTTGAGTAGTCATTGGGCCTAAATCGTATTGATGGTGATCAGAGCCACAGGATCTGGGTCAGGTCACATACCACAGTGAACAGAGTAGTGTGGCCAGTTGGTGATTGGCGGGAACAGTGCGGTGCACTTCAGAACACAAAACTCAGTCGGTCACGCAGAATAGAGACAGTTCTGGTTGGAGGAGAGATCCAGACCAACCAAAGTTTTAATTAGATATGATATGAGAATTGATTATGTCTATGTGAAACGAACAGGGAGAAAGACAGAGCTGGAAATGGAATGGGCAAAGAAGTGTTGGGGGTGGGGGGTGGGATGTTTATTGATAGCCAGAAAAGTTGATGTTAATGCCATCCAATAGGAGAGAGCGCAGTTGGAAGATAAGGTGTGGGTGGTCTCCATCTGGCAGTGCATGAGACTATGGAAAGACATGTCGGCAAGGGAATGGGGTGGAGAATTGAAATGCTGGCCACTGGGAGATCCACGCTATGGCAGCAGATGGAACCGAGGTGGTCAACAAATTGATCTCCCAGTCTGCACCCAGTCTCTCTGATGTAGAGGAGACCACAGTGGGAGCCCCAGATGCAGTAGATGGCCCCTGCCGATTCATGTGAAATGTTGGAAGGACTGTTTGGGGCCCCAAATAATGGTGAAGGAGGATGTGTGGGTGCAAGTAGACAATTGTTGCGCATGGGGGCAGAAGGAGCCAAGGCAAATGTGCAGGAAATAGAGGATTTGCGGAAAAGGGCTGAGTTGATGGCAGTAAAGAACATAAAGATTGAAGAAAGAAAACCTTGAATGATCTGGAGTTTAAGAGCTCATCCTGGGAGCAGATGAGATGGAGGAATTTAGAGAAAGGAATTGAATCCTTGCAGAGGTCAGGGTGTGAGCAGGTGTAGTCAAGGAGGAATGGGAATAGCAGTGTTCCCTAGGGTCACTTTAGAATCAATTATTTTCTCAATGTGCGTGTAGACTATGTACGTTGTTCTCATAAATGGTTTGGATGGACAGGGCGGAAGATCCAAACCTGCCATCAATACGAGCTCAGAGGTGCAGTGCCAGCATCCCAGGTTCAACCTTGACCACCGGTGCTCGCCATTCAGAGTTTGCACGTTCTCCCTGTGACCACATGGGTATCCCCTGGCTGCTCTGGTTTCCTCCCATCTCAAAGGTGTCCAGGTTGAGTGCGTTAACTGGCAAATTGCCCTGGGTGTGTGTCGGTGATGAGTAAGTAGAATTAGGTGGGGGGGGGAGCATGAAATGGGATTAATGTTGGATGAGTGTAAATGGGTCACATGGACTAAAAGGGCCAAAGAGGACATAAGTCTGATGAGATGTGGACATGAGCTTAAATTGGAGATAGAATGGCAACATTATCTTTTGCAAAGAAAAGTGAGAAGACACAATATCGATAAATTACATAAGTGGCTTAGGGTGGCCAGCCAGCACCTTTGGTGACAAATACCTGAGGGCATCAGTTTAAGTTGAATGGAGGGGAGATTTTTTACACAGGTAGTAGTGGGGGCCTGGAATGCATTGCTTGGGACAGTGATGGAGGTTGGTACAATAGGGACATTAAAAAAATCTTATATAGGCACATGGGTGTAAGAAAAATGGAAGGTTGTGGAGAAGGTTTACATAAGTCGCCGCAGTGAGCCATACTGTGTTCTTTATTCTTAAGTCGATAGATAAATCTGAGACCAAGTTGCATCATGTGTTAAAATGGCAGGGCAGGTTGCGGAAGTTGTTATAAGGCAATTTGAGCTCCTTGACATTGTGTGCAGGCAAAGGCAAGAAAATTAGGATGCTAAAACCCTGGTTCCTGCACAGTTAGGGAATCGTGTCCAGTGTTCGATACTTCACTTAAAACAAAGATGTGAAGGAAGAAAGGATTCTCTAATGTTATTCCATGAAAGAAGGGCTTAACTGGAGAAGTTGGAACAGAGATGATCAAGAGAGGAATTTAAAATAATGAAGGTCAGAAAAAGTGTATCAATGAAGAGTGTTAAACAAGAAGGTGCAGACCCTGGGGGTCAAGTGTGATATACAAACATACTGGAGGAACTCAGCAGGACACACGGCATCTATAGGAAGTAGAGGGGAGCCAACATTTCAGGCCTGGGCCATTTGAGAGGTAGAAGAAGAAACAGGCAAAAGGAGGAGAGGAGGGTTGAAGGGGCAAGGGGTGCAACACAGGCAAAAGGTGAAAGGAAAGAAGAGAAAAAGGCTGAAGTGATGATTGAGGGGGGGGTGGGGAGGGTTGAGGTTAGCTCACTGATAGGAGAAACCGGAGGAAAGGAGACAGATGGAGGTAGAGAACCTGAGAACATCAAATGAAGAAATTTTCCCCCAGGTTTTGGAATTTCCCCTGAGTTACCTGCGAAGGCAGTGCCAAGAGACAACTGGATAGGATATATACAGTGTCTTAAAAAAGCAGCCTCTATCCTCAAGGACCCCCCATCACCCAGGCCATGCCCTCTTCACTCTGCTCCCATCGGGGAAAAGGTACAGGGGCCTAAAGACAAGCTCTCAGTGGCACAAGGACAGCTTCTTCCCCACTGCCATCAGATTCCTGAATGATCAATGAACCAAAGACACTGCTTTACTTATCATGCACTATTATTTTTAATTTAGTGTTGTAAAAATGGTCTATATGAATATTTGCAGTGTTGTTTCCATAAAACACCAAATATTGTGACTTGTTCATGACAATAAACGCTGATTCTGAAAGGGAAAAATTTGTAGGTCGACAGGAGCAATGTGAAGGATGGAACTGCCTGGATTGCTATTACAAAGAATTGACACAGATTTAAAGGGCTGAATCACCTCTATCCATGTTGTAAGCATGCAGTGTCATGTTTCCAATTCATCAGGCAGTCAAAACGAATAAGTTGGCTCTCAGGTGGTCACAACCAGTCTCATGGGTCTGATGTAAACACAAGTAATTCATTAAATTGTTGTTAGTCATAGCCTCACCCCGTGACTTCTCTGACATTTTCTGTCAATCAAGGGAACTGAAGTAGAAACCTCTGGGACAATGAATGACTTTAGTAAAAAAACCACACAGTAAACGCTGTAGGAACTCAGCCGGTCTCGCAGCGCCCAGAGGAGGTAAAGATGTATTACCGACGTTTCGGGCCTGAGCCCTTCCTCAAGGAATAAGCAAAGACCAGGGAGGCGTCAGAATAAAGACTGAAGAATGGCAGGTGGAGGAGTCCAGACCAACCATAGAACCACAGGAAACAGGCCCTTTGGTCCTTCTACTCTGTGCTGAAACATCATACCGGTAATCCCTCTGACCTTCACCCATTCCATAACCCTCCAGAACTCTCCCATCCATGCATCTAACTTAAAACTTAAGAGTGAGCCCTCATTCACCCCATCAGATGTTCCACACTCCTACCACTCTCTGAGTGAAGATGTTCCCCCTAAACCTCCCTCCCCCCCCTCCCCCCCCATTCACCTGAAAGCCATGCCCTCTCATATTTTTCTTTCCTTAGTGGAAAGAGCCTACTCACATTTACTCTGTCTTCACCCCTCATAATTTTGCAAACCTCTATCAAATCTTCCCTCATTCTTCTACACTCCAAGGAATAAGGAGTGTTTAATCTTTCCCTGTAATTCAACTCCTGAAGATGCGGAAACATCCTAGTAAATTCTTTCTGCTCTCCTTCAAACTTACTGATATCCTTCTTGTAGTTTGGCAATGAGAACTGCGCACAATACTCCAAATTTGGCCTCACCAATGTCTTATATAACCACACAAAAGGTGTTAATTGGATTGAGGAGAAGTGAGAATTGATTTTTTGGCTCTGTGAAAGGAGACAGAGGGAAAATTAATAACTTTCCACACTCTGTGGAGGAAGACTGAATGAATACATAAAAACCCCTGGAATTCAAGCAACTACCAGAATAATTACATAAAATAAATAGGTAAAAAAAAACATGTTTAAAATTGGTGCACCTCACCATGCAACACATTAACTCAAGCAACTGGAAATTGCGCCTATCCAGTTCTTTCCAATCCCCGGAGGTGCCGGATACCAGGAGTTTCACTGAACTACTCTAGGCCCTCAGATGAAGCTTGTCCTAAGGTTCTAATGTAGTCACACAAGATCCTTTGTGGTGTTACCTGCTTGTGTGCTGATGAGAAACCGCACATTTGCTTTCCAGCCGGGATTAAGCATGCAAAAGGAGAACATTGAACAAAAGGAGCTGTTGGACGTTGTATGGCTGCATTACACAATCTTGATCAGCGAGGGTGTTAAAGGCAGGAGAACGAGCTCGAGAGGATAAATGCTTCAGCCGTGGTTCGAAAGACTGGATGGGCTGAATTCTGCTCCTGCATGTTTCAGTCAAATTTCTCTCTATCTCTGCCTAGAAATCTGTTGAACAGCATATCTTAACTTGGTCTTAAATAGGGTAATCTTATTAAAAATAGCAACAGCCATCTGTCTCTAGTTTTAGTTTGAATGCTCTTCAGATGTAGAAGCTATCTCATGAACCCAGTTACAAATAGTACCACCCACTGTTAGATTGATCAAGAGACTTGAGTGCTAAATTCTCATCTGATTTACAGGATTCTTCAGGTTATCCTTGAATAGTTGAGTGATATCTATGCTAAGCATCCACCTGTCCAGTATGGGGACACCAATACCCCCGAGGGAAAAGCCCTGCTGAAGGTAGTGGACGCAGCCCAGATTAAACCCTCCCCACCATCGAGAACGTCTACATGGAACGGAGGGCAGCATCAATTATCTAGGATCCAGACCACCCAGCACATGCTCTGTTCTCGCTGCTGCCATCAGGAAAGAGGTATCGGTGCTGATTCAGAGAGGTGGAGGTGTAGGCCTCTAGGGTCAGTAAGGATAGAGGGCAGTGGTCATGGAAAGAGGTATAGGTGCCACAAGTCTCGCACCACCAGGTACAGTTTGGCAGATTATGTTGTGTTTATATTGTATATAGATATGTTTTGGGGAGATAAATTGTAGCAGGTTTTAGTGTAGATCACAAACAAACACTTTAAAACAGATCTTATTTAAAATACTGGAGCTCTGGTCATGCTATACATATCAGCCCCAGAGCCTTTGCAAAAGCTTTGGAGAGTGCCCAAGAGACTTCATTAATGGATTGTTGTTTGAAAGAACATGTCAGAATCGTAGACTGTCTGGAGTGGAACTTGCTGTTCTAAGAGGGTCATGTGGTTCTGCAAGCAGAGAGAGTAAAATAGGCTTTCTCTCAGAAAGATAGAGATAGACAGACAGACAGACAGAATTCAGTTCTACAGTTTTACAGTCAGCAGCAGCAGCTGGGACTGGAACAGGACAAGCTGGCAAGCTTGTGGAAAAGCCCCATTTGGAAGATGGGTTGTGAGTGCTTGGTTCAGCTTGGTCAAAGCCCTTGTGGTTCATGCAAGAGGAGAGGACTGGCTGACTAATGTTTCACTTGAAATAAGTGAAACAAAAAGGAACTCTGTGGTGACCAGAAAGAAAGAGGTTATCATCTGGAGAACCCTGAGGGGGCAAGATCCTTCAGCAAGACACTATAAGTGGCTGACTAAAAAGGAATCAGTTGTGGGTGTCCAGTGTACAACTAATCTCTCTCTGAAAACTGACAAAAACCTTCCATTTACCTTTCAAGCACCAAAGCCTGGTGAACTTTTATAAATGTTAACATCTGTGCACAATATAAGAATTGCCTGCAACCAGTGAACTTGGAGAAATGATAAGTGAGATTGGACTGTGAACCAAAGAACTTTTCTGAACTTACACACACATTACATGCACGTGCGCTTAGAATTAGAAAGGGGTTAAGTTAGGTTAGTTAAGTCAATAGTGATAAGTTACAGTGTGATTCTGTTTTCATGTTTAAAGATAATTAAAAGCAAATTTTGTTTAAGTAACCATTTGTCTTGGTAAATACCTATTGCTGCTGTGTTTTGGGGTCCTCTGGGCTTGTAACAACAGGAGCAGCTGCACTCCCTCCACCATCAGACTCCTCAACAACAAACTCAATCAGAGACTCATTTAAGGACTTTTACTTGTGCCCTTTATTGATTTTCTTTCTGTATTGCACAGTCATTTTGTTTACATTTGTTATCTGTTTACAGTTTTTTATTTGTTTACATGTTTACGCTGTGTGCAGTTTATTCTTTGCACTACCAATTAGTGGTAATTCTGCCATGCCCACAGGAAAAAGGAATTTCAGGACTATATGTGATGTCTTGTGTTCTCTGAATCTAGCAGCTGACCAGTCTGTGAGTTCCACACATCTTCCAGCACTTCGCATGGTGACAGCAATGTCAAAATGTAAATCTAGATGTTATTTTGGACTATGTGAAACATGTCTTCATTGCCTTTCGGGAAGGTTTGTTTGCTTGAAACTTGCTCAATGATTGCACGATGTTCATGAAAAATAAATGCAGTATACCGCTGGTGCAGACAAACGGAGAGCAGGGAGAAGAGATACAGTGCTTCCCCACAGGGTCCAACTGCCCAGTCCAACTGCGGACAGATCTGTACTGGCTTCAAGTGGCCTATTCAATGAGCTGAGGGTGGTTTATTTTTAAATTTTGCAATCGCTGGGTTTGGGCCCAAGATGGCAGTATTTATGATCAGCGCAAAAGGTTGTAGTCAGTGGGGGGGGGGGGGGGGGGGGGGTGGTGGAAAGATGGCATAAAGGCAAGATGTGTATTCCACCTTCTCCCAGCTGGAACATTAAATGCCCAACTTTAAGTTGTTTAAAAATAATATTTTTAATTTTTTTAACAATAGTAAATTACTATGACAACTAATGTAAAAAAAATCTAAGGCTCAACTACTAAAGAAGTTGCTATTTAAAAGTACAGAAGAATTGAGGTCTACGTTTACAGTGAGTCGATTTCGATTTACAGTGAGTCTGAGTCGATTTTGGCGATTCCCAAAGCCCAGAGGACCCCAACCTGGCCGATTTTGACACCGGTGCCGACCTTGCTCCCGCAAGATGGTGCCAACACCTTGGTGAGTTCAGCCACTGCCGATCCACGCGCACGTGAAGCAGTGCACGCGGACGATACGGTTGACAGGGAGACCTGCGGCCCTGCGACTTTGCCAGGTGGCCTGGGGACACGCGGAATAGCATCGGTTGATGCTCCGACGTGCCCCATGGCTTTGCCTGGCCTCCATGGAGCGTCCGGGAGGTCCTTGATAAGGTGTGGGCTGCGGGGAAACCCGAACACCGGCACCCCGAAAAGGTCGGGGTGCCGACGTCAGGTGTCCAGACCCACAGCCGTACTGCCAAGGCATCCACACCGACAAAAGAAGAGGAATTACTTACCTTTGCAGAATACATCCAGCAGGGGGAGCCAGCAACCTATGAAGGTAAACCTCAAAAAGTGGAATCGGAATCTGGAATGGATTCAGTATTTATAGTTCTGGAAGGGGTTTTGCCTATCAGATGGGTAATTTGTCAAAACAAATATCTGATCAAATGAACCAAGGATTTATGGAGGTGAAAATGAAGATGCATACTTTATGTGAAGAAATGTCAAATATGAAGCAAGATATGAATGTAGTCAAAAGTGACATTAATAGAAGTACAAAATCTGATGATACTGTGCAAGAAAATTTTAAGAAAATTGAAACAGCTTTTTCTGAATGTCAAAGTCAAGTGAAGCGTAATAGAGAAAAATAGAAAAAGTGGAAGGATCTTTCGTCGATTTGGGAATTCAAAAAAGAGACTTAATGAAGAAGATTGATTCTTTGGAAAATCAAAGTCAGAGAAATAATGTGAAGATAATTGGTCTTCCAGAAGATATTGAAGGCTCTGATTCTATAAAATTCTTTAAACACTGGGTAAAGTGTTTTGGATAAAGAGTTCTTTCCTGAAAGTTTGGAGTTAGATTGGGCTCATAGAGCCCTGAGAAGAAAACCGCTTCCAGGACAACCGCCAAGAGCAGTTTTGATTTGTTGTTTAAAATACCAGGATAGGGAAATGATTTTATGTATGGCAGTACAAAAAGCATGACAAAACCAATCCCCATTAATGGTTCAAAATAGCAGAGTGCTTTTTTATGCTGATTTGAGTCAGGAAGTTATTCATAGACGATGAGAATTCAATACGGCTAAAGATTTTCTGTGGCGAAAAGATTATAAGTTTGCTTTTCATTTTGAAGGTTTTTTATGGAAACTTTCAATCTCAATTTTTTGAAAATGATCATGATGCCCTAGTCTTTGCGAACACCCTGCCGGAATTGAGAAGAAATGGTCATTCTCCGCCTTTGTCTCCTAAAAGGAAATGAAATGGAAATGGAAATGGCAGTGGAAAAGGGAAGAATGTAAAGAATAGAAAAAATGGAAAGAAAGGAGAAATACAGAATCTTCTTGATATCAAAGATCCCAAGCAATCATTGGGTTTGGAGTTACTGGGTTGAAGATATGGATTATATTTGAATGTGTTTATCTATATAATAAATATGTATCCGGCTTACTGGGGGTGGATGACACCGAAAACTTTGCAAGTCATCTGCCATCAGTGGGTTTCCCACACCCAATTTTTTAGGGTAATACTGCCTTTGGGTGGTTTTTTTTGTGTGTGTTATTTTTTTATTTTTGTTTTGATTTTTTTAAGAGGGTTTTTTTTCTCTTTTTTTATTTTTGAAGGATTACACAGTGGAGCATTATTTTATAGAGTTGAATTTTTTAGTGTGTGTATTTACTAATAGTTAAAATTATGTCTAAATTGAACCACAACTTTTAATGTTCAAGGGTTAAATAATCCAATAAAGAGAAAGAGAGTATGGGCGTATATAAAAAAGATGAAAATTGATCTTGCTTTTTTACACATTTGACTGAGAAAGAACATTTGAAATTGAAAAGAGACTGGGTTGGTCAAGTTTTTTATTCTTCTTTTAAATCTAAAGCAAAAGGAGTAGCGATTTTAATTCATCAGAATTTACCATTTGAATTGGAATCTATTGAAGGGGATGTTGGTAGAGTTTTAAGAGTTAATTGTAAATTTTTTTGCGGAATTTTGGACACTGTTTAATTTATTTACACCCAATGCAGATGATGAGCATTTTATTTCAGAAGCTTTTTTCTTGTTAAATCAGGCTAATGAGAATATTTTAGTGATTTCAATTGTGTTTTGGATCCTTTGTTAGATAGAAATCTGAAGAGTATAAGGAAGTCAAAGATGGCAATACAACTTAATGCGTTAATGAAAGATTTAAATTTGGTGGATATTTGGAGAAAAGTTAATCCTACAGAGAAAGAATTTTCTTTTTATTCTCCAAGGCATGACTCGTTTTCCAGAATTTATTTATTTTTGGTATCAGCACATCTTCAGGGAAGGGTACTGCAAAATGAATATAAAAGTATAGTTATATCAGATCATTCATTATTATTTTTCTCTTGTGAAAGTTCGGAGATAGTACGTTTGTCATATAGATGGTTTAATGCAATGTTATTGAAAAAAACAGAGTTTGTTACCTTTGTTAAAGAGCATATTTCTTTATTTTTGACCAAAAATGTTAATTCTGTAAAGAGTCATTTTGTAGTATGGGATGCTTTAAAAGCATATTTGAGGGGACAGATAATTAGCTATTCTATAAAAGTTAAGAAACAATATAAGGCAGAAAGTTTACAATTGGAAAATCAAATTACTGAAGTAGAGAAAGATTTTCTGAAAGATATAACAGAAGATAAAAAAGCCATATTAATGAAGTTAAAATTATGCTATAATACTTTACAAACTTACAAGCTTGAGTGCTTAATTAATAGATCTAAACAGCATTATTATGAGTTGGGGGAAAGGGCTCACAGGATACTTGTCTGGCATTTGAAAACTGAACAGGCGTTTCGGATTATTAATGTTGTTAAGAAGAATTTAACAATCACCTATAAGCCTCAGGAAATTAATGACCAGTTTTATTCATTTTATATACTTCTGAGGGGAAACAGGATAATGGTTCTATTGATTCCTACTTACCTAAATTAACATTACTGGTACTAGATGAGAAAGATATTCAGGAGTTGGAATCTCCATTTATGGATTTTGAAATCAAGGAAGCTATTCAGGAAATGCCTAATGGTAAGTTCCCAGGAGATTATGGACTTCCTGTGGAATTCTATAAACCTTTTTATGATGAATTTTCTAATATATTTGGGGAAGTTTTAAATCAAGTTACTGAAGATCAGAAGTTACCAGAAATGTGTTTGAGTGCTTTAATAACTGTTATCGCAAAGAAAGACAGACATCCTTTACAGGTATCTTCATATAGACCTATTTCTTTATTGAATGTAGATTATAAAATTATGGTGAAAGTATTAGCTAACAGACTTGCTAAATATTTACCTAAATTAGTACTATTGATCAAACAGGTTTTATTAAGAATAGAAATGACTCAGATAATATACTTCGATTGCTTACTTTGATCAATGCATATCGGCAGCAACCTAATCATCCTATGGTAGTTGCACTAGATGCCAAAAAAGCTTTTGATAGGGTTGAATGGGACTTTTTATTTAAGGTATTAGAGAAGTTTAAATTTGGCCCTTTCTTTATTGGTTGGGTTAAGGCCTTATATATAAATCCAATTGCTAGGGTGGTGACAAATGGACAGACATTTTTACCTTTAAATTGATTCGATCAACTTGTCAGAGCTGCCCATTGTCTCCAACCCTATTTGCATTGGTCATAGAACCATTAGCACAGGCCATTAGACAAAATGAGGATATTAGAGGGATGAGGATTAAGGATGAAGAATATAAAATTAATCTATTTGCAGACGATATGTTGATATATTTGATAGAGCCTGAGAGATCTTTGAAACAGTTACAGGAGTGTTTATGAAAATTTGGAGAATTGTCGGGATATAAAGTTAACTGGGATAAAAGTGAAATTTTGCCAGTTGGAGTAGAAGATTATTCCAAATTTAAAAATATTACAAAATTAAGATGGACAAATAAAATCAAATACTTAGGTGTGTTTGTGGAGAATGACTATCAGTCGTTATATCAATTAAATTATGTACCTATATTGAGGTGGATTAAAGCAGACTTAACTAAATGGAAAGATCTCCCATTAACTCTAATTGGATGTGTTAATTGTATTAAGATGAATACCTTTTCTCGAATTCAATATTTATTTCAATCAATACCTTGTTTACTTTCAAAGAGTTTTTTTTCAGGATTTGAATAAAGCAGTACGAGA
This sequence comes from Narcine bancroftii, assembly GCF_036971445.1. Taxonomy (NCBI): domain Eukaryota; kingdom Metazoa; phylum Chordata; class Chondrichthyes; order Torpediniformes; family Narcinidae; genus Narcine; species Narcine bancroftii. Next base: position 256,693,188 of record NC_091471.1, read on the forward strand.
GTTTTTGTGGAAAGGTAAATTAGCTCAAGTAGCGTTGCACAAACTTACTTGGAAATATTGCATTGGGTGACTTACAACTGCCACATTTCAAAATTATTATGAGGCAGCTCAGTTGAAATTTATGAGTAGATGATGGATTTGGATCAACCTCCTAGTTGGGCTAAGTTGGAGATATCATGTCTACCTAGAACGGAGATACATTTATATTCTGTTAGAATTTGATTTTATTACAGGAATATGATATGCCAATACTGAAACATTTATTAAAGATTTGGATTTTTTTTAAATTAGGGTAGAAAGATAAATTATCAATAATCAGCTTATTCCTTTTTCAATGTTTAATAGTTATTTAAAGATTTGAAATTCTAAAGGTATAAAGACAATACAGGACTGTTTTGTAGAGGGACATTTTCTTTATTTTATCCATTTGAGAGAATGATTTGAAATACCTTTAAATTCTTTATTTGTGTATTATCAGCTTAGAGCTTTGGTAAAAGATAATTATGGTAGAGAGATGTATTTACCTACTTTGTCAAAATTTGAATCTTTGATTTCTACTATACAAAAGAAGGGTTATGTTTCAGTTGTGTATAATTTATTACAGGACAATATGTTTAAACCAGATTGGGAAAAATCTAAACTTAAATGGGAGAATGATTTAGTGTTTACTTTTCCTGAAGATGATTGGGCAAACATGTGTCAGGGCAATGTAATTAAATTGACTAATGTAAAATATGGTATGGTCAATTATAATTTTTTATATCAGTTATATTTGACCCTGGAATAGTTAAAAAAATATGGGTTTAGTAATTCAAATTCTTGCTTTAGATGTGGTTTATGTACTAGTACTTTTTTACATGCTGTTTGGACTTGTGTGATAGTCCAACCATTTTGGCAAGAAATTAAAATAGTTTTGAAAAATTGTATAATTTTAAAGTCTCTTTGGATCCAATTATTTTTTTTGTTGGGAGATTTGTATTCATTAAGGGGAATGGATTTGGATAAAGTTCAAATTGCTTTTGTACATTTGGTGTTATTGGTAGCGCATAAATGCGTTGCTAGTACTTGGAAAGATGATGTAGAAATTAATATAATATGCTGGCATAATGAATTGAAAGCTTGAATTGTTATGTTAAAAATTACTTATAATTTACATGATAATTATTCTTTTTTTGTTGATAAGTGGTCTCTGTATTTGAAATATATGCAATTGAATGTATTTTGAAATGTTATTAACATTTATAATTTTTTAAAATATATATGATTTATATTTTTAGCTCCCCTTAAGGGAGCTAGCTGAAGGGGTTGGAGAGGGGAAGTGTTTTTTTTGGGGGGGGTCATTTTAATTTTTTATGTTTGTTGTGTTTTGTTTTTCTTTGCATATAAATTGCTGTAAAATTACTTTGTTTGAATATTTAGATTGTATGTGAAACTTTTTACTTATCTTTTAAATAAAGCTTTTTAAAAAAAAGCAAGAGGTTTCAGTCTCTGAGGAAGCAGCGGATTAGTGCAATGCACCAGAAAACGAGGAGACCACCCTCACGCATCTGAGAAAGAGAAGCAGAAGAGGCGATGACCACGGCGGAAGACCACTGGGGGTTTCTGCGGCTGAAGGACCCACACAGACAGTGGGATGTTGGTGACGTGAGGCGGGTAACCCACCTAGGATACGGACTGCTGGAGACCGGCTCAAGACTGTCTGAAGGGAGACCAGGTATCAGAACCGGGATGCAAGAGGATGCTGAGGATGCTGAAGGATTTCTGATCATGTCGGAGGTTCAGATCCGGAGCTCATGTCACTGATGGCGAAGGCCATGTGGCTGCTGAGGCTGGGGGTGAATTCATGGACACTCAGCAACTCTGGGGAGACTCTATGTTGCTTCTCTGCCAATGGCGAATCGGTCTGCCTTTTGACAAACTAGAGGAAATTTTGTGTAGTATTACAGGACGATAAAGGAATCTTGAATCAGGAATTTCACTGTAGATAATTTGTTTATGTAGTTGAAGAAGAAGGAAAGCCTGTTTGTTCCATCTGCATCCATGCCAGGACTGACATTGTGAAAGGTTTAGGGTTCAAGAGATTCTTCTCTTCTGCTCTGGACACATTTGAAGAACCCAGCACGGAAACAGACCCTTTCGGCCTATGACCCCATGCCGCCCAGTTACAACCAATTTATCTACAACCCCCAGAAGGTACGTTTTTGAACGGTGGGAGGAAACTGGAGCCCCTAGAGAAAACCCAACGGAGAACGTACAAACTCCTTACAGACAGTGCTGGATTCAAACCCTGGTCCGGTCCCTGTCGATGGCACTATAACAGCATTGCACTAACTGCTACGTCATCCCTACCACCCTATTTTGGCCAAAGTTACACTGGTCTTGAATAGTTTCCTTTCACCCATGTTTCCACACTCATTTTCATATTGTTGCAGAATTCTAAACTATTTTGTGAATGTCATTGTTCTGCCAAGCCATTGATTAAAACATTTCTCACCTTCATGTCTTTTTTTAAAAGAAGAAACATCAGAAATTTTGTTTTGTTGGGACACAGTAGAGAACACCCTAGTAATATTTGTTTTTGAGAATATCACCATTTTCTTTGCAGGCCAGATCAGGCAGCGTAAGTTCCCTAAAGCAGGGTAATGAACCGATTCGGCTTCTTCAACCGCCCAGTAATCTATGGGGTAATTTTTCGATGCCAATATGCAAAGAAAAAGATTTATTGAGTTCTATTTCATACGTTGAGAGTGAATGAGCTGGGTTACTAATGGAGTGTCATTACACTGGGCCACATTAGCCAATCAGCCTCTAAATATTAGTAATTTTAATCAGACACATTACTATTCTAAATCATTGATTTATTCGGAACGGGCACACCAGTGGTTAGCTAATGTAATACCTATGGTATTTTTTGACATACAGCACGGTAATGCGCCATTTCAGCCCATGAGCCCATGACGCCCAATTAACTTTCAACCCCCAGTGCATTTCATATGGTGGGAGGAAGCCAAAGCCCCCGGGGAAAGCACACACAGACACAGGGAGAATGGACAGATCCCTGGTCACTGGCCCTGCAACAGCATTGCACAAACTGCTTTGTTACCCGTGCCACTTGGATCTGGGAGGACCTGACTTCTCTTGAAGCTGAGAGAGAAATTTAAATGTCAAACTGAATGGAGGGGTTTGTCGCCATCAGTCTTTAGATTCGGCTTTACGTAGGTAAAGTAATCAAATTCGGCGCAGTTAGCACAACACTATTACCAGCACTAGCGACTCGGGTTTGAATCTGGCGCTGTCCGCTCGTAGTTTGTATGTTCTCCCCTTGTTTCCTCCGGGTGCTCCAGGTTCCTCCCATCCTTCAGAATGTACCAGGGGTTGAAGGTCAATCAGGTGTATTCAGGCAGCACAGCTTGTGGGCCAAAATGACCTGTTAACGTTCTGTCTAAAATTTAAGGTGGTATGTGATTGTGGAAAAAAAAGGTTGAGACCTACCATTTTAGATCAAGGAGCATTTATCTAATTTTAAATGAGTTGGAGCTCTTTTCTAAACATTTTGTCAAAGATATACAAGATGCAATTGTCAGAACTTGCCATACTCAAAGTGTTGGTGAGAATAGAAATAAAAATCTATTTGTTGCTGCCTTTTCACTGCTTGAAACATATCTGGTCATTTGCCAAGTCAGATCCAATCCACTCTCCAATCTCAGTCTCCGACTCAAATCCACTACTAACTTTATATCGAACACTTAGCTCCAAACCAGTTCCAATCTGGTGCGTGTCAATCCCCAGTTCCAAATCCAGACCTTGATCTCCATTGGAGGACAATGCTCCAACTCAAGTCGGTCCTGGTTGCAGTTGCTAATTTTTCCTCCAATGCTTCAGATTTCAGATTTATTGTCAGTACATACATGACATCACATACAACCCTGAGGTTCTTGCAGGTGGGGCAGAATTCCCACTTATTGGTAATGCAAAGAAAACTGTACTCAGCATACATGTAAACAAATAAAGAAATGTAAACAAACCGACTCTGCAATACTGAGAGGGAAAAAAATCAATGGTGCAAAAAAAATGAATAAAGTGCACGACTCCCTGATTGAGTTTGTTGTTGAGAGGTCTGATGGTGGAGGGGCAGCAGCTGTTCCTGAACATGGTGTGAGTCTTGCGGTACCTTGTTCCTGATGGTAGCAGCGAGAACAGAGTGTATGCTGGGTCGTGTGCCAATCCTACTCCTAAATAGGATGCCATTTTCTATTCCTCCGCATTCCTGGCCCTGATGTCACTTGCATTCTCTTTCAGGTTGTCTGCCCAATAATCGCCGGCTTCCTCCACTTCTTCTTCCTGGCTGCCTTCTCCTGGATGTGTCTTGAAGGCGTCCATCTCTACCTCATGCTCGTTGAGGTCTTTGAGAGCGAGTACTCCAGAAAGAAGTACTATTACCTCTGTGGTTACTGCTTCCCTGCTTTGGTGGTAGGAATCTCGGCAGCGATAGACTACAGGAGCTATGGAACTGAGAAGGCGTAAGTAAAGTTCAATGGATTATCTTTATTACAGTGTGGTGAGACTTCAATATAGAGCAGTTGAGAAATTAATGTTGGTATGATGTGAGGAACAAGTTCAGTGACATGATTGACATGGGGAAGTGACTTTCAACCTGCCTGGTCAGATGACCCTCCAGGAGCAAGCACATGGAGCAGTTTCCTGTCCAACCTTTTGGATAAATCTCCAGATTATATATGACGAACATAAAGCTAAATTTGAATGAATAAGTTAAATTGATTAAGTAGTGAGATTTAATTTTTAATTAAATTTTTAATATTTAAAAAATTTAGACATACAGCATTTCGGTCCAGGAGTCTGTACCCCGCAATTTACACCCTATTAACTTACACCACCTGGTATGTATTGAACAGCAGGAGGAAACCAGAGCCTGAAGGAAAACCCATGGGGACACAGGGAGAACGTACAAACTCCTTACAGACAGTGAGGGATTCAAACCTCAGTCTTGATCGCTAGCATGGTAAAGGTGTTGCACTAACTGCTATGTCAACCATGCCAACCCAAGTAGGGGATGGATAAGTCCTGCCCTTAACACTTGGAATACAATGCACGCTTGGATAAAGATGAATGAAGGTTTCACAGAGAATGATTTACAAGGTTGGCATTTAGTACAGTTCGGGAAAAATTGGACAGAATGGTCTTCTCTGTGGAAGAGAAGACAGATCAAAGAATTGAGAGATGTCTTTAAAAACATGAATGGACATTTGGAATAAGTGGAATCTGAAATTGAAAACAATTCCTGTTAGAACGTTAATAAATCCTGTCAGGAATTTGTGAGGAACTTCTGAGCCTGATCCTGGTGGAATGTGCAATTTGCTCCCATTGGGAACAATTGAAGTGAACAGTGACAACCCCTGGATAGTCAGCACTGTTTTGTGAGGGAGAGGTAATGCCTCACAAGCTGAATTGGGTTTTTTGAGGAAGTTACAAGAAAAAAATTAAATGAAGATTGGGCAGTAGAAATTGTGTAGAGGTATATTAGTAAAGCATTTGACAAAGTCCCATAAGGTAGACTCGTTTAGAAAGTCATGAAGTATAGGATCCAGGGGACCTTGGCTATGTGGATTCAGAATTGGGTCGCTTGCTGAAAGCAGAGGGAAGTAGTAGATGGAACGTATTCTGCCTGGAGGTCAGTGACTAGTGGAGTTCTGCAGGGATCTGTTCTGGGACCCCTCCTCTTTGTAATTTTTTTATAAATGACCTGGATGAAGAGCTGGATAGATGGGTCAGTAAGTTTGCAGATGACATGAAGGTTGGAGGTGTTGTGGATACTGTTGCAAGTTGCCATAGATTCCAACAGGATATAGCAGGATGCAGTATTGGGCAGAAAAGTGGCAGATGGAGTTCAATCTGGATAAGTGTGAGGTGATGCATTTTGAAAGGTCAACTTGAAGGCAGAGTGCATGGCTAATGGCAATATTCTTAATGTGGAAAAACAAAGGGACCTCCAAATCCATAGATCTCCAAGTTTGCAATGCAGTTAAAGAGGCTTATGGTATGCAGGCCGTCATCACTCAGGGGATTGAGTCTTCTCTTTTTAATTTAAATTTTTAAATTTAGATTTACAGTCCAGTAACAGGCCCTTCTGGCCCACAAGTTCGAGATGACTAAACAGAGGCCGACAAGATTATGAGAGGCAAGTATCTTTTTTTTTCCCAGGGAGAGAGTAGCAAACACAGAAGACATCTGTCCAAAGAAAGGGGAGGAAAGTTTAGGGGAGATGGCAGGGGTCAGTTTTCTTTTTAACAGAGAGTAGTGGGTGCATGCCAGGGGTGGTGGTGACCGTTGGTACAACAGAGACTTTTATAAGACTATTAGACATGCACGTGGATGCAAGAAAAATAAAGGGTTATGTGTGTGAGGTAGGGAAGGTTTGTTGAGTAGGTTTCTATCGGTCAGTACAATATTCTGGGCAGAAGGGCCTGTACTGTACTGCAATGTTCTATGGAATGATAGAACGGATAACAAGAGAAGCTCTTGAGGGAGATGGGAATTGCAGCTGGGGTGGAAGTAGCTGATATTGAAGCCTCCTACGGCTTCTCCTGGGTGTGGCGGTTAGCGCAGGGCTATTACAGCGCCAGCCACCCAGGTGTGAATCCATCACTGCCTGTCAGAAGTTTGTGCATTCTTCCCACATTCCCTCCCACCCTCCCAAACTGTGCGAGGTTGATTGGGTGTACGGGAGGACTTCCTTCTCTGATGTATCGTTAACACTAAATTAAAATAAGCGCCATTATGGACCAGTTTCTGTTTTCCTGGTGTGAAATCCGGTGACCTCGTGAAAAAATCCTGACTCCTGTCCCATGTCAATGAACAGTGAAATTATTGTGGTGATGTAAAGCAGTTTTTTTTAAATAAACTTCTCTTTCTCCCACATAATGGATTGAAATCTTGCCTTTAATTGTTATTCAGAAATCTCCGTCAAACCCTGGATCCGTTCCAGTGGTTTTAACTCACAAGAGAAATTGCGATGATCTGATTCAGTACTGCATCTAAATTAGGGTAGCGGACCTCCCAGAAGAATCTTTTTCAACACCAGGTTATGGTTTGGAAGTGATTGTGTTAATCTACTGATAATCCTCTAATTAAAACTTTTATTGGTGAATGGAAAAGAAATCAGAATACTTTGCATATTTCCAACTAATTCTCCAATGACCTTTGGGAAAAGGATCTGTCATTCGTATCTGGTTCACCTATACACCAATCTCACCTCACTAGTGACTTAATGAAGGATGTCATGTGAAACAGCTGCAGGTGGTTCAAGAGAGTGATCCACCAGTGCCTGAAGGATCAACCTACTGGATGTTCAAAATAACCAGCCCTGCCAGCAATGCTCACACAGTGAGAATAATGGTCCTTCCTTTACAACCGGAGCATCACCTCGAGAGGTCTGCAATGGACTGGAGACTTGAGACTCAATTCTCAAATAATGTCTGGATAAGGTCCTTGTCACAGTTCATCCGCAGTAACAGCTCTCTGATCCACTGGCTATTCCTGGGGACACACTCGGAGTCAGACATCCAGAGCTGCTGGAAAACCATCACCTCGGGGAAAGGCACCGTTTGATCTGTCAGAAACCTGTTGGTCTTTTAGCGCGCGGAGATGTCGGGTGAAGGCATGCTGCCGACTGGCACATTCCAGGCTGCAAGGGTACGTGCTGAGGGATGCACTGAGTCCTGGTGCAGCCAGCACGAGGGCGCTGTGGGGAAGGAGCATAGTCTAGAGTCCTCCCATTACTGGGCATTGAGGAGCTGAGACTGAGGGATAATCCTCAAACAGAAGAGGGAGGAGGGGGTAGAAATGACCAGGCGCCACAGTGGTGGTAATGGTGCATTGATGGGAATATACAGATATGACTGGTGTTATGGGTGTAAAAAAATTTGAACGGTTTTCTTTTCTGTAAATGATTCATTATGAATGAAGTATATTTTTGGTTAAAAATAATGGTCTGCCAAAACTTGTTGGTCTTCCAGGATGGTGGGATGTCAGGGAGAGAATGCTGTTGACTGGCTCATCGCAGACCGCTGGAGTACAAGCTGAGGGACTTGGTGCAGCCAATTCAAGGGCCTTGTGGGGAAAGACCACAGAGTGGATTCCTTCTACTACTGGGCATTGATGGGCTGAGATCGGTGGGGCAGCATGGTTAGCGTAGGAGTTCATTTAAATTAAATTAGACCTACAGCACAGTAATTTGGCCCTACAAGTTCATGCCGTCCAATTTACACCCCATTAACCTTAACCCCAGTACATTTTTGAAGGGTGGGAGGAAACCGGAGCCCCTGGAGGAAAGCCACGCAGACATGGGGAGAACATACAAACTCCTTACAGACAAGGTGGGATTCAAACCCAAGTCCAGTCCCAATCACTGGCACTGTAAAAGCGTTGCACTAACCACTGTGTCAACCATACCACCCGACACTTACAGCGCTAGTGACCTGGCTTCAAATCCCACACTGTCTGTAAGGAGTTTGTATGTTCTTTCCTCGTGTCTGCATGGGTTTTCTCCAGCAGTTTCCTCCCACTGTTCAAAACATATCAGTGTTGTTGGCTAATTAGAGTATTTGAGCGGCAAAGACTTATGGGCCAGAAGGGCTTGTTACCGTGCTTTATGTCTAAATTTAAATTATGCCACACAAACAGTGGAAGGGGGAGTAACCCCAGGGGGAGCCACATTAGCGTCAGTGATGCTCTGATTAAAACTGCAAGGTAGAGTAATGAAATATTTATGGGTATGGAAAAATAAGAATGCGACAGGACTGCACTATTTCCCTTTACATATTTAGTAATTGTGAATAAGGTTTATTTTTGGGAAAAAAAACCTGAGTTTTCCACAAGGTTGCTTTTGGCTAAGATCGACCTTGGATTGATCGGTGGTATCTCTACATGCAAGAAAGAAGGCACCCGCGAGGATTGGTGGAGAGGAAGTCGTGCCTGGTGTGAGTCGAGCTACTGGTGTCGAGGTGGGGAGGGGTGGGGAGGGGAAGCTATCTTGCACCTTCCAGCACTCAGCCTACCGTCATCAGGCAACGAGCAGCAACGAGCTAGTGAAGAGGACGAGGCATCTGAAGGATATAACGAGGGGAATCCCTTCACCAGGGATGTCTTTATCAGAAATGTTCTGCTGAATAATGGAATATTTCTCTACAGTATATGGAAGACTATGGAAGGTCAATGGGATGAAGGAGAATAATACTTCAGCAGAAACTAATGGGCCGAAGGGCCTATTTTTGTGATGTAGTATTCTATCTGTCTATGATTCTAATCTGAGGCAAAGGTCATCTCCTGCAGCCAGGACATCCCAAACAGCAGTTACTTTCATGTTATCTTGAAGGTCTCAGCGGGAGGGCAGAAGCTCCTCTTTCATCGCTCCCTTCGACCTTCCGCCCTAAAAGGAATGCCTGATAGCAGTACACGTGTAACCCACACACCAGTCGTGGATGTGCTGGTGACATCAAAGGCGGAAGTACCTGCCTGCTTGGAATCTGGCCTGTCATGTGCCAAGCCGAGAGTGGGCCACAAGGAAGCCATTGTCTACCCACCCTGGGCATTCGCTATTGGAGGGAACCGTGGGGACGTGGTCCACACTGGGCAGCCCAGGGGGTGCCGGAGCTGCAGAAGACCTGGATGTGTGACACTCCAATACAGCGCAGTCATCTGCAACCAGTGTTTTTCCCCATCCACTGTCCATCTTGCACCTCCTGTCACCCTGAGGAGATCCAGCAGGCAGGGGAACATGATGTTGCGGGTCTGACCCCAGACAACCATGAGGAACTACAGAAGGAGAACACAGATTGGAGAATCGTGACACCCAAATGAACTGGTGGGGAACAACCAAGGAGAACATCAAGTGGTTCTTTCTCTGTCAAGGGTGTTCAGAAATCAAGAGAGAGTCAGAGGGAATCGCATGAACTCCTTCTGCCTTCGAGGGAAAAAATCCGAGAGGTGCAAGCCACGTCATCTCCTCTGAACCCTCTAAGATCTTCATATGATCCTCTTTATGGAGCAGGATGAGACGTTCCAAAAGGTTCACAGGGTCCACAGCCTTAAGGAAAATGTCAGCTCAGGAATGTCTTCACAGACGGGCATTGTGAGGATCAGTCAATCAAGATCACAAGATAAAAGAACAGAAGTAGGCCATTCAGCCCATCAATCTTTTAGTACTTGGGTCGCAGATAGCACAGCCTCCCAAAGTTTCCTGACCTCACAAAGGTATTGGATAACAGCAAGTGGGAGCGGCCGGACCAGTCACTGACCCTGCGGGAGCTGACTGGCTCTATCAATTTCTTTGATTGAGTCGTTAATCTCCTGGAAGTGGCCGCTTGCCAGCTGAGTGGCACACAGCTGTGGATTGGACTGTGTCCGGACCTTCCGGGGGAAAGTAAAAATGGCAGCTTGCCAGAGATGCTGCAATGGCTGGCGCAGACCCGCAGAGAGTGGGGAGAGGAGAAACAGCGCTCCTCCACTGGGGTTCTACCGGCCAGTCCAACTGCTGGCGTGGCACAGTTAACCTAGCGGTGACAGCATCAGTGATACGGTTTCAAATCTGGCACTATCTGTAAGAGTTTATGCAGTCTCCCTATCTGTGGGGGTTTCCTCTTGGTGCTCTGGTTTCCTCCAAAATGTACGGGGCTGGAGGTTTATTTGGGTGTAATTGGGCAGCACGGGTTTAAAAGGCTGGAATCGGCTTCTGCTGTGCTGAAAATTCAAAAAAATAAAGGCACTGTTAAAGGAGCTGACAGGGTTTTCTATTTTAAAATCCTGCGACCTCAGGGTCTGGGTCCAAGATGGTGATGCCTATGTTTGACAAGGGACTCAAGTGGTTACTGACTCCAGGAATCGGAGGACAGGTTAATGAGTAGATCCCATACAGGCTACAGTCTGCTGGAGACTAGCTCTACACTGACTGAAAGGGTACCCAAGTATCGGAACTGGGAGGCGAGAGGGTGCTGATCACGTCAGAGGACCGGATGAGGTGCCAGAGGTTTGGTGGGTTGCTCATGTTGTCCTGTTGTTTAAAAAAGATTCAAAAAATAAACCAGGAAATTACAGGCCAGTGAGCCTGACGCCAGTAGTACGAGTTCTGAGAGATAGGATATATAGGTATTTAGACTGCCATGGGTTGATTAAGGACAGTCAGCCTGGCTTTGTGCATGGTAGGTTGTGTCTTGAAGAATTTTTGGATGAGGTTATCAAGAATGTAGATGAAGGAAAGTCTGTGGATGTTGTCTACATGGACCTTAGTAAAGTTTTTGACAAGGTCTCACATGGAAGGTTAGTTCAGAAGGTTCAGACACTAGGTCTCCATGGAGAGGTTGTAAACTGGATTCGTAATTGGTTGAAAGGGAGAAAGCAGGGAGTGAGAGTGGATGATGCTTCTCAGACCGGATGCCTGTGATTAGTGGTGTGCCTCAGGAATCAGTGCTGGGACCATTGTGGTTTGTTGTCTATATCAGTGATCTGGATGATAATGTGGTAAATTGGATCAGCAGGTTTGCTGGAGCCGTTGTGGACAGCGAGGAAGATTTTTAAAGCTTGCAGAGGGATCTGGACCAGCTGGAAGAATGGGACAAAAAATGGCAGATGGAGTTTAATGCAGAGAAGTGTGAGGTGATGCATTTTGGAAGGGAAAACCAAGGTAGGACATACATAATAAATGATAAGGCACTAAGTAGTTCAGAGGAACAGAGAGATGTGGGAATACAGATACATTGTTTCCTGAAGGTGGCATCACAGGTGAATGTGGTTGTATAGAAAGCTTTTGGCACCTTAGCCTTTATAAATCAAATTATTGAGTATAGGAGTTGAGATGTTACATTGAAGTTATTTAAGATATTGGTGAGGCCAAATTTGGAATATTGTGTGTAGTTCTGGGCACCTAACTACAGGAAGGATATCAATAAGATTGAAAGAGTGCAGAGAAGATTTACTAGGATGTTGCTGGGTCTTCAGGAGTTGAGTTACAGGGAAAGATTAAACAGGTTAGGACTTTATTCCTTGGAGCAAAGAACTGCCGAGGGAGTTCACCACCATCATCCTGGCCGCAGTCCACATTCCTTCCCAGGCTAATGTCAGGCTGGTGCTGGATGGACTGAGCACTGTGATTAACAGCCATGAGGCAGCACATCCTGATGCCTTCCTGATCATTGTAGGAGACTTCAATCAGGCCAACCTGAAGAAGTCTCCAATAAACTATCTCCAACACGTCACATGTGAGACCAGGGGAACCAACACAGTCCACCACTGCTACACCACCATGAAGAATGGGTACTGAGCCATACCACGATGGCAAGTCTGATCACCTGGCTGTACCTCTACTCCATGCGTGCCAGCAGAGACTGAAGACCACAGCACCAGTGGTGAAAATTGAAAAATTATGGTTGAGAGAGGAGGACAAGCATCTGCAGGACTGCTTTGAATCGGTGGACTGGAACTTATTTAAGAACTCATCCATAGACTGGCATGAATATGCAACAGGTGTCACTGACTTTGTCAAGACCTGCGTGGGTGATGTGGGCCCACACACAAATACCGGGTGTACCCCCAACCAGAAGCCCTGGATGAATCAGAGAATCTGCAACCTGCTGAGGGTGAGAATAAGGGCATTTAAGGGTGGGGATCGAGATCTTTACAAGAATACCAGGTACCACCTGTGGAAGACCATCACCAAAGCAAAGTGGCAATTCCAGAGGAAGCTAGAAACAGAGACAGATACACATCAGCTACGGCAGGGAGTGCAGCCCCCATTACAGCCCACAGAGCGATAGGTGTCAACATCTCTGAGGATCTGTCATGTTGATGCCATTGTAAAGAAGGCTCGCCGGAGGCTATATTTTGTAAGGAGTCTGAGATGATTTGGTATGACACTTAAGACTCTCGTAAACTTCTACAGGTGTACAGTGGAGAGCATTCTGGTGGGTTGCATCACTGTCTGGTGTGGAGGAGCCAACTCTCAGGACAAGAATAAACTCCAGAGGGTTGTTAACTCAGCCTGTGACATCACAGGCACCAGACTTCACTCCATCAAGGACATCTAGATGAGGCAGTGACTTTAAAAAGGCAGACAATCGTGTCAAGTCTGCACTGGGACAGGTGATCTACCCAAAGTAAAGCATGAAAATTTTTCACAGCTTCATTCTGCTCAGAGATACCATCACTTACGTGCAGAATAAGAGGTGTACAACACCCTGGTCAGCTTGGATCAGGAGAAGGCCTTATATTACACACGTACATGATGGGCCGAACTCTCTAAAACAGCCTCTGGAAAGAGAATCTGACATTGGATTATACTGCTCTACATGGACATCTGTAGTGCAGCTCAGATCAATGGGGAAACAGTCTGGAATCAGGAAGGGATGCCCACTCTCTCCAGTCCTATATGGATGCTGCACAGATCCCTTTGCAGAATCCATCAGAAAGGATGAGGGCAGAAGAGGAGTGACACAGACAGGCAGTGGTGGCACTCAAGTCAAGGCCTCCCTGTGCATGGATGATGCTGTGTTCGTATATACGATTGGTTCACAGATTGATCAGCATCTATGGTCATTTTGAGTCTGCATCAGGTGCCAAAGTAAACTGGAAGAAGAACGAGGCAATGTTGTTCGGTAACTGGTTTGACCAGTCCACCATCCCCTTCACAGTCAGATCTGACTACTTGAAGGTGTTAAGGATGTGGTTTGCAGGGGCCAAGGCATGCAACGAGAATTGGTTGGAGTGGATCACAAAGGTACACCAGAAATTAGGTCTGTGGACGTGACACTCTCTCTTAATTACAGGGAAGAACATGGTCATAAGATTCTCTCGGTATTGGCGTACATGGCGCAGGTGTGACCCATCCCCCGCACCTCTGCCCAGGCGGTCAGCAAAGCAGTCTTCCAGTTCATCTGTGGATCCAAAGTGGAAAGATCCTGAAGTGCCACCGTGTGCAAATCCACTTGACAAAGGAGAAACCAACTTGGTCCTCAAAACTTTGTGTGTGCTGCATCAGGCAGAGCATGGAACCAAGGTACCAGGACACAAGTTTCTACCTCTATTAGAAATGATGGGCCTGTCCCAGTCAGCTGGACATTGCCACAATACCTATCCTGCGTGGAGAAGATTTTTTTTTCCAGATGAACACTTATGAGTACAAGTCCTCAGGTTGTGGTCTCAGCACAGATTGGCCTGCAGACATTGAGGGACACTGTGTGGTGGTTGCTGAGCAGACCGTCCAGGGCATCTGCCGGAATGCCTCGTTGCCATTCCTCACTAAGAAGCACCAAAACCTGGCCAGGCTGGTGGTGAGAAGATCCCTCCCAGTCAGATCCTTCCAGCATGAGTGGAATATTATCCCAAATGCAAGTTGCTCTTGAGGCAACTGCATTGGGGAAGAGACAGTCACCCAGCTCTTTGCAGAGAGAGTGTGGAGAAGGATACAAGGGTCCTTGTCATGGTTTACCACTAGCTGCAGTGTCAGGCACATCCAGAGTTTCTCGAAGATCATCAACACATTGAAAGACTCTGTAGTCCATCCAAAACTTGATGGTCTCCCAGCACAGTGAGATGTTGGTTAGGGAAAGCTGCCAACTGGCACATTCAAGACTGCAGGTGTACAATGAGGCTTGGTGCACCCAATGCAAGGGCATTGTGGGGAAGGGCCACAGTCTGGGGTCCTTCTGAAACTGGGCATTGAGGGGCTGAAACCACTGGGGAAGCCCCTCAAACACTGGGAGGCGAGTTGCCTTATGGACCTCATTAGTGGCAATGGTGCTCTATATCAATAATGGATAAAACTGTAATGTACAGAAGTAAAATGTGTATAGGAATGTGACATAAAGACAAAAGTTCGTGCCGCCCAATTTGTACCCATTAACCTACACCCCCAGTACATTTCGAATGGTGGGAGAAAACCGGAGTTCCCCGGGAAAACCCACAGGGAGAATTTACAAACAGATATCATGGAATTCGACTGTGGTCCTGATCTCTCGTGCGGAAATGGCATGGTGCTAACTGCAACCGTGCCATCCCAAATGACCATGTTTTATATTAATATAATTCTTTGTTAAGTTTTGGTTATGGATTTAATTTTAATTTTTTTAAATTTAGACATACAGCACGGTAACAGGCCCTTTTAGCCCATGAGTTGTGCCGCCAAATTTACACCCAATTAACCTCCAATCCCCGGTAAGTTTTCAAGCAGTGGGAGGAAACCGGAGCACCAGGGAAAACCCACGCAGACACGGGGAGGCACCTACAACACCTACAAACTCCTAAGAGACAGTTTTCCTTTGTAGATTTTTTCTTATTGTGAATATAGTTTACTTTTAGGGAAAAAATGGACATGAGAGCAAACATTGACTTTTTTCCTCATTCACTCCCTGTAACAAGATATTTCATCTGACATCTCTGGCGAGGAAATTCTGATGATGACTTAGATGACAATGTAGTTTAATCATTTTATGCAGGACACCAAGTTGGTTGAATCATGGGCAATGAGGCAGGTTATAAGGCCATAACATATAGGAGCAGAAGTAGGCCATTTGGCCCATTGAGCCTGCTCTGCTATTCCATCATGAACTGATCCATTCTCCCACTCAGCCCCACTCCCCTGCCTTCACCCCATATCCTTTGATATCTGACTATTCAGATACCTATCAATCTCTGCCTTAAATACACCCAACGACCTGGCCTCCACAGCTGCCCGTGGCAGCAAATTCCAAAGGTTCACCACTCTCTAAATGGGTGCATCTCTATTTTTAAATGGACGCCCTTCAATCCTGAAGTTGTGCCTTCTTGTCCTTGATTCCCATGGGAAACAACTTTGCCATATCTCTTCTGTTCAGCCCTTTCAACATTCCAAATGCCCCTCATTCTTCTGAACTCCTAAAGATTACAACTGGATTTCAATAAGTTCGAAAGTGAGACAAGGAAAGGGAGATGGGATGTAACTCTGACAGATGTTGGGTGTTGCACTTTAGAAACTAAAACATAGAACAATGCAGCACAGTACAGGTCCTTTGGCCCTCGATGTTGTGCCAACCCTATGTTCCTTCCTAAAAAAGTACTAAGTGCTCCCTACCCTGTAATCCTCTATTTTTCTTTCATCCATGTCTCTGTTTAAGAGTCTCTTAAACGCCTCCAATGTTTCAGCCACCATCCCCAGCAAGGCATTCCAGGCACCCATAACCTTCTGTGTGAAAAACGTATGCCTGATACCTCCCCTAAACTTCCTTCCCTTCACTTTGTAGAGGTATCCTCTGGTGTTTGCTGGTCCTACCCTGGGAAATAGATGCTGTCTACCTTATCTATGCCTCTATCTTGTGGACCTCTATCAAATCTCCTCTCAACCTTCGACACTCCAAATTGAAAAGTCCCTGCTCTGCTATCCTAGCCTCACAAAACTTGTTTCCCAATCCAGTCAACATCCTGATAAATCTCCTTTGCACCCTCTCCATAGCTTCCACATCCTTCCTATAATGAGGTGACCAAAACTGAACACAATACTCTAAGTGTGGCCTTACCAGAGATTTATAGAGTTGCAACATGACCTCTCTACTCCTGAATTCAATCCCCCATTAATGAATCCCAGCGTCCCAAAAGCCTATCCTATCAACTTGTGTGACGACCTTGAGGGATGAATGAATGTGAACCCCAAAGTCCCTCTATTCATCCACACTCTTAAGTAACCAACAATTAACCCTTTACTCAGCCTTCTGGTTTGTGCTTCCATAAAGCATCACCTCACACTTATCAGGATTGAAATCCATCTGCCACTTTTCTTTTGTGAGTTCAACCAGGCCAGCACTTGCTTGATGTATTGTAGAACAGGAAGAGACGGTTCATGTAGACAGATGGTGAAGAAAGGGATTGTCACGCTTGCTTCCATCAGTCAGCGCATTGAGTTCAGGAGCAGGCAGGTCACAACGCAACTGCGCAGGATGTTGGTGAGACCATTATCATCATCACGGCCCATCCCTTCATGAGCGAGGATGAACACGGTGCCTTGTAGCTCTTCTGCCCTCACAGAACATTTTGTAGTTGTTGGCACATTGTGATGTGCCGCTGCAAATTGCAGAACGCCATGCAGTGGCCCTCCCAGTCAGTATGGTTGACAAGGACGGAGAGCATCTGGTAGCCCACCGTAGAGGACATCTTTGAGCAAATTGGCCGCCTCCAATCAGAAAATGTGGCGGCGAGCACGAATGATTGAGTAGAGGTCCGTACTTCAGTCTTCTCCAGGTCTTGGACATTTGTGACTCTGTCACACCATGAGTAGCCTGGGATGGATCTGAGGCAGTGGAAATGGAATGCGTTAAGGCGGTGTTCTTGCTTTCTGTATGTGATCCAGGATTCACAGCCGTAGAGACCACACTTAGATCATTGTGCACTGTTCTGGCCACCCAGCCATGGGAAAGCTCGCATTAAACTGGAAAGGTTGGCAGTTCATGAGAACATTAATGAGAACGTTACTAGAACCAGGTGGGGGTAGGGGAGGGGGTGGGCTTAAATTATAAGAATAGGTTGAGTCTATTTCTCCCTGCAATACATGAGGCTGAGGAGGTTTATCAAGGTTTATAAAATCATCAGGAGCATGGATTCAACAAACTGTCATTTTTTTTATTCCCAAGTCTAAAAGTGTAATCCCAAAACATTGGTTATGTCATATCTTAAACCTGATTCGTTAGTGATGTATATTTATTTTTGCTATATAACGTACTCTCCTGTTGAGTTTCCACACATTGTGTTTTTACTTCAATCACGGTGTCTGCAGAGTTTCGTGTTTTACTAAAACTGTAAGCTTTGAGGGGAGAGAGGAAAGGTTTGGGGGAAATCTGACGGGCACCTTTCTCATGTTAAGAGTCGTAGATGTGAACCAGAGGGAATGGTGGAGATGGATACAATTGTAATGTTCAAAGGGCATTTAGATATGTAGATGAACAAGAAAGATTGGGAGGTATATGGCTCAAATGCAGGCAAATGGGATGCACTCAGGCTGAGAACTTGGTCAGCATGGGCAAGCTGGGCCAAAGGGCCTGCTTCGGTTCTGCTCTGTCTCTGATTCACCCTTTTCAATAAATAAGATAAGCAGGAGCAGGATTTGGCCATTTGACCCATCGACCCTGCTCTTCCATTCAATGAGATCATGGCATATCCCTTACTATGTAGAAATGTATCCAACCTTGTCTTGAATATATGTACTGAGGTCACCTCCACTGCTTCAATGAGCAGCAAATTCCACAGATTCACCACCCTCTGGGAAAACCAGTTCCTCCTCATCTCCATCCTAAATCTTCTACCCCGAATCCCCTATTTCACGTTTCCACCCCCCCCCCACCACAATGGAAGCAATATACCTATCTTATCTATTCCTTTCATAATTTTATACGTTTCTATAAGATCCCCTCTCTTTCTTCTAAATTCCAGCGAGTGCAGACCCAGACGACTCAATCCCTCCTCCTAGGCCAACCCCCTCAGCTCTGGAATTAACCTGGTCCTCTGCACCCCTTCCAAAGCCAGTACATCTTTCCTCAAGAAAGGAGACCAGAACTTCATGCAGTCCTCCAGATGTGCTCTTACCGGGACCTTGGACAGTTGCAGCATAACCTCCCTGCTCCTAAATTCAATCCCTCCAGCAATGAAGGCCAATGTTCCAATTCAATTCAAATCTGTATTTTCAATGAATACATTCTCTTGCTATACATTTCCACCCAGCTAAGAGTCGTGCTGAAATCAACCCCTTTGGATTTTGAGAATGCTCCCTTTAAAGTGTGTTTTGGTACTTAGGATAATCATTTAGTCTGTGGTCCTTTTCAAGATTTACTGAAAGCAGCCACTTACCAGGATGAAATCTCCTCTGATATGACTTGAGATTGCAATTTCCCATGACAACAGGAGCTTAAGTCTTATTTAGTTTTTGAAATAGATTTGTCTGTACAGCTCAAAAAATCGTGAAGTGGAGCTGATATTAGTGAAAGAGCGCAGCATGGATAATTGGTTTGTCATAAGTGCGTATTGGAAGATTTTGTTTTGCCTTCAAACTGGAGGGTTCATTCTGACACGCATTGTCACGGATTCCCCCCACATGGTAGGAAGAGGTAGTAGGGCCTGTGCATCCTTGGAGAAGGGAAAGGCCTCCATGCAAGTCTTGCCTCTTTTCCTTGCAGCCTCACAAACCTCTTTGGTTTCGTTCACCTGCCCTGGTGTCTCATTTTGTGGGGGGATGCCACCTTTTGTTGGGTCAGTCTGTTAAAGGTTTTCGAGTCATCGTTGCTCTCAGACAAAACCAAAAGCCTTGAAAACACTCGCGCAAGCCATGGAAAGTATAATGTGCCAGGCAGCAGCAATAGAAATTAGCCCAGATGGTGTTATATTTAAAATAATATTTTTAATTATTCATTAACAATAATATAATATCTCATCTAATTTATTTACACTTATCTACATTTATCTAACAACCCCCAACTATGCATGGATATGCCAGTGTGTGTGTGTGGAATACCCTAAGCCAAGGCCCAGTTTTCGAAAGGCAGTTTTGGAAATTCAGTGATGACACATAAGCTTGAAATTGATGCAACATGTAGACCTTAGATAGATGAGACACGCAGGCCTTGGATGAATGTAACACATATGCTTTAGATGGATCAGCCCCGCAGGCCTTAGATGAAACTAGAAGTTCATGAAGTGGATGAAAAAGATTGGGTGGGGGGGGTGGTGACAGAATGTTTATTAACTCACAAAACCCTTGTCGAGGTGCTTCCAATGATATGTCCTTTTTGATCGAGTGCCAAACAAAACTGCCTTCTTCTTTGGTGTAGGGGACACGAAGCAAGTGATGCTCATGAAGCTTCCAGAACCCTTCTCGTGGGTCAGCTGAACTCAAGAGACTCTCACTCTGGTCACCAGCCAAGCGCAGTATTTCTTCTGCAAGTGGAACCTTTTCCATGACCAAAAGAATGGCCTTCACTCTTTTGGTCATGGAGTGATCTTCTCATTCCTCTATAACTAACAAGAGGAAATCAGACAGATTATCTATAACCATGTTCGAGGCCAATCCTGCACAGTATTTCTTCTCCAGAGAGCTGTTTGCTCCTGTGCTGTCTCCTTAAAAGGTACCTCGAGCGAAGCTGTGCTTTTCTTCTTCAGTGTGCTGCTCCCATGGTCTCTGCACCTGGGATTTTAAGGGCTTATCCTCACTCTGCAAATCTATCCATTTGGGAACATGTTGTCTTCAAAGCCTGCTGACAGTTCACAGTCACCTTCCAAAACCTACAGGCTTTTGTTAAATCTGTTCTCTAAATGTTGCAGATTCACACAAATGAAAATAAACTGAAAAATGGGAGCACGTCACAAAAAACAAAATGTCAACTTTTTCAGGCCCCAAAAAAAAACAGCAAAAAAAGGAAATAAATAGCCAAATAAATATTGAAATAAATGTTATTTAAAATTTAAAATTGGAGAAGTAAATGTTCTACGAAGCAACACTCAAACCCTTGGTGAAAATGGGAGCAAACATTTAGCCAGTGGAGTGCCCTGGTCATGCCCACAGCAGCTGTTTGAATAAAGTTCTGTTTGAATAAAATGGCAGTGCCCAGGATGAAGAGCTGGTTGATGCCGCTCGCCGCTGGGGCGACTCTCCCAAAGTGTCTCCTAGCCCTGCCTGGTCAGAGTCTTTATCTTTATTAGTATATTAGTAAGGCTTTATCTATAAACTTGGGGGAATTATAATGGCGGCACGTTTAGAGCAACACTGTTACAGTGCCAGCAACTGGGGTTCAAATTTAAATTTAAATTTTGTAAGTTACGGGAATTTACCTGATTAAAGTGAACTAAACATAATTAAGGATACAATGTTGATTTTTTTTTAATTACTTTTCATTTTGCACTCTTTTGTTTTATTAAACTTCCTTTTCTTAATGCAAGTGTATTCGTTAGGCATTGTAAGAGTGAGTCTCAAGCAACTGGGAAAATGTGCTTTTCTGGCATCTTCCAATCGCTGTAGGTGCCAGATATCGGGGGTTTAACTGTACCTAAAATAAGGAGAGAATGCATAATTCGAAAGTGTGGATCAAATTAAATTGGTTATTAATTCCACTGGAGGACTTAGGAGGAGGTGAGCTACTCGCCTCCACAAGATGGCTCCTCTAATTAGCTGAATTAGAGGTTCGAAGGGTTTCAAGACCCACCTGTGTGTTTCCGCCATTTTCTGTCTTTATTTCAGATTTCCAGCATGTGGGTTTTTTTTGCCTTTTTTTCCCAGCAGGACTGTCTGAGTCCAGAGAGGGGACTGCTTTCAGTCACATGTTTCCTGCATTCTGGGTTGATACTTTGCCCTCAACCACTCAAATGCCTGAGTAATATTCCCGTGTAAGCTTCAGGGAGAAGGACACTGACAGGTGCTAAGTTTTGTTTTAATGTTTTATTTCAGTGATAAATGCCTGTGCACTCTGTCACAGTTGATATTTAAGGCAGAATATCCATCACTAGTAAGGGGGCAGTGAATGAGGCTGATTGTGGCACATTTATCACCAACATTATGTTTCACTTCATCTAACACATTGGGCTAATGCTTTCTCTCTGCTCTCTTCCTCCATTTATCATCTCCACAATATTTTTTTTTCCTCCACGTTCATTCCTTATCCTCTTCCACTTTTTCATTCATCCCTCCTAACTCTCATCACCCATTCCTCTCCACCCTACCCAACCCCTTCCCCCAACACACACACGCGCACAGATGCTGGCTGCGAGTGGACAACTATTTCATCTGGAGTTTTATTGGGCCAGTGTCCTTTGTTATTATGGTAAGTTTGGATTCTGGTGCCACACTGTCGATCTGTGTTGATTCTTTCATGTGCGTGTGTTTACTTGTTCAACCAGGACTGTCCAAGGCTTAGCTACTTGCTATTTCCATCCACTGACCGCGGTCTCCCCCTGAGTAGATTGGGGACCATCTGCAGGACGTAGCCAGTTGCTGCATTGCAGCCCCCTTCCCCAGATCCAGATCTCTGTGACTTAGAAAGTTAGAAAGGCAGGGGATAAGGGAACAGCAATTGCCCTTGGCTTTGAGCTGCCCCCCCCACCCCATTCTGACATGGGGATGTGCTGCCTGTTGGTCTGCCCTCACTCATGTTAGCAGACAGGGTTATTGCCAAGAGCACTACAAATTGCCCTTGACCACAGCTTCGGCAGATTTTCTTATTCAGCTCTTGATGCTGTGGAAGAACTGAATATCCAAAAGGGACTTGGGAGTTTGAGTAGGTGTCTTGTGTGACAGGCACACTTCCAACAGTTCACCCCCTCTCAGTTCGGCAAAGGAATGTCAGCCTTGGAGTTTGACACTGAGCCTGGAATTCTAGGAGGCTGAAAATGGGTTTTTGTTTTTAATAACATTTCAACTTGCTGAATTACTGACTAGATGGAGAGGGATTTGATTGAGAGCCATTGAAAGCAAGTTCCTGACGAAGTTGCATGTTTCTGAAACTCAGCCTGAGGTGACCTGAAGTATGCTGTCCATATGTAACCCCAGCCGTCGTAGTGGCGGCCTTGCCTCACTTGTGCTTCTGGCAACGTTGTCCCTTCACTCGGTCGTGACGGCACAGCCCGCATGTGACTTGATACTGTCTCTCCTTCCCGGCAGATGAACCTGGTCTTCCTTATGATCACGCTGCACAAGATGGTGCGGAGCAACAGCTCACTGAAGCCAGACTCCAGCCGGCTGGAGAACATCAAGTAAGTGATCTCCCGACAGCGAGGGGTGGTGCGGTTTTGGGCGACTAGAGTCCGGGAGGATAAAGGAGACTGGGAGTGTGAACAGAACTGAGAGTGGTTGAATGGAGGAGGGAGGTGGGGAAGGTCTCAATGAAGATGGAGGAGTGGAGCATGGAATCATTGAGGTGATCAACATGTCCTTGATTGTGGGCAGCTTAAAGGCTGGAAGGAGGTATTCACACCAAGCTTGAAGGAAGAGGGAGGTGTCAGTTCTATCACCTGGGTGGTTAAGGGAGATGTCATTGCCTGCTGATTGGGGAAGTCCACGGTTTTAAAAAGGGAGGTCTAAATGAGGCTGAAGCCTTGATATAAGACGGAGCATCTCGCATTTCACAGGAGGAGTGAGTAGCGAGCATGGAGGGTCACTACCACTGATCACTGGCCCACATCTCTGTCGTCTCCCTCCTGGGAAGTCCAGATCTGGGAGGAGCAACTCTGCAGAACAAAACCTCATCTCCTAATGTGGAGGGGAGTTGATTGGGCACCTGGGTGGTGGAGAAGGGGGGTGGGTTGATGCGGTTGGATTGCCGGCAAACTTGGGCCATCCTTGCCCTCTGTGTCAGTGGGTCATGAGTGGACGGGGAATGGGTGCTTGAGGCGGGGGTCAGCTGTTGTCCGAGATGTCACGCTGGGGTTTTCCACCACATTCCCCTGAGATTGCTGTGGTTTCCCTGCAGACCCGGGGATTTAACCCACCTGTCCTGCCTGCATTTGCCTGTTGACGTTGTGATGTTCTTGGCCCTCCACGTTGATCAGTGGCAAACATTGTGATTTCCCAAATTCACGCAAGTTGAGAGTTTCCAAACTTCTACCTGTGATCCGCTGGTTTGCATTTCCACCGTTGCATTGCTTTTTGTTGCACTTTGGTTCTGGGCATTTGCTCTGAAAGATTCCTCCTGACTTCAGCAACCTGCACTTACCAATTCCAACAAACCAACTGCCCTGGGTTTGGAAAGAATGTTCACTTAGGAGGCAGCGAGGTGGCTGGACCTCCATCCCGAGTAAGCTCGCAGCTGACCAAGGAACTGAAACCTCCAGGCATGTTTGTCGAGACTTGTATCTGCCGTCTCTGCTTCTCGACTACGCCTGGTGGAATCTGGCCCACAGTCAGGATCACACCCAAAAGGTGGTCCTGTTGCCTGGTTGTGATACCCTTGTTTGTTAGAGTTTGGGGTGATGTATTAGTCTGGGTAGTGGTTTGGTTAACTAGTAGAAAGCAGAGAATTGGGATACAGGGGTGTTTTTCTGGTTGGAAATCAGCGGTGAGCGGGGTGCCATGGTGGTCGGTGCTCGGACACAATATGTACTAATGATCTGGAAGAGGGGACAGAGTGCAGCGCATCTAAGTTTACTGATGACTCTAAATTGAGTAGAGAAGCAAATTGTGCAGAGGAGACAGAGAGTCTGCAGAGTTAGAATAAGTGGGAGGGCAAGGGACTGGCAGATGGAGGACATGTTGGTCAATGTGAGATTATCCACTTTGGAAGGAACAATGGAAAATCAGATTATTATTTAAATGGCAAGCGACTGCAGCCTGATACTGTGCAGAAGGACTTGGGAGGGCTCGTGAATGATTCACAACAGGTGGGTTTGCAGGTGGAGCG
This sequence comes from Narcine bancroftii, assembly GCF_036971445.1. Taxonomy (NCBI): domain Eukaryota; kingdom Metazoa; phylum Chordata; class Chondrichthyes; order Torpediniformes; family Narcinidae; genus Narcine; species Narcine bancroftii. Next base: position 256,717,592 of record NC_091471.1, read on the forward strand.
GGCGATCAAGAAGGCAAGTGGAATGTTGGCCTTCATTCCCAGAGGTTCTGCTGCAACTGTACAAGGTCCTGATGAGGCAGCATCGGGAGAACTGCAGTCTCCTGACTTGAGGAAGGATGGACTGGCTTTGGAGGGGGTGCAGAGGAGGTTCACCAGGTTGATCCCAGAGATGAGGGGTTTTAGCCTATGAGGAGAGATTGAGTCATCTGGGACTGGATTCACTGGAATTTAGGAGAGGGAATCTTACAGAAACGTATGAAATTATGAAAGGTTGCCTGGTTGTGATACCCTTATCTACCCTAAGATAGAGGTAGATAAGCTGTTTCCATTGGTATGGGAGACTAGAACTAGGGGACATAGCCTCAAGATTCAGGGTAGTAGATTTAGGAGATGAGGAGGAAATGCTTTTTTCAGAGGATGGGGAATCTGTGGAATTCACTGCCCATTGATGCGGTGACAGCTACCTCAGTAAATATATTTATGACAAGGTTGGTTGGATAGATAGATAGTACATAGTAAGGGAATTAAGGGATATGGGGAGAAGGCAGGTGGGTGAAGATGAGCCTATCATTAGATCAGCCATCGTCTCATTGAATTGCACAGCAGGCTTGATGGGCCAAAAGGCCTATTCCTGCTCCTATTTCTTATGCTCTTATGTTAGGGATGAAAACATGGAGCATTTTTACCAGGTAACAGTGTCCCTGGCATTACCAGGCTTACTGTGTTGTCAAGCAGGGGCTCAGAGATAGGATTCAGTTTTTCCTGTCTCAGTATCGATTTCCAACAATGGAAGTCTTGTTCATGGGTCCCCAGGATGTGCTGGACCAACCAATGAATCACACAGGGAGAAAGATTTTAGCTTCATAAAGAGTGCAGGGCTTCTTGAAACCTAGTGGGATCAATATGGTGTTACAGCAGGCAACAATCCATCCTGTGGGCTGGCCAGTTCAGGAGCTGATCCTGGATGGGAGGCATATCACGAGCCCTGAGTGGTGAAGGCAAGGGTGCAATGTCATTACCTTTATCATCATGTGTGTTCGGGAAGAGAGCAGGAGACCTTCCTATTGGTGCAGTCACACAAGAGTCCTGGTGCTCTTTTCGTGCGGGATACACTGACCTACTCAACCGAGGTTCACATGGTAGAGGATTTATTCTATTGTATGAAATTCAGTAGTGACTGCTATAAAAGAGAGCCTCTGTCTCGGGGACTCCAGCACTCCAGCTTCAATGCTGCCCTTGCATGTGTGGCGTTTCCACGTTTCCCCATGCACAGTAGGTGAATGGGAGGAATTGATGGAGATATGTGAAATAGTAAAACAGCTTTGATGCACCATCCATAAATGAGGGTCTAATTGTTGGAGTGGACATGGTGATCATAGGGAGGAAGTGACATGGCTACTGTAGTGACATGGTACTGTACTCTCCAAATCCACATTCTGCAATGAAGCTTAGGGTGCATGTTTTGTGCATCAATGGAGGATAAATTTTTGCACTTTCTTTCAAGAAGTTAATATGTTGGCTGGTGTTTTTAGTGAATAGCAAGTCAAAATTTAACCCATGGTCCTGAGAACAGAAGCATGTAAAGGAAGGAGGGGGCAGAAATCTCATTAGTCTGGATTTTGAGAAGATTGGTATTTCGCTGAAGATACTCGGAAACTTATACAAGTGGGGAGCGTTGTGGCTGGTGGCATCGCTGTCTGGTGCAGAAATACCAACACTCAGGGCAAGAAAAAACTCCAGAAGGTTGTTAACTCAGCCTGCGACATCACAGACACCAGACCTCACTCCATCAAGGGCATCGACATGAAGCGGTGTCTTAAATCAGCCTCTACCCTCAAGGACCCCCCACCACCAAGGCCATGCCCTCTTCACTCTACCATCGGGGAAAGGGTACGTGAGCCTGAAGATGAGCTCTCAGCGGCACAAGGACAACTTCTTCCCCGCTGCCATCAGACTCTTGAATGATCAATGAACCAAAGGCACTGACTTACTTTGAATTTTTATCTATTTTGTAAGATGTTTGCCCTGTGATGCTACCACACAAAGATGAATTTTGTGACATGTTCATGCAATGAATTCTGCTTCTAATTCTGGTGGTTATGGGGAACTAGGTAGTTTAGGGAACTGATAATATCCATAGTGATCAGAGTGGAAACTCCAGGTGCAATGTTGCCACAGAGTGAAGGATGTTTCGAATGAGCTTGGAAGGATGTTCTGGAGGGGAAGGATTGACTTAATCTGGTATTCAGAGGGAGGGACAGCAGCAGGAGAATAAGAAGACAAAATGTTCATTTGGTGAAGTTCCAGGAGCTCGGAATGAAATGCAACAGGACCTCAAGTGGTTTGATCGGGGTGTTTTAACCAACTCCATATTGCTTATTAGTTGTGACACTCAATTGGTAATTCAAAGACTTGGATGAACAATCTGGAGACGTGTTTAAATCCCACATCTGAAACTGCAAATTTAAATTCAGTTAATTAAATAATCTGGGAAATATTCTTTGTATCTATCAGATGGAATAAAAATGACCCTTTGGGGATGGAAATTGGCTGCCCGGTCTTGCATAACCAGCTCTGAGATGAGGGCCAGTCTGCTCAAACCTAAAAATTTAAACACATGATGTTTTTCGCTGGTATTATGGAACTTAGTATCTATTTAGCTGAGACTAATTTTTTTCTGTAACTGTGAGTGAAATTCATACCAGTCAAAAAATTAAAGCAGCCACTCTCATCCATTTGAATCAAAGAACATTATAGCATCAAAACAAAACCTTCGGTCCTTCAAGACTGTGCTGAACTCTTTTTCTGCCTCATCCCATTTATCTGCACCCAGTCAATATCCCTCCATACCCCTTCCATCCATGTGCCTGTCAAAATGTTTCTTCATTGTTAAAATAGAGCCCGCATTCACCACTTCAACTGGCAACTTGTTCCACACTCCCACTATTCTCAGTGTGAGCAATTTCCCCAAGCGTTCCCCCTACATTTTTCCCCTTTCACCCTTAGTCCATCCTCTGGTTTGTATCTCACCTACCATCAGTGGAGAAAACCTACCTACATCATTGTGGTCTTGACAGAGGTATTTACGCAATGACATTGTGCATCATTTTCAATCCTTTGTCTCTTGCTGCCAATTCCAACCCCCTCCTTCCCCACCTTGCCTACCCTCACCAGGCTCACCAGCCTCAGGGCAGTGTTCCTTTGCCCCTTTCTGAACTTCAGCCCAGATCCAGGACCCCCAACTCTGCTGCAGGAACCTCGCCGATTTCCTGGCAACATCCAGCCAAGCCTCAGGAGAAGAGTACTTGGGATAAGGACCGATGCCTGTAATCTGAGACCAAGAACTTGGCCACCACTCTGACACCAACACTCCCTGGAATCCCAAGCCAGATCAGCATACAGCGGTGAGGCCACCTGTATCCACCTCTGGCCCAGTCGGCTACACAAAGGTCTGCCCATGAAGGTCTGGAGATTAGGTCATGGTTGTATACACAGAGTCATAACGTACAGATAGCATGTCAGACTCCTCCTTCACAACCTTGTCACAGGGTGTGTGGTACAATAATGTACATACAATGCGGAGGGGTTGAATCTGTAACCCGTGCAGCACATGGAGATAGTTTGTACCGGCTCCTTGTATAACAGCTACACCATGATATTCCCCATCCTTTCCCAATATCCCTACAAATTGTGTTACATAAGAACATAAGAAATAGGAACAGGAGTCGACTATCCGCCCCATTGAGCTTAGCCCGCCATTCAATGGGATCGCTTATCTGATGATCAGCTCATCTCCACCCACCTACTATTCCCCTACATCCTTAATTCCCCTACCCTACCATGCAAAAATCTATCCAACTTTTTCTTAAATATATTTACTGAGGTAGTCTCTGCTGCTTCAATGGGCATAGATTTACCACCTTCTGGGGAAAACAGTTCCTCCTCATTTCCATCCTACTGCCCTGAACCTTGAGGCTGTGTCCCCTAGTTCTGGTCTCCCCCATGAATTTACCTACCTCAATCTTATCAAAACCTTTCAAAATTTTATATGTTTCTCTATGACCCCTCCTATTCCAGTGAGTACAGTCCCAGGCGACTCGATCTCTCCTCAAAGGCCGCATTCTTCGCCAATTCCGCTGCAAAAGCCCGGGTTATCTTTGTTTGCACCACCCATCCTAGCAGTAAATCCTGAAACATAACTGCTAACTGGATTTAAATGTTTCTCATCCCTCCACACTGTCTCTTCCACCCTTCCCTTTGAACCTTTGACCCACCCACTAATGGGAGCGGTTTCTGCTTGCTCAATCCTGATTCTCTACACCTTTGCCTGATCCCACCTCCGCCTCCTTTCCTCCAAGCAGCAGGAAATCCAATGTCACCTACCGTGTTTTTGTGTTACAGCCCCATGCGAGGCCCAGGTCCCCATGTGTTCATAATTCAGCTCCAGATACATCCTGGAGGAGTAAAGCTTCTTCACACAGAGAGAACGAGCTGCCGGCTGAAGTGGTAATTGCGCAGTAAAACACGACAGTCTGTAGACACCATGATTGAAGTAAAAGCACCAAGCTGGAGAAACTCAGCATGTCAAACTGTGTTCTTTACAGAGCAAAGACAAAGATTCATTACCGAACCAAAATGTAGGCAGGTGCCTGAACAAAATGGCCTCGTGCACCGTCAGACCAAGGCCACCCATAAATCGGGGGAGCATCATCTAACTTTCCATCCAGGTGCTCTCCAACCGTGATGGCATTAACATCATCTTCTCCTCTTTCTGGTGACCCACTCCCCGTTCTCCCTCCCTTCCCCATCCCCCTCTCTCCTTTCCTCCAGCTCTCACACCCTTCCCTCCCCATTCACAGAGCCAACCCCCCCTCCCTATGTTTTCTGCTGTATCCTCCCTCCCTTATCCACCTATTACCCCCTGCCTGTGAGACTGTGATCCTCCTCCTGTCCTTCTCCCCCTCCCTCACGATTTTGTTCAGGAGCCTGCCTACATTTTGCTCATGGTTGATGAAGGCCTCAAGCCTGAATTGTTGGTTCTGTATCTTTACCATTGCTGCATAAAGGACCCTGTTTGACCTGCTGAGTTTCTCCTGTGTCGTGTTTTTAAGCCCAACACATCTTGACAGTTTCGAAGGCTTATGCACAGACACCCAGGTCCCGGTCAGCACAATGTAACACATCACCCTTGTCTCTGCAAGTTGCTGACCTGCAACTTACTCCCAATCTTCCCGTCTCTCTGTATTTCCTGTGCTCTGTCACTCAACAGTGACCTCACTACGCATAATTCTCAGTTTACAGATGGCTGCAGCGTCTGGAATTTGGCCCAACCCCTCTGTCCGCATCATAGATGTGCGCAGTGGCCTTGTGAGTCCTCAGACTCCGTGAAGTTTCAAGGCAGCATTCTCACTGCCTGTGGGAAGAAGCTGTTCCTCAGCCTGGTGGTGCTGGCTCTGATCATCCTGTATCTCTTCCCCGAAGGGAGCAGCTGAAAGATGCTGTGTGCGGGGTGGAAGGGGTCCTCAGTAATTTTGTTGTGTCAAACTCATGCAGGGAAAACCTTGTGCTCCTCCTGACTTCTGGTCCTCCTTCACTTGCTGAGTAAGCACGATTAGTGTAGCGGTTAGCACAATGTTATCACAGCGCCAGTAACCCAGGTTTGAATTCAGCGCTGTCTTTAAGGAGTTTGTACGTTCTGCATGGGTTTTCTCCGGGTGCTCCAGTTTCCTACCACATTTCAAAGATGTATGGGGATTAGTGAGTGCAATTGGTCAACAAAGGCTCGTGGGCCAGAAGGGCCTGTTACAGTGCTGTATCTCCAAATTAAATTTCAAAAAATATACTGCAGGAAGTAGTGAGAGGTGCAAGAGCAGAGGAAGTCCTCGGAAGGGGATGGGGGCAGGTGGTGTGAGGTGGTATGTTGGGGGGGCGGGGGTGTTTAGAGTCCATCGCAAGGAGTGGTTGAGTGGGACCACCACCAAACAGGCGACATTTGGATATTGACTGATGAAGTGGCAAGTAGATTCACATGGCTAAGTGACAACAAGAGAGCAGGAAACCATTCTGAATGCACTCCCAGGGGCAGCTCTGCAGGTCAAGCGGCATCAGTGGGAGATAAAAGGGAGGGTCAACCTTTGGACTCTAACCATTCCACCATTCCAAGATTATTTTATTGTCACTTAATAAAATGGAAAATGTAATATGACTCAAAATTACCTTTAGACTACCATACAGCGAAAATTCCCCTTTACAGTCAGAGAAGGAGAAGCAAAACAGTGTCCCCCGTGGATTCGCCTCCAGCCTCACAACCTTCAGTCCAAACCTTCGGCAGCCTGAGCTCCAGATCCAAACCACCGATGTGATCAGGAAGCTTCCAGCACCCTCTCGCAGCCCGGTTCCGATACCTGGAACCCTTTCGGCCAGTCTCCAGCAGTCCACAGCCTGGTGCGAGTCCTTTGACCATTCCCTTCCCGTTCCCTTTGTCTTCTTTCCCTCAGCTCTCCAACCCTTCCCTCTCTATTCACCCAGCCATCCCTCCTCCCCCCCCCCCCCAACCACTGTTGCTGCTGTGTCCTCCCTCCCTTCTCCACCTATTACCTCCTGCTTTTGGGTCTTTACTCCTATCCCCCCCCTCCCCCAACCACCCAGTCCAGCCCCCAACCCCTTTGCCTTTTTGTTCGGACATTTTTCCAGACTTTGATGAAGGACTCAAGCCTGAAACGTCGCTTATGCATCTATCCTTGCTGTATAAAGGACATTGTTTGACCTGCTGACTTTCTCCAGCGCTGTGTTTTTACTTCAATCACAGTGTCTGCAGGCTGTCATGTTTTACCGAACATTCACCACTTCAGCTTGTAGCTCGTTCTTACTCTCTGTGTGAGGAAGTTCCCCCTCATGTTCCCTCTAAACATTTCACCTTTCACCCTTAACCCAGTTCTTGTCTCACCCAACCTCCGTGGGAAAAGCAGTGGATTGACATCCCATCAACCACCCGAAATGTTTATCCCCTCCACCACCGTGAGTGTCCACTGCTCACAAAAATGCACTGCAGTAACTTGCCCAGCCCATTTTAGCAGCACCCGTTAAAACTGCCGCCTCCTCCGCCAAGGAAGATCAGAGCAGGAAGGAATCCAGGGAAGCCAGCACCTGCACTCCAAGTTACATGCCACTCCATCTTCCATTTGACGCCGGGTCTGAATCCTGGAACACCCTACCCAGCAGCAGTGAGAGAGTAGTCTGACTGAAAGGGCAACCAAGGATCAAGAAGATGGCTGACAGTAGCCGCCACCTCAAGGGAAGTTGAGGATGCTGGCTTGGCCACTGACCTCCAGAATGGATCAGCTAAATATCTGGGGAAACTACTCTCCATGCTAAATGAACAGACGTAACCAGATGATGCCAGAAGAGGTGGTAGGCCGCAAGGTGCTGACAAGGCTGCAGAGAGACTTGGAGGGATTAGGATGGGCAAAGAGATGACAGACAAAATACAATGTCAGAAGATTTGCAGTCATACATTTTGGTCAACAGGCGGAGGATCATTTGGATGGCGAGAAAATTCAAAATTCCAAGATTCAAAGGGACTTGGGAGTCCTCATGGTTGACCTCCAGGTTGAGTCGGTGGTGGAGAAGGCAATGTGGGCATTCATTTCTAGCAAGGAAGTGATGTGGAGACTCTATAAGGCACTGGTGAGAACTCACTTGGAGTACTGTGTACAGTTTTGGGCACCTTATTTGAGAAAGTGCATGCTGGCATTGGAGAGGGTTCTGGGAATATTTACTAGAATGATACCAGGAATGAAAGGGTTAGCATTTGTCATCATTTGGATTGTAGTCATAGGAGTACAGAAGGATGAGGGGGGACATCATAGAGCATTTTGAATGCTGAAAGGCCTGGACAGAGTAGATGTGGCGAGGGTGTTTCCTATGGTAGAGGAATCTAGGACAAGAGGGCATAACTTCAAGATAAAATTTAAACAGAGACGTGGAAAGATTTCTTTATCAGAGGGTCGTGAGTCTGTGGAACTTGTTGCCAGAGGTGGCTGTGGACGTGAGGTTGTTGGGTGTATTTAAGGCAGAGATTGACATATTTGATCAGTCAGGGCATCTTGGGTTACAGGGAGTCGGGCTGAGTGGAAGGATGGATCAGCTCATGATTAGAATGGTGGACCAGAATCAATGGGCCGATGGGCCTACTTCTGCTCTGATACCTTGTGATCTTGTAAATGGTATGCAGCCAACAGAGCTAACCTTAATCAGATTAAGTCCAGTCACAAAAGATGTGGGTAATTAAGGACTGAACAATAAGAGAATACTCCAGGAGCAAGTGTATCCTCAATGATGAGGAGCACGAAATGTTTACATCCATCGTTAACTCATGCCAAGTGTTGGTTCATTTTGGAATCTTCGTCAGAAGCCGACCATCGCAGAAACTGTTCTCGTCCAAACGGACACCCAGAAAATGCTGAGAGCACTCGATGCAGAAAATGGAAGTTCAGGTTTATTGTATGAGTACAACACGACAAAATAGCGTTCTCCGGTCCTCGGTGCAAAACACGCAGACACACACAACCAGACATAACACACACACAGACAAATGATACATGGGCAGTACATATTTAAAATTAAATAAATATTATTTAATAAATAGTAGCGTCTTGGAGGGTTTGTATGAGCCATCCCTTTGATCGTTCAGCGTTCTCACTGACCGTGGGAAGAAACTGTTTCTCAGCCTGGTGGTGCAGCGTCTGATCCTCCTTTTCTCTTTCCCAATGGGAGTAACTGTAAGATTCAAGATTCCTTGAACAGATGTAATATTACATGAATTTTGTTTAGTCTGCCGTAAGGCAAAGAGATATACCATTAACAGAAATTGCCAGGTGCCTATCACAGTCGGAGAAAGAGAAGCAACAGAAACCCCTCCCCCACCCCGAGTCAGTGAGTGTCCGTGGATTTTCCTCCAGGGCTCCCACAGCCACATAAACTCCAGTCTAAACCATCCAGAACAAGCTCCAGATCTAGATCTCTGACACCTTCAACACCCAGCTAATCTCCAGCAGTCTGCATAACCTGGGGTGAGACCTTTGATGGCAGTCACCAGCTGCCTCAAGTTCCTTGCCTCAAGCTACCAACAGCCTGACTGCCTGTGTGTTCTTCAGCACCTCACTGGTCTGCCACCGTAGTCACCATCTAGTCGGGTCATCTCCTCTGCTTCTCCCTTGGGTGAATTCCTTGTTTACTGGTGCCCTGCACCAGTCCTCTGCTTCCACAGAATCTGCAACCCCTCGTGGCTGCTGCCAGCCGTAGCCGTCCTCTTGGTAAAAGCACACCAAAATGCTGGAGGAACTCAGCCAACTGCAGTGTCCATAAAGAGCCAAGATATATTGTGGAGGTTTCTGGCCTGATCCCCGCAGATTCACAAATGAAATGTTGCTTCACTTGGAAGGACTGTTTGGGGCCCCGAAATGGTAGGGATGGAGGAATTGAGAGAATGGAATGGAATCCTTTCAGGGGACAGGGTGGAAAGAAGTGTAGTCGTGGTAACTGTGGAGGTTGGTGGGTTTGTAGATGTCTGCCGAGAATTTGTCTCCTGAGATGGAGGCAGAGAGATCAAGGAAAGGGAAAGTGTTGCTACCAAGTGAATTTGAGGTCGGGGTGGAAGTTGGCAGCAAAGTGGATGAAGTCAGTGAGCTCATCCTGGGTAGTTATCGATGTACGTCATGGCCACCATCTTGGTTCCAGAATTTTAAAATAAGCTACCATTAGCTCCTTTAATTTAAAGCCTATATACTGCTGGTGGAGGTCGGACTGTGCGGTAGAACCCTGCGGTGGGGTGTTGTGTCTCCACTGATGGGGAAGATTCTGTGCAGAGAGGAAGGGGTCCTCAATGATTCTGCGCGCCCTCTTCATGCAACGATCCAGGTAGATCTCGTCAATGGGGAGGGGGAGGGAGACCCCACTGATCCTCGACCAGGCTCTTATGGTCCTGTGGTTTGCCCTCCAATCCAATTCTCCAGGACACTCTCATTGGAGCTCCTGCAGAAGTAGCAGACCAGTGCACAGCTCCAGTGCTGGAGACTTGCAGCCCAAGGCCAGCAGTTCCTTCAGCCACACTATCCCAGTGTCATTGTCACACCAGCCGAGGTTGCAGCACATTGAGCTGTATGCATGAATAAAACGTGACCAATCGCCATCCAATCTCTCTTCACTGACCAGTAAACAGAAGGCAGGTGCCATCAACAATTCAATATTACCAACTCACCATACACATCCATGTATGAAGCTTCTGATATTGTCACAAAGGTGAACTGGAGAAGTGATGACCTTTGGCATGAAGGCCAAACTGTATGCGTCATCAGGACTCTGGCTGATATGGTATCAGTGGTATTAATGGGGATGGGGGAGGCCAACCCGATTGGTGGGAGAAGTATCGCAGAGGGAAGAATGTAGTGGTGGAAGGGATCATGTCAGCCAAAGACATTGCCATGGGAGTTCCCTTGGTCGAGACAACAGGAACGTTCAGAGGTGGGAGGGTGTTCCCATTGGCCACAATGAAGAACGTGGTGTTTGTCTGCATCAAGGCCCAGAAACACTTGATATTTGCTCCTCAATAATGTCAACAAGATCGTCTCCAACAAGATTGAGTCAAACACTGACTGTCGATGTTCCATGGCACTCAACCATAATCAACATCCTGTGAGTCTAATCATTGAAGCCTTGATGCAAATGCTATATATGGTAAAATGAGCTGATCAGAAGATGGGTGCCTTAGCCCCAACACTTAACATAAGAAATAGGACCAGGAGTCAGCCATTCGGCCCATCGAGCCTGATCTGCCATTCAATGAGATCAGGGCTGATGTGATGATCAGCTCATTTCCACCCACCTGCCTTTTCCCCATATCCCTTAATTCCCCTGCCATGTAGAAATTTGTCTAACCTTGTCATAAATACATTTACTGAGGTCACCTCCACTGCTTCAATGGGCAGTGAATTCCACAGATTCACCGCCCTCTGGGAAAAGCAGTTCTAAATTTTTTTTTAAATGTAAATATGCAGCCCAGTAACAGGCCCTTTTGGCCCACAAGCCAGTGCCACCAATTACACCCAATTGACCCACAACCCTGGTATGTTTTTGAATGGTGGGAGGAAACCGGACCCCAGGGAAACCCACGCACACACGAGAAGAATGTACAAACTCCTTGCAGACAGTGGATTTCAAACCCCGGTCCCGATTGCTGGCACTGTGACAGCATTGTGAAACCGCTACACCAGCCGTTCCTCCTCATCTCTGTCCTAAATCTACTACCCTGAATCTTGAGGCTATGTCCCCTAATTCTAGTCTCCCTCATCAATGGCATCTTATCTATGCCTTTCATAATTTTATACATTTCTATAAAATTCCTTCTCACCTGAATTCCAGCAAGTACAGTCCCAGACGACTCAATCTCTCCTCATAGGCTAACCCTTTCGTCTCAAGAATCAACCTGGTCAGTACATCCTTCCTCAAATGTGGAGACCAGAACTGCACACAGTTCTCCAGATGCAGCCTCACCAGCACCTGTACAGTTTCAGCATGACCTCCCTGCTCCTAAATTCAATCCCTCTAGCAATAGCCAGCATTCCATTTGCCTTCTTGATAACCTACTGCACCTGCAAACCCATCTTTTATGATTCATGCACAAGCTCTCCCAAGTCCTTCTGCATGACAGCACGCTGCAATCACTTGCCATTTAAATAATAATCTGATCTTCCATTTTATGTACCAAAGTGGATAAACTCACATTTACAATATTCTCCATCCAGCAGATCCTTACCCACTCACTTAACCTATCTATATCTCTCCTACAGACTCTACGTATCCTTCAAAGCCTTCCCCCTATTGAATATGCAAGGCAGGTGTGTGTGGAATACTCAGCACATGTCCTGGCTCTGTATAATCCCACCAACACTCCATTTAATCCAGGATAGCACAGCTCATGAGATTGGTACCCTACCTACCACCCCGTGCACTCTTTCCCCCCATTAATGATGTATTATGCCTGTAATGTGTCCATCTACAAAGTGTCCTGCCATCATGTCTGAAACCTGCAACCAAGGAAGCCAAGCAGAATGAGCTTGTCGGCTCCCTATCATGCTGCCCATCTCCCTTGAACGTCCGTCTGAGATGAAACTCCGAAGCTCTATACCCAGCAGCCTTGTGAGGAGTAGCTACATGATAGAGGCTTGACTGGCTCACTCCCATCTTCTCAAGGGTCACTGCAGAAAAGCCTATATCTTACAATTAAATAGTTTTAAAAAGTACGGGAAAAAAAATCCCTGGTATCAGGGACTTATGGGTATTGTTAGATGCCAGATAAGTGAATTTTCCAGTTGCTTGAGATTGCATGTAGTGTGTTTGGAGAACTAACGACAAGGCATGCCAATTTTATACTTCTGTAACTTTTGTGGTGTTATTTTCCATTTTTTTTTGCCAGTTGCTTGAGGCTGCCGGACGCTTGAATTCCAGATAAAGGGTTTTAATCTAGTTGTATTTATGAATACACAGGATAATATTTTGCAGCGGTGTGTGTTAGAAGGCACAGGGGGCAGACCTGTTAGACTTTGTAATTAAATAATGAGGCAGGGTTTGTGAGAAGCCTTGTGTTCAGTGATGGATGGTTTACCTGTGGTCAGAATATGATGCACGGCTGCAGCAGTAAACAGACACAAAACTCGAGAAAGACTGTACAACAGGCTTTATTCAGTTAAAAGTCTCTGCTACAGTGGTAGCTGTACTGGTGGCTCCCGAGTGACTAGCTGATTGACAGCTGGCCAGGTGTGGTCTGTCCTCCGGTGATCTTCCTGCAGGTACAGAGATCACCCCTTGCAGTCTGCTAGTGGTGTATCACCACACAGAATATGAATATATCTAACGTGTTACAAATGCAGTACAGCCGCAAAGCATTGTGAGGCAGCACGCTTGGCGTAGTGATTAGTGTAGCGCCATTACGGCGCCAGCAATCGGGATTGGAATTTGAATCCCGCGCTGTCTGTAAGGAGTTGGTATGTTCTCCCCGTGTCTGCATGGGTTTTCCGGTTTCCCCCCACCATTCAAAACGTACCGGGGTGAAGGTTAATGGACTCATGGGCCTGTTACCGGGCTGTATGTCTAAATTTTAAAATGAGGTGAAGATTGAGCTTCTCTTCAACAAAGGTTGTGAGATAAATTGGGAACACCCACTAACGCTTTGATGAAAGGTGTTTTAAAACAAAATTCAACAGCTCCACTTGCTCGTGTAGGGGAGTGGCACAGGTTTGTGGGCTGGAAGGACCTGTTGCCATGCTGTAGGTCTAAATTTCAGAGAAAGTGCAGGTGACTTCAGAGGAAAGGACGTAAACGCTAAGGAAAGGCACAATGCAGGACAAAATCTCCACAGGAACAAAGATTTAATAACAACTGGAGTAAAAAATATGAGAGAATACTTTCAAGAGACATCAAAATCAACATCAGAGATTAGCTCTCACAGCCGTGTTCAGGAGAACTCTGGGTAATGTCGTCCCTTTGGAAACTGACAGTGAATGAAAGATGCTGAACATTTCTACTATTTCAACTGAAAGTACAAATGTTGGACAGCCTGAGAAATGAATTTGGACAGGGAGACCAGCTCTTGTGCTCATGTAGTCAGCAGAGGCGCTGGGGAAACTCAAGAGTTTCCCATGAACGGCTCAGGCCTGCAATGCCAACTGCTCCTCCCTTCCTATGGACGCTGCACAACCTGCTGAGTTTCCCAGCATTTTTGTCTGCTGCACTAGACCCCAACGTCTGCAATCTTTCCTGTTTACCTCTCTACACAAGTAGAGTAGGTGCTGGTGGGCAGCTGTACTCCACTGTGTATATAAGGGGCTTTACCTGTGCCTACTGAAATCCATAAAGTCATACCAGCAGAAGACCGTAAGGGTGGCACTGAAGTGATTTGTCCAGTGTCAGACATGGGGCAGTGAGGTGGATTGCGCCTGGTTCTGGAGAAATGGAGCCGACTGCAGTTGCCGGACATCAACTGAGAAACCCAATCCTCCAACATCTCTCCCGAACACCTGACAACGCTTCCTCATTAAACCAGGTTGATTCCAGAGATGAAGTGGTCAGCCTATGAGGAGAGGTTAAGTCATCTGGGACTGTACTTGCTAGAATTTAGAAGAATGAGTGGGTCATAGAAACATTTAAAATTATGAAAGGCATAGATAAGATAGAGGTAGGGAAGTTGTTCCCATTGGTGGGGGAGACCAGAACCAGGGGACACAGCCTGAAGATTCAGGGTAGTAGATTTGGGACAGAGAGGGGAGGGATCTGTGGAATTTGCTACCCATTGAAGCAGTGGAGTGACCTTAGTAAATATATTTAAGACAAGGTTGGATAGATTTTTACATGGAAGGGGAATTAAGGGATATGGGGAAAAGGCAGGTGGGTGGAGATGAGTCTATCAGATCAGATCAGCCATGACCTCATTGAATGGGGGAGCAGGCTCAACGGGCCGGATGCCGACTCCTGTTCCTATTTCTTGTGTTCTCATATATTAACCCTCCAATTTTAGTTCTTTGTGTGTTCAACAAACCTAAATTCAGAACATGGAATCTGTGGAGTTCGTCAGCTCCCCATTGCCCTCTTCTGTGGAAACAGGCTTGGCCTGATTTTCTGTTTGCCTATGCCCCAGCTATAATTCTCATCATTTTGTATACCTCTATCAGATCTCACCTCATTCTCTAAAGCTCGAGGGAATAAAGTCCTAACCTACTCAAACGTTCCTTACAGCTCAGCTCCACGAATCCCCTAATGTTTCCCCTAAACCTTTCCCCTTTCACCCTAAACCCATGTCCTCTCAGATTGATCTCTTCTAATCTGAGTGGAAAGAGCCCACTTGCATTTACTCTGTCTATACCTCTCATAATTTTAGAAACCTCTATCAGCTCTTCCAGTCAACATTTTAAAACTTACGTTCTCAGAGTGACAGATATTCTGAATTGCAAGGATGTTGAGGGGTATGGGGAGCGAGCAGGAAGATGGTGGACCAGCAGTGATGGTGGACCAGATGGCGGAGCAGGTTTAAGGGGGATGCGAGCCATATCTTCCCTTTAGTTTAAGAGGGGATATGGGCCAAATGCAGGCAGATGGGATGAGTGCAGATGGAATATTTTGGTCAGCATGAGGACCTTAGGTTAAAGGCTCTGTTCCAATACCGTAAGACTTGTTGATGATCAGCCTCCTCCTGTATCAACTGTTAGTTTGATTCTCCGTGACAAAGCACTACTGTGAAAGCTACCGAAGCAGCTCTCTGATCTCGGGTAACTGTCCATCTATAGAGATTCTTCTCTGGAACATGCTGAGTTAACCCACTCGGATGGCTGAATTGATCCACAATATCATGGCCAAGCAGACCCGCCTAAGATGTAAACATTCTGCTTAAACTCTGTCCAAGAGTCATCTCTTCCCATATCAGCTCCACCAGTGTCTCAGGGTTCACCATTTCCAACTCATCCCAGATTTTCCTCAGTATGTGTAGATGGCAGCTATCCATTGCAACCCTCACACCCTCTCCCCCTCTCTCTCCCTCACCTCTCCCCTCTCTTTCCTCCTCTTTCACCCTCTCCCTCTCTCCCCTCTCTTCCCTTCTCCCCTTTCTCCCCATCTCTCCACCTCTCACTCCCCATCTCTCACCCTCTCTCTCCCCTCTCTCCTCATCTTTCTTCCTCTCTCTCTCTCTCTCTCTCTCTCTCTCTCTCTCTCTCTCTCTCTCTCTTCCCCACTCCCTCCCCTCCCTCTCTATCCTCTCCCTCACCCATCTCTACCCTCCCCTCCCTCTCTCGCCACCCTCTCCCCTCTTTCTCTCTCTGTACCTCCTTACCTGAGATTTTGGTTCACTGTCCTAAAGATGCCCCTTGACTTGCTGTGAAACACGTAAGGTTTTATTCCCTTTGAGGACTGGCTCAAAGTTCAAGTGTTTGATACAAGAGCTTCAGAACAGGTCCCAAGGAGAAAAATTTTAAAAGTCAGGTTTTTAAATGTCATTTAAAACTTTTCATAGTCCATATCCACAAATTTAGTTTAATCAGAAAAAAAACAACTATATTTTTACAAAGGAAATTTTACTTTTATAAAATTCAATTTTTTGGGAAGTGGGTGTATGTGAGAAATGTCAGGATTTATTCCCAAGGTTTATGCAGTTCGGATGTGGCAGTGGGAACTCTCCCGGTTCACCTCAGATCTGGAGTGAATGCTGGGGACTTCACTGGCCATCACCCTGTGATGACGATAGAGCCATGATCCTCTATTCCCAAGTCAGGACGGGATTTTCCTTGTACGTTGTTGCAGGTGATGGTATTTCCATCTCTGCTGTACTTGTCTTTCTAGATACGAATATCCCAAAGGGGGGGTATCTCTGGAACCATCTACCCAGGCAGTTTGTAGAGAACATTACATGAACTTTGATTGAATTTAGCCTGTTTAATTGAATAATGATGCTGACACATTATGTTAACTCAACAGGCCCAAAAATGTTTTGCCGCTGATTTTCATTTGTATTCATCATCTGATGCCTCTCATGTCAGTGTCCAACAATAGTCGGCCAGCACTGATGCATTCCATTTACCCTGATGCCGCTTTTCCATGGTCGCAATGTCCTGGTGAAACCTTTCACCGTGTTCGTCACTGACGGCACAAAGATCAGCAGGGAGGACGTCCAAGTGCGAATGCAAAAGATGAATTTACAAAGACATGATGTCTACTTGAAGGAGACTTAAAATATGGCAGGAAACACAAAAATAGGTCCTATCTAAAACACAGTATGTGATAGGAAAATTTTAAGGGGACTTTTGGGAGCAGGCAGTCCAAAATCAATAAAATTCAACCAAAAGTGTCCAGGAAATAGAATGTTTGTTGTCCAGTGAGATCATCCATTGAAAGGCAGGTGAGCTATAAACGTCTGACTGACCTTCTGCTCCTATTGTTTTGTGTACCATGCAGCCATGGTAAACAGAGACAGCAAGGTGGCAACTTTTTTAAGATTCAAGATTATTTTATTATTGAATTTTATAAAAGTAATGCAAGGCAGATAAAGATTCACTATCAGCAAAAATTGTCCGGCATGCCTTACTGTCAGAGAAAGAGAAGCAAAAGAGAATCCCCCCAATGATCACTCAATGTCCTTGGCTCTGCCTCCAGCGCTCCCACAGCTTCCGCATCCGCACATCCTCCTCGGACACGATCAGGAAGCCTTCAAAGGGCAATTCTGCTTGACTCCAATGAACTGAATAACTTCCAGCTGGATGGCTCTGTTGGTCTCCTGGAGAAAGAACATTGGCATCGCCCAGTAAGAAAAGTTGCAGCATCCCGGTTCCGATACCTGGTATCCCTTCAGCCAGTCCCCGGCAGCCTGGTGTGTCATTTGACCACAGTCGCCAGCAGCCCTCAGCCTACGTAGGTTCTTTGCCTTAAGTCACCAAGAGCCCCCTCCGCCTGTGTGTTCTTCACTCTCACTGGTCCACCACAATGGTCACCTCCTCTGCTTCTCCTTCTCAAACAGGGCGCAGCACGGTTGGCGTAGTGGTTAGCTCGAAGCCTTTACAGCACCAGTGATTGGGAATGGGGTTTGAATACCATGTTGTCTGTAAAGAGTTTGTACGTTCTCCCCATGTCTACATGGGTTTTCCCCGGGAGTTCCAGTTTCCTCCCATGGTTTGAACCGTTCTGGGGGTGTAGGTTAATTGGGTGTAAATTGGGTGGCACGGACTCATGAGCTGAAATGGTCTCTTACCATGCTGTAGGTCTTAAAAAAAATTAAATTTTAAAAATTTTAAGAGGGTAGTCTCCTTGTTTTGTAGTGCCCTGTACCTGTCCTCCAATTCCGTGGAGTTTGCAACCCCATTGTGCCCGCTGCCGATCACAGGCACCGCGACCTTGAGCACAGGTCATGAGATTGTAAAATAAACCATCGTTAGCTCTTTTAACAGGCCACTGAAAGCCCTCATAGAGCCAACGGCAGTCAGCTGGGTGGTTAAACCCTGCAGGGGAGCGCTGACACTTCGCTCCCTATTGTCCGTGGGTCCACACCAGCTGCATCTCCAGTAGCACTGCCATTTTGTCTTGGAGCCAGGGTCTTTGCAGTCTTAATAGAGGAAAGGCTATTGAGGAGTAGAGTAGAGAGGTGATTTACTCATTGCAGATCAACTGACATCTGACATTTGTAGCCATAGTATGGATAATATGGCAGCTGAGCCCCAAATAAATATTGGAGCTGTGTTCTTGGGGCATCAAAGGGCAGAGAGCACTCTGGGGAGCAGGTTGTACTGAGCGGACACTCATTGCTTCTATCTGTGCTGTAGTGTTCTATGTTCTAATCTGTGCTGACCAGTTCCACGTTTGGCGGTATTCCGTGAAGCCTGATGGAGGTGTATCACACCAGGAACACTGGTACACCCCTTCACCCTCTCCGGACTGATTTCAGAATGGCAACTTGCTTTATTTTTGAGATCCATCACAATGAAACAGCAGGTTGATCTCTGCTGCTCCAGCGGGCCTAGACACGATCCTGGCCCCCGGCGCTGTCTGCTCAGAGCTTGCCTGGTCTCTGGTGCTCCAGACATCTCCCGCATCCCAGGGTGATAGATTTCTAGTCGCTGTAAGTTTTCCCTGGTGTTTAAGTGAGTGGACAGGATGGGGAGCTGATGGAGAGAATTGAGTTAGGGTGGGATTCATGTAAAAAGAGATCAATAAGTCTGTGCTACCTCACCATAATTCCCCTCCAAAGGGGTAAAGGCATTAGAGTATTGATCGCCATGATGTGGGAGTGGGCTTGTATGCACCTAGCGGACTGCTCAGGGTTCAATTGGGTGTCTTGATGCCTTTCCTTAAAGCCCAGTGTCTATATTCGATACCTCGCAACAGTGGGAGAGACTGGGTCATGGTGGGAGTGGACTGCAGTGGACCGTGAACCCAGGTGGGGAGGTCTGCTCTCCATGCCATACCCCGAGGGCAGGCAGGTGTGGTGAGGTGGAGGTGCGCCAGCTTGAGGTGGAAGAGTTGAGGGGGTGGGAGGCAAAGAGGAAGCCGTAATCAAGTGCTAGAAAGCACAAAGCTTGGATCATCCAGTACCTAATGAACTCAGCAGGGCTGGAACCACTGCCCTGTAAAGCCAGAATCGAGCGTTCACACATCAACAGCCGTAGGCCATTTCCTTGGAGAATGTTTGTCAGATCTATTTCCTTGAGCAGTGAAGTGAATGGAAGATCATCGATAGGAGAGTCATTCCGGGCCACGGAGTCTCAAAACGTTGAAGCAGAAGCACGATACGTTTTGAAAAGTTTCTGGATGAGTGGGTGATGGGGCTGCGGACAAGCAGTGGAGATGCAAGAGGATGCCGCATGGCTCTCTGACGTGAACGGCTTGCTGGTGCACCAGTAGTGTGTGTGTGGATGGCCTTATTCCAACTACAACTTGCAGTGGTTTTCCAGAGTGAGGAACTCGGGGATGCTGGGCTCAGGGTTGCTTTCCCAGGCAGGGTGCAGCTCTCCAGTTACCCGATTTGTTGAGCAGGAAAGACTCCCACTGACAATCTCCCCCCACCCTCCACAACCCACTACCACCACCACCATTCCGGATTCTGGGAGCATAACAGAGTGCTGAAAGAACGAGAGTTCAGGGTTCAGATCTCGCTGACTCGTTTAACATTGTTGATCGGAATTATCCATCAGCCATCAAACAAAATTGGAACATTTGCTCTTAATTGTGATTATTTAAAAGCTGCTGTTTTTGCCGGTGTCGATTTTCCCTTCAACACTGGCCCAGGTCCCCTCACTTTTTGTTGGCTTGTGTTCCAAAGCTTGCACCCCACACCTCTTCCCAAATTCTTTGGCCTGCCTCCCCTGTGGGTGGGCCTCCAGGATTCCATTACCCTTGGGCTTGCCTGCTTTCCTGCCCGGTCACCACTGGCTTTAACCAGAATGATCTGTTTCAAGACTGGGAGTGGCGTGACATGAGTTTGTGGATGAGCAAATTCCTGTCCTGCATGCTGCATGTTCAGACTGAGTTAACTTTATCGTCCTTCTCTCTCTCCCTCTCTCTCTCACTCTCTCTCTCTTTCTCTCTCCCCACCCCTCCTCCTTTCCCTATTAATTTTCATGCTTGCTAGTTACCCCATATGTGATGGCTACTATAGTATGGATTTGCCTGGGTAAGAAATCCAACCAGTGCTTGCAGTTTCGAGGCTCTTGTCCTCATTATCTATCTGCTGGAACGTTGATTAGCGCACAGAGCTGGATCCATGGTTTGTGAAGAAGGGACTAATTGATGTTGTTGTTGTCATAGTTACAAATGATTTCCTGGGGAAAATGGCTGACTGAGCATCCAGTGGGGCCTTCTGTGTGATCCTGCCCACCTTGGGCACCCAAATTCAAACCCCCACTCCCCATACTTCTCAAACAGTCAGAATGTATCCACCCTGAATCTGGATCCAGAAGTGTGTGTGAATCTGTTCCCAATGCATTTCACAGAAAACAAATACCCCTGCTGGTAATGCATTGCACTCAGATGATTGCGTGTGCTCGGAGATTTCTTTTGTGAAAAATTAGCAGCGATGGCAATTCTGATGAAAAGTTTATGTTTGCCGGCCACCAGGCCGTTGATTCACCATATGCTTCATGGTCCTTGCTTTTGAAAGCCATACCAATCAACGGTGCCCCTCTGCCCAAATACCTCGTCTCTCTGTGCCACCCTGCAGCCCACGCCATGTCTGAGCAAGGAAGCCTCTGCTCAGCCTCACTGACACCAGTTCACCAGGCCAGCATGTGTTCAGCAGCTTCTCATGCTGTTTCCTTGAACAAGTTTAGCTACACAAGGGATTCCCTTCACCTGTCGAGATGCAGGCCAGTCCTAATTAAGCACAGGATCAGTGCAGGGTGTCCCCGGGGATGGCAAAGCCCATTAGATCTGTACTGATTGTCAATGACTATTATACCATCAGGTTCACTGCAGATACTGGAGGAGGTCACTTAATTTCAAAACTCTGTGGGGTCGGGGAGAGTGAAGGGAATCACCGAGTCAGTTCCAAATGGGGGATGGCATGGCTTCTTTATCTGTTGGTGGTGGGAAGCATGAGGAGTTGGAACTCTGCTCCTCTCCAGCACACTGATCCCCACTCTGACCCCTGCATGGACTTTACCATCCCCTCAGGCTTTCCCCTCTCAGAGATGGAATGCTCAGTCCTCAGTAGAGGTCTCATCTTCACCCATACCTTAATCATCGCGCACCATGATGCGGAACATTTCTTCCGATATCTTCAGGCCCACTTCCACAACCAAGATTCTCCAGCCCTCACTCAATACACCTTCTCCAACTTTAAGCCTTCTTCCTCCTCTTGGACACCTCGTCCTGGCCAGCTGCCCACTTTGGATCTTTCTATTTCCAACTGACATCAACCGTCCCAGCTTCGCCGCCCCCGCCCCACCCCCCCCCCCCACCCCGTGTTCCAGTCTCACCTCTTCCAAACACTCTGCCCTCCACTGTGTCTGCAACAATCTCAACCTCACCATCAAATCTGCAGATAAGGGTGGTGCTGTTGTGGTCTGGTGCACTGACCGCTACCTTGCTGAGGCCAGATGAGACAGCTCTCAGACACCTCCTCTTGTGCACCCAAGATACACAAACGCAATTATTCAGGTAGACCCGTTGTTTCCACATACTTCCTGCACCACTGAATTAGTATCATTTTTCTTTTCTTTTTAAAATATTTTTATTGAGTTTAATTAAAAAAAACCTTCATACATAATCTTCTAATTAATAACATAAACCAAATCATATCATAGACATATCACACAAAAATTGTAAACCAGGCGTAACCATAATTATTTACTTACCACATTCAAAGCCTCGAAATCTATGATTATATGGAGTTAACAGTAAATCTATTCCTCATAATTCATCCAAAATTCAAGTTAAATAGAAAATATTTAAGATACTATTAAGATTCCCTCAATATTCTCAGGTATTTTCGTATTATTTTGTGATATGATCAATACCAATGATCCACAGTTAAATCCATCTTTACCTAGTTTATCTCAACTAAAAATAAAAGAAAATAAAACAGAGAAAGGAAAAATTCCTACTGGCCCAACCCCTCCCTCTAAACAAAGTCAACTTATATCGACTATACAGATATGAATCGAATAACGAATTTCAGATAGGAATCTCAGGAGAGCATCCGTACACCTTAAATCTTCAGGTTGCGATAATAATTCATGAATGGGCCCCATATCTTATCAAAATCAATCTTTATATCTTTGATGTTGTATCATTTTTTTTTCCAAACTGCGGGTAAAACATGATATCATGTAACCATTGGATATAAGTGGGTGAAGAGTTTTCTTTCCATTTCATCAGAATTGCTCGTCTAGCTATCAGCAAGGAAAAAGCTAAGATTTTCTTTTGGTTGAAATTTTCTGGAGAAAAAAGCAAATAAAGTAATTCAAGGACATGTTCCAATTTAATCTTAAGGACCACTGATAAAGTTTGGAAAATATCTTTCCAAATTTTTTCTAAATTAGAGATCTCCCAAAACGTATGAATCAGTGAAGCTTCAAAGAATTTACAGTTATTACATAATGGATCAATATCAGAATAAAAATGAGATAATTTAACTATGGACATGTATTCTATGTACCCCCTTAACTTGTAACAGAGAATGCCGTGCACAAAATGAAGATTCATTAATCAAATTAAAAGCGGTGCCCCAATCCTCATCTGAAAGTGATATATTTAAATCATGTTCCCAATCATTCTTAATCCCAGATACTCAGGCTATTCTTGTTCATTATTATAAATTATTGATTATTTTTTGATTATTCTGTTTATATTTTCAAATCAACATGAAAACATGTAATTCATCAATTACATAAAAGAAACATCATTAGATGTTGATTTTGAGTAAGAAAAGATAAAAACAAAAAAAATTAAGGGCAAAACCTAACCTTCCCCCTCCACCTCCCACTGCCACCCCTCCCATCCACTCAGGGGAAAAAAAGGAGAGAAATAGTCAATAGATTGAAGAGAAAAAAGAAAAAGAGATGAAAAAAAGAAGAAAAAGGTTTCATTGGATTCATCAATCTCCTGCCAAGGGACAAATATCCTGATATAAATAATTGATAATAATCCACCCATGGAAAATTGTAAATTAATAAGTAAGTCAAGATTTTTTTTTTCAGGAATTTGAGGAAATTCGGAAGGTTTTGACTGGGCAAAATGCCTAATTTGTAAATATCTGAAAAAAATGTCGATTAGGAAGTTTAAATTTTAGTCAGTTGTTCAAAATTATCTCAAATAAAAAGATCTTTAAATGTTTAATACCTAATCTACAACACACCTTGACACCTGTGCCTAATGAAGAAAGTTGAAAAAGATGATTATCTATAAAAGGAAAAACTATGATGACTAAATAAAATTCCTAAATGGTGCCATTATTCTCAATTTTAGATTATCTGTCAATTTAGAAAAGTAAAGGGTAAAAAATAGTCTAAAATTGCCAACATAGATAATTTTTTAGAAAAATTCAATTCCATTTTTACCCAGGAATGGCCGTCGACTAATTTACCAAAACGTAAAGAATCATCTCAACTCCATTTTGTCTCCCCTGTCCAAGCCATCTGCGGTACCTCACATGCCCTCCATCTCTTCAATGACTTCCAATTCCCTGAATTTTACCACCTCATTTTCACTATGGATGGGATTTTACTTGAGTTGGTCCTGATGTTGGGAGCCATAGAGACCCTTGACAATGTATCTGCAGGAGTGGCAAATCAGACCTGATCAGTGGGGTGAGATGATTATACGAGGAGAGTCAGTTTCTGGAGATGATCATAAGAGAGCAAATCAGTGATTCCTCTATTGGACCAGGCAGAGGAGAGCTGGGAAAGGACAAAAGCCACAGCAGAGTTCATGGAGGGGGAAAACAATGGTGAAAGTTGGCCAAGGGTAAATAGAGAGAAAAGGACGATCTTGAGGTTGCAGATCAGCCATGATCCATCTGAGTGGTGAAGTGGTTGGGATGGTGGAATTAAGGCTTCCCCTGAAATCTCTGTCATTCCAAACGTATAGAGGGTGGGAGTTGTGAAAGGAGTGGAATGGGGGTAGCCAGGACAGAGGTTTGTGCAAGGAGCAGAATTGGCAGGGGTTCTCAGTGGAACAGGCTGTATAATATCCCAGAGGGAAATGGGATCTCTCAGAGGGACAGGCCATGTAATCTTCATGAGAGAAACTGGACCTCTCAGTGGTACAGGCTATGTAATCTCCATGAGTGATACAGAACCCCACAGTGGGATGAGCTGCGTAATCTCCCAGAGGGAAATGGGGGCTCTCAATGGGGCGGGTTGTGTGATATCACCAGGGGAAATGAGACGGGCTGTGTAACATCCATATGGGAAATGGGTGCTCTCAGTGGGATGGGCTGTGTAATATCCCTGGAGGAAACGGGGGCCTTCAGTGGGACAGGCTGTGTAATCTCCCAGAGGATAATAGGAAAGAACCACAAATTGTGGTGTGACCAAAGTCTGCTGGGAATTGATTTGAAGGAGATGGGAGGGAGGATATCTTGAATTGTGAAGTTGGGGAAGAGGGAGAAAAAAACAGAGGTGAAAGGGCACACTGGACTAGAGAGAGATTGGTGGGTGAGGAGAGGTATAAGATGCTGCTTCCATAGTGACTGAAATCCATGAGCACCCCATTTGTTAAGAATGTCAAGGGGATCAGGCTGTGGAGAAACTGAGCCGAGAGTTGACTCTTCTCCACACACCTTTCACCCCTTGCAAAACTGCTCCTGGATTCGACTGATCAGCCTTTTTTTGACCATTATTTGAAATGGAAAATCGAAATCTAAAGCACAATACAGGCCCTTCGGCCCACTGTGTTGTATTGACCTACTCTAACAACTGTCTAGAATTTTATCATCGTTTATTGTCATTAACCAGATATAACACACATACACAAGACAAGTATTTCCCTACAGCATAACCCTCCACTTTTCTCAGTTTCACGACCCTATCTAACAGTTTCTTAAAAGATCCTCCACCGTTGCTGGCATTGCATTCCATGCACCCACCAATCCCTTATATTTTGCATTCTCCCCACCTCCCCCACCATACTTACTCCCATGCACCTTAAAATGATCTCCCCTCATGTTAGCCATTTCAGCCCTGAGGAAAGAAACCTCTAGCCGTGCTTAGCCAAGGATATCATGTTTGTAGCAAAGTACAAAAGTTTGTGGACACTTTGGTTGAAGTAAAAACACAATACTGGAGAAACTCAGCAGGTCAAATGGTGTCCTTTATATAGCAAAGATAAAAATACACACAGTAACTGACGTTTCAGACTTGAGCCCTTCATCAAGTCCAAAATGTCAGTTGTGTATTTTTATCTTTGCTATATAAAGGACACCGTTTGACCTGCTGAGTTTCTCCAGCATTGTGTTTTTACTGATATCATGTTTGTGTTAGCTTGTATTTTCTGGGAAGCATGTTCTGCAGGGAAAAGGGTATTAACTCTGATAAGATCACCCAAATACAAAGGACCAGCTTCTATAAATATATTCCACGTCCCCGCATTCCTCTCCCCTCGTGCTTGTATTTTCGCCACACTTCTTCTCACTTTCACACCCTTCCCAGGAGGGTGTACCCTTAACTACTGTCTCCCCACATCTCCCCAGTCCCAAGCCTCTCAGCCTTAGCCAGCCTGATCTCCAGCGAACTATGCTTCCGCCCACACTGCAAACATTTTTGCCCTGGTTCACCAGCTTCATATTATCTTCCCCAGCATTTGCCGCTGTATGGAGTGACCCATAGATATATTATCCATAGATCACCGTAACAATCCAGTGGGCTCGAGTCTCCACCCCTTACCCTTCATCAATCTGGCAAGAACTCCAGCATTTCAGTATAAACCAGTGTGGAGGAAGCTTCCACATCAGGCCAGTTGGCCCTTTGAACCAGCCTCTCACAACGTGGCTGACCTCCATTTTAACATCCCATCTACTCACTGGCTTTCCATCCCAGTGTGAATTCTCTTTCAACGGAACATCGGTAAAAGGCACAAAGTGCTCAAGCAGGCAAGTCCACCGGAGCAGAGGGAAATACCAGGAACATGAAGCATTTGGTGCTTACACTAACCTGTAGCATCTAATGGGTGTGTCGTACAGAAGTCTGACATGAAGCTTTTTATATAATTGCAAGGCTGGCTATTTTTTTATACTTGCTATGTACCTGGGACTGTCTGGATTCCTTAAGGCTTTTTAAACAAGGAAGTTGATGAAAGTGCAAGAATTACTCCAAATTTCACACCACATAAAGCAAGAATTCATTTGGCTAGCTTGATGATGCTGTCTGTGCTCCCCTGTCTCATCTCTCACCTCCATTTCCCCCTCTTGTACTTATTCAGCTCCATAAAGACATCCATGTTTTTCACTCAAACTCAAACTTGCTTGAGAAACACAACAGGTCACGTGGCATCAGAGAAAATAAGGGGTAACCCACATTTCTGGCCTGGTCCCTTTATCAGGTATAAGGTAAAGGAGGCAGGCACCTATGGGAAGAGAGTTCTTTGGCTGAAGAGCTCCTCATCCAGTCACCTGAAAGCCTCATTTGGCATACATTGGAGAGATGCACTGTTCAGTTGGGACTGAGGCATTCCTGAACCCCACTTCCTGTCCATTTCATGGCCAGTTGCCCTCATTGGGAGACGTGTGGGTGAATGATGCCAACCCTCCATCTGGACAGCCAACCCGTTGACCTGTCCTCAAGTTCTTGCAAAGCATTTGCAGAATCCGATGGGGTCTGCATTACTGAGGAGGGTGGGTAGGTGAGCATTATTCCTCTCAACGCACAAATATCAAAGCAGAAATTGCCACTCAGGCCCATGCTGATCTACGTTGACCTCAACTCCTCTTCTGTGCCAATTCCCCTTAATCTTCAAATCCCCAATCTTTCAAATATTTAATTTTAATTTAAACATACAGAACAGTAACAGGCCCTTTCGGCCCATGAGCCCGTGCCGCCCAATTGACCTACAACCCTTGTATATTTTGAAGGGTGGGAGGAAACAGGAGCACCCAGAGGAAACCCACATACGGACATGGGGAGAATGTATAAACTCCTTACAGCCAGCGTGGGATTCAAACCCAGGTCACTGGCATTGCAACAGTGTCACCAACCATGCTGTCCCAACGTTAATGAGCTCTACCTCCACTTTAAATATCTGTTCTCCACCTCGCTCAGTGGCAGAGAATTGCAGAGATTCATCTCCCTGTGACAAAAGAAATGTCTTCGCCCCTCAGTTTGAAATGACCAACCCTTTGTGCGATGTCCCATTGCTCATGACTCATCTCCTTCCCACAGCTGGCTGCAGGAGAGGTTGGTACCTTTATCTCTGTTGAGACCTTCCCCTTGATGAGCAGGGCAGTTCTCGAGCCGTTCCCTCTTGCTCAGTTACAGTATCATTGTCCAGAAAACTCCCACTTCCATACCATCATTTCCCCACCCAAAACAGACAATTTTTACCACACTGGCATTCACCTCTTACCGTCCCATCTGCCAAGGCCAGATCATGGTCCATATAGTTCCCGGCCAGTGAGAGACTGCGTTGTAGGTGAGCGTGAGAGCTGGTGGGTCTGCATGTGAGTGTATGTACATGTATGCACACAATTGACCTACAACCCTTGTATATTTTGAAGGGTGGGAGGAAACAGGAGCACCCAGAGGAAACCCACATACGGACATGGGCTACTGCGGTCACGGGAGGTTGCACATTGTAGCAGTTTGATCAGCTTTGATTTAAAAGACAAGTCCATCAATTCACAGAGAGAAAAATATGAAGCATGAGGTGACGATCTAGAGAGAAATAGAGTGAGCCAAGGTACCATAGAGCAAGCACAAAGCCTCTAGTCTTGATTCCCTCGCCACTAGTTGTAACACAGGGCTCTCCAAGGGGCCTTTGCTCCACAAACTCTAATCACCAATGTCACACACATCATTGTTCAAGGTAAGATAGATCATAAATTGTCACAGATACAATCGTACAAAGATCCATTTGCGCATTTACAGCAAACATTTTCCTGGAGACATTTCATAAATTACCATATTCATAGAACTTGAACTCAAAGCAGCATGTTGAAGAGCATCCGTGTGACTGGGTTTACAAGAATTGAAATAGTCTTGTTATTAATCTTGACCCATGACTGATAAGCAAACTTTTCACTGGTTCTCAAGACTGATAACAGCCTGTGTGTATGTTTGTGTGTGTGTGTGTGTGTGTGTGTGTGTGTGTGTGTGTGTGTGTGTGTGGAGGGGAGGTATGTGTATATGTTGTATGTGTGTATGTGTCTGCATGTGTGTGTGTGTGTGTGTGTGTGTGTGTGTGTGTGTGTGTGCGCGTGTGTGTGCCTTGTGATGTGCACCTGGGGGTTCATGTGTGAGGGCCATATCTCAGGTGGCTCCTGTGAAAGTTTAACCAGTTTGTGGTGAAGAAAATATTTGGAAAGGAAAGTTCACTTACTTTTTCTAAAAAGCCTTAAAGAATTCATTGACAAGAAGCCCCAGCTTTGAGCTGCTTTTGTGCTTGTTGACGCCTGTGGTGTGGGTCGACACTTGTGCTGACGTTCCCGGAATGAAATCGAACTTTTCACTCTATGCATTTGCTGCTTGGTTATAAATATTTCACTGTATCCTCTGTGCTGAATGTGTCTGTGTAACCCAATGGGCCTTTGCATCTGTGGACAGCAGGAAATGAGAAAGAAAGGGGCTACTCAGCATGTCAGCCCCTGATAGACCCATCCAATTCCTCCCCTTCTCGACTACTGAAAATAACAAGTTCGTTTTAGCCATCCTTTGAACCAGTATGTCCCTGAACTCACGGTTCAACAATATTTCTATTTCTTGTAATCCCGTTTCTCGAGTTATATTTAGCCTCTTGCCAGTGGAAACACTTTCTTATTCCCTCTGCAGAAACCCATCACTATTTTTGAGCATCTGTCCGCAACATTCCCTGCTTGAGGAAAGCGATGCTAGCTTAACCCCACAGCCACATACATTCTGAGATGGAGGGGTGACAAGGAGTCAGCTTCAGACAGACGGATTTTGGCATAATCAGTGCATGGCTCCTTTTTGGCACAGACCCTTCACTGCCCCATCAGTGTGGCCTATCAGGAATCCATTGCAACGATGCGACCAGTTTAGGCAGTTCTTGTAGGGTAACTCACCCCAAAGGGCCAATGTGATGTCTGGCAAGACTAGTTTTTCATTGGCCGTACTCTGTTGCTATTGAGACGGTGGTCGTGGATCGATGCAGTGCTCTAGGATAAAGAGGCCCTGATCTTGACCCAACCACCACTAGTAGAATGGTGACTGATATAGAATGAAGAACTAGGACAGGATTTGGTGCTGGTCTTTTTCTTCAATGGTGACTCCTGTAGATGATGGAAGTTGTGGATTTGGGAGCTGAATGACCTTGGACCCCTGAGATTCTTGGCATAAGATCCTTTGGATTCTTCTCGAAGGCATTTTCAAGTTACAGTGATACTTTGTGGAACTGACACTAGGCTCAGTGGATGTTCAGGCCTGGCCCAGGTCACAAGCAGGGAGTGCAGGGATGAGCATTGCCATCTTCATTGAAACATGCGGCTATACCAACTTCTTAAATGATGTCAAAATTAAACTTGTTTCCCTTCACACAAGAGAGCTGAAAACAAACACACAGAAAATGCTGGAGGAACTCAGCCAGTCTCACCGAAGGGCTCAGGCCAAAAATGTCGGGAATATATCTTTACCTCCTACTGAGGCTGTGAGACCAGCTGAGATCCTCCAGCATTTATTGCGTGTTTTTACAACAATCACAGCATCTGCCGACTTTTGTGTTTCACAACTGAGCTGCCTGAGTAGATGATGTCATCATTTGGAATGAGGTTTAATCTCAGTGCTACTTAAGGTGTTGAAATGAATAATTTTTCTGTCCCTCTTGCATATCTTTACTCAGACATTTTTCATAAACATTGTTTTGCATCGCTTCTAAATGTTGGCAGCAACATTAACATCTCCATGACATGGTTAGCACGGATCAGATACAAAGTGAAGCCCCCTCAACATTTGTCCTCTCAGACACTCCCAGCAACCACAGCATGGTTGAAAATGCTCTCCAAACTTTCCATTCTTTGTATTGCCTGGAAGGAGATAGAGAATGGGTTGGATTCAAGGTAAAGCATGCTCATCCAAGCCTTCCAGGTTAGGTGCAGGGTAGTTCCTTTTGAGCTGTCACACACTTTTGCGGCAGGACTACACATATAGTGTGATTATAATCTCCTTTTCACAAGCTCCAATGTCTTCCAGTACTTTCATGTCCCACCCTGTGCAATCTATGGGGTATTGAATTGCTCAAACACCTTGTTCTCTCGCAAGGCACCGCTCACTGGGAATATACATAGGTGCCACAAACATCAGAGCCCAGACATAGGCTTTGTACCTCAGAGTGTGTTAAGCTGCCCAGGAGTGAGCACCAACTAACGAAACACACTGTGTGTCCAAAAGGTGCACACTTGGCCTGTCCACCCTGTGTTTTCCTTATGCATCTGGAGGGCCATCGTATGAAATAGTGTGCAACCCAGGATCGTAGTTCCCAAATTTCATCCTCAACCCTGCTGTGAGAAGCCTTTAAAATCACAAGGCAGGCCTTGCCTGCTGCTTTGCAGTCATGTTTTAATCATTTTTCAAAAAGGTTTAGACAAACAGCACAATAACGGGCCCTTTCGGCCCACAAGCCCTTGCTGCCCAATTACACCAAATGACCTGCAACCGCCAGTACGCTTTTGAATGGTGAGAGGAAATGGAAGCATGGGTAACAAAGCAGCCTTTACAGCACTAATGATCGAGGCTGGGACTTGAATCCCGCGCTATCTGTAAGGAGTTTGTACTTTCTCCTTGAGTTTGTGTGGGTTTTCCCTGGGGGGGGGGGGATCCAGTTTCCTCCCACCATTCGAAACGTATAGGTAAATTGGACACCATGGACTCGTGGGCCGAAATGGCCTGTTACCCCGGGGAAAACCCACGTCGACGCAGGGAGAGCATGCAAACTCCTTACAGCCAGTGCGGGATTCGAACCCCAGTCCCCACTGCTGGTGCGGTAACAACGTTGCGCCAACTGTGCCTCTCAGTAATTTCTCAGCACCTCATATTAAGGTGGATATTTAGGCCTTAAGTGGGGATGTCGAGGAGATTTGCTCAGCAGGTAACAACGATACTGGCCTTGAGTTACCGTGGACAGGTTGCAGTTGCTCATCAAGGGAAGAAGGTTAGGTAAGTGGGGGACAATAAGAGAGCCAGAGATGATTGGGCGCAGTATTTTTACACAGAAAGCAGCAGTGATCTGAATGCAGTGTATGAACAACTGGTGGGACCAAATAGAATTTAGGTAAAGACTCCAATAGTAATTACTTACAGCATCAGGGAGACAGAACGCCAAATGAGCCGGCAAGTGTAGAATGGTGTAATTTTCCAGTTCCTGACCAATGATAAAATCTCCTCTGAAGACGAGGTAACAAAACAAGCAATTTAAGACAAACAAAACCCTTCCAATCCATTCAGACTTGGTTAACGTGACCCCCTACCTATCTCCAGAAGAGTTGGATATTTCCCAAAAGTGGTATCCTCTGTTGTCATGGTAGCTGTGACTCATAGGCTGAGAAAGGATGTGATTGCAACGAGGGCAGAAGGTGCGACAACCGGGCCATCAAAGATGAACCAAATTGCTTATCCTCGATCAAGGCTCCATGAATATTCGAAACATTGCTCGCAGGAAAACCTGTCAGCTTTTCCATATCCCACAGGCACAGGCAGTACCACATTCGAACAACAGTTTCCCCCACCCATCCCATTGTCCTCTGCCTGTGATATCAACTGCCACTGTCGCCACAGTCTCCCCTCTCCCACACATCACCTCTGCTAAGGTCAGAACAAACTCAGAATGATCCATATAGTCCTGAACTCCTGAAATCAAAGACTCTACGGTCAGGAGACATTGAGCAGGCTAGGACTGTATTCTCTGAAAGAGGAATGAGGGAGGAATGACCTGATGAAGTCCGACAGAATTATGTAACAGTGAACGCGGGGTCATGAATAAGACGTGGCATTATTTTACCCCGAGAATCTGGAATCCTGCCACAGGGACCAGTTCAGCGAATTAGCGTGGCATTTTCAGATTAATATTTCAGATTTATTATCAAAGAATGTTCATAACATCACATACAACCCTGAGATTCTTTTTCCTGTGGCCCAGCTAGATAGTGCAAAACAAAAGTACTCAATTTCCACATGTAAAGAAATAAAGAAATGTAAACAAACTGAATGCCATACAGAGAGAAAAAAGTCACTAAAGTCCACAACTAGGAATCCTTAAGTGAGTCTCTGATTGAGTTTGTCATTGAGGAGTCTGACAGTGAAGGGGTAGCAGCTGTTCCTGAACCTTGTGGTGTGAGTTTTGTGGCACTGATGGCAGTAGCAAGAGCAGAGCGTGTGTTTGGTGGGGTGGATCCATGGTGATGGCTGCCACTCTCCGACGGCAGTGTTCCTGGTAGATGTTCTCGATGGTGGGAGAATATACGAAAGGAATTTCAGATTATGCAAATAGGGAAGATGGAGCAAGATAGGTTGGATCAGAAACTGCAGCATGGCCTTGGGATAAGCCTTCAGCTTCAGAGCAGTAATGTCCAGCTAATTGATCATCAGCTCTCACACAGTTGTTCCTGACAGGCAAGGACCAACTCCCCAAATTTTTCCCCCTTTATGCAGCCACCCTCCTCCAGTAATACAAAGGCTATTGCCAACAACATATAGTCCTTTGGGAGGCATGAACTTTTCATTCCCCTGGAAATTGTTTCTTCACACAAGAATATTTGGCCAGAGATGGTCATTATGGTGCTGACTGACTGGACTTGGGTTACACAGAGCCATTGTACGAGTGTTGATGTGATTGCCCAACGTGGATGCCTTTTCTAATGGAACCTCTTTTCTTTGCTTCTGTAGATATGAGGACGACAAACCGTTTCTCAAGTAAGAACTAGTTTGCAATATGAAACCTAGAGCAGCCGGTGTTCACCTGTCTCCATCAGTATCCATCCTCCATCCCCTTTCTGCCATGTGATATGACTGGGCGGGCTTTATTCTTGGGCTGGAAAGGACACTTGGCAATATTCGGGAGAGGGAACAGGGAGGAGAGATTAATTTGCCTTACAAGCAGGGATCAAGGGTCTTGAGTGAACTATGATTCTCTGGCCCTTCTCAT
This sequence comes from Narcine bancroftii, assembly GCF_036971445.1. Classification (NCBI taxonomy): domain Eukaryota; kingdom Metazoa; phylum Chordata; class Chondrichthyes; order Torpediniformes; family Narcinidae; genus Narcine; species Narcine bancroftii. The sequence continues at coordinate 256,750,922 of NC_091471.1, forward strand.
TCCATGTACTGCTACCCCCATGAGGTACAGTAAGAGAAGACCTTACCATTATGAAAATATGAGGGCTTTTTCCCGCTCCAGTGCAGAGGAGCAGAGTCACCAACCCTCATGCCTGGTCACTCTTGCCAGACCATTTTCAGTTCTGGTACCTCGTTATAGGAAGGATTTGGAAGCTATGGAGAGGGTGCAGAGGAGAAGCAAAGTTAGCAGAGCTGGGACTTTTTTGTTTGGAGCGAAGAAGGATGAGAGGAGACTTAATAGAGCTCTACATGATAGCGAAAGGCATAGATGAGGTGGACAGCCAGCACCTTTTTCCCAGAGGACGTCTGTACAAGGTTAAGGGGAGATACCAGGCATATGTTTTTCAGAAATTTGTAGATTCCTGGAATGCCTTGCCAGGTGTGGAGGCTGGAACAATAGGGGGTGTTTAATAGAGATCAGCACGTGGATGAAAGAAAAATAGGTAACAAGGTGGGAAGGGTTTAGTATTTCTTTAGGTCGGCACAACATCAAGGGTTGAAGGGCTGGCACTATGCTGTAATGTTCTATGATCTCAGGTCGGAGTGACGTGTTTCCAAGTGCAGGGACTGGAGGGTCTGGCTGCACTTTCCCCTTTAATGAGCTCGTGAAATCTGTTCACAGGATGAAAATGGTTCTCGGGGGTCAGGTTAGATTCTGAAAAGAGTTTCTAATCCCAGAACAAACAGAGAGAGGAAAAATAAATTAATATTGGATTCCTCTCCATGCATAATGCAATATTTACCCTGCGTGATACCGATGGGAGGGTCAGTGGAACCAGATGTATCAGGCAAGTATGTGCAGGGCTCGACCTGTCAGCCTGGAGGTGCTGCCCCAAGCCTTAAATTCATCATCTCCTCCACACTCTCACTCCTGAAAGGTGCTGGCCCGCGATTACATTTCTCTTTCTTCCACTGATGCTGCTCAACCCACTAAGTTCCTCCTGCAGATTGTTTGTTGCTCCAGATTCCAGCTTTTGGAATCTGCTTGTCTTAAATTCATGTCTTTGCTGTTCCCTTTTGCAGTAATTCTGCCTAAGAAATAGCTCCTGACCAGGTCCATTGATTGTGTCATGAGCTGGAGAGCATTTTATTCGAGAGTTGGTGGAATCCTGCACTGACATCAACTCTCAAGGCTCAGAAAGGCCGAGTTCCACCTCACTGTGGTGATAGGCCCACTAGCCGACTGCAGGGGGCGATCTTTGTGCCTGCAGAAGGACTACCTGGGGGCTGACTCCACCTGGCCAGCTGTCAATCAGCCGACCCAAATATAAGCCTGAGCCAGCCCCTGCTGAGTCAGTCATTCGGGAGCCACCACAGCAGAAACTGGTGTGTACAGACTTTTAGCAGAATAAAGCCTGTAGTACATTATTTTGGTGTTTGTGTCTGCTTGCTTCTACCGCAGCATGTCACAATTTATTCTGCTATAAGTCTGTACACACCAGTTTCTGCTGTGGTGGCTCCTGAGTGAAATGGTGAGGTTCAGCTCCAGGGAAATTTGAGGGAGCAGGAGTCAGAAGCCTGATGATGTAGGAATCGGTGAAGGTTTGGGTTGGACGGAGATCAGAGGGGGACCTGGGCCGGTCTGGGTTTTATCTGTCTGGAAAGTCAGTGGACATTTGGCTGGGGAAAGAATAGGGCCATTGGTTAGACAGAAGCCTGATGCTTGGGGTAGTTGAGAAGGATGTGGGCTGTTCTGGATGTCCTGATCTGGGTGAAAATGTAAACCATCTCAGAGGGCTTGACGAGGATGTGAGGCTGTGAATTCCTCCTGGCTGCAGCCTCTCTATGATGACACTTTCATCTTGTGGCGTGGAGACATCTCTTCACACAAAACTTTAAAAATTTCAACCCCAAAGTACTTTGGATAATACTCAGTCATTGAGTATACTCGAAACAAAAATGGATCTGTTTTTGGAGATGCAGAATCTTAGTGTGGGAAGATTCAATGTACTGTTTTGTTGTTGTGTAATAAAGACAGCGTAATATTACACAGAATTTGTCTTCATCTACTGTTAGGCAGATGGATTCACAATTGGCAGAAATTGCCAGAGGCGCCTCTTACCGTCAGGGAAAGAGAAGCAAAAGAGGGTCCCTCAGAGTCATCGCCTCCAGCGCTCCCTCAGCCTCACAGAGTCCAGTCCAAACCATCGGCAGCCTGAGCTTCAGATCTGACCCTTCGACACAATCAGGAACCCTTCAGTGCCCTCAGCAACCCCTCGCATCCCAGTTCCGATACCTAGTACCCCCCCTTCAATCTTGAGCCAGTCTCCAGCAATCCGCAGCCTGGTGTGAGTCCTTCGACCACAGTCTCCAGCAGCCTGTGTAGGTTCCTTGCCTCGAGTCACCAACAGCTCATCACCTGAGTGTTTATTCAGCCTTAGAACCCCGCCCCCAACTCACTGGTCCACTGTCCTGGTCACCGCCCCTTAGGTCACCTACTCTGCTTCTCCTTCTCAGACAGGGGGTGGTCTCTCCGTTTTCTGATGCCCTGCGCCAGTCCTCCGCTCCACCAGAGTCTGCAACCTCTTGTGGCCACTGCCGATCATAGGCCCCGCCATCTTGGGCGCAGACCCTGAGATCACAGTATTTTTAAATAAAACCATTTGCAAGCCGTTTAAAGCCTTTACAGAGCTGACGGCAGCAAACTGGGCAGTTGGACCCTGCAGAGGAGCACTGTGACTCTCCGTGGGACCACACCTGCGTCAGCGCCTCCATTCTCTCAAGTTCTCAGCTTGATCTTGATGGAGTAGCCTCAACAGGCCCCTCAGCTCTGCTGTTCCTGGTCAATTCCAGTCAAACTGAAGAGCACCAGGTGCTTTAGAGATGGGCCACCCCTGTGCTGAATATTGCTAATCATCTCCGGAAAGGCCAAACAGGTTACTTAGCTGAATTATTCAATGAATCCTGAATGATGTTCTTCTGAGAATCATTGCAGCAAAATGTTTGAAGCTTGTTCTTTCCTCTAAAGTAAGATGGACGAGCACAATAAAGATGGGCCAGGCAAAGGCAGGGAGGTTCACTGTGTGGACTTGCACAATTCCAGCAGGATGCTTCCCAGAGTGTAGTGGCTAGAGGTGGGCTCAAAGTCTAAGGATGAGAGGCATGTTCAAGTATATGGTCACATCTACCAGCATGGATAAGTATGGATAAACCAATCCAGATAGGTGCGAGGTGACACATTTTGGAATGTCAAACTTGAAAGCTGAGTACAGGGTTAATGGACGGATACTTAATAGTGTGGAGGAATAGATGGACTGTGGGGTCCAAATCCATGCATCTCTCTAGGGTGCCACAGAGATGGTTAAGAAGACCTGAGATGCTGGGCTTCATTTGTCAGGGGATTGAGTTCTAGAGTCGAGAGATCATGTTGTAACCCTACAAATCTCTGCTGAGACCACACCCAGGGTAATGAGTTCAGTTCTGGTCACTTGGTTACAAAAAGGATGTGGAAGCTATGGGAAAGGTGCAGGAGACGTTTGCCTAGATTGGAAAATAAGGACTTCTCTCTTTGGAGCGTAGAAGGTTGGGAGGTGACTTAATTGAGGTCTACAAGATTCTAAGACACCTGAATAAGGTAAACAGCCGGCGCCTGTTTCCCAGGGCTGGAGTAGCAAATACTAGAGGACATTAGTACAAAATGAAAGGAGGAAAGTTTAGGGGGTACTTATTTTTACATGGAGAGTTGTAGGTGCCTGGAATGTCCTGCCAGGGATGGTGCTGGAGGCTGAAACATTAGGGGCATTTATGAGACTCTTACTCAGGCACATGGAAGAAAGAAGAATAGAGGGATACAAGGTAGGAAGTGTTTAGATTATTTTTGGTAGGAATAGGTTGGTCGGTACAGCATCGAAGCCAGAAAGACCTGTACTGTGCTGTAGTGTTCGACAGTATGCCTATGTAGTGATAGAGGTGTCCAGTAGGCTTCTCATACATTGTACACTAAGTGAGACAGTGCAAAAGTGCAGGCGACAGTTGCTACAATGCAAACACAATGATTTCGCTATTTTGGGGTTCATTCAGGAGTCTGATAACAGCAGGAAAGAAACTGTCCTTGGATTTTTTTTAATTTGACATACAGCAGGGTAACAGGCCTTCCAGCCTATGAGCCCATGCTGCCCAATTACATCCAATTAACCTACCCCTTCCCCCCCCATATGTTCTGAATCTGATAGTGCATGATCTCATACTCATTAATCTTTTTCCTGGTAGGGGTGGTGGGGGGAAGGGGGGGAAGTTGATGAAGTAAATTTTAGCCTGTTGCCCACTTTTCCATGGCAGCGAGAGGTGTAGATGGAGTCGACAGAGGGGAGGCAATGGCCTGAGACACAACCCTCCACGGATCTTGGGCAGAGCAGCTCCTGTCCCAAACGCAGTGATACACCCTGGCAGAATGCTTTCAATGGCGGACCTATAGAGGTTGTTAAGGGACGATGAGAACTTGCCAAATTACCTCAGTCTTTGCAATTAAGTAGAGGCACTGGTGCACTTTCTTGGCCATTGCATCGGTCTGGGACAAGTGGATAGCTTTAAGTCCCTGTGGGTAAATATCTCTGGTGACGTGGTCTGGGGAGTGACCTCTGCCCCTCTTCCAGAAGTCCATGTTTAGGTCCTTGGTCTTTGTTATTATACTGGCCCCCAAGCCACAAGAAATTCTAAATCTCTTCGGAACGCCTTCTTCTCCTTGTTGTTGGAGATCTTGCTTATAACAGTTGTGTCATCTGCAATTTTATAGATGGAGTCATTTCAGACTGAGATGAGAAAAGCATTCAAGCAGAAAGTGGTGTAATAATTTTTAAATTATCTCCCACAGAAAACTGTGGAGGATCAGGTTTTAGTTCATTCATAACAGATATTGATGACTCTCTGGGGTACAGAAGGGATCTGGAGATGCTGCAGAAAATGGTGCCGAGACCACCAACAAATGTGATGAACTGGAGCAAGGTTGAAGGGCCAAATGGCCTCTTCCTGCTACCTTCCCTCAAGCTCAATGGATGCCAATGTTCACAACCCCATTGTCTCCAGGAGTCCAGAGTCCAAGCTGCCCTGGGCAAGGTAGGAGTGAGCCCATATCTTGAAGCACTGCAGTCTCTTCCCACTGGGCTGTAGGGTGCAATGCTCCAGGATTTTAACCCAGGAACAGGCCAAGCTGGTGTGTGACTTGCAGGTGGTATTATAATGTGCTTTTGCAATTACCGTTCATCTGAGTCTTTATGTACAGTTAATACAATATACTGTAAATATGCGTGTATAATGCAAAAAAATTTTGTGCCAAAATTCAAGCTCAAAGTAGGGGCTCGCATTATACACGCATATTTACGGCAGCGTGAATCAGACAGGTGAGGGGGAAGAGAGATGGCAACGCGAATCGGGCAGGCGAGAGGAGAGAGAGATGGCAGCGCGAATCAGGCGGGCAAGAGGAGGGGGTCATATTGTGCTCAGGGGTAAAATTTTTCTCCCTTTTCCCCCTCAAAAATAGGGGGATGTCACATTATACTCGAAACGCATATTTACAGTATATTGTATCAACTGCACATAAAGACACAGATGAATGGTAATTGCAAAAAGCATAACAAGCACATTATAATACCACCGTTCAGACTAACTGAGTTTTGGAGTTGGAATGTTATGGTAAAGTTGTTTAAGGCCAAATTTAGACTATTGTGTGCAATTTTGGTCACCAAACTATAGGATTGAAAGTGTGCAGAGAAGATTTTCTTGGATATTGTCAGGACTTCAGGAACTAAGTAACAGCGAGAAGTTAAACAGGTTAAGACATTACTCCCTGAAGAATGAGGGGAGATTTGATCGAGATATACAGAATTATGATGGTTATAGATGGAATAAATGCAAGTAGGTTTTGTCCACTAAGGATGAGAGAAAGGGGAGGTTTAGGGGGAACTTCTTCACACAGGGAGTGGTGGGGGTGTGGAACGAGCTGCCAGCTGTGAGTTTAACTTTAACATTTAAGACAAGTCCGAACAGGTACATGGATGGGAGAGGTGTGGAGGGCTATAGACTGGATGCAGGTCAGTGAGACTCAGCAAAATAGTTCAACACAGACTAGAAGGGCTGAAGAACTAGTTTTATAAAGTTAATTTTTATTTTAAATTGTAGATGTATAGTAGGCCCTTTCTGCCCGCCTGACTGCGCCACCCAAATTCATCCAATTTACCTCCAGCCTCGGGTATGTTTTCAACTGTGGGAGGAAACCAGAGCCCCCGGGGAAAACCCATGCAGAGAAACAGCGTGGGATTCGAACCCCCATCCCACTCTGTAACAGTATGGCACTGACAACTGTGCCAACCATGCCACCCCTATGCTGTCACATTCTGTGATTCTAAAATCTTTTTTGTTCATTACACCTGATAAAGAGAGCCAGGCTAAGTCTATGATCGAGGAGCAAGGCAACATATATTTAACTTCTCAGATGCATCCAGCCTCTACACAGCTATCATCCATCTCACCGAGGTGTCTCATTACAGTGATAGATTAAATCCTTGCATGCTGGCAACCTCTTCGTTCACAGAACTAGACCGAAGCAGTTCTCTTGGCAAAACAAGGATTATTACAGCATTTAGATTTGCAATCATTGTTGCACCCCACATGCACAACAAGACTTTCCTCACTGCTGTTGGAATGACAGCAAGGCTGCCTACAGCCACCTGCTGTCTCAGCTCATATGCAGAAACTCTCATCCCCATGGTTTTGTTAGCTCCACTATTCCATTGTCATCGGCAGAGCTGGTGTCAGAACGCCTAATTTATGGGGGGAGGTGGGGGGGAACACAAACTGACGTTTGAAGTCTCACTCAGTAGGGTGGGAGAGGGGAAGGTGGGGCGCCAAACCTGCCAGGAACCTCCTCTGTGCGCCGCTGTCACACTTCCACCCCTCCCTTTAACAAAACAAACGCACATGCTTGTATTGTGTGGGGCAGTAGTGGGGGGAGGGCACAATAACTCATTTGAGAGAAATTCCCATTCAGGCTAGTAGACTTAGGATGGAGGTGAGGGGGAACTGCTTTTCCCAGAGGGTGGTGAGTCTGCAGAATTCGTTAGTGTGGCCATTCCAAAGGAGGATGTGGTCATTGGTTGCCACGTATACTGAGCTTTCTGTGTGAAATTGGGAAATTCTTTTTCATTATGTTCTGTGGATAAGGAGAATTCACCCAATTCGATTTGCTTCCATAATAAATGTTGTCCTTGGGATAGCTTGAGCAGTGTACAGGAGCATTGTTACTGGAGTCCATTAGTCTTCAGGAATTGACTCCAACCCCCCCACCCCTCCCCCAAAGAGCAGTTTTGCTCCCTCCATTAGTGGCCGTGTTTTTCCCTGCTCATCAGAGGAACTATTACCTTGTCCACTGGGCTATCAGGCTTTCAGAATCATCGTCTTTCCTTAGATGTGGAAGGTGTACGGAGAGTGTTCCAACAGCCCAGGAGGCTGAACATCAAGGTGACGAACAGACTCATCTTTCTGCTCCAGATTCCATTTGATCTTGGATGCTTCATGTTTTGTTTGTACTCTATTTTTTTGTAAAAGGTTTGTGTCATCAAATCCTATATCTCTACAGTGCAAGGAGCACAGTCAAAAGTCAGTGCTTGGAAATTGCATTGTGCAACCTATCAGGTTGACTATCAGGGTCAGATGCCTTTATAACGATGTCATTCATTGTGCAAGGAGCAGTTAGCGCCACGCTGTCACAGCACCAGCGAGCCGGGTTCGAATCCAGCCAGTCGGCAAGAGGTTTCTTTGTTCTCCCCGTGTCTTTGTGGGTTTTACCCTGGGTTCTCTGGTTTCCACCCACCCTTCAAACCCACATGAAAGTTGTAAGTTAATTGGGGTATTTGGGCAGCATGGGTTTGTGGGCCAGAAGGGCCTGCTAGTATGCTGTATGTCTAAATTTAAAATTTTAAGTCTGGGGCGGCATCGTTAGTGAAGCAGTTAGCTCAACGCTGTTAGAGCGCCAGTGATCGGGACTGGGGTTCGAATCCTGCAGTCTCTGTAAGGAGTTTGTACGCTCTCCCTGTGGCTGAGTGGGTTTCTTCTGGGCTCCGATTTTCTCCCATCTTTCAAAAACGTACCGGGGTTTGTCGAGTATAATTGGGCGGCTGGGCTCATGGGCTGAAAGAGCCTGTTACCGTGCTGTATGTTTAAAATTAAGTTTAAAGTCTGGCTTCAGCCCTCTTCCACATTAACTGGAGTTCAAAGTCCCAAACAACAGGTATCGTGGGGTAAACTAACAACATAACATGTTATGTCCTTGTTTTACTTGAAGTATATGGGTATTCTGATGGGAGGACCCACAGATACTCACACATACACCACATTCGACAGTGTGTGCCAACACCATCAGAAGCTCTTGCACATTTAGCTGCTGTGCTTCCAATGGTTGTCTGCGTGGAAACATTTCACAATGAGGGAGATAAGCCAGGAGAGTGGGAGTGGGAGTGACACAAGCAGGGCCAGGTATCTTGGGATGGGGGCTCAGAAAGCAATATGGACAATTCTTTTGCAGGCAACTGTGCTCTAAGGATAAGTTCCTGGCCCTCAATTATTTACGGATTGTTTTAATGATCTGATTGAGGACAGAGTATCCAAGTTTGCCAGTGGCAAGGAAATAGGTAGAGGCTGCATTGAGGATATTAGGATCTGCAACTAGACATAGGTTGAATGGGTGGTTAGAAACACCTTCTAAATTTAGATTTAAATTTACAGCACGGTAACAGGCCATTTCAGCCCACAAGTCTGTGCTGCCCAATTAACCTACTCCCCTGGTACGTTTTGAATGGTGGGAGCCACCAGGAAGAATCCATGCAGACACAGGGAGAACGTACAAATCCTTTACAGACAGTGCAGGATTCAAATCCCGGTCCCAATCACTGGCGCTGGAAAGGCCAACCACGATGCGAACTGTGCCACCCTTCATGTGAGATGGGGCGAGAGCATGCATTTTGGCTAGAGGACTATAGGGTAAACTTAATGAGGAAAGTTGCTGAGATATTGAGGTGTTCTTGCACACCGATTGCACGATTTTCGCAAGGAGGTACAACAGAGGTTTAAGAAAAACTTGGCTTTTACTCCAAGGGTGTTGGAGTTTCAAAACAGGGAAGTACTGTTCGAATTGTCGAGGGCATTGGTGAGGCTACGTTTGGAGAATGATGCGTGGTTTTGGTCTCCTTATTTCAGAAAGGAAATACTGACATTTGCAGTCCGACAGGGATTCAGGGCATGCACTCCTGGGATGGGCAGCCAGAGAAACTACATGACAATGATGTGAATTTTGTGTCATATACATTAGTACAATATACAGATTCTATAACATTCTTGTTTGCCACATGTGCATGGAATTAAATTAACACAATGTGCTGCAAGAGAAAAGTAAGATAATAAATCTAAAAAGGATAGATAAATATCCATAGTTGCAGTAGTGTGAAAAAGAATGTGTGTTTCAGTAGGGTACACAGACCTTTCGTGGTCCTGAAGTAGTATTATACAGTAAATCCTCGTTATCCAGAATTCCAAGCAAACTGGAGCTTCAAGTGACCAACATGAAAAATGCAGAAAATAAATAGGTAAAAATTACGGAAGTTTAAAATTGGCATGCTTTGCCATTTAAAAAAAAATTAGATATACAGCATGGTAACTGGCCCTTTCGGCTGACGAGTCTGTGTTGCCCAATTACACCCAATTGGCCTACAATCCCATATGTTTTGACAGGAGTGTTACTCATTAACAACCCTTTTAATTTTGTTTGGAACTTTGTTGGCACTAAAACAAGAACAGCAATGGAAAATTCACCAGACAATGGTGAATTCAAAACAATAGCTTTTTTTATGAAACTATTAATAACATAACATTTCTTATTTAACTCTAAACTTAACCCCACTATGCACAAATGTAAATGTGTGTATGTGTGATTCAAAGTCTTTCTTTCTTTTTCAATCTTTTTATTATTATTATAATTTATAAACACATACAGTTCAAAGAGATATAAAAAAATACATAGTAAGTAATGAATTAATACAGAGATATTAAACAATAATATTACAGAATAAAAATATATCATAAAAAAAAAATTTTTGATCAGTTTAGGGTGTGAACTATCTCTAAAAAAAAAGATATAATTAATAACAATATATGAAAAAAGAGAAAAAAAAACCCAAAAAAGAAGAAAAAACAGATCTGAATTAAAAAAAAACTTAAAAAAACTTTTAAAAAAACCTACAGATATAGCTAAACCACGCCGATCACTCCGATCTCATCTTACAGCCAAATTATCATACATAATCATAGAAAGAAAACAGAGCCAGATCAACTCACCACAAATGAAAATATTGAATAAATGGTCGCCAGGTTAACTCAAACTTAGAAGGGGATTCATAGACAGAGTTTCTAATTTTCTCTAAATTTAAACATAGTATGGTTTGGGTAAACCATTGGAAAACAGTGGGAGGATTTACCTCTTCCAATTTAATAGTATAGATCTTCTAGCCATTAGTGTAAGAAAAGCAATCATACGATCCGCAGGAAGAGATAAATAAGTCAAATCTATCATAGGTAATCCAAAAATTGCAGTAATGGGATGTGGTTGTAAATCAATATTCAAAACAGTAGATATAATGGAAAAAATTTCCTTCCAATAATTCTGTAAAGAGGGACAGGACCAAAACATATGTGTAAGGGAAGCTATTTCCAATTGACATTTATCACATATAGGATCGATATGAGAATAAAAGCGATGGAGTTTATCTTTAGACATATGAGCTCTATGAACAACTTTAAACTGTATTAGTGAATGTTTTGCACATAGAGAAGAGTTTACCAGTCGCAGAATTTTATTCCAATTTTCATTAGAAATATGAAGGTTGAGCTCTCTTTCCCAATCATTTTTAAACTTTTCAAAAGTCCCAGAATTTATTTTTGTAATTATATTATATAATTTAGATATCACACCTTTTGGAGGGAATTTAAAACAGTCGTAGTCTCCCGATTGGGAAAAGAGGGTAAAGTCGAAACTAAGAAACTCCTAATCTGCAAATATCGAAAGAAATGAGATCGAGGTAAATCATATTTCATGGATAATTGTTCAAATGACATGAAAGAGTTATCCAAGAATAAATCTGAAAAGCATGTTATACCTTTAACTTTCCAGAGTAAATAAGCTTGATCAATTAGAGAGGGATGAAAAAGGAAATTTAATACAATAGGAGTTTCCAAGATAAAATGACTTAGGCCAAAAAATCTCCGGAATTGAAACCATATACGTAGTGTATGTTTAGCCATTGGATTATCAATTTGTTTATATAATTTAGTAAGAGTAAAAGGGAGAGCAGCTCCCAAAATAGAGCTAATTGAAAAATTTTGTATCGGTTTAATCTCTAAATTTACCCAATGGGGATTTAGAGATAATTCTGAATAATTCAACCAATAGTAATAAATTCTAAAGTTGGGTAATGCCAACCCTCCCTCTAGTTTAGATTTCTGTAAATATTTTTTCCCCAGTGTGATTCAAAGTCGCACTCTGAAAAGTCAATCTTTAAAACTTCAGCATCGTTTTAGTCTTGCTTGAAGGTCTTAAATTCTCAGTTCAGAAATAATTATAAAGCACTTTTAAACATTATATCTTCAGGCCTCTTTTACTCACAATGTCGTTTGGCACACAAAGAATCTGCCCTCTTCACAAAGGCAGTGAATGTGGCTATTTTCTTCCATAATAAATTCACAAACCCAGACAAGGGTTAAACCAACGTGGTTATCTTCTCCCAGAAGGAAGTAACAAACCAGACAAGGGTTAAACAAAGTGGCCATACACAAAAATAGACCCAGTAGAAATCTGTCCTCTTTTTCAAAGAGATAGCAAACTGGTCTTCATTAATTCAAAACCCACTGATTCTGTGTTCCCCTTCTTCCAGGAGAAACACACATCAAACAGCTCCAATTCTGGTTACTGAAACTCAACCCTGTCTTTCACAAGGTTTCATCCCCTATATGTTACAGGGTTTTGATTCTGTGAACTCCAAGCTGAACTGTTCCAAAACTGAACTCAAAATGTCTGAATTCAGTAATATATTTCTCCAAATCATGTGACAGTTACATCATGGATGAGGTGAGTCCCAATTCTTGTAAACCACATGATGATCAATTTTATTTCTACCAAAATTCAGTTCCTTTTTCAAAACCATATCATATCCACAACAACCTCTGACCTCATCTCTGTTCAAGAAGCTTAGGTCACTTTGATTAAAAACAGATGCTTCCTCAGCAGTTCTTGAATAATTAAGACCCACTTGAAATCCAATAGCTCAGAATGAACTCTCTTCTCAGAAAACAATGGTTCTCTATAAGTGTACTGTGGCCTGTGTGTGACCCTGTACCAACCCACAGCTAACTTTCTTAGAATACAGATAAAATATTTTAACTCTATAATTTACTAAGACATTTTCATAAAAGAAACATAATTTAACATTAAATTAAAGGTTAGCATAAATCCATTACAGGTGGGTGGAAACTGGAACACCCCCCCCCCCCCCCCGAGGAAACCCACAAAGTCATGGAGAGAACATACAAACTCCTTACAGACAATGCCAGATTCGAATCCTGAGCTAACCACTGAGCTAACTGGGCCAATCCTAGTTTGCCAATCACGCAACACGCAATATCAAGCAACCAGAAGCGGTGGACTGGAACAGATTCAAGAAATCATCTATAGATTTGAATGAATATGTAAAAGGTGTCACCGACATTATCAAGACCTGGATGAGTAGTGTGCCCAACCAAAAGCCTTGGATAAATCAGAGAATTTGCAACCTGCTGAGGGTGAGAAAAAGGTTATTTAAGGCCAGGGATCGAGATCTCTATAAGAAGTCCAGGTACGTCCTGCGGAAGGCCATCTCTAAAGCAAATTCCGGAAGAAGCTAGAGACAGAGACACGCCAGCTATGGCAGGGAGTGCAGACTATTCCAGCCTATGAAGCTGTAATGCTTCCCTACCTGATGAGCTGAACAACTTCAATGCCCACTTTGAGAAGAAGAACCAAACAGAGCTACCATAATCCCTGCAAAGGCCAAGGACCCTGTGATATCTGTCTCTGAGGGTGACATCTGAACATCATTCATGAGGGTGAACTCTCACAAGGCGTCAGGCCCTGCCAGCTCTGCACCAACCAACTAGCAGGAATGTTCATGGACAATTTCAACCTCTCATTGCTGCAGCCAGAGTTTCCCACCAGCTTAAAAAAGGGCATCAATCATCCCGGTGCCCAAGAAGAGTAGAGTGAGCTACCTCAACCACTACCGTCCAGTACCACTAACTTCTACTGTGATGACATGCTTCAAGAGGCTGGTCGTGGCCAGAATTAACACGTACCTAAGTAAAGATCAGGACCCGCTAATCACTCCACAGCAGATGAAATATCCCTGGCTCTCCACTCACCACTGGATCATCTCGAAAACAGCTGCTCTTCATAGACTATAGTTTGGCCTTCAATACCATTATTCCCTCAGGGCTGGTCAAAAAGCTGCAAGCAGTCTAATAAGTCAACTGTGATCAGCCAGAAAAAGTAGAGGGATGAGGGCACAATTACAAAGTGCAGTCAATTAGTGCATAGCCAGGGCAGCATGAGGGTACTGTCGTTAGGATCATTCAGGAGCCCTAAGGCAGCGGGTAAGGCAGGTCATGATGCACGATTTCATGCTCTTTGGGAGGAGGGAAAAGATAGTGTGTTCGGGGTGGATGTGTCTTTCCGGGTGTTGGCTCCCTTTCCCAGGCAGTGGGAGTTGTTGATGGTGCATGAATGAACCTCTGCCCACACCTGACAGGGGGAGAGGCTGTGGGGAATGGAGTGCCGGGCTTCAGAACCAGATTCAGAATTTATTGTCATGAACAAGTTACGAAATTTGTCATTTTGCGTGAGCAACGCACCTTACAAAATAAATAAAAACAGTGCAAGAAAAAGTCAAAGGTCGGGCAGTGTCTGTGGTTCATTGATTATTCAGGTGTCTGATGGCGGTGGGGAAGTAGCTGTCCTTGTGCCACTGAGTGCTCTTCTTTAGGTTCTTGTACCTTGGTAACAGAGTGAAGAGGGTATGGCCTGGGTGTTGAGGGTTTTTGAGGATAGAGGCTGCTTTTTAAGACATTGCCTCATACAGATATCCTGTGGAGTGAAGTCTGGTGTCGCAGGCCGAGTTAACAACCCTCTGGAGTTTATTCTTGTTCTGAGAGTGGTGCCTCTGTACCAGGCAGTGGTGCAACCAGCCAGAATCCTCCCCATGGTCCACCTGTAGAGGTTTCCAAGAGTCTTCAGTGACATACCAAATCTCCTCAAGCTCCTCACAAAGTGTAGCCGCTAGTGAGCCTTTTTCGTGATTGTGCTCTGAACCAATCCCCATTCTGAATGGTCATGTTTTCACCTTAATGGAGTCGTTTTGGAAATGGATCTCTGTGGGGGTGGGGGGAGGGAAAGGGTTAGATTATCAGTGGGGTGTGCATTGGGAGATGCAGTATTGGTGCATTGCAGGTTCTGAGCATATCCAAGGACATCAATCTCAGTTTTGGTCAACTCCTTTGGCACACATTGTAAGACCTCGACATTTTGTGTCAGGTTGCTGCCATCGATGAGGGTTCTCACCCTGAACGAACAGATCTGCTGAGGTGCTAAACAAAGCAAATTTGCAGGGGTCATCCACTGAATCTGGTGCTCTCTATATCGGAGAGACTGGGCGCTGTTACGGAGTCCAGAGGACCCCTAAAACCAATAGCAATAGATATGCACCACAACACAGGGTTACTTAAACAAAAGTAGTTTTTAATTATATTTGAACAAGAACAAAATGAATTAAACTTTAACATTACTTAGCCTACTTAACCTACTTAATCCCCCCTCTAATACTAAGCTCAGGTGTATGTAATGTGTATTTAAGATTAGAAAAGTTCTTTGGATCACAGTTCAATCTCACTGGTTGCAGGCAATTCTTGTACTGTGCACACAAGTTAGCATTAACAAAGTTCACTCAGGAAGGTTCTTGTTGGTTTTCTGAGAGAGAATCCTTTTGTCCCAGGATGTCCACACCTGATTCCTTTCCAATAAGTCTTTCTGATGAAACTTGCCCCCTTCAGGGTTCTCCAGGTTATCCTCTTTCTTTCAGGTCACCTTTCAGACAGTTAGTCTTCTCCTTTAACCAGACAGTCTTCCAAAGTTTGCCAGCTTGTCCCTCTGGAACCAATTTCTCGGTCTGTCCTTCTCTCTTACTTCATCCCTCTCTGAGAGCAAAATTGTTCTCCTCTGCCTGCAAAGATCACATGCTCACCCAGGCAGGCTGCCGAATGTTGCTACTTTGTTGCATTTTTTGCAAAAAGCACTCTGCAAAAGTCCTGCAAAAATTCTGTGTTTTAAAATTCTCTAACAATTCCTCCCAAACCACCTCTAAATACTCTGTGACATAAGGCAGTAAAAGTCTATTAACCATTAGGCAAGGGACATGACCCTGATTAACAAATCCCAGAAATATGTAGTATATGTTTGTTCGAATCTTCTGGAAACATAAAGGTTCTGACAGTATACAAATATGGTTTGTAAACCAAAAAGCAGACTCTCTTGCAGTGAGGCAAGCTGCTTGTGGCAGTGCTTCTTGCTGTAAAGGAGTCCTCACACTTTGCAAAGTGGTTAAAAGTTTGTTCTTGCTGCTGTCTTCATGTTTATTTTCAAACAACCTCAGCTCCATTTTAACACTGTGTAGGCGAACTGGGTGTAATTGGGTTTCAATGGCCGGATTCGTCTTCCACCATGTTGTAAAAATAACCATTAATGTCAGCAGAAAAATTCTGTGGCATTTTTGAGTGAGGCCCAAACTTCACTGATGTTTAGACAGAGAAAGACATCATCCATTTTCTGAGCACAGCATTTTACAGGCGGATATCCATGAAGATATTGGAATTTATTGTCATAGCCATAAGTACAATGCATAGATGCACTGAAATTCTTACTTGCTGCAGCAGTGCTCATACAAGGAAAGAATTCCATGCTGAAAAATGATCCTAGTGGATTGGAGAACATGGCTTATGAAACAAGATTGACAGAGCTGGGGGCTTTTCTCTGGAACAACAAAGGATGAAGGGCGACTTAATGGAGGTTTATAAAATTATAATGGGCTCAGATCAGGTGGACTACCTCTTTCCTGGGGCAACAGAAGACATCAGTTTAAGATGAAGGGAGGAAAGTTTAGGGGAGATATCATGGGTAGATTTTTTTAACACAGAGTGCTGGGTGACTGGAATGCATTACTGGGGGTGGAGGTGGAGGTTGGTACAATAGGGACATTCAAAAACTCTTCAATAGGCATGGTAGATGAAAAATAGTGGGTTATGGGTGGGAGTTAGGGACAAATGAATTTGTGTGGAGTTAAGATCCATAGGTAGGCACAATATCTTGGGTTGAAGGGCCTGTACTGTGCTGTAATGTTCTATTGTCCAATATTTTTCAAGTCAGTACCAAGAGTGCTAGGACATTTACTCCCGGTTCTATTGCACCCTTGTGGTTTATGGGAAAGACTGGACTGAATGCTGTGCGCAGAAACTGAGTGCTTCCATTTGTTACTGTGTTCTAGGTCCTGGGCTCTGGGGGCCATCGCTCTGCTTTTCCTGCTGGGTCTCACCTGGGCATTCGGCCTGATGTTCATCAATGAGGAGTCCATGGTGATGGCTTACCTCTTCACCACCTTCAATGCCTTCCAGGGAATGTTCATCTTCATCTTTCACTGCGCTCTCCAAAAGAAAGTAAGAAGCTTTTCAAATTCCTTGACTTACATGTTCAGGGTCTAGTTATTGCCGCCATTGAGGGCAGGAAGAGAAATGGGCAGTGGGTTGCCCAGCTGTCCGTGTGGAGTTTGCACATTCTCCATGTGTTTCTTCCAGGGGTGTGGTTTCTTCCCACATCCCAGAGCTATGTGAATCAGGTCGGTAATTACGTGAACCATGGGAAGTTGGAGGGACTCAGCCAGTCAGGCAGTGTCTGTGGGGAGAAACAAACACTCCATGATTTCAGCCAGGACCACATGTCAAGACTGGCTATTGTAATTGGCTGATGCAAACTATCCCGGGGGTGGTTGGGTGGTGGGTGAATCATTGCAGACAATTCACCATCTGATTGCCCTGTGATCAGGCACATATCCAAAGGGTTCTAGAGGGCATGACTTAAGGGTAAAAGGGGAAAAGTTTAAATGAAATATCAGGAGGAACGTCTTCATGACAGTGGAATGAGCTGCCAGCTGAATTGGAAAATGCATGTTAAATTCAAACATTTAAGAATGGATGGGAAGGATATGACAGTGGGGCAGAAATAGACTACTCCCCCACCATTAAATCATGAGCTGATCCATTTTCCCATTCAGTCCTACTGCCTGGCCTTCTCCCTGGCTAATGAAGAATAATCTCTGTCTTAAATACACTCAATGACCTGGCCTCCACAAATGCCTGTTGTAACAAATTCTACAGATTTTCCACCATCTGGCTAAAAATGTTCCTTCAATCCTGAAGTTGTGACCACTTGTCTTCAACTCTCCCACCATGGGAAACAATCTTTCTACATGTGGTTCCGCTGTTTAAGAAAGGTGAGAGACAGAAGAAAGGAAATTATAAGCCAATTAGTCTGACGTCGGTGGTTGGGAAAGATATTAGAGTCGATCCTCAAGGATGAGGTGATGAAATACCTAGAGATGCACGACAGGATAGGTTCAAGTCAGCATGGTTTTTTTAAAGGGTAGATCCTGCCTGACCAACCTATTAGAGTTTTTTGAAGAAATCTCAATTAGGATAGACAATAGAGAGGCTGTGGATGTTATCTATTTAGATTTTCAAAAGGCTTCGATAAGGTTCCACATATTAGGCTGCTAAATAAGATGAGGGCCCATGGAATTACAGGGAAGTTATTAAACTGGATAGAAAAGTGGCTGATAGGCAGGAAGCAAAGGGTTGAAATTAAGGGTTCCCGTTCTGGATGGCTTCCTGTAACTAATGGTGTTCCACAGGGGTCGGTATTGGGGCCACCGCTGTTTACAATTTATACTAACGATTTGGATTGTGGAATGAATGGTTTTGTGGCCAAATTTGTGGATGACACTAAGATAGGTGGCGGAGTAGGAAGTGTAGTAGAAACCATAAAGTTGTAGAAGGATATAGACTGATTAGGAGACTGGGCAAAATTATGGCAGATGAGATTTAAAATAGAGAAATGTACAGTTGTACATTTTGGCAGTGCAAATAAACAGGCTGAATACTATTTGGATGGGGTGAAAATTCAGACCTCAGATGTGCAAAGGGACCTGGGTGTCCACGTGCAGGGAAACCTAAAAGTTAATGACCAGGTGCAATTGGTAATGAAGAAAGTGAATGCTATGCTGCCATTCATTTCAAGAGGAATAGTGTACAAGAGTAAAGAGATGTTGATGAGGCTCTATGGGGCAATGGTGAGACCTCCTTTGGAGTAATGTGTGCAGTTTTGGGCCCCGTATCTTAGAAAGGATATGATGTTGTTGGAGAGGGTGCAGAGGAGATTTACTAGGATGATTCCTAGAATGCAAAGGCTGATGTACGAGAAGCGTTTGGCAGCTCTTAGGTTGTATTCATTGCAGTATAGGAGAATGAGAGGAGATCTCATAGAAGCATTTGGTATTTTGAAAGGTTTAGATAGGGTGGATGTGGGTAAGATGTGGGTGAATCGAGGACAAGGGGTCATAGTTTGAAAATTAGAGGTTATCCATATAAAATAGAGATTAGGAAGAACTTCTTTAGCCAGAGGGTCGTGGATCTGTGGAACTCGCTGCCACATACAGCAGTGGAAGCCAGATCATTGGGAGTATTTAAACAAGAAATAGACAAGTATCTCATTAGTGAGGGCATGAAGGGATATGGGAAAAAGGCCGAAAATTGGAGGAGTGTCAAGTAGCTTAGTGTAGGTTTACGGAACAGACTCAATGGGCCTAATGGCCTGGTTCTGTTCCTTGGTCTTGTGATCTTGTGATCTACACTGTCCATGCCTTTCAAAGTTCAAAATGGTTCAATGAGATCCCCACCTCTCCATTCTCCTATATTCCAATGAATACAGGACAGAGGTGTCAAATGCTCCTCGTATAACCCTTTCATTCCTGGAATCATCCTAGCAAACCTCCTTTGAACCCTTCTCCAATGTCAGCACATCCTTTCTGATAAGACCAAAACTGTTCGCAATACTCCGTGGGGCCTCACCAGGGCCTTATAAACCCTCAACATCATATCCCTGCCCTTATATTCTATTCCTCTCAAAATGAATGCCTGCATTGCATTTGCCACCGTCTCAACATGCAAGAAGAGATATGGTCCACGTGAAGGTCAGTGGGACTTGATAGAACTTGATAGGACTTGACACAAACTAGAAGGGCTAAAGCACCTGATTCTGTGCTGTAATGTTCTCTGGCCGAATGGCTGCCCTCTTTATCATGAGGACATGTGGCACGGTGTGAAGTGTGAGAAGGAAGTAATTCTGTCCTTTCACCATTTAAGGGGATGATGGCTGATTTATGGCGTATACCCGCTTTCTCTCATTTCCCGCAACTCTTGGGTTAACAAAACTTGAGCAACCTTATGTTTGAAATGAAGGATTTTCATTTACTGTACTGACACAACCTACAGGAAGATTATGGGAGGGTGCAACAAGATATACCGATGCTCCACTCACCCATACTTAACAAAAGTGGGAGGCTATGGGCAAAAGGAGAACCCAAATCCCTTTGAGAGGAGACTGGAAAAGAAGATGTGAATAAGAGAGAGAGAGAGAGAGAGAGAGAGAGAGAGAGCAACAAAAGGATATGTGAATTGTGTTTGATGGAAGGAGGTTCAAGTGGAGTAGAGGCTTATTGTGACATGAAGCCTGTTTTCCTTCTGTGACCTTTTCATAAAACAACAATTTGGGAAATGTATTTGTGCTTTGACCATCACTCCCATGACAATATGCGATCATCCAATTTGGCAGAAAAAAAATAATTGATGGGCTGTCAAATGATGAAAAATATTGGTATTCCAAGGATTTTATTGCCAAAGCATTTGAGGATAAGTCTTCAGCCCTTCCAGCTTGGAAAGGTTTAGTAATCTCAAGCCATTTAAACCCTCATTCCTCATTTAATACCATGAGCTAATAATTTGTATTTGTGAAAATCAAGGTGCATGGTTTGAAATGTTTCTTGAACATTTGGTAGCAGAGAAACCGATGATTCCTTGTGGGAATCTGAGCAGTGAAACTGATGTTCATCTGCAAAAGGAAAATGGTGCTGCAGGCAATGGTGGTGAGGACAGATAGATAGGGTCTTTTAGGAGACTTTTGGATAGGTGCATGGATCTTAGAAAAATAGAGGGATATGGGTAAGCCTAGTCATTTCTAAGATAGGGACATGTTCAGCACAACTTTGTGGGACGAAGGGCCTGTATTGTGTTCTAGGTTTTCTATGAATATAGGGCTGAGCAGCCAAGACACCTTGCGCTCGTGTAAGGCCTCGGAACAGTGTGAAAAGTGTGAATGCACAGGCCTTGTGAGTAGGGAGCATGTAAGGGCACTTTAGATTTCAGATTTATTGGCATCGCATACAATCCTGAGATTCATTTTTTTCCTGTGGGTAAGGCAGAATTACCACTTATTGGACCAGCTGCATCACCGTCTAATACTCTAGAGCGGAAAGTTAGTGGACATCATAGGCAAAATTTTCCCCACTATTGAGAACATCTGTGGGGAACGCTATTGTCGGAGGGCTGCAGCAATCATTAAGGAACTACACGACCCAAAAGTGGAGACTATTGATGGACCTACCAATGTGCTCAGATTCTAATTCAAAAGGGGAATGCAAGCAAATTTATCTCTACTATCTGTTCAAGATCATATCTGGGCTACATAGATCAAGGGAGAGATGGGAATCAGATTTGGGCATTGTAATCGATCCGCAATGCTGGTCAGGTCTATGTGTAGATAGTATGACTACCTTAATTAATTCTAGATATAGACTGACTCATTATAATTTTCTGCACCAATTATATCTCACACCTCAAAAGATACATAAAAATAAAACAGAATTTTCTGAAAGGTGTGGGGTCGATGTTGGTACTGTTTTACCTTCCAGCTGGTTATGCACAAAATTAAGACCCTTTGGATAGAATTGGGGGGAGTGTTGACAAAAATTGTGTGGTTTAACTTCCCTCTAGACGTAGAATTGTTTTTTTCTGGGGAATGTGGCAGTTATAAAAGTGAATTTCACCAAAATAAATATAAATTTATTAAAATTGCATGGTCAATAGCCAGGAAATGTATCGCGGTAACAGGGAAAACCGATTCCCTACTTCACGTTTGAGAAGATTACTGATAGTCTTAGGAATAGATATAGTATGTTTGTCGAAATTTGGCAACCATGTTTAGATTACTTAAAAGCCCAGATTGTATCATTTATTTTGATATTTGCCAATTGGCCTACTCCCTATTAAAGAAATTTAATACTTTTAAAATGATGTGACTCTGAGATGTCAGACCTTGCTCCTGTTGCATTTTTCTTTTCCATTGTCTTTCTTTTTCTCTCCCTCTATCCCCTGCCGTCTGTCCCCTTTCCTTTCAAATCTGGGCAGGTGGCACTGGGAGAAGAGGGACTCTCCTTTCCTTTTTATTTATTTATTTTCAAGCATTATGAATGTTTTTCTATGATTTTATGTTCAATGTATTATTATTGTTGTATTGAGTCTTATATTCCGTATTTTCTTAAAAACTTAAATAAAATATTTTAAAAATAAAAGGATCCTCACCCCCCCGCCCCCCCCCCCCCCCCCGCCCCAGCACATGCTCTGTTCTCACTGCTGCCATCAGGAAAGAGGTATTGGCGCCACAGGACTCGCACTACCAGGTTCAGGAACAGCGGCTACCCCTCCACCATCAGACTCCTCAATGCCAAACTCAATCAGGGGCTCATTTAAGGTCTCTTATGTGCACTTTAATTCTCTTTATTACACAGTATTTCTTCATTTCTTTGCATGTGTACATGGTGTCCAGTTTATTTTTTTGCACTACCAATAAAGCAGGAATTCTGCCATGCCCTCAGGAGAAAGAATCTTAGGGTTCTATGCCATGTCATGAATGTTCTCTGGCAATAAATCTGAAATCTGAAAAGAAAAACTATTGTGGGAAAGGGAAGGGCTTAGGTCCAATGGATCATCCTCAGGTTAGCTGGACCCAGCGCTAAACAAGTTCCTAGCTGAATCCTCAGCAGCAGATGGTCTATCAGTCATGAAAACGTGCTTCCAGTTGGCCACCACGAAAGGTCAGTGTGTTCAGCTGATGGGATGGCTGATCAGTATCATGGCAGGTATCATCGCTAACCTTTTCAGGTTGCCTTGATGCAACAAAAGCATAAAATGGAGGACTTCTCCAGACTCTTCTCTTTCCGTCTCCCCCTGGCTCCTTATCTCCAGCTCCCCTTCGCCCATCACCACAGCTTTTTATTTTCTCTTCTACCCTTCCATCCATATCTTCCTATGTCCTCTTACCTGTTGTAAAAACACAATGCTGGAGAAATTCATCAGGTCAAACAGTGTTTATATTTTTTCAGTTTAGACATACAGCACAGTACAGGTTCTTTCAGCCCATGAGCCCGTACCACCCAATTGATCTACGATCCCTAGAATGTTTTGATTGGTGGGAGGGCCTGAAGGAAACTCTACCATTGGTGGTTGACATGGTGACCTCCATTCAGTGCACCACACAAATGTGCTGGAGAAACTCAGCCAGTCACGCAGCATCCATAAGAATTAAAGTACATTACCAAAGTTTCAGGCCTGTGCC
Organism: Narcine bancroftii; assembly: GCF_036971445.1. Classification (NCBI taxonomy): domain Eukaryota; kingdom Metazoa; phylum Chordata; class Chondrichthyes; order Torpediniformes; family Narcinidae; genus Narcine; species Narcine bancroftii. Next base: position 256,773,779 of record NC_091471.1, read on the forward strand.
CTTAAGGCATACCTTCATGAGGGGAGAATGTACAAACCCCTTACAAACAGCACAAGATTCCAACCCTGGTCCTGGCCACTGGCGTTGTAACAGAGCAGCACTACGCTAACCGTGTCACCCACTTTACTTAACCAATGTTTCAGGTTTGAGCGCGGAAGGATGAGAGGTCTACAAGAGGCATAGATAGGGTGGACAGGTCTGGATCAGCAAACACCAGAGGACATATGTACAAAGTGAATGAAGGAAATTCAGGGGAGGCGTCAGGGGTACGTTTTTTTTACAGAGTTTTGGGTTCCTGGAATTCCTTGCAGGGGTTGATGGTGGAGGTTAGGACCATTTAAGAGACTCTTAGACAGACACATGGATGAAAGAAAAATAGAGGGTCACAGGGTAGGGAGGGTTTAGTCATTTTTTAACGAATATGTGGGTTGGCACAACATCAAGGGCCAAAGGGCCTGTACTCTGCTGTAATGTTCTCAGTTCTAAATGCTACCCATCACCCAAATAGCACCACCTGGGTCATTCCAGTGCACAGCCTGGTTTATGGTTCATTTCAGCCCATTGACATTCTCGAACATCTTCAGTGATGTAACTCACTTCGGGGCACGTCATGGGCAGAATCAGTCCCCGCTTGACAGTGAGTCACAGTGGAAGATTGAGGGCAGGTGAACCATCTTGAAGGAGGAGTAAGGGAGAGTGATAAGGAGGGAGAGAGACAAAATTCCAGAAGTCAGGAATAAACCTGGGAAAGTGAAAATGATCAAAAGCCAGACCTTCTTAATTGTCATACTGAAGAAATCGAAGCAAAGGGTATCAGCATGGAAGGGTTTGAAATGAAGGAAGATTATTTGAAAATCAAAGTATTGCTTAACTAGGAAACTGTGTAGGTCCATGAAACACAAGAGCCTGCAGACGCTGTGATTGAAGTAACAAAACACAGCAGGAATGCTGGAGGATCTCAGCTGGTCTCACAGTGTCCATAGGAGGTAAAGATATATTACCCATGTTTTGGGCCAGGTGCCTTCTTGAAGGTATAAGCAAAGAACAGGTAAGCATCTTAATTAAAGACAAGGGGGAAGAATGGCAGGGGAGGAATCCAGACCAACAAAAGATGTTAATTGGATGCCGTTTGCCCCATTGAGTTCCTCCAGTCCTGCATACTGCACTTGGGGGGAGGGTCATTTGAAGCCTTTCTGTTGCTTTGAATTGACAGTGGCTGGTCCAGGAAGCCATGAGAGATGAATGCAGGATCTGCTCCAAGGATGGGGATCACCCAAGGAAGAAGTGAGCAAGAGCTTGATCAAGAGGAGCGGGAATTGAACCGAGAGAAGATTAAGCATTAGAATAAGAAATAAAATTAGAACAAGGTTTGCTGGTAGGGTCGTGAATCAGAAATTTCAGGAATCTCCTGGAGCTCTGCTTAGACTTGGTGAGTCGGGGAGAAATTTTCAAAGATTTTCCTGTAATTGGCCAAGACAAGCTTTTCGCCTCTGCCAGGAGCTACATTACCAGCGTATTAGGGCAGAAGGTCATAGTAAATCCAAAAGGAGCAGTGGCGATAGATAGAGAGAAATAGAGATAAAGAGAGGAAGGATATCAGTAAGATCGAAAGAGTGTAGAGAAGATTTACTAGGATGTTGCCAGGTCATCAGGAGTTAAGTTACAAGGAAAGATTAAACAGGTTAGGACTTTACTCCTTGGAGTGAAGAAGAATGAGGGAGATTTGAGGGAGGTTTACAAAACTATGAGGAATATGGACAGAGTAAATGTGAATAGGCATTTTCCATAGATTAGGAGAGATAAATACAAGAGAACATGGTTTTAGGGTGAAAAGGGACTGGTTTAGGGAGAATTTTTTTCACTCGGAGAGTGGTGGGAGTGTGCAACGAGTTGCCATCTGCCTTGGTAAATGCAGGCTCACTCTTAAGTTTTAAAAATAAATTGGATAGATACATAGACAGGAGAGTGTATGGGCAGGGTCAGTAGTATTAGTGGTTTTTGGCACAGACTAGAAGGGCCGACTGGCCTGTTTTATGTGCTGCAGTGTTCTATGGTTCTATGGATATGATCACAGATGATTTTGGCTCTGTGAAAGGAGACAGAAGGAACTGGGAAGAAAGAGAGAGACTTAGATGAAAGGAGACAGGAGGATGAAGATGGCGGGGTGGGGTGAGTTTGTGTACGTCAGCAGGCACAGAGTAGTGTGAGTTCAGACGGACAGCAGAGAGCTCTTTGATCACCCTGTGGGGAAGGGAAGGGGTGGGTCACTGCTCTCCTGGCCCCGGCCATGATGACCATCCATGGGGTAAGGCAGCAGCCAGTGGAGGGTAGGCCCTCTTATCTCAAGCGCAGGAACAGAAGAAGGGTAATCTCAAGATGAGGAAGGAATGAATTGTTTGCCAGAAGAGGGCATATCATCAGGGCACAGCCCTGGCGATGGGTTTGAGGCAGAAAACAGAAGTGGACTGCACCTGGCTGCAGGAATGTGAGGATTGAGATCGCCACACCAAAGGAGGTCGAGACCAGATGTGTGGCGATGAGCTCATAGGTCAGGCCTAGTTATGTAGAGAGACCTGGAACTGAGCCCACAGGGGTAATATTGTGAGAAATTGTTTATGTACATACTGGTACCCAGCTTGGGAAGGAAGGGATGGTTAATAATCTTTCACAGACCAAAATTCCATCAGGCCATCGAGACAAGGGCAAAAGCATGTCTTATCATTTCATAAGCAAGCCGGGGATCTCTGCTTGTATGTGTGGTGCGCTGTTAGAGACAAGCAAACGCACAAAACCGAAGAGACTGTACAACAGGCTTTACTTGTCGAAGATATCCACAGAGCAGGGCTGCCTGCACTGCTGTAACACGGAGTGAGTCTTCGGAGGGCTGGCTCAGGCTTATATCCCGGAGGGTGATTTACACCTGACCAGGTGGGGCTTGATCCATTCAAGTCGGCTGATTAACAACCGTTCAGGTGTTGTCCTGTCCCCCATACTCACCTGCAGGTACAGAGGTTTCCCCCTGCAGCAGGCCAGTGGTGTATGTTTTACTCACAGATTTGCTTTAGGGCAGCACGATTAACCTCACACTTAGCGCCATGTTGTTACAGCACCAGCGATCGGGACCGGGGTTCAAATCCCACGCTTTCTTTAAGGAGTTAGTACGTTCTTCCTGTGTCTATGTGGGTTTCCTCCTCGTGCTCTGGGTTCCTCCCACCCTTCAAAATGTACTGGGGGTTGTAGGTTAATTGGGCGGCATGGGCTCGTGAGCCGAAAGGGCCTGTTACTGCGCTGTATGTCTAAATTTAAATTAAGGAGAGATGTTTTAACCCTTGGTGTGCTGTGACATCTGCACTGGCCTGAGCGTGAGTTCAATCAGGGTGATGCCGCTGACTGTTTGAGGTTGTTGGATGTCGCACTGAGTTAGAAAGAAAGGAATGCAGCTTCTCTCTTCCAGTCAACAACATAAACCTTACATTCTCATTGCGAGGTGGAGGTCGGTGTGGAATCAGCAGCGGGGACCCAGCTGACAGGTTGAGTGGTTGCATTGGGTGGGGTAAGGCAAGATTTCAGATTTATTTATCTTCTGCGATCGGGCTGCGGGGACACATCATCCCAAATGTTCCACCAGAGAGAGATGGGCTGGGTGCATCGGTGGCAAAATAAGGCTGGCTTTCCCCCTCGCACGTCCCCTCAGTCTCCCCCAACCCCATTTCTAACCTGTCCACCCCTGCTCATTACATACATGACATCACATGCACTCCTGTCTAGGACAAGAGGGCACAACTTCTGGATAAAAGGGTGTCAATGTAAAATGGAGATGGGGACAAATGTCTTTAGTTAGAGGGTTGAAGCTGTGGAACTTTTTGCCACAGGCAGCTGTGGAAGCGAGGTTGTTGAGTGTATTTAATGCAGAGATTAACAGGTATTTGATTAGCCAGGGTTACGGAGAGAAAGCCGGGGAGTGGGGCTGAGGGGGAGGATGGATCAGCTCATAATTAGAATGGCGGAGCAGACTCGATGGGGTGATGGGCCTCCTTCTGCTCCTATAATGGCCTGTTACCATGCTATATATCTAAAAATATATCTTGTGACTTTGTAACCTCTCCCTATGTGTGCGGCTCCCTCCTCCCAGGTCCACAAGGAGTACAGCAAATGCTTGCGGCACGCCCACTGCTGTAGCCGCCCTGTAGCCGGTGTCTCCCATGGCAGCCTGAAGACGGCAACCATCCGGAACAGCAGCCGCTACTACACTGGTACTCAGGTACAGAATGCTGCTGCAAGCAGGAGGATGGCAGAAAAGGTCATTGTTTGACAGGCTGGTCTCCACTCCACGTTGTGTGCTTGTGTGTTTTCTCAGACGATCAGATCTTCTGCGATCGGGCTGCGGGGACACATCATCCCAAATGTTCCACCAGAGAGAGATGGGCTGGGTGCATCGGTGGCAAAATAAGGCTGGCTTTCCCCCTCGCACATGTCCCCTCAGTCTCCCCGCCCCCCCCTCCCCCCATTTCTAACCTGTCCACCCCTGCTCATTATCTTCATGCCGAGCCATCGTGGCGTTACGGTTAACATAGCAGTTCACGCAATGCTGTCACAGCGCCAGCAATCCAGGTTCAAATCCGGCACTGTTGTAAGGAGTTTGTACATTCTCCCCGTTTCTGTGTAAGTTTTCTCTGGGGGCTCCAGTTTCCTCCCGCCGTTCAAAATGTACGGGGGTTGTAGATCAATTGGGTGTAATTGGGCGGAGTGGGCTCGTGGGCCAACAATACCTGTTACCATGCTGTATTCTAAACTAACAAAAGCCCCTGATGATCTCTGATTTCCATTCCCAACTCCGTGCAGGCAGTAAGCTGTCTTCACATGGAACCCAGGTCCCCAACAACGTGTGATACCCCATCTCCCAACCTGCTTCTGAAATCTCTCCCCAGCCCAGTTATCAGACATGCAGCCTGCAGTCAACACACTGACTCCATAACAAATGGATCAGCTCAGCACTGGCATCAGGAGGTGATTCTTCATTGAGGGTCACAGCCAATTTCCTGGAACAACCTGCCATGCACTTGGTCCATTCCCATTGGTCAGCAGTGCAGTCTAATTGGCTGTAAGGGCTGTTACCATGTGCACAGTTTATCCCTGGGCCTATTACTGGGTGCGTAGCTCAGCCCTGGGCCTGTTACTGCATGCACAGTTCAGCCCTGGGCTTGTACTGGGTGCACAGTTTAGCCCTGGCCCTGTCACTGGGTGCACAGTTCAGTCCTGGGCCTGTTACTGGGTGGATGATTCAACCCTGGGCCTATTACTGGGTGGATGGTTCAGCCCTGGGCCTGTAACTGGGTGCACAGTTTAGCCCTGACCCCGTTACTGGGTGCACAGTTCAGTCTTGGGCCTGTTACTGGGTGCACAGTTTAGCCCTGGGCATGTTACTGGGTGGAAGGTTCAGCCCTGGGCCTGTTACTGGATGCACAGTTCAGCTCTGGGCCTGTTACTGGGTGGATGATTCAGCCCTGGGCCTGTTACTGGGTGGATGGTTCAGCCCAGGGCCTGTTACTGGGTGGATGGTTCAGCCCTGGGCCTGTTACTGGGTGGATGTTTCAGCCCTGGGCCTGTTACTGGGTGGATGGTTCAGCTCTGGGCCTGTAACTGGGGGATTTTTTTTAGCCCACTCTTTCCTGCATTTCTGCTTCCCTGCAGGACTGGAGTTTGGGAGACGGAACCACAGGGGGGTTGAATCTTGGGCTCCACTCTCTTGTTGGTCTGGAGCCACTGTCTAATCAACCAAGCTTTGTAGTGAATCTATCGCCCGGAGCCATCGTCTGAGAAACCGTGTGGTGTCTTGTCCCTGTCGCCCTCTCCCCTCCGTTGCTTCAGCAATCCACCTCTGTCTATGTCCCCGCTCTGAGCTCTGCCTCTTCTGTAGATCTTTCTGGAATCTTCATCATTCATAGGCCCACAAACCACGGCTCAGTATCAGCACCTCAAAGTGTGCCACCACAGCAATTCGACCTTCCATCCGAGGCCGATGGTGCGGTGAATACTCATCGAGTCCAGATGCAAAACAGGAAATCTGGCACTCTTCAAGTTGACCGTAAAAATCCCAGGCTGTTGGTTGGAGGAAGAACGGGAGGGTTTTCCCAGGTGTCCTGACGAGAGCTTCGTCTCCTGACACACCGCTAAAATTTTTCTTTCATCATAGTGCAGTGTTCAGAATCTTCATGTGCACAGATCTCCCTCAATGGTAAACACAATCTGCTGCAGGAACTCAGCCGTGGGATAAAAGGAATGATCAATCTCACGGTCTGAACTCTTTTGTCAAGGCTGTCTCGAGTCTCGGAAAAAGTTTCAGCTCGAATTGCCGACTATCGTCTTCCCCCCCCAATTGGGGCGGCATGGTCAGCACAATGCTGTTGCAGCGCCAACGGGCCAAGTTCGAATCCGCCTGCCTCCCGGTGCCTGCACGGTTTCCTCTGGGTGCTCCGTTCCCCTCCCATTCTCCAAAAATGAGTGGGGTTGGTGGGTTAATGGTTCACATGGGTGTCATTGGGCAGCATGGGCACTTGGCCAGAAGTGCCTGTTACTGTGCTGTCTCTTTGAACTTAAAATTACAGTGTCTGCAGTTGCCTGTGTATTGGCAGTTTCCATAACCATATAATTACAGTACGGAAACAGGCCATCTCGGCCCCTCTAGTCTGGACCGATTTAAGTGAACTCCACTCGGCCCCTCTGCCGTTATGACTATACTAGGATAAAGCACAATAGAAGGCCCTTCCAGCCCATGAAACTCATGCTGCCTAATTACACCCAATTAACCTCCCTCCCTCCATCTGTTTTTGGAGGGAGGGAGGAAACCAGAGCACCCAGAGGTAACCCACGCAGACACGGGAGAGAACGTACAAATTCCCTGCAAGCCTGGGTCACTGGCGCTATAATAATGATACACTGACCATGTTGGGTCCTTATGGATGTGAACACCACATTAAAAATATAATTTATGTGATGGAAATCTCTCCACATGATACTCAAAATGTTCCCAGGAGGTTCTGACCCATCTGTGTGGGTCCGATCAGCCATGTTGCCCAGTGACAGACTAGGCACTGTTCTTGAGGGTTTTTCTCAGGCAAATCACTTGCAACACCTTTGTCTCTGTGCCTTTGTTTTGCCCTCTGTCGCTTCCCCACACTCTCGACTAATGCCCTCTGACCTTCGCTTGCAGAGCCGGATCCGGAGGATGTGGAACGACACCGTTCGGAAGCAATCGGAATCTTCCTTCATGGCAGGGGACCTCAACAGTACCCCCACCCTGAATCGAGGTGACCATCCCTTCTGGAGCTAGGCTTGTGTGCAGGGTTTCACAGCTCCTGGAGACGTGAGGGTCTGTCTGTCAAACGGGTGGAGGCAGTGATGGGGATGACAGTTCATCCATGTGGGAGGGCATCCCATCCAAATGCTCATCAAACCTGAGGCCTGGACCTTTTCAAATGCTCACTCCCTGACTGTCACAGAGTCACGCCATGTGCAAACTGGCCATTCATCCCCAACCTGCCCACGATTATCAAAATGTCCCACCCTGAATGCAGTTCAGAAAATATTTTGCACTTCACGGTTTTTCTCTTTCAAATCCTATTTTATCCAATCATTTTTTTTCAACCGTCTTTGCATAATTTTGCTTTTCATGAATGGCACAGATTGCCTATTGAACGTTTCCTGGTTAATACTACACCCTTGTACATGTCTAAATGATCTCTTATCTATCCAGATGTAAATTCTTGTTGTGGTAAGTGTAAGAGAGGAGAGGTGTGGTAAACCACTGTAATGTATAATTATCTGGTGTACCTGTGGCCCTGCCCCACAAGTTCCTGTATAAAGGGGGCTGTTCCACAGCCCTCTGCAACTCAGTGCAGGACGGCCGAACGGTAGGGATGTGTGATGTGAATGAAAGCCTATTGGTTTCTCCACAATATTCTCCTGAGAGATTGATGGTGCATCAAGAGGCTTCTTTAATTCACATGTTCTGGATGTGTCCGAGCCCTGAGGGATGTGTTTCAAACTTGATCCTTCATCCTTAATGCAGATCTGGAGCCCATCCCTTTGGCTGCTCTTTTCATTATAACTGGAGAGGATGATGTACTTTTAACTCTGTCGTACTCTGTATTTTTCCCCTCTTTTGGCCACACTGCTTAGATGGAAGGATGCTGCCCTGCCCACCCAATGGCTGAGGGGCATTATGACCTGTTTAAATTTAGAAATGATTTGTTACTCAATGAATAACTCAAATATAAGGTTAAATGTCCTGAATTATTTCCACCACCTCTAGGCATAATATAAAGCATGAATTTCAGTACTTTTCCGTTTTACTGCAGGAATTAAGTACTTTTTTTTTAGTCATACGATGTTGGTATGAGGATGGGGTTTAGAGACATAACTATCCATCATAAAATTATTATTAGAAGTTCCTTTGTATTATGGATGCACTTTATATTTTGCTGAGCTCACTTCTATTGTGCATTCTAGAAATGCTTTGTGCTTATCTGTTTATTTGTGTAAAACTAATGCATATATTAAAGAGAAATGTCCCACCCACTCCAGCCCCACCTGCCCGTGTTTGGCCCCATCTCCCTCTAAACCAGTGGTTCTCTCAACCTTTATCTTCACCACTTCAAGTCATCCCTATGCCATCGGTGCTCTGTGATTGCTTAAGGTGGGATGTACGTAGAAAGGGAAGGTTGAGAATCACTGCTCTAGACCCAATTGTTACTGAAAGATTGTGCTTGAGAAAAGTTGTCATTGGCCCATTTGGAGTTCTGAAACCGTGCACATTATCAGTCAATGAGGGACGATTAAAACAGTGGCTTTCAACCTTTTTCTTTTCACCTACATACCACCTTAAGCAATCCCTTACTAATCATAGGGCACCTATGGCATGGCGAATATTTAAAGTGGTATGTGAGTGGAAAGAAAAAGGTTGAGAAGCACTGGTCAAAAACCATCTTATTCACGCATCTGTCCAAATGTTTCTTCAATGTTGCAGCAGTACTTGCCTCAACCACCTCCTCTGGCGGCCCATTCCATACACCCACCATCTTCTGATTACCCCCTCAGGTTCCTGTTAAATCCCCCCCCCCCGCCACATTAAACCTCTGTCCTCAAGTTAACTATGCTTCTATTCTGGGCAGAAGACCCTGTGTTCACCGATTTAATCCTCCCATGATTTAGTCCATCTCGGTGAGATCACCCCTCATCCTCCTGTGCACCAAGGAATAAAGCCCCAGCCTGCTCAACCTCTCTCTCTAGCTCAGGCTCCCAACTCCTGGCAACATCTTGGTAAATCTCCAGCTGACAACATCTTTCCTGCTGCAGGTGACTCCAATGGGGTTTCATTGCTTAACTCCTAACTCCTGCTGACTGATTGATTGCACACGAGATAAAGGATGTGGGCTTAGCTCTGTGAGCATTTACTGCACATGGCTGATTGCCCATGAACCCCACCACGTGGTAGAACATTTAAAACACACTTGAGGATCTGAACAGTCCTCCCCTGAAGGATTGTAGTAAATCAGACAGGGTTTTACAATGGTCCAATGGAGTTCCAATATGATGAATGAATGAGAGGTCGTTCATGGAGTCATAATATGTAGAACCATGCAGCACAGAAAACAGGCCCTTCGGCCCATCTAGTCTGTGCCAAAACATTATTCTGCCTAGTCCCTCTGACCTGCACCCGAACCATTGCCCCCATACCCCTCCCATCTATGTTTCTTACCAAATGTCAAAATGGCACCCACATTCACCACTTCAGCAGGCAGCTCCTACTAGTTGTAGGCAAAGGCCATTCAGTCCTTCAAGGCTGCACCATCATGGCTGATCACATGAACTCAGTTGCCTATTCCTGCTTTCTCTCCATACCCTGCGATCCCATTAGTTATAATGGCCAAATATGCACTCCCTTTTGAATAAGGAAGTGGCAGGGAGTTCCATAAGCTCACAATAGAAGAATCGGTAACTAGAGGACAGAAGTTTAAGGTGGGGAGGGGGAAGGGAGAGGTTTCTCCTCATATCAGTCCTAAATGGCTTCTCCCTACTCCTTTGACTGTGACCCCTTGGTCTGGACTTTCCCAAAATAAGGAGCATCAACATGTAAACCCTCTGGTATCCAGCACCTATGGTGGGGGATTGGTAGCTTGAGATCCGGTTGCTTGAGACTTACTCCAACAATGCCTAACTAATGTACCAGGATTAAGAATAAATAGTTTAAAAGACAAAAAACTTTGACTGACAAACTTCACTTACATGAATATATAAACTGAAAAGCAATTTACTTTATTTTCAGTCACATTCTTTGAAAACATTTAACTGTCGCTGCATCTGCAGGTTCCTCCCCCTCCACAGAGCCGCCTGAAAGACAAAAGACATTATCAATAATTAACCCCTCCCCCCCCCCCCCTCAGTTTACAGATAAAGCCTCTGACGTGAGTGACTCTCACTAAGCAGGGATAAGGAGACATTTTAAGAAAGTCACCCCAATGGCGAGCGGAATCAACCAGCTCTTCATCCTGGGTGATGCCGTCCCTGTTTCACACAATTTTATTCAAACAGCTGCTATGAGCAAAGCCCGACCAAGGCTCTCTGCTGCCTGAATATTTACTCCCATCTTCACCAAAGGTTTATGTGCTACTTCAGAGAATATTTACTTTTACAATTTTAAACTTAACATGATTTTACCTATTATTTTCTTCTTATTTAGTTTAATTTAAAAATTTTCCTCAATTTTTTTGCTGGTTGCTTGTATTCCAGATACCAGGATAGACCAGTGGTTCTCAACCTCTTTCTTTCCACTCACATACCACTTCAAATATTCCCTACACCATAGGTGCTCTGTGATTAGTAAAGGATTGCTTAAAGTTTGAAAACCACTGTTTTAATTGTACCTAATGGACTCATTATGTGCACAGTTTGTTAGGTCTGCTTTGTTCATGAATGAGTGAGACAAACACCAGACTGAGTCGAAATCAGGGTTCTTTGTTCTTTATTACCGGATTGTAACACTTGCGACTAACCATGTTAGTCGGAGAATGCATTCTGCCGTTATCAGCAAAATGGTGATTTTTTATACCCTTGGATACATGCTTAGAACATCATCATATCATTACTTGTCCAATGACTAAAACTGTTGCTATCCTTTCCCTGCTAGCTTCCTGCCTCTCAATCCATCAATGTCTCTCTTATCTTGTAAGTACAAGGATGCATTCACATCTTGTTACAGCCCTGTACAGGGTAACTCCTTACACATTCCCATCTCATGATGTTTTACCTTACAAGTTTCATAATTCTAAAAGAAATGGGCCAATGACAATTTTTCTCAAGCAAAATGTTTCAGTAACAATTGGGTCTAGAGCAGGGATTCTCAACCTTCCCTTCCCACCCACATACCACCTTAAGCAATCCCTTACTAATCACAAAGCACTTATGGCATAGGGATTACTTATAGTGGTATGTGAGTGGAAAGAAAAAAGTTGAGAACCTCTGATGTAGAGCATTGGTTGGCCTAATCCCATTAGCTATCAAAAATCAATCAACTGAAGCATCATTGATCTTCTTTCTGGTGAGAAATGATCAACAAATAAACACTTAAGAAGCTCATTTTCTGGATGTGGGAATGGAGGTCAAAGGTAACACGAGAGATGACCTCATTGGGTGAAAAGGCTGTGCATGACTTCGAAGGCGATGTTTAGAGGGGACAGACGTTGACTGATATTTAATGAGGAGGAATGTTGGGGGGCATTCTTGCAAATCCAATAGTGAAAATTTGAAAAGAGAGGAGGTGCGGAAGGATTTAATTGAACCTGTGAATATTTTCATCGAGATGCAGTTGCAGTTTTGATCAGTCATTAGGATTGCTGCACCCACCATCACTTTGTTCTTCCTCTGCTTCATTTCCTCCTCTGTCTAAGTTGTCCAATCTGTTTTCACCCTCCACCAGGAACTATGGGCAATCATCTGCTTACGAATCCTGTGCTGCAGCCTCGGTCTGGCGCCAGCCCTTACAACACGCTATTGGCGGAATCCGTTGGGTACAATGCTCCTTCTCCCACGGTCTTCAGCTCACCAGGTTGGGAATAAAACTTTATCAACCATCATAATCGTCCAGCCAAAGTGGCTCATGTTTTTTAGGGGTAGTGCAGTCATGTAGCTGACTTCAAAATTATACTGACCCTGACGACCCATTCCCCTTTAACCACTGGGGAACCCATTGCCACTCACAACCCAATGCCAAGTGATTGGGAAATCCCTTTCTTCAAGATTCAAGATTCTTTTATTGTCATGTAATAAAAACAGTGCAATATTATTACACAAAGTAAAACACAAAAGTCTGCAGATACTGTGGATGAAGTAAAAACAGAACGCTGGAGAAACTCAGCAGGTCAAGCAGTGTCCTTTATATAGCAAAGATAAAGATACAGAACCAATATTTCAGTCTTGAGCCCAAAATTGCCTTTTGTGTGCTGTAAGGCAGACAGATTCACCATCAGCAGGAATTACCAGGCACCTCTTACAGTCAGAGAAAGAGAAGCAAATGAGAGTTCTCCCCCAGGGTCGGCGAGTGTCGGTAGATTCGCTCCAGCCTTTCCGCAGTCTTTGCAGCTGCGCAAACCCCCGTTCAATCCATCGGCTGCCCGAGCTCCAGGTGCAAACCTCGAACACAATCCGAAACCTGCACCCGAGTCCCCTCAGGAGCCTTTCTTGCCCTCAGCGCCCTCTTGAATCCCGGCTCTGATGCCTAGTTCCCATGAGCCAGTATCTTTAATGGCGCTTCCAATTTGGGCTTCGAAGAATGGCACTGATCCCACTGAGTCCAAACCATGGATTCAGCTCAATTTGAATGCCCAATCCAGGTTCATTTCTCAGTGCAGTATAGTGGCACTTCTGTTAGATAGAGGAGAAAAACTCCTCCAGGAGAAGGGTGTTATGTGTGAAGGCCTACCTAATATTTATTCCTCACCCAGCGTTGCTATTTGTTTTATCAGTGATTATCAGTCCCTTCAAATTGACAGGCCTCACATCATCCTGGAGATGTATCTAAGAGTGGTTTGTGAAATGAGTAAAACATGACTGTATGCAGACATCATGATTGAAGTAAAACCACAAAGCTGGAGAAACTCAGCAGGTCAAACACCATTCTTTATGTAGCAAAGATAAAGATACCTAACCAACGTTTCGAGCTTGAGCACTTCATCAGGGACTGAGAAAAATGTAGGCCAGTGCCAGAACAAAATGATGGGCAAAATAAAGGAGGTATGTCCGCCCTCCCTTATCCACCTACTACCTCCTGGCTGTAGGACTGTGCTCCTCTTCCTGTCACCCACCCCCCGCCCCCACCCCAACCACCACACCATTCTGTTCAGGCGCCTGCCTACATTAAGCTCAAGCCTGAAAGGTTGTTTATGTATCTTTATCTTTGCAATATAAAGGACACTGTTTGACCTGCTGAGTCTCTCCAGCCTTGTGTTTTTGCAGTGACTTGTGAAATACTGGGATGTGAATCTCAGAATGAACAGAAAGCTTCACATCAAGGTCAAAAGATCCACGTGAGCACCAAAAGAGAAGGGATTTTTGTTCCATAAGATTACGTGGAGTGTAAAGCCTTCTTGTGGATACATGTCCCCTGCTGTGTTACAAGGACCCAGGTGGGCCCTGGTTATTCATAATCTCTGCTTCGAACATTGCCGTTGACAGATTGCTGAGTAATTAACAAAGGCCGTCATAACCCTCAAACTGTCCGTGTTAATAATGAACAATTAGTGCTAGTGCCTCATGCTAAAAAATATTTACATTTTCAATTAATGCTCTTATTAAATGCCTGATTGAATGTGACTTTATTATTTCAATGTCTGTTGTCTCTTCTCCTTCCCCACATGCTTCCATGTAGGGACGTATCGAGAGCCAAGTACGCCAGTTAAGATTGCCTTTCCTTGATGAATGTAAATGCTTTACACTGTGCATTTGGATATTTAAACACCTTTTCATTAGCTTTCCATTTTAATACTCCTGAGTTTCTCCACTTAATGGTTTATTGGCATATTGTATGTCTGTATCACACATTGCGTAAATGAAGGGTTTATGTCAACCCAGAAGTCTCACCAAAGCTGTCACCTCTCTGATCGATGACCTCTCAATCACGTTAGTGGAGAGTCCAGACAGACAAACTCGGCTGAAGCTGGCAGTCACAGACATGTTAAGTCAGTCAGAGAGAGGACTGTGTTAAGTTAGAAAAATGAGAGGTTAGCTTGGACAGAGAATCAATAGGCTAAGTTCAACCAGTCATTCAGAGAGTGGTCATTGACCTAGTAAAGTTAGAGAGAAGATTAAGTTCTATAGTAGTCACTACACCAGGTTAAGTTAGAGAGAGGTGTCACTAGACTAGTTTAAGTGAGAGAAAAAGAAAAGTAGTCTCTTGAGCAAGTTAAGTTGTAGAACAATTACTAGACTAGGTTAACTTAGACAGAGAGTAGTCACTAGACAAGGTTCAAGTTACAGAAAGCAGTCACTAGACTAGGTTAAGTTGGAGAAAGAGAGAGAGAGAGAGAAAGAGAGAGAGAGAGAGAGAGAGAGAGAGAGAGAGAGAGAGAGGTCACGAGACTAGGTTGTTAGAAAGCAGGTTAAGTTGGACAGAAGTTACTAGACTACGTTAAGTCAGTTAAAAACAAGCTCATGAACAGCTCAATGATTTGCAGCAAGTCAGCAGTGGTGATGTGTGTGTGGGCCCCTGAACTAGACCAATCTTGGCCTTGCGAGCTGTGGTGGGCAGCCATTTGCAGTTCATCACTGCCAGCCAACAGCCCGTCTCTGCCCTACAAGGAAATCAATGGGGATGGAGTGATGCACACTGTAAGCATTGACTGTTTTTGGTTGGTCCTAGAGCACCCAGTCAACCTGACAAGGGAGCCATGCGCCGTCGACACGCTGCCCCTGAACGGCAACTTCAACAATAGCTACTCCTTCCGAAACACCGACTTCGGCACGGACAGCAGCCCCCTCACTGACTGCCGGCGCAACCTCAGCGACGCCGCCTTCGAGAAGATGATAATTTCTGAGCTGGTCCACAACAACCTGAGGCCCGGCGGCAAGAGCCTTCCAGGAGAGCAGGGTGCACCAGCCAGTGGTGGGGGAGGGGCAACCAGCAGCGAGGATGACGCCATCGTCCCCGATGCCCCCTCGCTCACCCAGGAGGACAACATTGAGATCGAGCTGATGTACAAAGCGCTGGAGGAGCCACTGCTGCTTCAACGCGCCCAGTCTCTGCTCTACCGCAGCGACCCCGAGCTGGAGGAGACTGAGAGCTACACCGGAGAAATCACCGATGAGCTAGATGGCCACCTCCAGTCCCCTAACAGAGACTCCCTCTACACCAGCATGACCAACCTCAGAGACTCTTCCTATCCTGACAGCAGCCCTGAGGTGATCGGGGAGGCCGTGCCCCACTCCCAGGGCAACGAAGAGATGTTCTACAGCTCCAGGCCCAACCTGGTGTACCGGAGCCAGCTCCAGGCCTATTACCAGTCCAGGAGAGGCAGCAATGAAGGCGGCTATGTGGTGTCAGTAGACGTGGACGACCCGGTGCCAGAAGGTGACGGTCAAATGCAGCTGGTAACCAGTCTCTGAAACGAAAAGTGGGGTGGGGGCAATTCGAGGACCCAGGCAGAAAGCGCTCTTAGTTCCTAGAGGGAGAATGTAGGGCTACGATTTGGACCAACCTTGTTGGAGCAGGGCTGCTGGTTTCACTTGTCCTTGGATGTATCCAACTGTAATGACCCTTGGGATTATCCACTCGATAAGCTACTACCTCCGGTCATCTTCACCCAACCTCAGGTGGATCCTGGGCAACTGGGACATTCCCGTTTCCACTAAAGGTGACTGAGAATTTGTCATCTCCTCACTGAGGGGGTGGTGAATGGGTGGGGGAGAGAGGAAGGGGGAGGGTGTGTTGGAATAGCGTGACTCTGCCTTCACCGGAGCTGTGCCAGTCTCTACACTCTGAATACCTACCTTGGTGTGACTCAGAAACTGATGGAGGATGGGTACACATCGGTGCTAAACCTGAAGGTGCCTCTCAACTCCCAAGAAGTTGACCAGCCCTGGGGTGGGGACGAAGTGGCCAAGCCATAAACGCAGTGCCCAGCTGTGTTATGGATGGACAGGTGTATCGAATTGTGTGCAGGACCATTGGAATCTCTCCCCAGCGTATATCAGCTCGGGACATGGTTTTGTCATCCCTGCCAGGACGATCCAGCAGAGAACCGTGCCACCAGTGAGGGGGGGGGGGTGGTGGTGGTGGGGGGGTCTTCTCACTGCCCAGCTGCCTGGGACCCATGTCCGCATGTGTGAGAGACCCTTGCGCCTCCACTGGTGGGTGGCATCGCCCCGTTGAATCTCACGCCAGGCAAGGAGGGAAGGAGCCTGGCAGGGTGCAAGGGCGGCGGTCCAGCTGGCATCTTGTCCCCTCTCCCCTCCCCAGCGCCCTGCCCTCACCGGGCAGCAGAGGTCAGGGTGCAAGTAGGCGGGTGATCGCCACTCTTGGCCAGACCTCTGCCCCGTCAGCAGGGGCAGGCAAGGAACGTTCGGAGGACAAATCCCCCATCCCCCCACCTCGAAATGCCACGGTCCACGAAAGCTCAAAGAACATGTAAATAGAAAATAATTTCCAAGCAAGGAGCCACATTTCGTTTCCATTCCTTTCCTTTCGATTCGCCCTCCGCATTTGTGCCACCGACTAATGGAACCACTCATGACCCATTGTCGCTCGGGCGACTGGAGGTCAGGGTCTGTTGGCAGCCCCCAGACCGTGACATTGTTGGCACCCATCTCCAATAGCACATGCATTATCCGCAGGTTGTGACTGGGTGACCTCTGACCCAATCAGGTTGGACTTCCACTGGAACTTTGTGCCGATTGGTGGACCCCATTTTTCTTCTTGTAGTTGTGGGCCATCGTTAATCTGTGTAATTTTACAAAAGAAAGAATATACATAAAGTGTTTAATGTCCTCTTAAACCTTTTGAGTTCTCAGAGCACAAAATCTTTTATAATCTTGTCATGTCCCCCGAGTATATAGAAGGAGGCAGACCAGACTTCAATCTTGAGAAGTTGCCTTTGTCCTCTTCAGAAAGGAGGGACTTTTACAAATGGTGTGTGCGTGTGCGCATGCGCGCGTGTGTGTGTGTGTGTGTGTGTGTGTGTGTGTGTGTGTGTGTGTGTGTGTGTGTGTGTGTGTGCGCGTGCGCGTGTGTTTAACAAAAAAAAGAAAGAAAAAAATTGCCAATATAAGCTTTAGACACAAGGGTGTCACGCACAGTCTGTTCACAGCACTTTCAATCAGTCTGATGCAAGTTGTAAGGATGCATATCATTTGCCCAGATCTACTGGGCAGCCAATTAAATCTGAGCTCCTTTCCTTCATCGTGCAACCCTGAAAATCAGCCTGCAGGCATCGTTCTGTCTTTGAGGTGGTCTCCCAGTATGTGAGAGAGAGAGAGAGAGAGAGAGAGAGAGAGAGGTGTCTTGGGACCCGAAGGTGGCATGGCTCACAAGTGTTAACTGGTGCTGAGAGACAGCTTCATCCTGGTTTTCCTGAGATGTAGCCGCGTCACCCTTGGGTGTAAGTCAGGGCATTCCTTGCGCATTGTCAACAGTGCGGGCACACAATGGCGCCACCACTGCGCATGAGGCACCTTTGGGCCTCACGCTAACTCGCGGACGCCATCAGAGTTGTTTCACAGTAAAGTCACAGAACTTGGGCCAGCCGTCACGCCCCGTGCCAGCATGTGCCTGTGTGTAATCAACTCATCCAATTTGCGCACTCACAGGCCACTTTGGCCCACAATGTCTGTGCCATCTTCAACATTCGTCCTCGCGGTCTAGGTTCCCCCTCATCCCATTATCTGCATATCCATGCCTTGTAAACATTACCATCAGAACCGCCTGCAAAACTTCCCCTAGTAGCAAGTTCCAGGCACCCAGCCCTTTCTGTGTAAGAAGGCCTTCGTCAGAAATTTTCATTGAACATTCCCCCCATCATCTTAAAGCTGTGCTCTTTCATATTGGATACTTCCACTTCGGGGAATCACTTTGACTATCTACCTTAGATGTGCCTCTCATCTTTTCAGATTCCATCAGGCCTCCCCTCAGCCCCTGATGCTCCAGACAAAACCACCCATTTTTGGCCAACCTCTCCTCATCGCTCACTTCCTCTAATCATCTTTGGCCAACCTGCAAAGCCTCCACATGCTTCCTGCAACACGGTGACCGGAACTGTGCACAAATCTCCAAATGTGGCCTAACCAAAGTTTTATACAAGTACAACATGACTTCCTGACCTTTGCACTCAGTCACCCTGCTAGTGGAGGCAAGCATTCCATGCACCATCTTGACCCACTGGTGGGGGTTGACATTTTCAGGAAGGAACAGACAAGCGCTGCAAGATCTCGCCATTGATCAGTGCTCTTAAGAGTCCTGCTATTTACTTTCCTCTTACCAAAGTGCATCAGCTCACACATCAGGGTTAAATTCCAAAAGCCGGTTCTCTACCCACATGCCCAACTGCTTTGTATCCTTCTTCATCCTCACGAGATGGTGGAGTCCTCACAACTCCAGCAATGTTTGTGTCAACTGCAAACTTACTAATCCACCCACCTACATTTTCGTTAGACAAAGAGGTTTGGGTTCTCAGGTACACAGTATCTACATCACCCAAATATCAATCTCTCTCGCTTCTTTCCTCACTCTTTCCCTTTCCCTCTCTCTCTTTTCCCCTCTCTCCCTTCCACACTCCCTCTCTCCCTTCCTCTCTCTCCCCTTTCCACTCACTCTCTCCCTTCCACATTCACATACACACGCACACACACCATCTCTGCTTTGGCCTTGCATAATAGATATAGGCCAGTGTCACACCCATCAATTCTTATTCGCCCTCACTGTCATGTGGGTGAAAATGTCCCCTAATTCCCATCTAATCTGCTCAGCAATTAATATGAGTGACTGGCCCCTAGTTATTATCACTACAAAGCAGGAGTGGTCCTTCCTCTTTATCTCACCCTCCCAAATGTTTACACACCTCAATTAAATTCACCCAGCCTCTTTACTTCTAAAGAGAACAATGCCAGCCTAGCCAATCTCTCTTCATGTCTATAACCTTCCAGCCCAGGCAACACTTCCATGAATCTCCTCTGCACCTTCTCTAGTGCAGTCACAACTTCCCTGCAGTGTGGTGAACAGACCTCTACACCACACTGGATCTGTGGACAACCCTTGCTTTTTCCAACTCTGGCCTTCAGAACGATGAAGGCATGTTGGGTCATATGTGCTGGAGAAACTCAACATCCATAGGTAGAAAAGGGTAACCAACATTTCAAGCCTGGTACAGATGGATCCAGGTGGGGGAGAGAGAGAGAAGAGAGAGAGAGAGAGAGAGAGAGAGAGAGAGAGAGAGAGAGAGAGAGAGAGAGAGAGAGAGAGAGAGAGCGAGAGACCGGAGGAGTGGGGGCTTAACAGAGCTGTAACCTACCAGAAATGGGAGGGAACCACCATTATGGTCTGGCACGAACTCAGTGAGCAGAATGGCCTCTGGTGACCAGAGGTGAAAGACCGGTGCCAGAACAACGCAAAGCACTCCAAATGCACCTTAAGCTCAGAGAATGGGAGGGGAGACCATCTCAAAGCCCAGGGCTCTGTGTTCAATGATGGAGGAAAGGACAACCTAGCTAAATAACAGGGTCTTAACAAAATAAAAAGCAGAAGTGGCAAACCCTTCATTTTAAATGATTCTATATACTTTTAATTCTTAACAATATAAAGTAAGATTACAAAGGGCCTGGCAATATTTGAAATATTGGCTTAGAATCGGATTTTTATACTATATATTGCATTTAATGTATATTGAATGTGATTGGAACGAATGATGTCCTAGTGACAATGAGCTGGTTCATATATTTTCTGTTTATTTATTATGTATTCTACAGAATAATATATAAAATGGAAATATTTGGTTGTTGTATATGTGACTACAGTCTGGTAATTACCATGTTTGAACAGACATAAAATGCAATTTTGGGGGGTGGGTGGGGGAGGGGGGGAAATCTGCCTTCATTGGTCCAGATCCAAGATGAGCAGGTTGTCACATGGCAAGTGGGCACTGGCTCGTCCCGGCAGAGAGTCCACTCATGGCAGTGGCAGTGCTTAGAACACAGTGCGCTCCATGGACAATTGTAGTGGGGGAGGGATGGGTAGCAAGTAGTTCCACTCTGTGACCGCCCCCTACCCCTCCCCTCCCCTGCTCTTTGAAAAGGTAAGAAATATGTAATTGCTTTTGAACTCAGGATCTAACAGCCCATTCTTTTCCCTGGAATTCAAGCCAGTGTCCCCGTCATCACTGGATCAGGGCTGATCTACACTTATTTCTCTCTCTCTCCTCCCTATTCCACTACCACCCCTCTCCCTATCACTCTCCCCTCATCCCCTCACTATCTCTCTTCCCCACCATCTCTCCCTCTCACCATCTCTCTCTTCCCCTCACCATTTCTCTCTTCCTCTCACCATTTCTCCCCAACCATCTCTCTCCCTCACCATCTCTCTCCCCCAACCATCTCTCTCCCTCACCATCTATCTCTCACTCTTTCTCCTACTGAACCTTCCTCTCTCTCTCTCTCTCTCTCTTTCTCCCTTCCTCCTCCCACACCCACTCCTTCTCTCTCTTTCCTTTTCTTCCTCCCTGTCCTGCCTTCTCTCTCTATCACTCACTCTCTCCCTCTCTTCCCCTGAATCTGGAAAACTCCAGCCTGCCTGAACTGAGAGGTCCAACTTTGTCTGTCTCTCGAGGAAGTGCTTTTTGATGTCACTTTGAAATAGTCTGGCTCGACCAGGGCTTATCAGAGAGGCCCTACTCCTGATCCACAGAGCACATGCACATCTAGACAAACTCTGGATGCTGCACGAGTTCCTTGTTGCCGAGTGTGCTGCACACCTCACCCTCTGGCCCCTCAATTGCACAGTGCAGCGTCCCTGTGCGTCTGAGTGTCCCTATGCGTATGAACGCTTCTATCTCTGATTCACCTCTCCTCACCATAACTTCCCCTTCCTGTGGAGGCTCCTGAGAAGGTAAAGCCAAAGTTGGGGGTGGGGGGGGGGGGGGGTTAGTCAAGGTACTTAAATCAACAGAGGGCTGATATATTGCACAAAGAGGGATGTGTGTATTGACAGAGGCCTCAGTAACCAGAACACCCAGATTTATAGGCATTGGCAACTGAGAAAACACTGGGCACTTTCAACCTGAGATAAACTTACTGAAAGATACTGTAACAACCACCAACATCAAAATTGGACTTCAATAAGGAAAAGAATGGCAAGGTTAAGAGCGGGTAATTTTGTGAAAGATTCTGCGCAGATACAATGAGCTCTGTGGCCTCCCTGCCATGTATCACTCTGTGATTTGGTCTTCCATCGCTTCCTGGTTCTGACTCGTCACTTCCCTACTTTGCTGCCTGATGTGTCAACCTTGCAGCTTCCCCACTCTACGGTTCCCTGGTTTCCTTTGTCCCCATCCTGTGGGCTTCCAGCCTCCCCTTCGGTCGTTGGGCTTGGAATGGCTCCAGCTGCAATAGGTGGGGCTGTGAGGGGCTACTGCCCCTGATTAAACTGCTGGGCATTCGCTCTTCTGGGTTTCTCATTGTGTCAGCTATCCAGATGTGTTATAATGGAGTGTCAGACCTGGGACTTGAGTGTGACCTGTTACAGGATAGCCCTCTCATTACAATTGTACAACTTTCATTAAAAAAAAATGGAACTAGCTGTTTCTGATTTTTTTTTTGAAACATTTTTCTTCAATCACAGGTATTTTGAGAAAAATCTAACCGTGGAATTCCTAAAAAGACTAAAACCATTTAATCATTGAGTTTCAAAACTACACACATGCTAGAATCTTAAGCAGGTTGGGCAGCATTTGTGGAGAGAGAAACAGGTCCAGGATCCTTCATCAGTACTGCTGTTCTGCACCAGACCTGGTTAAGAATTAAAATGCCGTACGGTAGAGTTCGTCAGTGTAGCAGGTTTCCATGCACTGCTCTTTTTTTGTGTCAGGAGGGCTTAGTGTTCTCCCAACCAGCACTGTCTCTATTCTAAGATTTCTTGTTTTTGTGGTTATTCCTTGAAGCCTGAAACATGGTCCACATATCTTTATCTCATCTGGACGCTGCAAGACCCAGCTGAGTTTCTCCAGCATTTTGGTGTGTTTTTACATAGCATGAGAAGACACGGTCTTTGTAATGAAAATTATCTCCTTTATTTTAAAGGTTTGCTATCATAACTTGTAAATCCCACGATTTATCCAGGTAATCAATTCCATAAATCGGCGTTTAAAACTGCCAGTCACAATGGGAGTAAGCAAGTATTCATTTCTGTGTTTCTGACAGAGCAGGTTAAGATCAATTTTCAGTCATAATATAAAATGCTAACCTGTTTGACAATTATAGAAAGCAAACTCTGGTCTTGTCCCTAAGAATGAGTGACTTTATTTTGCAGTTGCCCCGCAAAAACACAATTTATGAGATTTAGACAAGACATCTGTTGTCTTAGCAGATGTGGGTGGTGTTGGGTGCTGTTTCACTGATGACTGAGACCTCATCAAATGCACCCAGGCATATACCACGACCAATTTTCGAAGGAAGTCTCCATGAAATAAAATGAGATGGATGAACAAACAATTAATTTGCCCAAGTTAAGGAGCACATCATTACCTGCAGAGGTGTAAGGGAAGGTGTAAGGGCGAGATTGAGTTCAGCCAAGTGGAGGAAAATGTTGCTGGGGAATGAATACAAACCAACACACTGCTCGGCAGAGTTTTCACCTTTGACACCACCACTCCCCACTTTTTACCCTTATCATCTCCCTTTGTCCTGACAAAGGATCCCGACCTGAAACGTTGTCTGGTCGTTTATCACCACAGATGCTGCCTGACCCACTGATTCCCTCCAGCTTCTCATTTTTAACCTGGGACAAGACAATCTATCTGATCAGCACCTCCCATCACAGATAGACTGACCACCACCACTTGATTCCCACTGCAGGATCTCTTGAGGACTTCAATAACTCTTGGCAGCCATGGGAGTGCCACCACTTCCAATTTGCCCAGATTTCAGGTTTATTGTCAGAGAACATACATGACATCACATACAACCCTGAGATTCTTTTTCTTGCAGGCGCGGCAGAATTAGTGCAAAAAAAGGACTGTATTCAACGTACACGTGTAAATTAATAACAAAATGTAAACAAACTGACTGTGCAATGCAGAGGGAAAAATAAATCAATAAAGTGCAAAAGTAAAAGTCCTGAAATGAGTCCCTGGGTTTGCCATTGAAGAGTCTGATGGTGAAGGGTTAGCAGCCATTCCTGAACCTGGTGGTGCAAGTCTTGTTGGACTGATACCTCTTTTCTGATGGTACCAGTGGAACAGAGTGTGTTGGGTGGTGTGGATCCCTGATGATTGCTGCTGCCCTCCGACGGCAACGTGCCCTGCAGATGTTCTCGATGGTGGGGAGGGTGTTCCCCGTGATTCCCTGGGTTTTGTCCACTACCTTTGGCAAGGCTTTATGATCGAGCGCATTGGTGCCCCCATACCAGACTGTGACGCTGCCGGTCAGCAGACTTTCCCCTACAGATCTGTTGAAATTTGCCAGGGTTTCCAATGTCATACCAAACCTCCTCAAATTCCTGGGGAATTAAAGGCCCTGACATGCTGTCTTCATAATGACATTAGTGCGTTGATTCCAGGAAAGCAGTGTGGGCCAAAATGGGCTGTTACCGCTATATGTCTACATTTTAAAAAAATTAAATTTAAACTTCATACAAACTGCAGCAAGGGAGGAAAACCACAGAGAGATCTTCACTGAAGATCCCACAATGGAGGAAACTATTCAATGGGGATACCAAAATCAAGGATACAGAGGGGATTTAACATTGAATCCTCATCATATTACTGTGCAGGCCTCACAGATTTGTAGTAGTGGAGAGAGTGGAGAGCACCAAGTTCCTTGGAGTTCATTTAATTAGTGACCTATCGTGGACACACAACATCTCCTCATTTGACAGGAAGGGACAACAGCGACTGCACTTCCTAAGAAGACTGAAGCGAGCAAGGCCACCGGCCACCGTCATGACACCCTTCCCCAGGAGCTCTATCAGCATCGCAATGTGGAACAGTTGCTGCAAAGAAATGGATCGGAGGTCAATCCACAGGACCATAAGAAGGGCAGAGAGGATCACTGGAATCTCCCTCTCCCCCCCCCCCACCTGCCCCCATCAATGGGATCTACTGGGATCATTTTTTGAAATGTGCACACAATATCATTGAGGACCCCTCTCACCTCGCACACAGCATCCTTCAGCTGCTCCCGTCGGGGAGGAGGATCAGAGCCAGCACCACCAGGCTGAGGAACAGCTTCTTCCCACGGGCAGTGAGAATGCTGAATGACCAAAAGAACTGCTCACACTCACCATATTTATTTGTTTAGATGAAATACCTGTCCTCCACATGTATTGTTTGTCCTTATGTGTGATATATCTAGTTGTGTGTCTGCGTATTTTGCACCGAGGACTGGAGAACCCTGTTTTGTCAGGTTGTACTTGTGCAACCCGCAAAAACACAATTTATGAGATTTAGACAAGACATCTGTTGTCTTAGCAGATGTGGGTGGTGTTGGGTGCTGTTTCACTGATGACTGAGACCTCATCAAATGCACCCAGGCATATACCACGACCAATTTTTGAAGGAAGTCTCCATGAAATAAAATGAGATGGATGAGTAATCATAGGAGAAGGACACTCCGATATAAAACCTACGACCCAAGGACCTCGCTGCCACCTCGTGTGCTTGCTTGGCCACGGCACACGAACCATGGGGGTAAAAGGTGGGGCCAGTACTGCGGACACTGCACTCCACCTAAAAGCTCCTTTGCGCAGGCCCGAGGACAGGTCCACATCCTCCCCCTCAAAAGATGCACTTGTGCAATCAATAAAATTAACTTGATTTGAATATTGGTCATGGTCTAAGGACCAGAGAGGAAGGTTAGAACAGAGGGAGGTTTAATGTGGATACTAAAGATTGTTTTGAGTATATTCTTCACAAAGTACCTAGTACCGTGAGAAAGGGGCTTCTGTGAACAGACCAACAAGTTATCTCTAACATTCATGCTGCCCTGTGAAGACTCCTCCCACAGTCATTCTTCAGTCTCCTTCCCATCCTTATACCTAAACAAAGGCCACAGGCCCGAATGTCGGTAATATATCTTTACCTCCTGTGGACGCTGCGAGACCGGCTGAGTTCATCCAGCATTTCTGTGTGTTTTTACTGCAATCCCAGCGTCTGCAGACTTTCGTATTTCATTCCAAAGAGCAAAGATTGCAGGGTATAGAATTACAAATGACAAGGTGGATCACTCACTACCAAGCAAAGGGCCCTTGTGCAGATATCAACAGTGAGGGTGCCACAGGGACCAGTCTGTCAAACTGATAGCAAATTGCCAGTTAATAAATGATTAAGAGAAATCATGCAGGGCTGCAACCTGAAACTTTGACCATTCTTTTTCTCCCACGGATCTTGCTCAACCTGCTGAGTTCCTCTGGCAGATTGCTTTTGCTCCAGATTCCAGCATCTGTAGTCTCTCATATCGACGAGTTAGTAATGGTTTATAACAATTACAGTACAGAAACAGGCCATATCGGCCCTTCTAGTCCACACCGAAACTCCAACTATTTCCGCCTACCTACTTCCTGCCCATAACCCTCCAACCCCCTCACATCCAACCTCTTCTTAAATGACAGAGTTGACCCTGCTGCAATTACCACTTCCAGAAGGTCATTCCACTCAGCCACCACTCTCTGAGTGAAAAAGCATCCTCTTATATTACTTCTAAAGTTTTCCCCCTAACCCTTAACTTTTGACCCCTTGTTCCAATCTTCCCCTACCCCCAGGGGAAAGAGCCTATTCACATCTACTCTATCTATTCACTTCATAATTTTAAATACCTCTATCAAATCCCCCCCTCAACCTTCTCTGCTCCAATGAATAAAGTCCCAGTCTACTCAATCTTTCTCCATATTCGAGATACTGCAATCCAGACAGCATTTTAGTAAACTTTCTTTGCACCCTCTCTTCCTTATTTATATCCTTCCTATAATTTGGAGACCAGAACTGCAGAGATGTCAACATATGGCCCTTCCAGCCACAAGCCCGTGCCGCCCAATTAACCTACTACCCCTACACGTTTTTGAAGAGTGGGAGGAAACTCACACGAACATGGGGACAATGTACAACAGCGGATTCAAACCTGTATCTCTGGCACTGAAACAACGCTGCACTAACTGTATTTCCATTTTTTTTAAATCAATGAATTAAGAACAGTTTTTTTGTACATTAGACAACTTCATTGATGAGAAAACATCTTAAAAGAAATGCATTAAGAGACATGCAGTGCTACACAGTTAAAACCTTCCTTTACAAAAGTAGATTTATTATGTTGATAATATTTTACTCCACCTTTTCCCAAACCATCCACGACATTTTTCTCTTCTTACAGTTGTACATTGCCAAACTTATTCATCCAACACCTCATTTAACATTGGGTTCATTCCCTGCAGTTGCCAGAAATCTGAAATTAAAGAGAGAAATTGATAAAAATCAGTCGGATGCTTCATTCAGCTATTTTGGCAGCAAGTGTGCAGAAAGAGTTAAAAGTTTTTCGGTGAAGGAAAGGGCACTGACTTGGCAGCCAAACTCCATTTCTCTCTCTACATATGCTGTCTGACCTGCTGACTGTTTCACTGAGGACATCCAGCTGGTTTGCATGAGCCATTCAAGGCAACAGATTCATGCAGACTGCCAAACACCACCAAATGTCTCACCGCAATGGACAAGGTGTAAACTCCCTCTGTGTCGATCAGCAGGGCCACCTAGGTACCAGGTTCAGCTGCATTCTCCAAGGAGGTCGGGAGAAAGAGCATTTATTGTGCAGGACATGCTCCAGAAAACATCCATGGACCACATGAGGTACAATCTCTCTTATGCAGCACAATCTGTTCAAAGATATGTAGTTGAACGATTATTTTTGGCCCTAAATCAGAAAAATTGCCATAGAGTTTATTAAGGTCAATTTTATTAAGAATTAATCAACTATCTCTACCCTAGATATATAACGTGGAGCCTCCATGTCGATGCAATCATGAAGAAGGCTCGCCCGCAGCTATACTTTGTAAGGAGTTTCGGTATGTCAGCGAAGACTCTCGGAAATTTATATGGCTAAAATTTAAAACGTAAAAAATTTGCAAAAGGTGGTATCTTAAAAAAGCAGCCTCGATCCCCAGCACCCCAGGCCATGCCCTCTTCACTCTGTCACCATGGGGGAAAAGGTACAGGGGCCTAAAGACGAGCTCTCAGCGGCACAAGGACAGCTTTTTCCCCTCTGCCATCAGATTCCTGAATGAACACTGCCTTACTTGGACTTTTTTTTTGCACTATTTATTTTGTAAGATGATTTATATGAATATTTGCTCTGTGACGCTGCTGCAAAACAATGAATTTTGTGACATGTTCATGACAATAAATTCTGATTCTGTTTCTTAGAGGTAGATAAGTTGTTCCCATTGATGGGGAAACTAGAACTAAGGGACATGGCCTCAAGATTCAGGGGAGTAGATGAGGAGGAACTGCTTTTCCCAGAGGGTGGTGAATCTGTAGAATTTTCTGCCCATTGAAGCAGTGGAGGCAACCTCTGTAAATATATTTAAGACAAGATTTTTACAGAGTAGAGGAATTAAGGGATATGGGGAAAAGGCAGGTAAGTGGAGATGAGCCTGTCATTGAATGCCAGAACAGGCTCAACGGGCCGGATGGCCGACTCCTGCTCTTGTTTCTTATGTTCTTAAACTGACCAAGCTGCGATGAACTAGGCTGGCTTGTTTTTCAGGAATTAATTAATTAATTTCATTGTTTTAATTTTTAATATATTGCCTGCTCTCCATATCTCTCAGTCACACAGATACTCCCAATGGAACTCAGAAGGATGATAGATCAAACCTTGCCAGGAGGGTGACATTTCCATAAACCTTTGAAAGAAATAGTAATTGACTAGTATTTTCTAGTCGAAAGCTAATCTTTCAAGAATAAATTTAAGACAATTGTGCAGATCTTGAATTTCTTATCAATATTTAGGCCAGCAAGGGTGGTGTCGTGGTGTGCGCATCGCCTTTACAGTGCTAGCGATCGGGACTGGGGTTCAAAGAGTTTGCACGCTCTCCCCGTTTCTGTGTGTGATTTCCCTGGAGGCTCCGGTTTCCTCCCACCTTTCAAAACATACTGGAGGTGTAGGTTAATTGGGTGTATACTAGGCAGCGTGGACTCATGGGCCAAAATGGCCTATTATTGTGCGGTATGTCTAAAAAAAATTTAAATTAAAATTTAGTGTGAATCACTTTGGAATGTTTAATGAATTAAGTGTCTGGTGATGTAATAAATATATAAAAATACGCAACTCTGTTCAAAGTGGACACGCTTCAATCCTGAAGTTGTGCCTAGACTCTTCCACCATGGGAAAGAACCTTTCTACATCGACTCTGTGCCTTTCAACATTCAGAACGTTTCAATAAATCCCCCCACCCCCACATTCTCTAAAATTCTCTTGTATTCCAATGAATACAAGCCAAGAGCTGTCAAACACCCCTCATACAATAACCCTTTCATTCCTGGAATCATCCTTGTGAATTTCCTCTGAACCCTCTCCAAGGTCAGCAAATCCTTTCTTAAATGAGGAGCCCAAAACTCCTCACAATCCTCCGTGGGGCCTCATCGTGCCTTATAGAAGCTGAACATCATATCCCTGCTCTCAGATTCTATTCCTCTTAAAATGAACGCCAGCATTGCATTGGCATTCTTCACCACCAACTCAACCTGCAAGTTCACCTTCAGGCCATCCTGCACAAGGACTCCCAGGTCTATTTGCATCTGGGCATTGTTACGGAGTCCAGAGGCCCCAAAAACCAGTAGCAATAGATATGTTCCACAATACAGGGTTACTTATACAAAAGTAATTTTCTAATTATATTTGAACAAGAAAACAGAATTAAACATTAACTTATTACTTAACCTACTTACTTAACCTACCTAACCCACTTAATCCCCCCCTCTAATACTAAGATTAGAAAAGTTCTTTAGTTCACAGTCCAATCTCACTGGTTGCAGGCAATTCTTGTACTGTGCACAGAAGTTAGCCTTAACAAAGTTCACCGGTCTTTGGTGTTTAACAGGCAAATGGTTACCACTCAGCAGGGTTCTTGCTGGTTTTCAGAGAGAGATTCCTTTTCCAGGACATCCGCAATTGATTCCTTTCCAATCGAAACTTGTTCCCTTCAGGGTTCTCCAGATGATCCTCTTTCTTTCAGGCCACCTTTCAGACAGTCACTCTTCTCCTTTGACCAGGCAGCCTTCCAAAGTTTGCCAGCTTGTCCCTCTGGAACTGATTTCTGTGACTCCTTCTCTCTCACTTTCTGAGGGCAAAGCTGTTCTGCCTCTGCCTGCCAAGATCGCATGCTCTCCCAGGCAAGCTGCTGTATGTCGATACTTTGTCACCTCCTGCAAAAATCATTCTGCAAAACTCCTGCAAATATTCTGTTTTAAAATGTAGGTGTGCAAGCTGCTCTAGCAATTCCTCCCAAACCACCTCTAAATACTCTGTCACAGTATTTTCAATTTTCGTTCCATTTATAAAATAGTCTGCTCATTTATTTCTTCTACCAAAATAAATGACTTTCCGACATTCTCTTTCATTTCCCACTTCCTTGCCCATCCTCCTGGACATACCATGTTTTCTCAACACTGCTCCTCCACCTACCTTAGCTTTGCAAACTTGGCTTGGACAAAAACAGTTCCTTTGCTTCAAGGTTTATATGACCTGAGAAAGGAGGTTGGTTTGTGTACTTCCAAATTGTTAGCATTGTTGCAGTGCTCCCAAATTATTTTAACATTGGTGCCATGGAAACTTTTACATTTAGCTCGTGTTTAAAACATCTTGAGACAGACAGCTGTTTGGATGAGAACCAATCTCCAAATTCAACCGAGCCTTTCCATTTTGTCAGAGAGTCAGACAGCATGGAAACAGGCTTTTTGGCCCAACTTCCCCATTTTGACACCAATGTCCCACCCACGCAACTCCCAGCTGCCTGCGTTTGGCCCTTGATGCTCTAAACCGTTCTCTCCGTGCATCCATCCAATTTTTTTCCTGAAACATTACAATAGTCCCTCCTCCAGCAGCCCGTTCCTCGAACTCGCCACCCTCCACGTAAAAACATTACCCCTCGGGTTCCTGTGAAATCTCTCCCCACCGCCCCTCACCTTAAATCCCTGCCTGCCCTCTGGTTACCAATTCCCCCACTCTGGGCAAACAATCTCTGCATTCACCTGATCTCATGACCCTGTGCACCTCGGTGAGATCTCTCCCCTCATCCTCCTGCGCTCCAAGGAATAAAGACCCAGCCTGCTCCACCTCTCCCTGTAGCTCAGGCCCCTGAGAGCTGACAACATCCTTGTCAATCTTCTCCATCTCCAGCTTGACGACATCTTTCCAGCAGGCATGGTGACCAAACCTGAACACAACCCTCCAAACGGGGTCTCACCATAAAACATGACCTCCCAACTTCTGTACTCGATACTCTGAATGATGAAAGCCATTACCGGCAATTATCAATCATAAAGTCATGGGCAGAGACTCACTGCATCTGGCACCAACCATCAACCTTCCTCTTCCTTGTTGTTTGGATGTCTCATTGAAGTTCTCTCGCTGTATGTGATCTTTACAGCACAGTTTTAATGCCTTTGCAAGATACTAAAGCACTTTTTTAGGCTTGCATCACTGCCTCTTTTATCCCATGGCCATCAGGTTTGCTTGTATATAAATTTTTACATTTTATTTACAGCACAAAAGAAGCCAATTCTGGATATTTAAACCCGTGCCACCCAATTTTACCCAAATTAAGCTACAACCCGAACGTCTTGGAGGGCGGAAGGAAACCGGAGCACCCGGTGGAAAACCACACAGACGTGGGGAGAAAATAAAAACTCCATACAGAGAGCGTGGGATCAAACCCGGGTCGCTGGCACTGCACTAAGTGTATCTTTTAAATTAGAGTCGCTACATTTTATCACTTACCCCCCACCCCCACCCACCATGGCAGATTCTAACCCTCATCTGCACACAAGGAGCATTTTACAGCAGGAAACTATGCGGGTCTTGGGGATGTGGGAGGGATCTGGAGCATCAGGAGGGAACACACACGGCCTCGGGAGGAATGCGCAACCTTCACCGAGAGGGTACCGGAGGTCAGGATCGATCTCAGGTCTCAGTCTATCTGTTGGATTATTCTGCGTGTACCCATTAATTTCCATTTGCGCCATCAATCTGTCTAACTTTGATTTTATCTTTGTATTAATTGTCCTAATCCTGAATTTAATTTTAGACTCATTCATTTGTGCAGTCATCTGCTGCCTTAGACACACTGGGTATTATCATTTATTTTCCTCTCTTAAATTATCTTTTCAACTTTCATAATATCCCCTGAAGGAATGGAATTGTTCAATGGCTTGATGAGTCAAACCTTTCGCAGTAAGATGGCTTATTCAGAGCTCAATACAGCTGATACGTCAGGAGAACAAAACAGGCAGCCCCCAGATCATTCTCTCAAGTTGCTCAACCTTTCTACTAATCATAGAGTTTCCTGGTATAATCACATCATATGCACATACCCCCAAACTTCCTCAAATACGGCATGTCAGAATGATGGCCCAATCCATGTGACGCTGACAAGTTCATGGAACCCTGCTATTTCAGTTTAGTCATAAGATCAACATTTTATTTTTCTAATTCAGACACATAAGTACAGAACTTCATGACCTGCTTGCAATCTAAATGTCTCCCCCACTCCCTACCAACAAGGTTGTTGCTCTAAGTCCTGCACTCACCGTGTCACCCCCACCAGAACTCTCCAGGCATCAGAGATGAGCAAATTTAAGTTCTTGGGAGTCATTTCCTCGGAGGATCTTTTCTGGTCCCAACCTACCAATGGCATCGTAAAGAAAGCACGTCAGCGCCTCCACTTTCTCAGAAGTTTGTGGAGGTTTGGTAAATTTTAACAGAGCATTTCAGCCCATGAGTCCATGCCGTCCAGTTTACACCTCAATAACTGACACCCCTGGTATGTTCTGAATGGTGGGAGGAAACCAGAGCCCCTGGATAAATCCCACGCAGACACAGGACTCCTTACAGACTGCGCGGGACTCGAACCCTTGTCCGGTCCTAATTATTGGCGCTGCAAAGGCATTGCACTAACCACTACGCCAACCGTTCTGCAGAGATGTGGTGGAAAATGTGCTGACCAGCTGCATCACAATCTGGTATGGGGACACCAATATCCCTGAGTTCAAAGCCCTATAAAAGGTAGTGGACACAGCCCAGGACATCACAGGAAAAACCCTCCCCACTATCAGGAACATCTACGGGGAACAATGCCGTCGGAGAGCAGCAGCAATAATCAAGGATCCACACCACCCAGCACACACTCTGTTCTTGCTGTTGCCATCAGGAAAGAGGTATCAGTGCCACAGACTCGCACCACCAGGTTCGGGAACAGTGGCTACCCCTCCCTCCACCATCAGACTCCTCAACAACAAACTCAGGGACTAATTTAAGGACTCTGACTTGTCCACTTTATTGAGTTTTCTCTCTATTGCACAGTCAGTTTGTTAAAATTTCTTTATTTCTTTACATATGTACATTCAGTGCACAAGCATTAAGTGTTAATTCTGCCTCACCCACCAGAAAAAGAATCTCAGGGTTGTATGTGATGTTAGTTCACTGGGACAGGCTGGCATGCAGCTTACATCTGACCTATCTGACCTGGGCAATAATGAGCCCTCTGCCACATTGGACAACAACCCAACATCTGTTGGCTACACCTCCAGCTCTTCTTGCCATAAAAACGGGGGAATGGGATGACCAAATATACCAGGAACTGGAGTAAAACATGAATGTCTGCATTCACCCATGGTTGAAGTAAAATCACAATACTGGAGAAACTCTGCAGGTCAAACAGTGTACTCAGAATCAGAATTTATTGTCATGAACAAATCACGAAATTCAGTGTTTTGTGGCAGCGTCATAGTGCAAACATTCATATTATGACCGTCTTACAACATCACTATAAATAATAATACCACATGAAAAGTCAGGCCGTGTCTTTGGTTCATTGATTATTCAGGAATCTGATGGCAGTGGGAAGAAGCTGTCCTTGTGCCACTGAGAGTTCGTCTTCAGGCTCCGGTACCTTTTCCCCGATGGGTAGCAGGGTGAAGAGAGCACGGCCTGGGTGGTGGGGGTCTTTGAGGATAGAGGCTACTTTCTTAAGACACCGCCTCAGGTTGATGTCCTCAATGGGCACGAAGTCTGGTCTCTGTGGTGTCGCAGACCAAGTTAACAACCCTCTGGAGTTTATTCTTGTCCTGAGAGGCGACGCCTCCATACCAGGCAGTGAAGCAACCAGCCAGACTGTTCTCCACGGTCCACCTGTAGAAGTTTGAGAGAGTCTTCGGTGACATATCGAATCTCCTCAAACACCTCACAAAGTGTAGCTGCTGGCGAGCCTTTTTCGTGATTGCATCAATGTGGAGGCTCCAGGACAGATCCTTGCAAATGTTAAGTAGCAAAAATGAAGATACAAGGTGGGCCTTGTTTTACACTCCAACAATATTATCATTTAATACTTGAAACCTTTCCCCTTCTGGCTTTGAGAGACGACAAGTAACCCTGAGGCAAACCTTGTTTCACACCAGTGGAAGAGAGTGCGTAAAAATCGTGGCATTGCTATTTGAGAGGCAGTTTGGGAACCAGCACATACAGACTTTTACAAACCATCTCGGGATACAACTGACCTGATGAGGAAGACAGCAAAGGGTCCTGCCTCCTGCAATGATTCATCCAATGGATGGACCATGCGTCGTCTATCTGGACATCAGTGAGGGCATCTTCTCCCTTCCTAAAAGTGCAAGAAGAATGATTGACATTTTTAGAATGCCTTCTGCAACCAAAGCATCCCAGAGGGTCGTCTCAGGAAGAAGGGGAATCAGTGAGATCTTACATCCAATGGGGATTGTTGGTGATGGACAGGTCACCTAGAATCGAAATTGTGTCACTTACAAGGCCATTGCCATGCTACTACCACTCTGTTGGGATGGTTTTGTTGCTCGAGACCCTAACGTGTAACAGAACCAATACTTCATGAATTCACTCTGCAGATCAACTGATGTAAGATCTGGACACCAGGAAGGTCACCTTTGAATGCTATTCCCTAACCGCATAAATCAAGCTTGTGTTGCTGACCAGAGAATAGAGGAGCTGTCCAGTTGACCCACATTTTTTTGTCAATGTTAGACAAACAGCAGAGCAACAGGCCCTTTTGCCCCTCAACCCTGTGCTGCCCAAAGACACCCAAATGTGAAGGATGGGAGGAAAGTGGAGCACCCAGAGGAAACCCACGCAGTTACAGTGAGAACGTGCAAACTCCTGACAGACAGCACCGGATTCAAATCCAGGTGACTGGCACTGCACTAGCATTGCACCAACTACTGTGCCATTCTCACCTAGCCCCAGTAGTTGTTGCCATCAACTGATTTAGGATCTGGTTGGATTTACCATTGAGTCAACAGTGGACATTAGGAGAATAGTCAGGAAGGCTGCATTTATATAGCAATCCCCAAGCTCCTTGAATCTGGCTTGTGTGGCTGACAACTGGTACTGACTGCATACTGTACTTACTGATTAGAGAATAGAGGAACTGACCAGTAAAACCACAGACAGAAATTTCTTGAATTTCTTCTGGATTTTACAGAACAATATAAGAGCTCACCAGGTCAGGCAGTATCTGTGGAGGCAGAAAATGTGCAAGTCAACATTTAAGGCCAAGACTCTGAGTCAGGTGTCACCAGTCCTGGTGCAGGCTCTCGGCCTGAAATGTCACTTTCCACCTCTTCACCTCCACAGATCTTTGCCTGGCCTGCTGAGGTCTTCCAGCATTCTGTTTGGCTGGTTCCATCCTTCTCTATCTCCCTGGTCGTTTGGACATGCTACTGTCAGGGATGGTCACCAATCGACACCAAGATCAGGTGCTACATCACCTTCAGCAGGACATCAGCTGGTCACAAATCTCCTAGACCAACTCAGACTGCAAAAGAGAAGTTCGGTGGTGGGGGGAGAATGTCCCCTCGCATATTTTAGATCACAAAGCTTTATAGCAAAGTTCAGGCCCTTCAGCCCATGATGTAGGCAGAAGTGAATGGGCAAGGGAGTCACAGAAGGAACAGTCCCTACAGGAGAGGGGAGGGAAGGGGAAGATGTGTCTGGTAGTGAGATCATGGGGTAGGTGGCAATTGAGGAGGATAATGTATGTGATGCAGAGGTTGGTAGGGTGGTAGGTGAAGTCAAGGGGAATCCTGTGTTTGTTACATCTGGGTCCGAGGGGAGGGGGAGGGCAGATGAGTGGGAAATGGAGGAGATGCAGGTGAAGGCTAAGTTGATGGGGAAGCCACATTTTAGGAAGAAGGAGAACATTCCAGATGATCTGGACTGGAAGTCTTCATGTCCCTATGGAAGGCAGAGGTGGGGGTGGGGGGAGAGAGGAAGATGTGTGTCCCTACAGACATTGCTACATTTTTGCTACATAAAGGACACTGTTTGACCTGCTGAGTTTCTCCAGGGTTGTGTTTTTACTTCAGCTATGGAAACACTCCCCAGTCTAACCCTACCCCACCTCACACGCTTAATCCTGCATTTTTCTTTCATCCATGTGCCTCTTGTACCAGCCTCCACCATCATCCCTGGCAATGCATTCCAGGCACACACCTCTCTCTCTATAAAAGAAAAATGTATCCCTGACATCTCCCCTAAATTTGCTCCACTCACCTTAAGCAAATGTCCTCTGGTATTTGCTATTGTCCAACCAGGAGAAAGGTGCTGGCTGCCCACCCTGTCTAAGTCCCTTGTAATCTTATGCACCTCAATCAAGTCACCTCTTATCCTTTGCCACTCAAAAGAGAAAAGTTCTATCAACCTTGCTTCATGTTCTCCAATCCAGCTAACATCCTGGTAAATCTCTGAGCTCTCTCCACAGCATCCACATCCTTCTGGTAATGAGACTACAAGAAATGAAGACAATATTCCAGATGTGCTCTCATCAGTTTTATAGAGCTGCAACCTTCCAAACATACCAGGAGTGTAGGCCAATTGGATGACCTTGGGCAACAGGGGCTTGAGGGCCAAAAGGGCCTGTTACCATGTCTATATTTTAATTTTAAATCTATCATTAACTCGTGGCTCTTGAGCTCAATCCCCCTGTAGAGCGCTTCAAAAGAATCAAAGACTTGTTGATCCAAACCAAGGCTTTTATTAACAAAAGACTGGAGTGTATCACATGTAGGTTGACCAGTCCAGAATGACCTGGTCTGACTAGGAGCAACCCTTTAAGACCTGCCAGTAGGTGCGGCTACACTCTCAGCCAATCACAGCCATCCTATACTACAATATACACATATATACATGCTCTCCAGGGGGACTTGTGCCAACATACAACTCCACGAGGAGCTCTGTCATCCGAGGGTCACTAGGTTCACACACTTTATTAAGGCCCACAACCTGCCCTACACGGTCAAGGAGATTCACTCCATGACCTGAGCCTGCCCGGTGTGTGCTGAGTGCAAGCCCTACTTCTTCTGCCAGGAAAACACCCACATCATCAATAGAATATAGAATCTATCCTATCACATTCACCCGTTCTTTGAGAACTGACCCCGAGGTGAATGGAGGGCTATAACAAAAAGGGGGAGAGAGAGAAAGACTGGTGGGAGGTTAGGGGCTGTAACAGTCGGGGGGCCTGATCGTCTGGCATGACCGCCGTGGTGCTGGGATTGGGGCCGCTGGATCGTTGGGTGCATACACCACCTCACTCAATTCCCAAATGGCGTTGTCAACAGGCTGGCCCGAGTTGTTGCCACTTCTGCTGGTGGGGTGGTGCTGATCCCTCTGTTCAGGCACGTGACCTAGGGGAGAAGGATTTGGAGGAGGCTGGGTTGGGAGCGATGCCACTTGGGCTAGGTCCCTTTACTGAGACCGTGTCCTCCTGCCCATCTGAGTACTCAATGTATGCATAATGTGGATTCACATGGAATAGCGTCACCCGGTCAACCAAAGGGTCGTTCTTTGAGTACCGGACATAGTGTCGCAGGAGGACAGGTCCAGAAACCGTGAGCCACGCCGGTGTGGTTGTTCCCAATTCGGATTTCCTCGGGAAAGAGAACATCCTTTCATGGGGAGTGGCATTCGTCACGATGCATAGGAGGGAGTGGATGGAATGTAGGGTGCTAGTGAGTATGTCCTGCCAGTGAGCGGTGGGGAGGCCTTTCAACTAGAGGAAAGTGTGACCACTTTCCAGACAGTGGCATTCTCTCTTTCGACCTGCCCATTACCACGTGGGTTGTAGCTGGTGGTCCTGCTCGAAACAATACCATGCTCCAGGAGATACTGCCACAGTTCAGTGCTCATAAATGAGGACACCCGGTCACTGTGGATGTAACTGGGGTACCCAAAGATGGCAAAGCCTCTATGACTGAGGGGGCAGTCATGTCCAAGCAG
The DNA here is from genome assembly GCF_036971445.1 of Narcine bancroftii. Lineage (NCBI taxonomy): Eukaryota > Metazoa > Chordata > Chondrichthyes > Torpediniformes > Narcinidae > Narcine > Narcine bancroftii. The sequence continues at coordinate 256,811,534 of NC_091471.1, forward strand.
GGCACAGTGAATGGGAAGTGAGAATACTCATTGATCACCGTAAGAATGTAGGTGTAATGGTTGGTCGACGGTAGGGGCCCCTTGAAGTCCACGCTTAGAAGTTCAAATGGCCGGGTGGCTTTGATGACGTGGGTGTTTTCCTGGCAGAAGAAGTAGGGCTTTCACTCAGCACACACCGGGCAGGCTCAGGTCATGGAGTGAATCTCCTCGAACGTGTAGGGCAGGTTGTGGGCCTTAATGAAGTGCGTGAACCTAGTGACCCCCGGATGACAGAGCTCCTCGTGCAGTCTCTGCAGCCTGTCCAGTTGAATGTTGGCACAAGTCCCCCTGGAGAGTGAGTCTGGTGGGTTGTTGAGCTTACCAGGCCAGTATAGTATAATTGTAGGTGGAGAGTTTGATTCTCCATCTAGCGATCTTGTCGTTCTTGATCTTTCCTTGCTGGGTGCTGCTAAACATGAACAAGACCGCATGTTGGTCGGTCAGCAGTGTAAAGCACCTGCCAGAGAGGTAGTGCTTCCAATGACGTACTGCTTGGACTATGGCCTGGGCCTCCTTCTCAACAGAAGAGTGTCAGCTCTCTGTGACCTGGAGGGTCCTGGAGAAGAAGGCTACCGGCCAGCCAGCCTGGTTCAAGGTGTCCGCCAATGAAAAATCGGATCCATCGCTCTCTACTTGGAATGAAATGGACTCATCGATGGCATGCAGCATTGCAGCGGCGATGTCCAATTTGATGCTGTTGAAGACCACTCTGGTTTCAGTTGACAGGGGGAAGGAGGTGGTCTTGATAAGTGGCCATGCCTTGTTGGCGTAGTGTGGAACCCATTGTACGAAAAGAACCCCAGACAGTGTCTGAGTGCCTTTTGTGTGTGTGGTGGTGGGGGGGGGGGGGTTGGCAGGTCTATGAGAAGAATCATGTGGTCAGGGTCCAGCATTATCACCCAGTTGTCCACCACACAACCTAGAATTGCGAGCCGAATGGTCCGAAAGACACACTTGTCGAAATTGTAGGTCAAGTTCAGTTGAGTTGCAATCTGAAAAAATTTCTCGAGGTTGGCATCATGATCCTCCGTGTCACGGCAGCAGATGGTGACATTGTCCAGATATGGGAAAGTAGCTGTTAGGCCGTTCTGGTCTACCATCCTGTCCATTTCCCACTGGAAAACCATGACACCATTCGTGACCCCAAAGGGTACCCTGTGCAATTGATACAAGCCGTTTGCTTCGAAGGCCATAAAAGGTCAGTCTTCTTGACGGATCGGGAGCTGGTGATAGGCCGAACGTAGATCAATGATGGAAAACACACGGTATTAGGCGATCTGATTCACCACATCCGTGATCCATGGGAGGGGGTACTCATCCAGAAGCGTGAAGCAGTTGACTGTCTGGCTGTAGTCAACCACCATCCGCAGCTTCTCCCCTTTTTTAACAACCACCACCTGAGCCCTCCAGGGTCTTGAGTTGGGTTCAATAATGCCTTCGTCCAGCAGTCTGCACACTTCACTTGTGATGAATTTCCTGACTTCGTAACTATATTGCCGGCTTTTGGTGGCCACTGGTTTCCAGCCAGGGGTGAAGTTTGTGAAGAACGCTGGAGGAGCGACCCGGAGAGTGGAGAGGCTACAAGTGGGGCACCGGGGCGCGGGAGCAGGTGGTTTGGGCTGTCGCTGGCAAGAGGCCTCTGGGGTGGAGGGGTTAGAGACAGAGAGTGGAGAGTGGGACCCACCATAGTGCAGGGAAACAGTTCAGAACTGGCACTGAAAATCCAGTACCAGCAATACGGGTGGGCACAGTTGAGGGAGGAGTAACAGTTTAAAATCAGTAAATGTGATGCCCTGGACTTTCAGGGTCACCATGCAATACCCCTTTATCCCAGTCAAGTGTGATCTGGTCGCCATTGAAATCTTTTGGTCAGTGGGGAGAATGACCAATCCTTAACGTGATAAAACTCTCAGCTGATCCAGAGTCAAATAAGCAATTAGTACAGCGTCCATGTATTTTAATCAATTCCATCGCTTTTGTAAGGGGATGGGGGCAGTCCTGGTCCAGGGTCACTGATGCAGCAACCTGTGCTGGGGACTGTGGAGTCTTGCGTGATGACGTCACGCAGTGTCGGGCCTGAAGTGCACTAAGTGTGTGTGGTGACGTCACTGGAGCAGTCGGGCTGGAGCTGTCCGTGGCAAATGGCTTGGGCTGCTGTTTACAGCCAGCTGGGGCCGTCGGGCTGCCAACGGTAAGTACTGGGAGCCGCTGCTAGCAGTCGGTGGTGGGACAATCGGTCAGGCAGTCATCAGCGGTAGCAGCGGTGGGTACCTGGTCAGCAGCGGCGGTAGCAGCGGCAGCAGATACCTGGTCGGTGGCAGCAGTCGCTGAAATCAGGGATGGGGTTGGAGCTGGGGCAGTCATCACCGGAGTTGGAGCTGAGGCGACCATCACTGAGGTCGGAGTTGGAGCTGGGGCAACCATCACTTGAGTCGGAGGTGGGGCAGCTGTTATTGGAGTCGGGGCTGGGGCCTGGGCGGCCGTCGCTTCATGTGGGGGGTCCAAGCAGGTCAATGTCATCAAGGCGAGGGTGGAGTGTCCCTTCCGCGTGCGGCGCCTTCAATCTCATTGGACGAGAGCTCTGAGGGGATGGTGGTTGAGCCTCACACAAGGCACTGTGTTTGGCAGCGGCCATCTTGATGTGACAGACTGCAGCAAAGTAGCCATTTTTAAGACACTTCTGGCACCTGGCTTCCCTTGCAGGACACTGGGACCTGCTGTCCTTGTCCCTCCTGCAGAAGTAGCGCTTCAGGGTCAGGCAGGGTAGCAGCAGCAGCCAGGCCATCGGAGGGCCATGGGGTAATAGGGTTAAGAGCAAGCATCCTACTCACTTCATAGCGTGGGGTCCAGCCCTGAGAGTAAGCATTCATACTTAAGACCGCAGCCTCCATCGTCTCTGGAATCTGGGTCATTTCCTCTAGGTTTTCTCCCCCCGTGCTCTAGCAGGTGCAGCCTCACCTCATTCGATCAGACCCCAGCCACATAAGCATCCCGAATGAGATCATCGGTGATATCAGCTGTAGTTCAACCAAGGCTTTTATTAACAAAAGACTGCAGCGTATCACATGTAGGTTGACCAGTCCAGAATGATCTGAGTCTGGCTAGGAGCAACCCTTTAAGACCTGCCAGTAGGCGTGGCTATGCTCTCAGCCAATCACAGCCATCCTATACTATATTATACACATATATACATCGATTATAGAATCTGTACTATCACATCCCCGAAGGTTTCTGTGTCTGTATTTAGTTTCTGTCTGCTCCATGGTGTTAGAGGGGATGGGAATTGTCTACAATGTAAGGGAGAGAGATGGGGCAGACTGGCTGAGCTGGTTTGACCTTTCTGGCCTGTCCATATCCTCACATTGACTTCATCCTTACCTGACAAGAAGACCCTTGGCATCGTTTTCAACCTTCTTTCCATTGGGGAAAGCGAATGCCTTCTTCGTTCTGTATGGTAAATCTCTCTACAAGGGCAGGGTTAACCTTGAGAAGAGAGGGCATGTAATTGGTGTTGGTTTCAGATCCATTAGGGAACAGAGTGTGTGATCAGCCCATATTCTAAAGTGTCCCATCTCCAGCAAACTTCATTCACTCACTAAGTCTCAGCAGAAGAAAGTCAATGTTCTGCAAGATGCTTAATTGTAACTGCCCCTCCCCCCCCAAATCCACTGCAGAGACAGTGCTGTGTGTGACAACAGGGACTGACATGGTCACTCTCTCACTGTTGACACTTGCTGACCACAGCACAGATTTATAGCAAGAAATTGATCATTACTGAAGCCATTAATTAAAGGGAGATGGAAGATTCCTTTATTGCCATGTAATAAACAGATGTTTAGCCTGAGGAAGATTGACCAAAAGCAGAATTTGCCAGGCACCCCTTACGTAGGAGAAAGAGAAGCAAATGACAGGCCACCCCAGAGTCACTGAGTGCTCACGGATTTGCCTCCAGTGCTCCCTCAGCCTCCACAGCCGGGCGGCCGTCAGTGCAACCCATCAGCAACCCGAGCTCCAGATCCGAACCTCCAACACAATTAGGAGGCCTTCAGAGCCCCTCTCGCATCCCGGTTCTGATACCTGGTTTCTCTTTAGCCAATCTTGAGCCGGTCTCAGCAGACCACTGTGTGTCCTTCAGTGGAAGAGCCACACACTGGTCTGTTGCCATGGTCACTCCCCTAGTGGGTCGTCTCCTCTGCTTCTCCTTCTCAAATGGGGCAACTAACAGCATGGAGCTGGAAGTTGCCATATCTGCTCCATTCTCTTACCTCAGCCCTCTCTGCCAAGACTGACTGGAATAAAAGTAACTGAGTTCCAGAATTGTTTCTTGGCTTCAGGCAGTCTGAAACCTACTTCCTTGTCATTCCAAATACATACAGGTTCATTGGTGATCTGGGTGTATTGGGCAGCCAGATTCATGCTGGAAGGGCCTGATACAGTATGAATTAAAACATTATCATCGCCCACCAAAGCCCTCTGTGATTGGGCCAGACCACTTTGCACTGACCTTTGCAGATGTTAGCAAACAACAAAGAGGGCTGCGGTGAGATGGCCCTGGTCCCAGGGTCTAGCTCGAGTCAGAGGATCACACAGCGGGGAAACAGGTCCTTCAGCCCATGCCAACCAAAATGTCCCATCCATGTTAGTCCCGTGTCCCTCAAAACCAGGCCAATCCACATATCTGTCCTATTTCATAAACATTGCAATGGTACCATTCTCATCCACCTCTTCCAGCAGCCCATTCCATACAACCACCACTCTCTGTGTTAACAAGGTACCCCTCAGGCTTCTGTTTAAATGCCTTCCCTGCACCTCCCTCCCATCCCAGTTACTGATTCCCCTACTCTGGGCAAAAAAACTGATCTATTCCTTTCGTGATTTTGTACACCCTCATCCAAATGCGCTCGAAGGAATAAAGCTCCAGCCTGCTCAACCTCTCTCTGTAGCTCACATATCCATGAGGCTTTACAGAAATTGTAGGTTATAATGTAGATGTTCTGCAAAGTTGAAGCAAATTTGAGGAACGATACTTTCTATTCGGCAGTCTTCAACTGCATGGTATGAACATCGGCCTTCATTTTCTTCTAACATCTCTCCCAGACTCTCTCTTTCCTTCACTCCTCTGTCTCCCTTCCTCCAGCAACCCCCCCCCCCATCTCTTTCCCATCCTCCTCCTGTTGGAGAGCAAAAATTTTGAGCCCTCTGCCCTCTCCTCTTATCATTCCTCAGTTTCGTCAAGTTCATTGTCATCTGATTGCGCAAGTGCAACCCGACGAAACAGCGTTCTCTGGTCCTTGGTGCAAAACATACAGGCACACAACCAGACATAACACAAGTAATACATATACAGGACAAGTGTTCAGTGTGTTAGGAACTAATAAAAACTTTATTAGTACTAATAAAGGAACAGCAATGGAAAAATTCACCAGATAGTGGTAAATTCAAAATAATAGTTCTATTAAACTATTAATAACTTACTATTTCTTTCTTATCTCTAAACTCGAAATTTAACCCCACTATGCACAAATGTAAGTGTGTGTATGTGTGTGTGTGTGTCTTTTAAAGTCCAAAACCATTATAGTTTAAAATTCATTCCGAAAGAGTAAATTTTAAAATCCAGTTTCAAACTTCTTATTGACTTCAGGGTCCTTTTAAATCGAGTTCAGAAGTCATTATGAAGTACTTTTAAACATTTTATTTTCAGATCTCTTCAAATTCACAAGTCTCTTGATGAGCCATCTTTTAGAGAGATATTCTTCAAACAGGAATGACCATCTTCTGGGCACAAATGAGGGTGCCTCTCATTTCTTAAATGAGCAGTTGGAATGGTTATATTCTTTTAAAATACCACTGGGTGTTCCTTCTGTTAACAAGAAGAATACAGATCCTTTTCAAAGGATCTGAAACTTTACTTCTTTGAGGTCTTATTTAACAGCCACTTATGTTGTGTATCTCCTGTGATAAGGATAATATAAGCACTGTCTTTCCAGGAGGTCGTGTTTCTTTAGACTCTTCGGTCTTCTGTGTTCAGTCTTCTGATGAAAACGTCTCTCTGCCTTCAGTATATAGTTCTTTGACATCATGTGACATGACATCACCAATGAGATCAGTCTTAATTCCTGGAAACCATGTGACCATTTACTGGAATTTTTAACAGTTGCCATCTCCAGTTTCTTGGTAACCATGTGACCTTCATAACCCTGGCTTGCAGACATCACAACTCTGAATGTATTGTATGGGTGTGTGTGTCACCCTGTTGCAAACCCACTACATAACCTAAGAAATATTTATAGGAAAGATAGCTTTAAATTAACCTAAATATTAATATTAACACAGATCTATTACAATAGATACAAATAAGTAAATAAATATAGTTTAGTGTATGAGAGAGTCTCGGATGGTTAATGTGAGCAGTTCCTTTGGTCATTCAGCATTCTCACTGCCCGAGGGAAGAGGCTGTTCCTCAGCCTGGTGGTGCTGGCTCTGATCCTCCTGTATCTCTTCCCCGACGGGAGCAGCTGAAAGATGCTGTGTGCAGGGTGGAAGAGGTCCTCAGTAATTTGCACACCCTCTTCAGACAATGATCCCGGTAGATCCCAGTAGATGGGGGGGGGGGGGGTGAGAAGGTGACTTCAGGGATCCTCTCTGCTACTCTATGGTCCTGTGAATTGACCCTCGATCGTTTTGCTGCAGCAACCGTACTGTGCAACAGCCGCCAGGACGCTCTTTCCCTTGTTTCCCTTCTACCCTCCATCTTTTACCTTTTACCAATTGGTCTGTGTTCCTCCCCCTTTCCTCCCACTCCCCCCACTCTACCCCCTTCCCCCCTCCCCACCACCCCCATCTCTTTATTTGGGCATCTGTCTGATTTTTGCCATGTGTGAAGCAGGGCTCAGACCCGAAATGTCAAAGCCTTTTTACTTCCCAAGGATGCTGCATGACCTGCTGAGTTTCTCCAGCAGTTTTGTGTCCCAGACAAATCTCTCGGCGCTTTCAAAGCAGGGAGCTGGTGTGGGCAAACAGAACCCAGACCAAATGAAGACACCATTCTGGAGATTTGGATGGGAAACAAACAGGAGTAGAAGGAACAGAAAATATTCAGCACCTCAAATCTGTTCCAGCAATGACGTCTCATGGCTGATGGTGATAGATGACTCATTAACCCTCGGAGACTGAGAAATTCAAATTAATTTCACAATTTTAAATTGACCAGACCCTTTCAAAATGTGGTTCCTGTGGCAATTCTGCCAGTCTGTGGAAAACTCTTTATGGATGTTAATAAGTTTGGTGGTTTGGGAGTAATTAATATACATGCAGGCAGTCAGGAGAGGTTATGCACATCTCATGAATGGTTTTGTTTGTCTCAGGGTGAGAAAATTGGATTCCATCCACAAATCCATCATGGCTGGTGGGAACATCAATTGCATCGGCTTCTATTTCAAACATTGTTAAAGTGACAGACCGATCGACACAGATCTCCAAGTAAGCAGAGCTGCTCGTCCTTTCTCTCTTTAAATGTAGACATAAGCACAGTAAGAGGCCCTTCTGGCCCATGAGCCCATGCTACCCAATTACACCCAATTAACCAATGTGTTTGGCATGCAGAGCAGATATACTGGATGTTGCCCGGACTTCAGGAGCTGAGTTACAGGGAAAGGTTAAACAGGTTAGGACTTTATTCCCTGAAGCATAGGAGAATCATGGGTGGTTTGACAGAGGTATTTAAAATTAATAGGGGGATAGACAGGGTAAATGTAGAGGCTTTTTTCCACTGAGGGTCAGTGAGATACAAACCAGAGGACATGGGTTATGAGTGAAAGGGGAAAATTTTAGGAGGTACTTCTTCACACAGAGAGAGGTGAGTGTGCGGAACGAGCTTTTCCAGGTGAAGTGATGAATGTGAGCTCAATTTTAACATTTAAGAGGAATTTGGACAGGTAATTGGATGGGAAAGGTATGGAGGCCTATGGACTCGCTGCAGGTCAGTGGGACTAGGAAAAAAAAGGTTCAGGACAGACTAGAAGGGCCGAAGAGGCTTGTTTCTGCACTGTAATGTTCAATGGTTGTATGGTTCTATGGAGGGTGGGAGGAAACCGGAGCACCCAGAGTTAACCCACGCAAACACAGGGAGAACGTACAAACTCCTTACTGACAGACCGGGATTCGAATCCCAGTGACTGTCACAGATTACTCCTGGATACAGATTTTACTGATCTATTTATGGGTAGATTACAATCTCAAATCCAACAGAAGTTCAGACAGAAAGCAACAGCATCCCTGAGCAGGAACAGATACAGGTGCCACCACAATAAGATCTAACTGCCAACCCATGCCAGGAAATACCAATCTGTACCTCATACATCCCAGATCACTCATCAGTGCTGGAAATGGCATAGGCAGTACCGTGTACCTCACACTGTTCCCGCTAACCTGGCCACACTTCATAAAACCTGACATAGTTCACACCCACCTGACAGAGTTCACACTCACCAGTACCTGGCCAAGTTCACACTCATCTGGTGCAGTTAACACCCACCTGGTACAGTTCACACCCACCTGGCACATTTCAAATCCATCTATACCTGGCCTCGTTCACACCCATCTGTTCCTGTCTCAATTCACGCCCACCTGGCACAGTTCATGCCAACCACACACAGTTCACACCCACCTGTACCTGGCACAGTTCCCAGTGCACCACAGTTAGTGTAAGGTGGTGGTTAGCACAACACTCTTACAGCGCCAGTGACCAAATCTCTGTTAGGAGTTTGTACGTTCTCCCTGTGTCTGTGCAAGTTTTCTCCAGCTGCTCCAGTTTCCTCCCACTGTTCAAAACATACTAGGGGTTGTAGGTCATTTGGGTGTAATTGGGTGGCATGGGCTTGTGGGCCAAAAGGCCTGTAACTGTACTTTTGATGTACAAATTTTAAAAATTTTAATTCACACCCACCTATACCTGGCACAGCCACATCCACCTGGCATGGTTCACACCAACCTGGCACAGTTCCCACTCATCTGGCACAATTCACACCCATTGGTTCCTGGCACAGTTTACACCCACCTGTACCTGGCACAGCTCACACCTATTGATTCCTGGCACAGTTCACACACACTTGATTCTGGCACATGTCACACCCACCTCACACTCATCTGGCACAGTTCACACCCACCTGGTACTGTTCACAGTGAGACACGGTTAGAGAAGATGTTAGCACAACACTGGTACAGTACCAACGACTGGGGTTCGAATCCTGCGCTGTCTATAAGGAGATTGTACGTTCTCCCCATAGGTTTTCCCCCAGTGCGCCAGTTTCCTCCCACCCTTCTTCTCTTTTTAAATTATTTTTATTCATTATTATAAGCAAAACAAATATAAAAATACAATGAAAATCTATTATGAAGTGTTAAACAGGGCTGTTGAACAATTGGTAAGTACATCAGGACAAGAATACAAATTGAAAAACACTTCTATAAATCATAGTCGTATATTATATTCAAACTAGAGGAAAAAAGGGGAAAGAGAAAAAGCAAAGAAAGAACAAAAAAAAGCCCTTTCCCCTGTTGTGTGATGTTACATAGACTTGCATTGAAATTAAAGCAAAGGGAGAAAAAAAGGGAATTAAAGAAAAGATAGTCAAATTATGTTAAAAAAAATTGTAAGGTGGGAAAGTGACCCCCACAACATCTGAAATCCTTTCCCTGAATTATTAACCAAATACTGAATCATTTCTATATTCAGACAAGACATGATGCCCCCAGCCATTGGCTGTAAGTGGGCAGGGAGCATCCTTCCTTTCAAGCAAAATCGTACGTTTCACCAAAAGAGATGCAAGGAAAGAGTACGACTCTTAACTGAAGAGCAAAGAACGCCTTCTTTTCCTGCTGTTATATAGTCAGGATAATGTGAACTATGTAACCACTGTAGTAACTGTAGTGCACCACTGTGGGCCGTGTGAATATGTGAATGTGTGAATAGTTTCCTGAGATGGTGGAAGGCATCAGTAAGTAAAGTCTCTTTTGTAATTTGAACCTTACATCTCGAAGTTATTTAACAAGCCTCCCCAGTAACACAGAGACATAGCATGATGGCAGTGGTATAAGAGAATAGGAAGAAAGCTATTCAATTGATTGTAAGTCATTGAAATACGAAGGGAAAGAAGATAAAAAATGTTTGGAGTTCACCCAAAGGGAGGCTGAAGACATTGTTGAATCGTTTAAAAAGTTTCAGCATTCAAGAGCTATTTTTAAAAAAATCAAGGTCTTCCGTGGCCCTGAGGAGCATCGTGTTGAAGAAGATCATAAAGAGGGCCATCATCTTGTCCACTTCAATCTCAGACACCACTTCAAACCCAAACCAAAGAGAGGAGGTGCTCCAAGGAAGAAATTCCAGGTGGACAATCTCCAGTCAACTGAAGTGAAAGCTGATCTCCAGGCGAATCTTCAGTTGAGGCTTGAGGGTCCCAGTTTCCCCACAGACCCCTCTCCAGAAGTGCTTTGGGAACACCTAAAAACTCCCAACCTGCAGATCTCTGAAAAAGTCCAATGGTTTTCCACAAAGAAGAACAAAGTTCCATGAAAACAACCAGGAGATCCAAGAATTGCTGGCAAAGTTGAGATCCACCCACTAGGCACACCTTGCTCAGCTGTCTTGCCCTGATAAGAAAGCAGCCTTCCATCTTGTATGCAGCAATCTCCAGCATGTTTCAAGATATTCAGAGCATGTGGTGGACCAACCATGCAGAGAGAACTCAGCTTTGTGCAGACACCAATGATTGGAGTGTTTTATGAAGTCCTGAAGGCAATTTATAGCCTTCATACCAGGTCCAGAGTCCCTTGTGCAGTGCAGATGGCCAGGTGCTTTACACAGACAAGGCGTGCATCCTGAACTGGTGGTTGGAACATTTCCAGGTTCTCTTCAGTGCTGACCACATGGTCCAAGACTCAGCAATTCATTGTATCCCACAATAGCCAGAGAAAACAGAATTGGACACGATTCCAACTCTAGAAAAGACTGTTGAGGACACAGAGCAGCTGAAAAGTGGTAAGGCATCGGGAATCCCACCAAAGGTTTGGAAGCATGGGGGCCTCACATTTCACACCAAACCCCATGAGTCCTTTACCTGCTGCTGGGAACAAGGCAAACTACCTCAGGACCTCCATGATGCAGTCTTCATCACCCTGTAGAAGAACAAGGGAGAAACGTTTGACTGCTTCAACTACCGGGGGATAACTCTGTCACAGGAAAAATCCTCACAAGTGTACTCCTGAACAGTCTGCTGCCAATCATTGCTGAAGAACAGCTGCCAGAGAGTCAGTGTGGCTTCAGAGCCAACAGGAGCACCATCAATGTGTTTTTTGTCCTCAGGCAGCTCCAAAGGAAGTGTAGGGAACAGAACAAGGGACTGCGCGTGACATTCGTCAACCTTTCCAAAGCGTTCGGCTCCGCGAGCAGGAAATGTTTATGGCAAACCATGGAATGACTGGGAAGACATCCCCCCCACCCTCCCCCATCAAAGTTCCTCAGCAAGATCAGTCAGTCACAACAACGACCCCATATCAAAGGGCAGCAGTGCAGAACAAGGCTGAGTCCTCGCACTGACTCTCTTGACGAGCACATAGCGAAGAGTTATTAACCAGGTTAAAAATAATATCCCAATCTTCTTCTGATAGAGTCAAATTTAGGTCCCGTTCCCAAGCATTTTTAATTTTAAGTAATGAGGCCTGTTTTAAATGTAATGGCTTCTCGTATTAAACCTTTACGAAAGGGATGAAGGCTTAAAAAATCTCATCAACAAAATTTGCTTCAATCATGTTCGGGAAATCAGAAATGTGAGACTAAATATCTGAAGAGATGAGAGTTGGGCAAGTTAAACGTATCAGGAAGCTGATAAATCATGCAAAACAGCCACCAATTAAAAGATCTTTCCGACATTGAATACCCGCTCGGCTCCTTTACTGGAAAGAAGGTTGAAAAAGGTGATTAGATGGAATAGGCCATAAAAGAGAAAAATTATGAAATGTAAAATGTTTTCTAAACTGTGCCCAAATTCTCACAAATGCTTAACAATGGGGTTGTCTCTCAACTTAATTGAAAGAAATGAAAATTAAGAACCAAGAAGCACCTAGTTTGAGGAATTTTGGGGGGAATTCAGCTCCATGGACACCCATAATGGACGGTGAGAATAATATGACCAAAACATAAGACATCGTATATTGACCGCCCAGCAATAAAATCTAAAATTAGGTAGAGCCATACCACCATCCACGCTGGATAGGATTCTTCTCGCCTTGGCCATGACTATGCAGGGGCCCGTCAATCAGGGGGGCATGGAGCTTCCTTTGCCGTCATCCTGTTCTCCTCATCAAGCCGTGTATAGATGGCGTTCAATCTATCCGGAAGGGAGGTATATTATTGTCCTTAGTTCGCAAGGTCCATTACGCCTTGATCCATCGCCACGTGCGCATCATGACACTAATGTCACACAGCTGTCTGTGGCTCCTAATGATGGCTGCATTCAAAGGTGCCATTTAAAGACCACATAAAGGCAGTAACACCTAAAGGTGCAACTCAAGGTACATCTAAATGTGCAAGTAAACGCACAATCTAAAGTCATCATCTAAAGGCATCACCTAAAAGTTCCCGTATACAAAGGCATCTTGCATAAAGGCACCGTACCTTATTCAGAGGCCTTTATCATGAGGTGTATAAATCAGGCAGCTTTTGACTTGTCATGGTGAAGGTCTCTGAATAAGATAAGATGCCTAGGATGCCATAAGTTGGTGCTGTTATGGGTGCCTTAAAGTTAAGGTGCCTTTATGATGCCTATTGCAAAATCCCTTTATACAAGGGGACTTTCAGGTGGTGCCTTGAGCTGCCACCTTTTGGTGTCACCTTTTAGCTCTGCCTCTACTCATGTCTTTAGTTGTGCTTTTAGTTGGCACCTTTACGTGCTACTGTCTTGATGTGGAGACTTTAGAGGGCACCTTTGCGGAAAGTCAGTGTAGTGGTTAGCATAACCCCGTTACAGCGCCAGCGACCAGGTTTGAATCCCGCGCTGTCTGTACATTATCCCCGTGTCTGCGTGGGTTTCCTCCAGGTGCTCCAGGTCACCCTTCAAAACATTCCAGGGTTGAAGGTTATTTGGGTGCAATTTAAAAAATTTAAAACTCACACTCAGAGGTACCTGGCACAGTTCACACCCACCTGACACTGTTCACTCCCGTCTGACACAGTTCACACATGTCTGGCACATTTCACATCCACATGGCACAGTTCACACCCATCTGATACAGTTCACACCCACATGGTACAGTTCTCACCCACCTGACACAGTTAACACCCACCTAGAACAGTTCCCTCCCACCTGGGTCAGTTCACAACCACCTAGTAAAGTTCACACCCACATGGCACAGTTCTCACCCACCTGACACAGTTCACACCCACCTGACACAGTTCACAACCACCTGACACAGTTCACACCCACCTAACTCAGTTTTCACCCACCTGACACAGTTCACACCTACCTGACACAGTTCACACCCACCTGACACAGTTCACACCCACCTGACTCAGTTTTCACCCACCTGACACAGTTCACAACCACCTGACACAGTTCACACCTACCTGACTCAGTTTTCACCCACCTGACACAGTTCATACCCACCTGACACAGTTCACACCCACCTGACACAGTTCACACCTACCTGACACAGTTTACATCCACCTGACACAGTTCACACCCACCTGGCACAGTTCACACCCACCTGACAAAGTTCACACCCACATGGCACAGTTCACACCCACCTCCATGTTTCTGTGTTGAAGCATGTCTCTCCATCCATTTCTTGATTAGCTTTTGGTTTTCAGAGAGTTCCTCTCCTTCTCCAGCTGTTAAAACCATCTGCACCAAAATCTCTCTAAATCCTTCCCCTAAGCAATATCTTGCATCATCGTTTTGGATATCTTTTCTAATTTCTCTTTATATGTCAATGACTTTCCAGTGTCACAGCTGTGACAAACCTTGAACATATTCGTGGAATTCTCTCTCTGCCAGTTGTGAGATCTGCTTCTCAATCACATTAGCTTGATCCACAAGACAGTCAATGCTTTATAAGAACACAAAAACATAAGAAATATGAGCAGGAGTCGGCCATCTGACCAGTTGATCCTCCCCCGCTATTCAATAAGCTCCAATTTTTCCCATATTCTGCTTTTTCCCATCTCCTGTTTTTTCCCATATTCCTTAATTCACCAACCATGTAAAAAGTGATCCACCCTTGCCTTAAGTATATTTATTGAGGTCGCCTCCACTGCAAGAGCAACAAATTCCATCAATTCCCAACCCTTTGGGAAAAGCAGTTCCTCCTCATCTCCGTCCTAAATCTACTACCTTGAATCTTGAGGCTCTGTCCCCTAGTTCCCGTCTCCCCCACCAATGGACATGATGAAGAGCTCGGGAACAAAATCAAGAAGGCTATTTTCACACAACTGGTGGTAAAAATCTGGAACTATCAGAGGAAGAAGTGAATGAAATTTACGAGGACATTGCCAGGACTCGGGGGGTGGGGGGGGAAGGGTGGTGCCTGAGCTAGAGGGAGAGGTTGAGCAGGCTGGGGCTTTATTCCTTGGAGCTCAGGAGGAGGATGGAGTGATCTCACTGAGGTGGAGAGGATTTGGGAGGAATAGATCAGGTGAACACACAGAGTCTATTGCTCAGTGTACGTGAATTGGTAGCCAGAGGGAAGAGGTTTAAGACTAGATGCTAGTCAAACTGCATTAACAATCTGATTGTAAAATTATTCCTTACATATCTGGGTGAGTTTTTTATTTTGGGGATGCAACATGGTGATACACCCTACTGGCACATGAGCCCATGCCTCCCAAATCCACCCATGAACTACACCACAGAAAACAGGTCCTTCAGCCCTTCTAGTCCATGCTGAACTATTATTCTGCCTGGTCCCATTGACCTCCAACCAGACATAACCCTCCACATCCCTCCCATCCACATGCCTGACCAAATTTTTATTAAATGTTAAAATTGAGCCCGCATTCACATCATTCTTCTACGCTCCAGGGAATAAAGTCCTAACCTGTTTAACCTTTCCCTGTTCCTCAGTTCCTGAAGGCCCAGCAACATCCTAGTAAATCTCCTGCACTGTTTTAATCTTATTGATATCTTTCCTGTAGTTTGATGACAAAATCTGCATAAAATTTTCCAGATTTGGCCTCACCAATGTCTTATACAACTTTACCATCACATCCCAACTCCAATACTTTGATTTATGAAGGCCAATATGCCAAAATCTCCCTTTACAGCCCTGCCTACCTGTGACGCAACTTTCAGGGAATTATCTATCTGTATTCCCAGATCCTTCTGGTCTACTACACTCCTCAGTGGCCTACCCATGTGATAAGTAAAATTACCAATCCTGTAGGTCTTTGGAAGGTGGGATGAAACCTGTGTCACCGGAAGAAACCCACGCAGAACAAGGAGAATGTATTGTTACGGAATTAGTTAATAAAATTATGATTGGGTAAGATTGTGAGGTTTAGTTGTTAGATCACATTTCACAAACATCTCAAGTGCCATGCAGGGATAGACTTCATGTTTCCAATTTGCTGAGACAATGGGAGAGTTTTACAAGTAGCTGTTAATGGATCAGCATGTTTATACAGTCTCCAGGCTCAAGAACTGAAAATATTTTGCTATTAAGATGGGTGCCAGAAGTTTAAATTGCCGGTTGAAGGTCGCTGTTCTAAGAGGGGTCATGTGATTGTGCAAACAGAGAGAAAACATTTATTCTTTGGAGTTGAAGACTGCAAGTTGGCAGACCTGCTGCAAATCCCCATTTCAAAAGGGGCTTTGAGTTCTGAGTTCAGCCTATTCTAAATCACTGTAGTCAATTGCAGAGGCTGTGGCTGGTTATTGTGTTTCTCCTGAAATAGAGGAAAAAGAAGAACACTCTGTGGTAATCTAGAAAAGTGGTTATCTTTTGGAAAACCCAAGAGGCTGCAAGTTTCTTCAGCAAGACACCGAAGTGACTGATTGAAGGAGATCAATTTGTGTATGTATATCCAAAGAACAATGAATATTTCTCTCCGAAAACAACAAAGGCCTTCCTAAGCGATAACAAGTTAAAGCACCGGAGCCTGATGAAGATCGTAACTGGTTAATTCTGAGCACAGTGTGGAAGATCACCTGATATCAGTTAACTTGGAGAAGGGAACAGTGAATGATTGGACAGTGAAGAGAACTTTCCTGAACCCATACACATTGCATACATGTGTGTTTAGATTTAGAAGGGGGTTAAGTTAGGTTAAATGAAGTTAAATTAATAGTAATAAGTTACATATTAATTTTATTATTCTGTATTTAAGTAGCCATTGTCATGGTGAATTTCTGTTACTGAGGATGTTTTTTAAGGATGTAAACAGTAGAGTGGATGGGGGTGGGGTGGGGGGAATCAGTGGGTGGGGTATATCTGGACATTAGTAAGGCATTTGATAAAGTTCCGCACAGAAGAATAGTGTACAAACATAAAAAGCATGGTATAGAAGGTATGGTATTAAGGTGGATAGAGAATTGGTTGATGGACAGGAAGCAAAGAGTTGGAATAAATGGGTTCTTTTCGGAATGGCAGCCAGTGATGAGTGGGGTACCGCAGGGCTCCGTGCTGGGACCACAGTTGTTTACAATATATATCAACGACTTAGATGGCAATATCTCAAAATGAGCAGATGACACTAAGTTGGGTAGCGGGGTTGGCTGTGTTGAGGACGCTAGGAGGATGCAGAGTGATTTGGACAAGTTTGGCGAATGGTCCAAGATGTGGCAGATGCAATATAATGTGGATAAGTGCGAGGTTATCCACTTTGGAGGTAAGAACAGGGGAGAGAACTATAATCTAAATGGTGTCTGTTTAGGAAAAGGGGAGATGCAGAGAGACTTGGGTGTAGCTGTGCATCAGTCATTGAAAGTGGGCCTGCAGGTGCAGCAGGCGGTGAGGAAGGTGAATGCTATGTTGGCATTCATAGCACGAGGATTTGAGTACAGGAGTACAGAGATCCTGCTGCAGCTGTTCAGGGCCTCGGTGAGACCACATCTGGAGTACTGCATGCAGTTTTGGTCTTATCTGAGGAAGGACATCCTCACCATGGAGGGGGTGCAGAGAAGGTTCTCTAGATTGAAACCAGGGATGGAAGGACTTGGATATGAAGAAAGATTGGATAGACTAGGCTTTTATTCTCTGGAATTTAGAAGATTGAGGGGGGGTCTTACAGAAACATATAAAATTCTTAAGGGTTTAGACAGACTAGACGCAGGAAGGTTGTTTCCAGTGCTGGGAAAAACCAGAACCAGGGATCACAGTTTAAGGATAAGGGGGAAGGTTTTTAGGACTGAGATAAGGGAAAATTTCTCCTCTCAGAGGGTGGTGGATCTGTGGAATTCTTTGCCACAGGAAGTAGTTGAGTTAGATTTGGCCCCTGTGGCTGAGGGGATCAAGGGGTATGGGGAAAAGGCAGGTACTGATCAGCCATGATCATATTGAATGACGGTGTCTACGTGAAGGGCCAAATGATCCACTCGTACATCTATTTTTCTATGTTTCTATGCTGGTTTTTTAGACCTTTGGGTTCATAATAGTACAAAATCCTGACAGTCAGCGCTGGATTTGAACCTGCATTGCAGGTGCTGAAATAACGTGCTAACCATTCCCATCCCCAATTGTAATGGACTGGATTCACTTTCATATTCGAATGGCGCACACGTAGGTTACCAAGGCAATCACTTCTCAGGAGCAGCATTATGTGCAACACATAACTTCTGCAGCCTTTTGCATGCCTTGTTCAGAAGCAGCCCTGCGGTGAGTAATTCCATCTCCGGCCTAGTTTGACAGGCTTTCAAGATGTCAGCTGGGCCCACAAGTGCCGAGGAGCTGTGAAGCCATGACTATCAGTCTCTGTTTTTCAAACATGTCTTGACAGTCCTCCCCAGGCAAGGCCTGAAGCCTGACCCTTTACAGATTTCCTGTCAGCAAATCATTCAGCATCAATCTCTGTGTTTTGCAGGGTGTCGGGAGCCGGATTCTCAGGAGGCCCCTCTCTACCTGTTCTCAAGTTACAGCACTGAAAATGTTTCTCTTTCATCCAGTCCATTGGGAGCCATCCATCAACAATTAAGCTGTTCAAACAGCCTGAAAAGCAGAAGAGCATGACTGTGCCAACTATTAAAATACAACTAAAATACAATTAAAATTTTGATAGCTACATGGATAGGAGATGCATGGAATGGCTGCAGGTCAATGGCACTAGGCAGAATAATAGTTTAGCACAACTTAATGGGCTGAAGAGCCTATTTCTGTGCTGTTTTGTTCTATATTTCTAATTAATTATATTTATGGCAAGGTTAGCAGAGCTGGGACTTTTCACTTTACAGAGAAGAAGGATGAGAGGAAATTTAATAGAGGTCTTCAAAATTCTGAGAGGTTTAGGTAGGGTGGACGGCCAGCACCTTTTCACCAGGGCAGAAATAACAAACACCAGAGGACATTTGTACATAGTGAAGGGAGGAAAGTTTAGGAGAGACATCAGGGGTTTTAGAGAGTTGTGGTGTCCAGAATGCCTTGCCAGGGGGGTTGGTGGAGGCTGAAACATTAGGGGCATTTAAGAGGCGTCCTATGGATGGAAGGAAAATAGAGGGTTATTTGGTAGGGTTTAGTATTTTTAAAGGAATATATGGGTCAGCCCCACATCAAGGTCTGAAAGACCTGTTCTGTGTTCTAGTGTCTATATTCTATCTCCAATGAGGGAGGAGTGAGGGATGGGCTGCTGAATAGAGCACCGAGGAAATCATAGACTCTGATCTTCATCAGAATTGGTGCTATGGGGACATCAATACTCCTGAGTGGAAAGTCCTGCAGAAGGTAGTGGATATAATCCAGGACATCACAGGCAAAACCCTCCCCACTATCGAGAACATCTACAGGGAACGCTGCCATCGGAGAGCATCAGCGATCATCAAGGATCCACACCACCCAGCACACACTCTGTTCTTGTTGCTGCCATCAGGAAAGAGGTACCGGTTCCACAAGACTCGCACCACCAGCTTCAGGAACAACTGCTACCCTTCCACCAACAACAAATTCAGTCAGGGACTCATTTAAGGACTCTTCATTTTTGCTCATAATACATTATTGAATATTTTTTCTGTATTTGTACAATCAATTTGTTAACATTTCTTTCTCCTTTCTAAGGGGAAGGACGGTTAGTGTAGCAGTTAGCATAACACTGTAGCAGCACCAGCGACCTGGGTCCAAATCCGACATTGTCTGTAAGGAGTTTGCATGTTCTCGCTGTGTCGACCTGGGTTTCTCTGGGTGCTCCAGTTTCCTCCCACCATTCAAAATATTCTGGGGGTTGTAGGTCAATTGAGTTTAGGTGTGAGAGAACAGGGAGGATAAAAGGTGGAGGAGTCGTATTGCTTGTTAGAGAAAACATTACAGTGGTGCTATGTCAGGGATGGATTGAGGGCTGGTCCAGTGAGGCAATTTAGGTGGAAGTGAGGAATGGGAAAGGCATGAAAACACTAATGGGGGTATATTATAGACCCCCTAATGGACAGAGGGAATTAGAGGAGCAAATTTGTAAGGAGATAGCATATATGTGCATTAAACATAAGGTGGTGATTGTAGGAGATTTTAACTTTCCACACACTGACTGGGACACCCATCCTGTAAAAGGGCTGGATGGATTGGAATTTGTCAAATATTTTCAGGAAAGTTTTCTCAATCAATAGATAGAAGAACCGATTAGAGAGGGGACAATATTGGATCTCCTATTAAGGAACAAGATAGGTCAGATGACAGAGATTTGTGTTGGGGAAGACTTTGGGCAGTCTAGTGATCATAATACTATTAGTTTTA
Organism: Narcine bancroftii; assembly: GCF_036971445.1. Classification (NCBI taxonomy): domain Eukaryota; kingdom Metazoa; phylum Chordata; class Chondrichthyes; order Torpediniformes; family Narcinidae; genus Narcine; species Narcine bancroftii. Next base: position 256,831,493 of record NC_091471.1, read on the forward strand.
AGTTAATTATGGAGAAGGATAGGGCTGGGCTTAAGGTTGAGATTCTTAATTGGAACAAGGCAAATTTTAAGGAGATACAAAAGGATTTAGAAAGTGTGGATTGGGATTATTTATTTTCTGGGAAGGATGTAACAGATAAATGGAGGATATTCAAAGGGGAAATTTTGAGAATACCGAGTCAGTCTGTCCCTGTGAGGATTAAAGAAAGGGTTAGAAAATATAGGAAGGCTTGGTTTTCAAAGGATATTGGGAATTTGTAGAGAGTGGGGAATAAACGAGTTGCTTGAGAAATATAAAGGGTGCAAAAATAATCAAGGAAGAAATTAGAAAGGCTAAAAGGAGATATGAGACTGCTTTGACAGGCAAGGTCAAAATAAATCCAAAGGATTTCTACAGGTGCATTAAAAGTAAAGGAATAGTGAGGGATAAATTTGGGCGCCTTGAGGACCAGAGGGGTGGGCTCTGTGAGGAGTCAGAAGAGATGGGGAAAAATTTTAAATAATTTTTTTTATTCACTAAGGAAAGGAATATTGAGCCAGGTGAAGTGGGGAAACCTGGTAGTGAAGTCATGGAAAATATGCAGATTAATGAGGATGTAGTACTGGCTATTTTAAAGAGAATCAAGGTGGATAAATCTCCCGGTCCTGACACAATATTCCCCAGGACCTTAAGGGAGGTTAGTGTAGAAATAGCGGGGGCTCTGATAGAAATATTTAAAATGTCATTAGCCACGGAGGACGTGCCAGAGGATTTGAGGGCTCATGTAATTTCCACTGTTTAAAAAAGGGTCTAAAAGTAAACCATGTAATTATAGGCCTGTGAATCTGACATCGGTGGTGGGTAAATTAATGGAGAATGTTCTAACACAGGGGTGTCAAACTCAAATTCACGGAGGGCCAAAATTAAAAACTTGGACTAAGTCGAGGGCCGAACTAAATATTTATTGAAAATTTTCAACAACATCTGCATGTTTTCTCATCTTTCAACATATGTAATGTTAAACTTTTTCTTATTAAAATAAATGTTTAATAATAGTTTTGGATAAACTCTTTCCAGAAGCATTAACAAATGAGAAATAAAATATTCAATAAATAATATTTCTCTATAGAGGATTTGTCAAATGTTGCTAGTGTGCTGTCGAATAGTAAAATCTGAGGGCTATTGAGAATGTGGGAGAATAACATGATTTCTGAAACAATCAAATGGGTGACTGATTGTGGGCATGAACTCTAGCAGGGTTATTTGCCATGCCCTTTTTCCATTGGTACAGATATCCTTTGATTTACACATTTTTCAAGTTTTATGCCTAATGAGCTTGTATCCAGGTGCAGGACCATTTTTAACCAGGAATATATTTATCACTGTGACATGAAACTATTGGAAGATCGTTTTATCCTGAGATTAAAGTTCATAATACTTACTCAGGCCTGTGTGCGGGAGGGCGAGGTTTGCGGGCGATCAGGTTGGACAACGACAGTGCGGGGGCATTGGCTCTCGCTGCAGGGCGGCATCTCGGCGGATCAGCGGCCCCGTCACCGTGAGTCACGGGTCGGCCTGCGGCAGGGAGGGGGAGTGGGCAACGGTCCTGGCGAGGTCAGGCCCCCCCTGAGTTTCTGCCGGACCCCCCTTGACCTGCTGAGTTTCTCCCGGACCCCCCTGGACCTGTTGAGTTTCTGCCGGACACCCCTTGACCTGCTGAGTTTCTCCCGGACCCCCCTTGACCTGCTGAGTTTCTCCCGGACCTCCCTTGACCTGCTGAGTTTCTCCCGGACCCCCTCCCCTTGACCTTCTGAGTTTCTCCTGGACCCCTCCCCCTTGACCTGCTGAGTTTCTCTCGGACCCCCCTCTGACCTGCTGAGTTTCTCCCGGATCCCCCTTTGACCTGCTGAGTTTCTCCCGGACCCACTTTGACCTGCTGAGTTTCTCCCTTCTGGTGTTTTTATGAGAACCACAGACTTTCGCTCATACATTGTGAGGGGGATCAAGGGCCAAACATTGTCAGGTACCTCTCTGCTGGATAAAGGATACGGTTTAACCCGCTGAGTTTCTCCAGTGTTGGGTTTTCACGAGGTAGAGTCAAAGGGCCGAAAGGCCTGTTTCTGATCTGTAATATTCTACGGACCCTGCTCTTCTTTCCGTGCCGGTGTCCCAGGACCTTTCCAGGGCAATCTCCGTGCTCAGGACCGCGCTGGGATCCCGATCAGCGGTGGAAGAGCAGGTGAGCGCGGCTAATCCCGATCCAGCCTACGCCACTCCTGAGATTGGTGGGGGGTTCCACCCTACCTGCCCGACCAGCCTCGCTCTCCACGTGTACTCTGGGCACCTGCCGCTGGTCCGGTGGGAAGGCGCAGGGTGGCCGGCGGCCGGCGCCCCCATCGCCCGGCAGGGAGCCCCAATCTTCCCTCAGGCGTCCCGACTTCATCTGCAGCTCCAAGAAACGCTGCGCCACTGGGGTTCTGGGCGCTGGGAAGCGGCTTGGCTTCCCCTGACACCGGCCAGGCCGCGCGGTGGGGGGGTGGGTGGGGGGACACGACAGCGAGTTTATAAAACCACCCACCACTACTTTTCAAGGACCAGGATTTCTCTCTCTCTCTCTCACCCTGGGACACAGCGGTTACTGTGCATGCGCTATACTGGCGCGGCGGCCAGCGGGCCACCTCTAATACACTTTTGATATGATCTTGCGGGCCAAATATGGCCCGCGGGCCAGAGTTTGACATGTGTGTTCTAACAGATGGAACATATAATTATTTGGATAGATAGGGACTGATTAGGAGTAGCCAACATGGTTTTGTATGTAGTAGAATATGTTTAACAAATCTTATAGAATTTTTTGAGTAGGTTACTAAGAAGATTGATGAGGGAAAGGCTGTGGATGTTGTCTATTTGGACTTTAGAAAGGCCTATGACAAGGTTCCGCCTTGGTTAGTTAGGAAGGTTCAATCATTCATGTTGAAGTAGTGAAATAGATTCAACAATGGTTGGATGGGAGATGCCAGAGAGCAGTGGTGGATTTTTTTTTGTCAAATTAGAGGCCAGTGGCTAGGGATTGGTACTACGACAAGTGTTGTTTGTCATATATTTTAATTATCTGGATGATGGGGTGGTAAATTGGATTTGTAAGTATGCAGACGATATGAAGATTGGTGGTGTTGTGGACAGTGACAAATGTTTTCAAAGCTTGCAGTGGGATATAGGCCAGATAGAAGAGTGAGCTGAAAGACGGTGGAGTTTAATAGTGAGAAGTGTGAGGTGCTACATTTCTGTAGGAATACTCAGCAAAGGTCATAATGTTAAATGGTGAACAATTGAGGAGTGCAGTAGAACAAAGGGATTTGGGAATTCTGGTACATAATTCCCTGAAAGTGGAATCACATGCAGATAGGGTGGTGAAGAAAGATGTTGGTATGTTGGCCTTCATAAATCAGAGTATTGAGTACAGGAGTTGGGATGTCATGTTGAAGTTGTATAAGGCATTGGTAAGGCCAAATTTGGAATTATAGAAAGGATATAAACAGGATAGAGAGAGTCAGGGAAAATTTACAAGAATATTGCCTGGCTTTCAGGGTTTGAGTTACAGGGAAAAGTTAAACAGGACTTTATTCCCTGGAGTGTTGAAGATTGAGGGGTGATTTGATGGGGGTATTTAAAATTATGAGGGGGCAGATAGAGTAAATGTGGACAGGCTTTTTCCATTGAGAGTGGGGGAGATTCAAACAAGAGAACAGTTATTGAGGTTGAAGGGGGAAAAGTTTAGGGGAAACATGAGGGGGAATTTCTTCACTCAGAGGGTGGTGGGAAGGTGGAATGAGCTTCTGGTGAAAGTGGTAGATGCAGGCTGGATTAGAAGGGCCGGAAAATGGCCTATTTTTGTGCAGTAATTGTTTTATGGTTTTGTGGGTGTAATTGGGCACCACAGGTCATGGGCCAGAAGGGCCTGTTATTGTGTTGCATGTCTAAATTTCATTTAGTAGGGAGGCTATGATGAAATTGTACAAGGCATTGGTGAGGCCAAATTTGGAGTACTGTGCACAGTTTTGGTCACCAAATTATAGGAAAGATATAAACAAAATAGAGAGAGTGCAGAGAAGGTTCACGAGAATGTTGACAGGATTTCAGGGTCTGAGTTACAGGGAAAGGTTGTGCAGACTGGGGCTTTTTTCTCTGGAGCGTAGAAGATTGAGAGGGGACTTGATAGAGGTGTTTAAGATTTTAAAAGGGACAGACAGACAGAGTAAATGTGGATAGGCTTTTTCAATTAAGAAAGGGGGAGATTCAAACTAGAGGACATGGTTTAAGATTGAAGGGGGAAAATTATAAAGGGAACATGAGGGGAAATTTCTTTACGCAGAGGGTGGTGTGGATGTGGAATGAGCTTCCGGCAGACGTGGTCGAGGCGGGATCATTGGTTACATTTAAGGAAAGACTGGATCGTTACATGGATAGGAGGGGACTAGAGGGGTATGGGCCGGGTGCTGGTCAGTGGGACTAGGAGGGTGGGGATTTGCTACAGCATGGACTAGTAGGGCCGAACTGACCTGTTCTGTGCTGTAAGTGGTTATATGGTTATATGGTTTTGTTTCACAGTTATCAAGGATCAGAAATTCTGCCTGGAAAGAGAATCTCAGGATTTTACGTGATGCCATGAGTGTACTCTGACAGTGAATTTGAACTTTGAACTTTTGAACTTTGAAATTCCCAGTCCTTCCCCACTATTGGGTGACGTGGGACATGGTGACACTGGAATCTGGAGCAACAAATCAGAGACAGCACCTGCATTGGGGGGTGGGGTGGGGGTGGGGGGGGCAGGGGTTGGTGGTGGGTAGAGGATGGTTCAGACCTAATCCTTCTTCTCCCATTGATGATCCTCCATCCGCTGGGTTCCTTCTATTCAGGGGAGAGAGATCAGTGGGAATCCTGGCCCAGAATCCCTCCCTAACCATCCCATGACCCTGTGCTCTCTGAACTACACCTATTCCTGCCCTTTTTCTTTTCCAATCCTTCCATGTCATCGTGGCACCCCCCCCCCCCCCCCACAGCCTATCAAACCCTCCAAACCTTTCTAACTGCTCTAACCAAACACTTAGTACATATTTGCCCCTCCATTGTTGGAAGGGGGTGGGTGGGGAACTTCTCAGCTGTTAAAACACTTTCAGACCAGAAATGTAGAGGAATATCTTCACCTAGAGACTGGTGAATCTGTGGAATCTGTAGAATATATTTCAGACAGATAGGAAGCGAATCATGGGTTATGGGAGAACTGGGTTGAAAAGGCTAGTAATGGCAGGGCAGACCTGATGGGCCAAGTGGCCTGATCCAACTCCTGGTGCTTTAGGGTCCAAGCTTGGGTTCCTCACCCTTCCTTCCACCCTGTCTATCTCTTCGATCCTCAGTGAAAGTGATAATTCTGCCTGAAGTGGGAATTCTGCCTGGCCTGCAGGAAAAGGAATCTCAGGGTTGTATGTGAAGTCATGTATGTACTCTGGCAATAAATCTGAAAGCGGCAATCTGATACTCCTTAAAGATGATGCCTTTGACATCTGTCCAGAAGTTCCCTATGAGACCCATTGTCAAATTCTGTTCAATCAAGTTCCTATCGCTTCCCTTGGAACTTCATTCAATGTGCTGCACGCATCAAGTTTTTGTTATCACTTTATCGAACTTCTTTTGAAGTGCCACATACAGGTGGACTTCACAACCTGAATCCCTCTCCCCGGTACCATCAAAGATGTCAGTCAAGTCATCTGAGCTCTATTTGCCTTCAATCTCTGCCAGATGTTTTCTGGTCCTCTGTGCAAGAGCAGATGTTTGGACATGCAGCTCTGTAAACGTGGAGTCCCTCTAGTTCAATATTTGATGTTAAATACCGTGTTTCTGACATGTTTGGTGCCAGATGTTGTCTGTACAGTGAGGTGTATCCAGTACTGGATACGCACTGACTGATATTTGATGCAGAGTGTTCAGAACCATGTGATTATGATTGCTTTGCTTTTCATTCCAGCTGTTTATTGTGGTCGATACAAAGCAGATGTTCAAACATCCATTCAGTGCCCTCTGGAAAGGACCTTCCACCAAATACATTCCATATCAGTAGCATTGATAGTGTTGGGTGCAATTTTCATTTTGTGTCTTGTTGGGAAGGAAGAGGGAGAACACCACCTATCCACCCACCACCCCCCACCCCTGAGTATAAAAAGCCTGAGGGAGGACTCCACAGGGGAGGAGAATATGGCAGGGACCAGCGAGGGGCTTGGCCACAGCAGGCCACGAGCTACTGCAGATTGGCTTATGGGGGCCAGCTGTCAGGTCCGGGATCTGTCAAGGTGCAAGTGGTACATCACTGAAGATTCTCGACAACTTCTACAGGTGTACCATGGAGAGCATTCTGGCTGGTTGCGTCACTGCCTGGTACAGAAGTGCCAGCTTTCAGCACAAAAATAAATCCAGTGGGTTGTTAACTCGGCCTGCGACATCACGGGCACCAGACTTCACTCCATCAAGGACATCGACAAGAGCCAGTGGCTTAAGAAAGCAGCCCCCATCCTCAAGGACCACCCATGCCAAGCCCCTTCACCCTGCTACCATCGGGGAAAGGTACAGGAGCCTGAAGACGAGCACTCAGCGGCACAAGGACAGCTTCTTCCCCGCTGCCATCAGATTCCTGAATAAACCAAAGACACTGCCTGACTTTGACTTTTCGTGCACTATATTTATTTATTTTTGTAAGATGGTTTATATAAACGTCTGCACTATGACGCTGCCGCAAAACAACGAATTTCATGACATGTTCACGACAATAAATTTTGATTCTGATTCTTTTTTTTTCAAACTTTATTTAAAGATAGAAAAAACATAACATACAGTCTAGTAATCATCAAAAATTGATTTTACAAAGATATATATATACTTAAAGAACAAGAAAAAAAACCCAGAAAAATTAAATAAAAAAACCCAGACCCACCTGTTCAGCCAGCTCCCTTAAGGGGAGCCAAAAATATAAATTAAATATTAAAAAAATTATAAATGTTAAGAACAATTCAAAGTATATCTAAATGCATATATTCCAAATACGGAGACCATTTGCTAACAAAAATGGAATAATTATCAAGTAAATTATAGGTAATTTTTTTGATAACAATACAAGTTTTCAATTCATTATGCCAACGTAGTATATTAATCTCTGTATTGTCTTTCCAAGTACTCGCAACACATTTACATCCTACTGATAACACCAAACATACAAAAGCAATTTGAATTTTATCCAAACTCAATCCCTTCAATGAAATCAAATTACCCAATAAGAAAATCATTGGGTCTAATGGTAATGTAAAGTTACACAGTTTTTCCAAAACTACTTTAATTCCTTCCCAGAATGGTTGAACTTTAACACAAGTCCAAACAGCATGTATAAAAGTTCAAATACCTGAATCATATCTAAAACATGAGTCTGAATTACTAAACTCATATTTTATCAGTTTCTCTGGTCAAATATAATTTATGTAAAAAATGATAATTAACCATTCCATATCTTACATTAGTCAATTTGATTACATTGTCCTGATACATATCTGCCCAATCATCTTCAGGAAAAATAAACACTAAATCACTCTCCCATTTAAGTTTAGATTTTTCCCAATCCGGTTTATCCATATTATCTTGTAACAAATTATACATAACTGAAATACAACCCTTCTTTTCTACAGAGGAAATCAAAGACTCAAATCTCGACAAAGTAGGTGAATTCATCTTTCTACCATAATTATCCTTTACCAAGGCTCTAAGTTGGTAATACACAAACAAAGAATTTACAGATATATCAAATTTCTCTCAATCGATTAAAAGAAAGAAATTGTCCCTCTTCAAAACAATCCTATATTGTCTTTATATCCTTAAAATCCCAACTCTTTAAATAATTATTAAACTGAAAAAGAAATAAGCTGATGATTAAAAAATGAAGTTAAAATTGATAATTTATCTTTTGATCCCAAAACCTTATTTTTTAAAAATCCAGATCTTTAACAAATGTTTCAATACTGGCATATTATATTCCTGTAACAAATTCAAGTTCCAATGAAATATAAATTCATGTACCTCAACCTCAGAAATACACGCTATTTCCACCTTAGCCCAGCTAGGAGGTTGATCTAGATCCATCAACCTGCTAATAAACTTCATCTGGGCCGCTTCATAATAATTTTGAAAATGTGGTAACTGAAGTCCACCTAACGCATATTTCCATGTAAGTTTATACAATGCCACTCGAACTAATTTACTTTTCCATAAAAACTCCCGCACTACCTTATTTATATCCTGAAAAAAAAACCTTTTGAAAGTAAACAAGGTATTGACTGAAATAAATATTGAATTTGAGGAAAAATATTCATTTTAATACAATTGACCCTAAGTTAATGGAAGATTTTTCCACTTAATCAAATCTGCTTTAATCCATTTTAATATAGGCACATAATTTAACTAATACAATGACTGATAATTAACATCTACAAACAAACCTAAATTTTTAATTTTATTTGTCAACCTCAATTTTGTAATAATTTTAAATTCTGAGTAATCTCCTATTGCAACTGGTAAAATTTCACTTTTATCTCAATTAACTTTGTATCCTGACAATTCTCCAAATTTCAACAAACACTCTTTTAACAGCTTCAACGACCATTCCGGTTCTGTCAAATATATCAATACATCATCTGCAAATAAATTAATCTTATATTCTTCATTCATAACCTTCATCCCTCTAATGTTATCATTTTGTCTAATAATCTGAGCTAATGGTTCAATAGCCAATGCAAATAAGGCTGGTGACAATGGACAGCCCTGCTGAGTTGAGCGAGTCAACCTAAATGGTAAAGAAATCTGACCATTTGTCACCACCCTAGAAATCGTGTTCGTATATAAAGCTTTAGCCCAACCAATAGAAAAGCGCTGAATTTAAACTTTTCTAACACCTTAAATAAAAAATCCCACTCAACCCTATCAAAAGCCTTTTCTGCATCTAGTGCAACCACCATAGGATGGTTAGGCTGCTTTCGGTATGCATTGACCAAAGTAATTTATCAAAGAATATTATCTGATGCATTTCTGTTCTTAATAAAACCTGTTTGATCAGTATGTATCAACTTGGTAAGTATGTAGCAAGTCTATTAGCTAATACTTTGGCTATAATTTTATAATCTACATTTAATAAAGAAATAGGTCTATATGAAGACACTTTTAATGGAACTCTATCTTTTTTTGGAATAACAGTTATTAAAGCTCTTGAACAAGATTCCGGTAACTTCTGTTCTTTGGTAACTTGTTTTAACACATCTCTAAATACATTAGATAAATCATCATAAAAAATTTATAAAATTCCACAGGAAATCCATCATCCCCTGGGGACTTTCCATTTGGCATTTCCTGTATAGCTTCCTTGATTTCAAAATCTGTAAATGAAGATTCCAATTCCTGAATATCTTTCTCATCTAATACCGGTAACCTTAATTAGGTAAATACGATCCAATAGAACCATTATCCTGCTTCCCCTCAGAAGTATATAATTTTTAATAGAATGAATAAAACTGATCATTAATTTCCTGAGGCTTATAGGTAATTATTGAATTCTTTTTAATGGCATTAATAGTCCAAGATGACTGTTCAGCTTTCAATTGCCAAGCAAGTATTTTGTGAGCTCTTTCTCCCAACTCATAATAACGTTGTTTAGATTGATTAATTAAATGCTCAAATTGATAAGTCTGTAAAGTATTATAGCGTAATTTCAGTTTCGCTAATGCAGCTTTTTTGTCTTCAATCACATCCTTCTGAACATCTTTCTCTAACTCAGCAATCTGATTTTCTAACATTAAACTTTCTGCCATATATTGTTTCTTAACTTTCGTAGAATAACTAATAATTTGTCTCCTCAAATAAGATTTTAACGCATCCCATAGTACAAAATGACTATCCGCAGAATTAATATTCTCAGTCAAAAATAAAGAGATATGCTCTTTAACAAAAGTAACAAACTTTGGATTTTTCAATAAACTTCCATCTATACAATGAACATACCACTTCTGAACTTACAGAGGAAAAAAGTAATAATGAACGGTCTGATAGAACTCTACTTTTATATTCAGCTTGCAGTGCTCTACCCTGTAGGTGAGCTGATACCCAAAAAAATCAATCCTAGAAAACGAATCATGTCATGATGAATAAAAATAAAAATCTTTCTCTATAGGATTAACCTTTCTCCAAATATCTACCAGATTTAAATCTTTCATCAATGCATTGATTTGTCTTGTCATCTTTTATTTCCTTATACTCTTCGGGTTTCTGTCCAATAAAGGATCCAAAACACAATTTAAATTTCCCCCAACTAAAATAATTTCATTAGCTTGAGTTAACAATAAAAAAGCCTCTGAAATAAACCGCTCATCTTCTATATTAGACACATAAAGATTAAGCAAAGTCCAAGATTCAACAAAAATTATACAATTCACCCATAAAACTCTACCTACATTTCCATCTGAAGATTTTAATTCAAATGGTAAATTTTTGTGAATCAAAATCGCCTCCCCTCTTGCCTTAGAATTAAAAGAAGAAAAAAACACATGTCCAACCCAATCTATTTTCAATCTCAAATGTTCCTTTTCGGTCAAATGTATTTCTTGTAAAAAGGCAATATCAATTTTCATTTTTTTATATATAAGCCAATACCCTCTTTCACTAAATTGGATTACTTAATCCCTGAACATTAAAAGTTGCAAAATTCAAAGTAGATATTTTTACTAACTACTAATATATTTACACTCTATAAAATAATGCTCCCCTTTATAATTCTTCAAAAACAAAAAAAACCTACCCCTCAATAAACAAAAAAAAGGAAAAAATTAAAAAAAAACCCAAAAAATGTAAAAAAGACACCCAACGATAGTAACACCCTAAAAATCTGGGTGTGGTAAGTCCACTAGTGGTAGATGATAGTCAAAGCTTTCAGTGTCATCCACCCCCCTCCCCAACCAGATACATATTCATTATGTAATTAAGAACAATCAAATATAGTAAATATATTCAACCCAATGATTCCAAGCCCAATGATTGTTCCGGATCTTCAATGTCAAGAAGACTTTGTGTCAGCTCTTCTTTCTTTCCATTCTTACCATTTTTCCATACCCATTCCCATTTCCTTTACCCTCCTCTTAGGAGACGATGATGAAGACCACCCATTTCTTTGCAATTCTGGCAATGAATTTGAAAAAACTAAGGCATCTTGATCATTCTCAAAAAATTGAGATTGAAATTTTCCATAAAAAACCTTCAAAATTTCAGGATAACGAAAAGTAAACTTATAGCCCTTTCGCCATAAGACATCTTTAGCCATTAAATTCCCGTCATCTTCTAATAACCTCTTGACTCAAATTGGCATAAAAAACTATTATTGTGAACCATCAATGGGGATTGACTCTGCCATGCTTTTTGTACCGCCATTTGTAAAGTTATTTCTCTATCTTGATATTTCAAACAACGAATTAAGACCGCCCTCGGTGTTTGTCCTGGAAGTGTTTTTTTTCCCCAATGCTCTATGGGCCTGATTCAGGAAAAAGCTCTTTACCCAGTACCTCTGGGATCCAATGCTTAAAATGTTTTATTGGATCAGAGCCTTCAATGTCCTCTGAAAGACCAACTATTTTCATATTATTTCTCCGGCTTTGATTTTCCAATGAATCAATCTTCTGCAATAAATCCCTTCTTTGAATCCTCCAATCTACAAAAGAACCTTCCACTTTTTCCATTTTTTCTCTATTGCATTCCACCTGATTTTGACATTCAGAAAAGGCTGTTTCAATTTTTTTTAAATTATCTTCTACAATCTCAATAGATTTTATACATCTGTTAATATCAATCTTAACTACAGTCATTTCTTTTTTCATAGTTTCATCACACAAAATATTCATTTTTGTTTTCACCTCCATAAATCCTTGGGTCATTTGAGTTGACATTTTGAGTTTTAGAGTTTGACATATTATCTATTTGTGAAGCAATCCCTTCCAAAACAGTGAACACTGAGTCCAATCCAGATTCCATAGCCACTTTTTGAGGTCTACCCTCTTTAACTGCAGACTCATCCTCCTGGGCAAATTCCAATAAGGTCATTTCCTCTTCTCCTTTAGTCACCATAGGTCCTTTGATTGTGTGGCACTCAGGCTCCCCCACACTTTCTCCAAAAGATCACGGACTCGGGATGCCCCGCGCATGCCCAGCAGAATCGCCAGACATGCAGGAGCATCTTCCGACACTACACTGTGTGTCCCCGGGCCACCCAGCAATATCGCGGGCTCACGGGCCCCTTTGTCGGTCAGGCCGCCTGCACGCATGTCTTCACATACACGCGAGTCGGCTATGACTGAACTCACCAGAGTGCTGGCGCATTCCTGCGACTGCAGGATCATCGCCGAGGTCAAGCTTGAATGAGCAGGAGTCATCTGAGGCTTGGAGGCTCCCAATGACTCCATGGATTCAGCTGTACAGGTAGGCCTCAGCTCATCTACACTTTTATATGGTCATTTCTTCTGAAGTTGAGGTTTAGATTTCTTCACATTGGTTGCCATGGTGAATCTCTGTTTTTCAAAAAACTGTAAATATTATTTTTAACCACTTTTATACTTTTTAAAATCGGCTATTTAATAATCCTGCTGGGGAAAGTTGGAGCACACGTCTTTCTTCTATGCCATCTTGCCACGCCCCCCCCCCCACTTTGATTCTGATTCTGATGGTGAGCAGGGGTCCCAAAGGTGACTCTACCAGCTGAATAGTGGTACCTCTGTGGGAGCCTTTACAAACCTTGCGTATTAGGTACATGACAATAAAAAAATCCTGTGTCTTGAATCTTGACCAAGTAGATATCAATTACCTTCAACTTGAAGGTATGAAGAACCTACTGTATCTGCAGGGATCAATAGTCACATGCAAGCAGCGCCATGAGGGGTGCTAGTGGCTGCAATCAGAAGGACATTAGTGACCCAGTCAAGTCGTACACCATCCATCAGTATTAATAGCCCTGCTCGCCTGCTTGCAGCTGACAGATTCCAGATTGATTTAATTCATTTGCGGAGCTTGCCCTTGGTGAAAAGCGAGCTCATGACCTCTGGGGTTCTGACTTCAGTGTTGCCACAAGACTGCTTTCCCCGCCCTCTCGGTGTGGGATGTTTGATGCCAGCAATCCACTGCTTGATGTTCCATGTCAGACTGGTGCTATAGTCAGACCTGTATGTTAATAATTATAGTGGGAGTGGAGTGCAGATTTACAAAGTTGGTTCCCAGGATGGCAGGATTGACATATGCTGAAAGGTTAGAAAGACAAGACTAGGCTTATATGCGCTGGAGTTTAGAAGGATGAGGGGAGACATGTATAAGATTATCAACAGGCTAGACAAGGTGAAATTGGATTCCAAGTTCCTAATGTTCAGAGAGACTAGGATGAGAGGGCATAGTTTAAGTATACAGGGAAGGCCCTTTAGGATGGAGATGAGGAGAATGTTTTTTTCCCCAGACGTGTGGATCTGTGGAATGCTTTGCTGCAGAGGGTGGTAGGGGCAGATTCACTGATATGTTCAAAAGGGATTTAGATAAGGCTCTTGTGGGCAGGGGAGTTAAGGGTTATGGGGATAAGGCTGGGAATGGGTACTGACAGAGAATGATCAGCCATGATCTGAAAAATGGCAGTGCTGGCTCAATGGGCCGATTGGCCGACTCCAGCATCTACTGTCTATTGTCTATTGTTAGGTGTTAGCTCTCTGTGAGGTTCAGAGCAGGGGTCAGCATTTCGCCCTCTGCAAAGGGAAGTTAACCCTGCCTGCAAATAATTCATGGAAATGGCAAAGTACTTTCACAAAGGATAAAAGGGCAAACTTATGTGGGGTCCAAGATGTTCAATCAAGGCTACAAATGGTGGAATGATACTCCAGCAAACTGCTATCTCACTGGATGGTGTCATGGAAACATTGAAAATGACTTGATAGGAAGCAATCCCATTGATTCCAATCTCCAATTCTCTTTCCTGCCTGCTCTGCACTTCTGGAGGTCAATTCTGTCCTAAGTGACCCTGATCGAATGCATCTCCAGAGCAACAGCTGCTTAGTTCTGGTTCTAATTCCATGAACTGCCCCTTTAGCACCTTCCCTGGTGGCTGCAGGAAGTGGCATGCCGGCGCCCACAGCTCCTCCCTCATCATCATTTGGGGCCCCAAACAGTCCTTCCAAGTGAAGCAATAATTACTTGTGTATCTGCAGAAGTCATTTCCAGCATCTGGTGCAGCCCTCTCCACATTGGACAGACTGGAGGCAGCCTGAGAGATCGCTTTGCTGAGCATCTTCGCTCTGCCCCCATCAGAGATCTCCCAGTGACCAACCATTTCAATTCTGCATCCCATTCCCACACTGACATGTCTGTCCATGCCCTCATGGTCAAACCAAATTGGATGATCAACACTCAATTTTCTGTCTGGGTTCTCTGCAACCAGATGGCATTAACCGACTTCTCTGGTTTGTGGTAGCCCACTCCCCCCTTCTCCCTCTCTTTCTCTATCCCTCTATCTTCTTCCCTGGTTTCCATTCCCTTCCCTCTCCATTCACAGAGCCATGCCCCCCACTACCCCCTCTTTTTGCTGGTGTTGCTTCCCTTCCTTATCCACCTATTACCTCCCACCTGTGGGACTGTGCTCCTCCCTGTGCCCTGCCCCCCCACCATTTTGTTCAGGCATCTGCCTACATTTTGCTCGCACCTGGATGAAGGGCTCAAGCCTGAAACGTTGGTGATGTATTTTTATCGTCACCACTGTTTGACCTGCTGAGTTTCTCCAGCATTGTATTTTTACTTGAAACAAGAACCACTTGGCAGCAGAGAGCTGGATTGAAGGATATTGCCAGGACTCAGTGGGGGGCGGGGGGAGGTGCTGAGTTGCAGAGTGAGGGTGAGCAAGCTGGGCCTTTATTCCTTGGAGTGGAAGAGGATGAGGGGTGATCTCACAGAGGTTGATTGAATAGTGAGATGAATAGATCAGGTGAACACAGAGAGCCTTTTGCCAAGAGTTGGGGAATTGGTAACCAGAGGGCATAGGTGAGGTGGGGAGAGATTTAACAATAACTTGAGCACCGACATTTCTACAGAGATGGGTGTATGGAACAAGCTGTGGAGGTGGTAGTTGAGGCATGGACGATTGCAATGTTCAGGTTACATTTGGAGAGATGCATGGGCTTAGGCTGTGGGACTCAACCTTTTTTTTCCAGTCGCATACCACCTTACGTAATCCCTTAGTGACCACAGGGGATCTATGGCATATTATGCTACAGCTGCTCTGTGGTCAGTAAGGGATTACGTAAGGTGGTGTGTGACTAGAAAAAAAAGGTTGAGAACCACTGGTTTCGAAGAATAGGGTCAAATGCAGGCAGGTGGGACTGGTGTGTGTGGGCCATTTTGTTCAGCATGTGGAAGTTGGCTGAAGGGTCTGTTTCCATGCTCAGTGAAACTCTCTGCATTATACACTCGGAGAGCAGAGAATGCAAAGGAACTCAGCGTAGTAATGTGGACTGACCACTTCCCTCCCCGGACGCTGCCTGACCTGTTGAATCCCATCCAGCTGGTTTGCCAAGTCAGGAGCGCTAGCTGCTAAGCCGGGCCTGACATCTAGAGGTATCGCTTCCAACTTGCAGCATCAAGAAATCTGGCAGAATGTGTTTCCCTGTGAGAAGTTCAAAGCAGAGACTCGAAAGCTGACAGATTTGCGAAGGCTTCGCAGGTTTTGAATTCATGTCACAATGTTCTGGGCCCTTCCCCCAACTGCAACCCCCCCCCCCCCCCCCATCTCTCCCTGTATCGTTATGTAAAGGATTGTTAATATTCAAGGCTGGGGGCAACTTTTTGATTTAGATGTTAATAGTTTTCCTGAAGCTGATATACACAGCGATGTCATCTTTATAATAACTGGAAAAATCACTTGATATAAATTTATAGAATGCTAGTCCCACTGGCTACAAAACTCATTTATACAGAGTGTAATAAAATATTAAACATAATGAAAGACATTTTTATCCACATTTTCTTCCTGTTCTGCTTCCTCATCAACACATCCCTAGCCTCAACAGGCTTGGGGCATTCAGCACTCCAAGAGTGCGCCAGACTCTTCAAGAATTGTCGATGAATCTTCAGAGTACTTGGGAGTAAAGTCACAGTGCCGTTAAAAATAATCACAATGTTCTCAGTTTCTTTGAGCACCCTTGTTGATTAGTTTAGAGAGTGCTGGATTTGGAGGGGTGGGGGGGTGCACTTTACATTTTTTGTTAGTTTTAAAACAATATTTGGACCTACAACAAGGTTACAGGCCCTCCCAGCCCATGAACCTGTGCTGCCCCAAATACACCAATTAACCGAAAAACCCCGTATGTTTTTGGAGGGAGGGGGAGAACCAGGTAAAATGTACAAACTCTTTACGGACAGCGCCAGATACGTGGGCGCTGTAATAGCTTTTCTCGAACCAAGGAGACAGTCACTGATGTGATGAAGCCTTCAGGGATTCATCGCGACGGAGATGTTGGCCAGCCCAGGAAGAGGGCATGAGCAAACTTTCCCTCTTTTGGGCATTCAGTTAGGAGTCGGGCTCTTTCTCCTCACCCTTAATTTCCTGTGCAGCAGCCAGATCCATTGCCTCCCAGCGCTGGAGCCCCCAGTTCGATCCTGGCCCCTGATTCTGTCTGTGTGGAGTTTGCACATTCTTCCCTGCAAACCACCTGGACTTTCTGTGCCCCTCCTGCTTCCAAAGGATGAGTCTGATCATTGGAATTCCACCTAGTGTGTTGGTCACTGGTGCAATTTATGGGGAGGTGAGGAATGGGGCTGGGGGGGCTGGGAAGCTGATCAACTCAAGATTATTATCATCTGATTGTACAATTACAACCCAACAAAACAGAGTTTTCTGCTCCTTGGTATGAAAACATACAGACCACAGCCAGGCATAACACACTTACAGACAAGCAATGCATATTAGTAGTCATATGTACAAATAAATAAATAAATATTGCTTTGTACAAATGAGAGTCTCGGACAGTTAGTATGAACAGTTCGTTTGGTTGTTCAACCTTCGTGGGAAGAAGCTGTTCCTCAGCCTCACATTGATGGAGAGGAAGGAAACTCTCTGATCCTCTCTGCCACTCTGTTGATTGATCTCTGATCCATTTCTCTGCAGCAACCATCCCACAATCTGATGCAGCTGGCCAGGACATTCCCAATAGAGCTCCTGTAGAAATCTGACATGATGGTGGCCAGTGGCCTTGCCCGCTTCAGTCTTCTCAGGAAATGCAGTCACTGCTGCGCCTTCCTGACAAGTGAGGAGATGTTGAGTGTCCATGATAAGTCACTAGTTAACTGAACCCTACAAAGGTATTGAGGGAATGAAAATTGGAATTCATGTAGAATTAGTGAAAATGGTCAGGTAATGTCAGGTAAGATTTGATGGGCTGAATGGTCCATTTCCTGGCGGTATCACTTTATGGCTTTGCCCTAGTGCTCCACAATCTGAGAGACTGCAGGTGTTGGAAGCCAAAAATAATATTTATGTTGGTGGAAATGTTGAAGAATGATCCCTTGGATGTACAAGCTTATGTAAGATAGAGACTAGAGGGAGATGGGGTGAGCGCAGAGGTGTGGGGAACACAGGAGATGCCCGCAACTGAGGGCTCCATTAAGCCACCTTTCCAGAGGAGAACACAAGGAGACGGCAGGAGCTAGAATCTTGTGTGACATTGTCCGCAACGGACCATGCCCAATCAAGGACATAGCAGAGTTCTTTTCACCACCCCGATCAACAGCCCACACCCCCCTCACCACCCAGAACTACCCCCCTCCATCCAGGACTAAACCCCCACCCCCGACCCAGAACTAACCCCCACCCCCACCCAGAACAGTGATGAGACCGGGTTTGGAGCAAAGGGTGAATGAGATAGACATGTACATGATGCTGTGAATAGAGGGAACCTGTACTTGCTATTGCATTTCAAAGACCAGAGCACAAGATGAGGAGTAAAAACATGACAGGACATTCATTTTCTCACAGGGTCAGCAGTTTGCAGAGGTTTGGTGTGACCTCGGAAACTCTGGCAAACTTTTGGTGGAAAGTGTGCTGACCAACACCCCCACCCCCCTGAGCAAAAAGCCCTGTGAAAAGGTAGTGGACGCAGCCCAGGGCATCACGGACAAAGCCCTCCCCACCATCGAGAACATCTCCAAGAAACGCTGCCGTCGCAGAGCAGCAAAAATCATCAATGGTCCACCCCACCCGGCCCACGCTCTGTTCTCGCTGCTGCCATCAGAAAGAGGGGTAGGGACCACAAGATTTGCACCACCAGGTTCAGGAACAGCTGCTACCCCTCCACCATCAGACCCCTCAATGACAAACTCAGTCAGCGATTTGTTTAAGGACTCTTACTTGTGTACTTTATTTATTATTGAATATTTATTTTTTATCTATTTGCACAGTTTGATTACATTTCTTTCTTTGTAAACCTTTTTCTCTTATGAATACATATCTTTTTTTTAAGTACAGTTACCCACTGACAAATAGAAATTCTTCCTGGCCTACAGAAAAAAGAATCTTGGGGTTGTATGTCATGTACGTGTCTGACATTAAATTTGCACTTGAATTTGAACTTGAAGGATTAATACCCATGAGGACATCTTTTTTTCCACGGAGAGGGGAGTTAATTTCAGGAATTCCACACGGCTTTCAAAGAGGCTTTTTGGGGCAAATAAATTCCAGGAGAATGGAATGGTTAATGGTGCCATCTTCCATCGTCCCTTAGCCCATCTATTGGCTCCTGACTCACTCCTCCCCCTCTTTATCCCGGTTACCTTCCCTCTCCATGTTCAATCCTGTGTCTTGGCCTGAAACGTCACCACTCACCCACAGATACTGCTCGAATTCCCGACAAGTTGCTCCAGCAGTTTGATCACTGGTCAACCTAGGTTTTATACTGTACATTAAATTACAAATGTTTCAAGACTCTCCTATTTTCATTATCAAAGATTAAAATGTAAACCCAGAAGGAGTTCATTTTTAAAAAGGCCCTTCCAGCCCACAAAATCTGTTTCCGGAGGAAACCTGCACAGACACGAGGAGAGCGTACAAACACCTTACAGACAGCACTAGATTCAAACCCAGGTCACTGGCGCTGTAACAGCGTACCACTACGCTAAACTGTGCTGCCTTGATTCTGGAGTTTATAACTTCCGCAGTCGAAGACTTTGCTGGCAATAGTGGATTGGTAAAATCAGAGATGCGGGAAGGGCTGGAGGCAGAGAACAGTGGTTGTTGTTAATTTTTTTCCTAATTTAGACATAACAGCCACTTCTGGCCCACGAGCCCATGCTGCCCAGTTGCACCAATCAGCCTCTGTACATTTTGAATCGTGGGAGGAAAATGAAACCCATGTCGACACAGGGAGAATGCACAAACTTTCTACAGACAGCACCGGAACCGAACACAGTAACAGTGTCGTGCTAACCACTGCTAACTGCTTCGGGGCAGCATGGCTGGCATAGCGTGGCACAGCGCAGTTACAGCACTGGTGATCGGGACCGGAGTTTGAATCTGGCACTGCCCGTAAAGAGTTTGCACGTACTCCTTGTGTCTACATGGGTTCTTCCAGGTGCTTCGGTTTTCTCCCACCATTCAAAACGCACTGGGGGTGCAGGTTAATGAGGTGTAATTGGGCTGCGTGGTCTCGTGGGCTGAAATGGCCTCTTAACATTGCTGTATGTCTAGATTTAATCAAAATAACCATGTTTCCCATAAGATATTCAAGGGCGTGGCATCAGAGGCACAAGAAAACAATGCGAGAATTTTAAAAAGGAGATATAACTGTATGTCTGGGAGCTACTGTGATCAAAAGGATGATGCGTAGATTTTGAATGAGTGGGAATTATGGATGAACCCAAGCTAAATCAGTGTGAGGTTGGTCAGTTGAGCAGTAGAATAAAGGCATTATTTTGGAGAGGATTAATTTGGACTAATTAGGTGTTGGATAATTAGTTGATTTCCTTTTCCCACAGACAACTTTCAGCATAAAATAATAACCCTCTTCGGCGTCCCCTAGTCCTAAGTTCCTAATCTCCAACCCTTGCCATTGCAGCCCCAGTAGATCCATGTCTTCAGAGCAGCAGTGTTTCCGTCAGACATCTTTCCAGCTCTGCCGCTCCCAGTCAATTATTATTCCGTCCAAACATAAATGCTGCTGTGTGAGATTCTCGCTGCCACTGCAGGCTTCAACCTCTCTATTAAGCTGATTAATTCACCGTCTTACTCCATTCACAACCTTCAAGCTCCACTAGACTGCTCTTCATATTCATGTAAACACTTTATAATTATTATAATCCCAGCTCCCAGCTACTCATTTATATATTTAATCTCCTGGGTTTTTTTTAACCCTTGTTTTCCCACATCTCAGCTTTATTTGTTGTTTACCTTTCCTTATCTATTTTCTGTCCTATCACAGCCTGATCCATCGGCATCAGAAAAGCCTAATCTCGTGGTCATTTCATTCCTACGTCTTTTCCACCTCCCTTGCATTAATTTGCCACTTCATTCTCTCCCCAGATCACTTTCAGTCTCTATTTTACAGTTTATCATCTCTGCCCCCCCACCTTGCTTTTTTTCCCTGTCCTTCTCTCTCTCTCTGAACCTTGCTCTCAATCTCTCTCTCTGCTTCTCTGTCACTGTTCCCTCTATCTCTATGTATCTCTCTATGTACCTCCCTCTATCTCCGTTTCTCTTCCTCTCTCGATTCATATCTCTCTGTCTCTCTCAATCCCTCTCCCTGTCTCTGTCTCTCTTTCTCTCTCTCACTAAAAGAACCTCTACAACAAGGAGCACAGGAAAAGACACTTGTCCCTACAATTTTTGCAGCGAACATGGACAAATTATCCTGTCTCTTCCACCTACACATAATCCCCACCCCTCCATTTCGTGCACAGTTATGTGCCCATCTAGAAAGCTGCTTAAATGGACGTTCATCTGACTGTCATATATAGCAAGACAAAACACACTTCATAATAAATATATATTTAGTATATACAGGATACATTGTGTGTGTGATTTTAAATATATATTTTTAATGTATTTTCAGATTTCAGATTGTCAGAGTAAATACACGACATCACATACAACCCTGAGATTCCTTTTTCCTACGGGCACATTAGAATTACCATTAATTGGTCATGCAAAAAATAAACTGTACACAGTGTAAACATGTAAACAAATAAAGAATTGTAAACAGATAACGAATGTAAACAAGCTGACTGTGTAATTCAGAGAGAACAAAAAAATCATTAAAGTGCAAAAATAAGAGTCCTTAAATGAGTCTCAGGTTGAGTTTGTTGTTGAGGAGTCTGATGGTAGAGGGGTGGTAGCTGTTCCTGAACCTGGTGGTACAAGCCTTGTGGCACCTGCACCTCGTTCCTGATGGCAGCAATGAGAACAGAGCGTGTGCTGGGTGGTGTGGATCCTTGATGATTGCTGCTGCACTCCGGCGGCAGTTTTCCCTGTATATGTACTCAAAAGTGGGGAGGGTTTTACCTGTGACATCCTGGGTTGTGTCCACTACTTTTTATAGAGCTTTATGCTCAGGGATATTGGTGTCCCCATACCAGACCATGACGCAGCCGGTCAGCACACTTTCAACCACAGCTCCGTAGAAATTTGCCAGGGTTTCTGGAAAATTTATAGGGATAATTTATGTGGTTTCAGAATTCTGTTCGTCAATCTCACAGCCTGTGGGAAGAAACTATTTCCAGCCTGGCCATCCTGATTTTGATACTCCTGTGAAGCGCAATCAATAACCACCAGCAGACACAAAGCGAGTGATTAAAGGCTTTAATATCCTGAATTAACCAGCACATAACTACATACTTCTGGCCCAGATCCAAGACTGCTACTGAGGGAGAAGACTAGGGCAATCAGCCTTTATTGGGAAACTATGGGGAGGAGTTACCAGGTGGGAGGAAGGTCAACCTGAACACTCCATCACATCCTGTACCTCCTTCCTGATGAGAGTGGGTGAACATTTCTACCCTGTCTCTGGGATGAAGGGTTGGAGAGGCCTCGACCTTCTGTGTGGGACTTTATTCCACAAATCAGGGCTTGATTGCACTCATTCTTTTGAAATGAATGGTGTCATTAATCCAAACAAATTTCATGGATCAACATTGTTAACTAGCTTCTGGTCGTTAATTTACAACAGCTGAGTAATTTCACCCAGGTTCCACCGGAGGGAAAACCTCATCACCAATGCAGCTGTGCAGTGGATCAGTAGCCTCGTTCTGTACACTCAGCCATTCGTGCTGCTCAGTTCTCAAGGTACAGTCTAGTCACTCCCAATCTATGCCCATATCCTTGCAGATACCCATCCAATTCCCTTTTAAAGGTTAATGTTGATCTGTTATCCACCATCACTTTTTCAGGCAACCTGCAAGGAAACTTCCCTGCAACGTCACCTTTAACCTTTTCCCATCTTACCTGAAACCTACTTCCACTTGTATTTGATATTTCCACCCTGGGGAAAAGATTCCAACTGTCTACCCTACCTGCGCCTCTCACAATTTTGCAACCTGCTATTAGGGGGCCATTCAGCCTCTGACGCTCCAGGGGAAACAATTTGAGCTTTGTCTAATCTCTTCCTTTCACTGACACTCTCCAATCTTCTCTCCAAAGTCTCCATATCCCAGTTGGAGCAGTACACCGCACAACACTTTCAACGTGGCCAAACTAAAGTTTTATCCAGCGACAACGTGACCTTCTTTA